>NC_090937.1:965663315-966288315 GCF_040938575.1 Ambystoma mexicanum
GTGGGGTGCCGTTCAACCCATTGGACAATATCAACCCATTGGTTTGGTCTTTTCTTGTGAATCTGGTTCATTCAGATTTGGACCGCTGACTGAAGCAAATCCCCTGACCGAAAGCAAGTCCTGGTTTGTATGTTCAATATTCCTACAGAGCCTTTGATGTGGAAAGGTTTCCCCCCTGTGTGTCTAAGTACGTGGCATGCTGAACTTTTCCCACTTGGCAGTGCGTCCTAAACTTAATTCTTTGACTGGAAGATACACAACACTGAATCATACCTTCCTGTTAATTCTGGACTCAAGGAGCAGCATTTGCCTAAGCACCACAAATATGGACATTTCCAATGGCAGTAAAGCGCAGACCCAGAGTTGGCCATGAGCCTGAATCGTGTCCCCACAAGTTGTGCTTTTTGAAGTCTAATGCCAAGCGATCAGTGCTGCAGACTAGTTATTTTCTGATAACACAGGACTCGGGCTGTCATATGCTTGACACCCTCACAACTTCTGATGTACAGCACGACCACCATATATGGTGCAGCTTCCAAATTGATGCTGTAAACTTCACTATGAAGATTAACCCTTGGAAATCTGTGCATTAGCTGGGAAAGGGACTCACTCTGGTTTAGGTACACTGACCCGAAATAGACATTGTGGGTTGTAAGGGCACCCGCATCTCTTGCAAAACGTCTGTTGAAAACTGTTGCTCTGCTGCAGAATTAACCCACGATTCCCTGCTCATCTGCTATGGCAAAGCAGATTATATCATTCTTTGAAAACCTCGAGCCCACTGATTGACCTACCAGTGTGCCCTCTTCTGCCCAGAAGGTGGGACACTGTATATACGCGCTACGAATATGATCTTCAGGGGACAGATTCATAGAGCAGGAGCTGAAAGTAGCTCTTGTGTGTCAGGGTTTTCCTCTGACTAGGCGTTACTTATCATAACCCATAATCTGTTAAAACCCAGACTCATGAATAGAGTGCCTGAAATCTAGCAGTACTTAACTTTTTGTTTTAATCCAACCTCTCCTTATATTGCTTACTTACTATGTCTTGCACTCTTTTGATGTTTTTTGAATCCTCCTTCTCTTGCTATATTGCTTTACATGCTTGCCTTCATATTCTCTCTAAATTGCTTTCCCTTTTAATTCTTTTATGGTTCTTTACAGACAGTTTTTCAGGCGTGTTCACATTTAGTCTTTACCTATCATTGCCACTACATCTGTTACTGCATTAATCACTGTTACTATCTCTTCTGCCACCTCTTCTTCTGTGACGCAACCTTGCTCACCCTCTCCCTGCTGCAGAATGAGGCACTAATACATATTCACACGGGGAAGGGAGCTCAGCCAATGAGCTGGCTGGAAATGTGGGCATGAATACAGTGTGCCGCACGCAACCTTGCTCACCCTCTCCCTGCTGCAGAATGAGGCACTAATACATATTCACACGGGGAAGGGAGCTCAGCCAATGAGCTGGCTGGAAATGTGGGCATGAATACAGTGTGCCGCACGCAACCTTGCTCACCCTCTCATTGCTGCAGAATGAGGCACTAATACATATTCACACGGGGAAGGGAGCTCAGCCAATGAGCTGGCTGGAAATGTGGGCATGAATACAGTGTGCCGCACGCAACCTTGCTCACCCTCTCCCTGCTGCAGAATGAGGCACTAATACATATTCACACAGGGAAGGGAGCTCAGCCAATGAGCTGGCTGGAAATGTGGGCATGAATACAGTGTGCCGCACGCAACCTTGCTCACCCTCTCCCTGCTGCAGAATGAGGCACTAATACATATTCACACGGGGAAGGGAGCTCAGCCAATGAGCTGGCTGGAAATGTGGGCATTAATACAGTGTGCCGCACGCAACCTTGCTCACCCTCTCCCTGCTGCAGAATGAGGCACTAATACATATTCACACGGGGAAGGGAGCTCAGCCAATGAGCTGGCTGGAAATGTGGGCATGAATACAGTGTGCCGCACGCATCTTCCAGCCACCCGAGGCCCTTACCTGGGTGGCACCATCATGATTGTGAGGAGGCAACAGGGATCCTCTCCCTTTCTCCACCCTCCTCCCTCCCCACATACCTGGTGAACTGGAGCTTTGTGCTCCAGTCCCATTGCTCCTCCGGCTCTCCACCACCATGGAAATGGAAAAGAGACAACTTCCCTTTTGCCTATGACGGCAACATATTGTTTTTTTCTCTCCTGTAAAAAATGTTTTGCCTATTTGCACCCAGACAAATAGCTATCACCCGCTCGTCGGATGTATGTAACAGCCCACAGCTCACGCTTACCTAGGCCATTATGGCCATGTACGCCCCCGACTCGGGAGTGATTGCTATAGTATACAAAAAATCTAACCTCCAAATGAGGTGCAAGTAGAACTTTGTGTACAGTACATATGACCATTCATGCTTACATGCTTTCTAAAGTATGGTGGTTTGGGCTTGTAGAAATAACCTCAAAGTGAATGAAACAAAAGAAAGACAAAATGGAAGGAAATGTTCATGTAATGCGCACACAGACAATCCATCGTGCATGTGGTGCTGGCGTGTCTCATATGAACCATCTTGAGGGACCAGATAGTAAGCAGAATCCTATAGGCATGACTGACCAAAGACAAATACCCACCAGTATTTAGGGCTGTTGAGGTTGTTGAGGCATCGGGAAAAGAAAGGAGACCCGGACCACTGAATCAATGAAAAGGGAGCAAACCGCAATCTATCGTAAGAAAAAAGTGAGAATCCCAAGCTGAAGCACCGCACAGAGAGCAACAGAAATTCCAGTACATCCGAAAATCACTCATGAAGGGAACATTCCAATGGAGCCTGAAATCCACTTCCATTGATGGCTTGTCCCTCTGTTTTACTTCCCAAGCACCACGACATTCAGCCCTGCTGTGGGGGAATCTGCCAATGCAGAAGATCGGAGCTCAGAAACACTTGTTTGGTAGAGTGACTTGCAGGGAAGCAGAACCTCCCACTATGGAAGAAGGGAAAGCCAGACACCTCAAGGCATAGCAAGCATTATCGGCAGAACCGATAATACCGTGACCTGTAGCACAGCGTCACTTGACCAAAATATGCTGTGACGGGATCGAAGAAGTGCATCTACTGCACAGATCGTACAGCTTGAAGAGAAGATAGATAATAGCATCAGTCTCTCCCACATCCTCCAATCTCTGCTCCTTACCCCAGACATGACCTCTAACACCCCATACAATTCTGGCTCCGCTTCCTGTCCCACCTACATTACAAAGAATGAAATGGGGTAGTAGTATGCCCGTGCACATCTGATATGCTCTGGCGCTTGCTTTCTCTCTTGTCCTTTTGTTCTTCTTGCACGCCAACTCCAGGTGGTTGGATGACAATAGAAACCTTGTAACTTGACTTAAATACTAGCAAATAGAAAGATAGTTTTTTTAAGACTTTAGGTTTTGGCCTTAATATTGTTTCTTGCAACACATACACTTCTTCAGTGACCGCTCAAGAAACTAACGTAATGGATGTTGGTGAACTTTACCAGACGATGGGGCTTTTCCGGTCCGTGACCCTGTAAAGCACGGGTCTGGAGCTTGAGGCTTTTCAGGTGCTTTGGACCATGACTCCCGTGACCTCGGACCGTTGACTTTGCTGGCTATGGCTGATGGGAGTTGTTGTCCTAAATATTTAGAATTCCAAAGGTTGCAGACACCTTTTTGGTTCTCAATGTTTCGCTTCTTAGTTTCCACCCTCGATTGGTTGTATGTTTTATCCCTTGCCTTTTATGATTCTTTGCTGGTCCAGTTAGGCGCATCCTACCACTCAAATGTGATGCTGCCTTCATGCTTTTTTGTAAGCGCTTCACTGTGGTGTGCATTAGAAGCACGGTGAAATGGAAATTAAATGTCCACAAACTCGGCTTTCAAGATGGCAGCCGCTAAGCAATGATTTAAATAAACATGGCCACTTAGGTGTAGTGCGTTCTTTATCTTATCCTGGGAGGGATAGGAGATGGTTTTCATTTTTTTTGGAGGGGCCTATGAATGTACTGATGGCATTAAATGTGCAGCGGCATTGTTGCGACCTGCTGTCACAGCCCCACTGGCATGTCTGTTGATGTCCTCCACTGCCCTCCAAACCAAGTCCCTGCTGCCTTAAAAATTAATTATGAGAGGAATTTTCTTGTTCAGACCGAGCAAGAGGCCTCACATGCGGGGCTGTAAATTATGGAGTGCAAATTAGGGCATCGTTTGCTAGAGAAGTCGTCCCAGGAAACCAATTTGAGAAGCCCCTCAGGATTCAGAAGGACCTGAAAATAGTCCCAGAAGGCGCCAGGGCAAGAAATTATAACTGTCAGCTGCTTTTATTTTTTGCCGACTGGAAAATGTACTTTTGAATCAAGGATGGACTAGTTGTTGTGTCTGAAAAATAAATGAAGGAGATAATGAGATTTTTAATTACACTTGTTTTCATGTCTATATTTAGCGCTGTGTACAGATTGATTTTGAAATAAACACATAGACATATCTGAGAATGGTGTGGGGCAGGTGACGCGTCGACATGCGCTAGATCTGCAAATTCACTCTCTGGTAGAAAGTGCTGAGTCCAGCATTTCTCAATGTCCTTTTTCTGCCACTTATAACGCATGGCAGCCCAATGCTACCTGACCCAGACTTTGCAGCCCCCACATGGCGAGAACAGGTTGATGCTCGGTAAGCAGCGGCACATGTTGGCCACAATATGTCACTGCATGATGGCACGGCTCTTTTATCTTTTTTAGTGTTATTGGTGGGTTAAGAAAGTAGAAATAAAAATTCACTGTCGCGTGCAGCAGAAATATATTTCCCCCTAATAGGCACAATCATCAGATATAGCGCTATCAAACACCATCATGTTAGTCCCAAACATTGGCATTGAAAAACGGTAGGCTCTAAGAACGTAAAACAGGAGAAGAGGACCCAAGATTGGAGTCCTCCCGTCCCCTGCACACCCTGGGGCTACGCAACAAAGGCATAGTTATTTAGGATACATTTTCAGTGTTCTTATTAAAGAACCTTTTAAATTGATGAGTAACTTTTCAGTGTTACTTATTAAGGTAAAGCAAAAGAGCCGTCAGTAGTGTTAAGGAATCCACATTGTTCACTGGACAATCAGCTTCCGGGAGCTGGTGTCCTTACATTCTAGGTTCGAGTATACTTGTAGGCATAGTTAGCATAGTTAATGTCTAAGATACCAGATCCATATTATGTCATATGATGAAAGATCGGTTAAAGCAATGCCTGTTTCAGGACAACTCATTATATGTTGTAGATGAATGTATGTAGCCTAGTGAATAGGAATGACACATAATGAAGGATAAAAGGTCTATAGTGTTGGTACTATACAGGATAGTAGTGTTTCTATATAAAACAGTTCAAAGATGTTTCCACATTGAGGCCCATCGGGTATTTAGTGTCCAAAAGGTATATCCAATACTTTTCTCTTTGAGACAAGAGTCTTGTGTAATTGCCATCTCACTGTGGTTTTCTTACAACTTCAATGACCTGAAATCTCAATTGAGCAATGTTATGTCTGGCTTCCATGAAGTGTCTAGCCACTGGTGATTTCTGATTCTGGCACCGGATAGTGGATTTGTGCTCGGATATTCATTCTTTCAATGATCTTGTAGTCTGTCGAATATATAGTTTACCACAGGGACATTTCAGAGCATATATAACACCTGACGTCATACAGGTGGCAAAGCATTTGATCTTTATTTTTTTGTCCTTTGACGGGTGAGAAATGGTGTCTCCTTTAATTACATTATTGCAATTAATGCAATTGAGTCATGGGAAAGTCCCAATTGTTTGAGTTTGGGGGAGCCTCCGTCTCTCCTTGTTCAGTCTCTCCACCTTCACAAGTCTATCCCTAAGATTACGAGCTCTTTTGATTGCCATCATTGGTGTTCATGGAAACAGTTCTTTTCGTTGCTCATCACTTTGTAGTGAATTCCAGTGTTTCCGTATGGACTTACTGATCTGAAAACCTTGTTGTGAATACTTCGAGATATACATCAGAGGAGCAGAGTTGCTCTTAGGTGTAAGCGTTAATAGGTCTTTTTATGTTAGATGGTTAGATCTCATATTGGTATATTGTAAAATGTCATCTGGGTATCCTCGTCTTTCAAAGCGTTCAATCAGTTGAGAGCATTCGACATCCAGACCGGCCGGGCCAGATATGATTCTCTTCAATCTCAATATATGGCTGTATGGAAGACTTTTGAACATGGGTTTGGGATGAAAGCTGGTGAAGTGTAAAAGAACGTGCCGCTTTAAATGTGTCTAGTGGGCCGAAACAGACTTTTCTCAAAAATGTTAAATAATCGGACACCTCTGGGTAATGTATTTAACACCTGTGCCCTAAAGTGTACTGTTTCGTATAGCTAGGGCCTACGTGTCACCAATACCATTAGAAACGGGAAGAATACACTCTGTGGATTCAATATCCCTGGGCCATTTCCAGTGACCTGCTACAGTCTAATCTGCAGCCATTTGCCAGGACAGAGTGCCCAGAGTTAAAGACCAAAGGCCTCATCATGAATTGGGGCGGAGTGATAAAATACGGCGGTAACAGTATTAGCGCCGCATTTACCGCTCAGCCCAATCAGGAGTATGGCCTTATCTGGATGCATTCACCCCAGCCTTTGCCTGGAGGTGAATACGCCAGCGGTGAGGGCATTTTTCGGCACTATTTGCGGCGCAAGCGCCCCCGAGCCCCATTGGGTCCAATGGACTCAATGGGGAATGGGGAATTACCGCCTTACCACTGCTTGTGATCCGGAGCAAATTGCGCCAGACCGAGTAGCGGTAACGCAAATTGCATTGGGCGGTATCCCGACACACTGTCTAAATATATGGAAATCCTACCAAAAACATCAGCAAACACTGGGCACTCCAGAAACATCAGAAACTTGCACTGTCCCTATGCCACTAGGAATAGTACATCACTTCTCTCCTAAAGAGGCACATCCTCCAGCTATGTCACCCATCATGTAACCCCCGCACACAGCACTTCAATAGAAATCTTAGCCAAATTTGTTGATAAGACCCAACTGTGGCCTTACTTGCATGCTAACTAGTTACTAGCGACTGGCAGTCACCCTTCAGGCGACTACATTGCATGATGTGAGTCACCCTCAAGACACTGAGCTGCCTCACGGAGAAACTCAGCATCTCTGGCGGACAGCACACTACCAGAAGCCAGGATGCATGCAGACTATATGAGCTACTGTAAAAAGTAAAAGACCAGAAGATAAGCCCTCTCTGCCTACGCCCCAAAACTATGGAACCTCCCCCCGTCACCATCAGACTGGCCCCCACACTCCTACAATTCAGAAAAGAACTCAAGACCCACCTCTTCAAGGATTCTCTCCTGCTCAACACCTATGCAATCACATTGCCCCTCCCACGACACCTGACTTACTAGATCCTTCTGCCCCTCTGCTCCCCGCCACCCTGTACAGCTGTACCCCTCCTCTGTGCCCCTCTGGATCCTTCCCCTGTTGTATATCTGTTCTTTTGTTACCTCTGAAAAGCACTCTTTTATGTATCTGTACTGTTGTATACCTCTATAAAGTGCTCTGCCTTGTATCTGTATTGTTGTATACCTCTGTAAAGTGCTCTGTTGCTTCTCGAAGCGAGGTCCACGTTCAATAAATACCATATTAAAACTAATAACCTACCTCTTCAACTAACGGACCAGGAGGAGAGAGCCTTCTTGATAGTTCTTGACCTGAAAAAAACGTGAACTCCCTTTGCCATAACACACCACTAGAAATGCCTCACCTGCTGTAGCACAGACATCAACAGGGACAATACACATATTAAAAGGAGGGCACGGCACTAACCCAGTCTCGTCACATGCGAACAGTGGTCAAACACCTATTGAGGATCTATGTTCCAACTTTATAGCTCTCTGTAGGTCAGCCAATCTGAACCATTCTTCAACATCTGTAGTCTAAGACGAATCTTAGCATCTTCCAGGTAATTCCGATATGGTTACTATTGGTCTGCACAAAACTCAAGATCATGTTGCTGCACCCACGTTAGTCTATCATGTTGCTCCACTAATCTTCTACATTGAGCTGCACCAGTGGTCGAAGTGTATGAAAAGAAGTAGTGGAACTATCTTCCCTAGTGGCCTGCCCCGCTCCCCACAAACTCCATTGCCACGCCCCTGCATGCACAATACAAACCCTCAAACAAATGCACATGCTGTTTAAGGTAATGTTCAGTGCAGTGAACCAAAGTGCAAGTTTCAACTTCTTCCTACACTTTTATAAGAACAGTAAAACTTAATAAAAATAAGTAGAGAAGTACCACGCCCAACCGCCCACACCCACTTCGACCACTGGCCGTACCCTATAATTGTCATTCGTTGAATACAGATGTGGGTACTGTAAGGGAGGCATGGTATCACAAGTATGACACTGACACAAAAGATCACAAAACATACCATTCGTCAGTTGTTTCAGTTGCACTCATTTTAGAATAGCAAAAGAAAGAAAAATAAAGAAAAGCAAATTAGTGTGATGTGCTTTTCTTTATTTTTCTTTCTTTTGCTATTCTAAAATGACTGCAACTGAAACAACTGACAAATGGTATGTTTTGTTATGCTTATCTTTGTACATATGGTATTATTATTCACAAATTGCATGTTTATATATGTATTTTTGATGAATTGTTTAATGCAGTATTTGACTCGCCCTGAAGAAGGAGATTTTCTCCAAAATGCATTGGCAAATTAAGTCTATATTTTTGGATGCTGTGACACATTTGCTTCCTCACTAAGAAATTATTAGTGACTTGCTTTTCTGGATAAAAAATGTACCTTTTGGATATAAATTGGTTATTATGAAACTATGAACAGTGTCATTCGTGATGATTCACAGAACTACATCTAAGTCGGTTATATCCAATTGTGAATAATTGACAACTCTAAAATTAGTGTTTTTGAAAATATTTTGGAATTTCTTATCCCCATTTGGGACCAAAAGGAGAGCAACTGCGTGGCTTGGCTTACTACCTAGGCTTCTGCTCGGTGTATTTTTAGAGACAGGGTGTCTCCAGACTCTTTGTGGTCAGCTCCCATCAAGATTGTTCACAAAAGTGAAAAAAGACTAGATTTTTCCAGACTCTTTAAATTTCACTCAATGTGATTATATTTAAGTGGTGCCCACTCATTTTCTGGTTTGCACTGACACAAAAGATACAATTTCAAAAACTTTTATTCAATTTTCGGGGTTTGGAAAAACTCCTGATTTGCCCTATAGCTAGGATGAGATTAGTCTCTACCATCAAATAATAAAGACGCACAGTCCTAATCAGTCTCTATCAAATCACAGATGGCCTAATGCCTGCCCTATCTCTTATACAAAAATGTGTGTAAAGGGGAATATGTATCCAAAGGAAAATCAGTGTCATAACATAAAGAATCAATGTGGCTGAGTCAGCTCTCCTTCCCACGTTGGACAACATGGAGTAAGGCAGGCCCCGTAAACAGGATGACACACTTTGGCTCAGGTTCTCAAAACAAATGCAGTTCAAAACGTGGATCGAGGCCGGCTTGGCCTTCCACGTTAAAGTCACTTATTCCTGCTTTCAAAAGATCTTTCCCACTTCAACAAAGGTTCGCGCAGGTCTCCCTCGGTCAGGCTCTGACCTTTTCCTGATGTCGAAGACTTTTGAATGTGCAAGGTTTTTACTATAGACCTCAGCAGGACCACTCCAACTTTCCCCAGCATAGAATCGTGTGTTATTTGCCCCAGTGTCTCTTGTTAAGGGTAGTTCAGTATCACAAGTACAAAAGTTCAACATTCACCTTTTCACTTCCCTTTTTGTCTTTGTTAATCTTGGTCATTACGCATTTTAGAGTTCATTCTCTTTGTCACTTTATAACAAATCCTTTCACAGAGACTTTCAAATGTGCTACTTCCTTTCGGACCACTCTGCTACTCTATTACTAGCTTCACAGTTATCGGTAATTTAAAGTTCCCCAAAAGGTCTGCATTCCTTCACATCTCATCCACACGCATGCAGCCTTCAATTTTGAGATATACTGTTGCACCTTCAATCTTTCCTTAAGACACACCAGCCTTTCATGTCGCTTGCCAACTCAACGGCTGAGTGCATTCCTTTCTTGTTTTTGCGGTTTTAATTCACGAGTCAAGGTTCATACACTCGCCTCCCCAACTGTGTCATTCATTCGGGAGGGTCGCTGGTGCCCTTGAAACACAATTCAGTCTTCTTGTCTGGATTTGGCCTTCTCTGCTAATCTTTCATGGCTATTCTGAAGCCATGACCTCCTGAAGGGATCTCCTGGGTTTTTCTATACCCTTTGCTCTCGTCCCTCGAACGGTCACACTGCTCCGGTAGGTTTGCCTTCACTCAGGCAGTTCTGTCCTTCTGGTGTTCCACCTAGCTCAGAGTGTGTCTCTATGTTCCACCTTTTATCCGTGTGGGGAGAGCTAATGGATATCGGATGTATGTAATTAAAGTCAAGTGCTGTCATGATGCCCGCTCCCGGGGAGCCGGCTCAGGCCCTGCGTCCCCGAAAGCAGACATCAAGTCCCCGGGGAAGGTCCCAGCAACCCCTAATAGGGGCCCTTCGGACAGCGTCCTGGCGCCTATGGCGCCAGGCTCATAGAAAACGTCAGTCCTGGCGCCATAGGCGCCAGGGTTATTATGAAAGTGTTTGGGTGCACTTACCTGATGCAGACCATGCTGCAGAACCCCGGCCTCCTTGAGGCCTAAAAGGAACTACTTTACCTGTGGGACTCATTTACCACCCGGGCGTGGTCGGGGAAGGATACATACCTGATTGGAGGAAGGACACATTCTAGGAACTTCTTCCAAGGCTATTTAAACCACACCCGATCAGCCACACGTGCTTCGCGTTGTTCTGCATCTAGCAGCTGGACGCTCACCGTGTCTGCTCCTGCATCTTGACTTCTGCCACACCTGCCAGCATCCTGAATCACCTACAAAGGAAGGGAACAAGAGAACAGAAGAAGGAAAAGGCCTCACCTGCTAAATCTGCATCCAGAGAAATTTCGCCGACAATCCTGAAAAGGAAGACATTTCTTTTTAAAAGCACATCGCATCGATCACTGCAGCGCCGCATTCTACTCACCTTTACAGGGCGCCTCCATGTTCAGCAGCCACCATCCGGATTCGCAAGTCGCGCCCCCGCGCCTAGGGAGAAAAAGACAAGAACAAAGGTGAGAGAAAGAAGGGAAAAGGGAAGCTAAAACTCCATGTCAAGACTTACCTGTTGGGTCATTCCCTTTTCATTTCGGGTCCGCGCCGCATCCAGGCATTTTTGGACCCCAGCCCCTAAGGGGAAAAAGACATCAGCGTTAATGAGTGAATGAAAAGACATTACCAAAACACTAATTAAAGACTTACCTGATTTCCACAAGGATTTCACCGCTCACCTCGGGTCGATGCCTGTTCCCCGGCATTCCGTACCCCGGCCCCTATGGGGAAAAAGACACTAGCATTAGAACATTAATGCATGGACACAAGGGGAACCACTTATAGAAAAACTTACCTGGAAGCCAAGCAAGTTTGGTTTTCACCCATACGAAAATCCAGTGACGTAACTGGATACCAACGCGCCCCTGCATCAGAAGCAGGATGGAGAGCTCGTCCTTCCAGACCCTAAGGTGAGACGCTACGGGAAGCACAGAAGGGTTTTGAGGAGGGTGCGAGGGGTAAGTGGGAGGCCGATTGCATTACCCCGCAGACAGTTAACCCCCTATTCTCACCTACAGAAGGATACTTCTGCGAGTCAGACAAGCCAGATCTGGGGCCCGGTCCAGTCCGTCTTCCGAACCCTGTGCATCACCTTAGACGAGGTCACAGCAGCGCGAACCAGCGCCCCCATGGGAGTCAGGTGAGCGTTACTAGTGCCTTCCTTTGCATGACCCCACTAGCGGAACATGTTCAATGAGATATGTAAGGGTTAGCCTCTTTACTATCCGTCACCCTCTTCCTCGTCCCAGTGTTTGTGTAGAGAAGAGGGTTTTGGGACGTTGGAAGATCCTATAAAATAAGATGGGTCATTGGTATGGGAAAGGGTTTAACTACTTCTCACCATCGGTTGTTTCACCCCTGCTCCCCGAAGACCCTTCGCCCAGGTGATCCTCCAACACTGGTCCACTCCCAGGTTCTGGATACAAAGGCGATGGCTGTGCCCAGGCCGCCTGAGAGAGATCGAGATCCCCCGGGCTAGTAGGTGAGACACCCTTTGGTTTCTCACAGTACATTTGATTAGTTAGATTTTAAGAGCCCATCATCTGAAATTGAGTATTAAATACTTCTAACGAGAGACACATGCCCACCTTTACAAAAATTATAAGATGCACGTTGTATGGCTGCAAGAAACCATATCGAAGAACCACCACAAAACCGGAGAGTGTTCTGCAACAATAAAATAAACTGCAGCAAGCAGAGTATTTGGCTGATAATTACATTAGTAGATTCTATTCAGACCAGTGTCAGCAGACTTTCTGTGAATGTTGGATAATAACTTGGAATAAGGGATTGAGTATTACACAATAGTTCAACGATGGGCGCGGTGCAGAGCTCTCGCACCACTTCACCAAAAATACAGTCTATAGCTGCCCCTCATATTGTGCTGCCACATTTTACCTAAATTATAAGAAACACTTACAGGAAAAAAATACAAATGTTTTCCAAGTAGCTGTCATGAGACAGATGAAAGTTGGGAATTCTGAGAGGCTAGTTATGTAGCTGTTCTATGTTCAGAGGAATTTGTTATACGCAACATAGGTTTCTCATACTGCTACTTCATTCATACATTAAATTGGGTCTCTTTATTGCTAAATGCTACAAGGATGAACAATTAATAAGATACCAATTACAGCAAGGTAAATATGCAACTACTTAACTTTGCCTTCAGTAACTGACAGTGTTAATTCATTTTTTTAATAAACAAAGAAGGTTAGATTTTTTTTATGTAAAAATAGATCTTGGATTTTGTCTGACACCATGGTTTGTTCTTGGTCGTGTGGGCAATATGCTTGAAAATGTATGGTTCTTTGTCATTTCTGTTAAAGGAATGTGTTAACCTGTACATATCACACACCTTTAATATTATGGTGGTGTGAGGAAGGCAGGGTATCGAGCAGTAGAAACGGACACAATGGATACAAGTTTCAAAAACCTTTAAAAACAAATTTTCTTGGGATGTTATAATTCCCAACTGGCCCCAACTCTAAAATGGGAGTAATCTCAAACATTAAATAATAACAACTACGTCCAAGTCAGGCTGGTAAAAAATAAAAAGGCCTATACTAAGAAAATCTAATCTTGCCCTCTTCTCAAGATAACATATGTGTTAAGGGAATAAAAAAAGGAAAATAATGTGTGAAAAAGAAATGTCAGAATGCTTCAGCACAAACTCCCTTCCCCAGGTTCAACGCCATGGGGTCTAGAGAGTCTCCCAGTAAATAAAGGATAGGTGAATGACACAGCTCTATCAGTCTTGCACACTCTGGCTTACTGGTACAGTTCAACAGTTCAATCTTAGGCTTTCAATTTCTGTTAGTTCAATCACTTCCTTAGGCTTCATGTGGCTTGTCATCAATACTCAGTTCATATTCTCTCGCAGTTCTGCACAGGCTGCCCTCTGCTGGGCTTGAGCCTGTCTGGTTTCACTTTATCACACAATTTCTTACAGTTCTGCGCAGGCTTTCCACTCCCGGGCTCGATCCTGTCTTGTTCTTTGTGGGGGTTCTCTTCCCCACATTTTATCCAAGATATTTTTCACTGTTGTGGACATTCGAAACTGCAAGGAAGTGACATAGACCTCTGCATGACCACTTCGACCTCTCTTTCCATATTCCTTTAATTCACAATCTTCTGTGGCAGCACCAATGCCTCTTTGTACTTGTAGTTCTTATTCTTTTTCACTTGCCTTCTTGGCCTTTGCCAAAGTTCTTATATTTTAACGTTTGCTCTCTTGGCATATTTTACAATTTACCTCTTTCATTTTCCTCTTATTTAACTTTCTTTCCTTTGATCACCGATTGTAATATCTTTCAAAAGTTCATAACATTTACAGAAACTTTTGAATGTGCAACTTCCTCTCGCAGGACCACTCTGCTACTCTGTATCCTTTTCTTTTAACAACTGCTCTCTTCATTCGCTATCTATCGCAACACGCGCAACCTTCAAATCTGTCACTTTCCCTTTAACACCAACCAGACTTTGGTTGCCCTCGATAACTCAACAGTTGTGTTAAATGAATGTCTTTCACCTTTTCCTCACAACTCAAGGCCGTTACCAACACCACCTCTGCTCCTCCTCAACTCCGGGAGGGTCACAGGCCATTTCCTGGCACCTTCAATCTTTCTTTTCTTCGCTCGCTCGGCTCTGCTTTTCGAAGACTCACCGCTTCCTGAAAGCTTGGAAATCTTGCCTGGCTTTCTCTCGATCCTCTCAATTGCTGATCAGCCCGTTGGCTTTCCAACTCCTACAGGCTGGTACGCATCAGCCTCGGAACAGCTTTTCCTTCTCGTACCCGTCAACACTCAAATAAGTTTGTGCCTGCTACATTTATTTTCACAGGGACACCTAATAAGTGGCAGGTGTACATTATTAGAGCAACATGCCAGACTCTGCCTGGCCTCATTACAGGGACGGGGCCAATGCAAGTCACGGCAGGTAATCCTTCTGACCTCATTCCTCATCTTCCTTGGTGCAGTACCTTTGTCAAGATAAAGTGGGGAGGAATTATGGGAGTTGCAGTTTCCCACAAAATAAATAGGGATAAGGGTCAGATGGGCTGTGGAAAAAGGGGGACACATGTCTCACCATTGGGTGCTTCTCCCCACTCCCAGGGGACACCCTACACAGGTGATTATCCCTGGCTTGTCCACCACCAGGGTCAGGATCCAAAGCGATGGCCTTTCCCTGGCCACCTGAGTAAGGGATCCCCAGGGACTAGGCTGCAAATCACCCTCTGGTTTTTCACAGTGGGTTTAAAAAAATGCAAAAGAAAACAGTCTACCTGTAATGTGAAAGAATAGTCCATTTAATTTAATAGGAGGCACGTGACAGTGTCACCTTGTAGCTGTCCCTGTTCACCTCTAATTGAGAGCCACACAACAATGCAGTAAGGGTATGGAAATTAATTAAATGGAAGCTTTTTAGGTACATTGTATACCCACAAGGCATTGCTGCATGGTTCTGTGCTTGTGACCTCCAAGTAAACTTCCATAGATTGCTACTGGGTGGTGCTGTTTCATGTGTGGCTTTTTAAAATTCAAATAGTCTATTATCCATATACATGCATTCATTACCATCTCTTCCCTCTAGATGGAGTATTCTTCTGAATTCATTTGTAAGATCAGTTTGGTTCCACTGTTTCTGCCTCAACTCGGTTGTCCGTAAATCTGTCAGTGGCCACATTGTATTCCCCAAAGTGTGACTGTCGGGGAGGGATGGATGAGGAGGAGGTGGTCCTTGTCAGAGCACTCTTCTGATCGCAAGCGCTGTGCAACGATTCACAATGACTTTGCTATGCAGGATTGCATTAAACAAGAAACCTATGGTTCGTTCAACTGCTCCATTATCCTAGAAGAAAATATAGCAGGATTATCGCTGACCTTCGACAGCGCACAATTTTCTCCGGTTTCCCGTTCTAAATCCATTTCAGTGCTCGAAGGCAACATATGGGAAGGGGAAAACATCTTCTAGGTAAATAAGCTTCAAATATGTGTTTCCATATGCGAAACGTGCTTCGATGCACTGCTGGTTATCCGTTTCCCTTACCGGTTGGACAAATGTAAAATAAAATCAAACACTTGTACATTATTTAACGTAAAAGCTATGAATAGTCGATACGGTTGCGGGATGATATTTCATCTGACCATCATTGCCACACTGAAAGTCTTGGAAAAGGCGCATAAGCTATTTCCTGCATCCTTTGTCTAGAAATTGTGTTCTACAATGAGATGGCATATTAAGTGTAGAATGGGGTCTTTTTCGTCTGGCGCCTCTTTCAAAGGGGGCATTAGAGTGGAAGTTTAATGCCACTAGACTTTTTGTATGCCGTGGCCAACATGTTTTCCCCTTTTGAGGTCATGCTATAAACCTTTGATTGGGTCCCAGAAACAAGCTTCCATGTCTGGGCAACCAACTCTTTTCCACACACGCCACGCGGTCGTTTGAAGCCAACATCAGGAATCAAGTCGAAATTGCCAGAGGAGGACTCTGCATTTAATTAATGGACAGATTGAACACATATATTGCAAATTGGCAATTTCTCCATCCCTTTGGAGCAGACTGAAATGCACATGGCAATGCAAATTGTGGGCTTGGGAGCGTGAGCGGAATAAACACGTCATTTGAAGCAGACTGCACTATGTACTTATGGTAAAGGCACATGTGGTTCCGCCTGCTGCCCAATCCCAGATGTGGTCTGTGGTGGGTAACTCTTCAAAAGAGGAAAGGCAGCACAGGAACTGAGTACTTACTCTCTGAAGTGTTCATTCCCACTTAGAATTGCTTGTGCCAATCCGTAGGTCTGCTATGTGTAACCCATTCCATTGCATAGACGGTTGCGGAGCACAAACCAGCGCGCCCCTTGTCTCCCCAGTGGACTTGATCATTCTCCCAGATTTAACGAGAGAAGTGTGTTCTTCCGCCGAGCTTTGCACACAGCAACATTGTATCATCATCTTAAGACAATGACTGACAGCATTTGTATTACTTCTATGTCCTAAACGCTGATCTGGCTCGACTCATATTAACCTCTTTTGCAAGGATCACAAATCTTCGGAGGATGGCTTGTATTTTAGTAATTTACTTTCTGTCAGACATATAAAACAATACATCTCGCTAAAACATTCCATTAGAATTGGGGGGCGGGGGAGTGGGAGGGAGACGGCAGCACAGGCCGGTGTGTGTTTTTTTGCTATAGCGTGCCCTGCATTTTCGAAATGTCCTGATGAAAGACAGATGTGAAAGTCATTGTTTCAAGCACAGGCAAGGATGATTAGCCACAATCAAATTATTGATTCCTGATTAATCACCGAAACACCTCCCTTCCATCTCAATGGGTTAGTATGTCACCTCTTTGCAGTCTGGCAGTATTGATTCTGCCAGGGAAAAATTGGACTCGAATTTCAAATTAGGTTTTGTAATCCCAGATGAAAATATCTTTGTTCTTTGTGAGATAAATGCTGGTGTTGCTTACAGGTTGCATTTTAAGCAAAAGTAGCAGGTAACGTACCATGTGCATAACCCGTATATTCACATCCTAACGTGTGTGTGTGTGTGTCAGCGTGCTGAAAAATGTGAACTGCAGTTCTGGTTAACCTTCAAGTATGAAAACCTTTAATCAGTAATGAAAAAACCTTACTTTAAGGGACAGTTGGCCTGATTCATGGAAGTGTTTTATAATGGCACAGTCCCATAGGAAAACGTTCCATGAATCAGGGCCAGTATGGTTACAATGCAAAACCTAAATGTGATGTTACTGTCAGCAGTGCAACCATAATTCACTTCCAACCATATACAGCTCATAACGCCATGTGATATCATAGCTGACGTCACAAGTGGAATCGTTGCACACATTACCTGTGACTATATCAAAGCTATACTTATGGTCCAAATCTATGAAGACTAGGTAAAGCTCTGTTCCTGCAGCAATGCCCTGCGCAGAGTTCTTCCACCCATGGTTATTTAATGCTTATGCGATCCTATTAGCATCATTGTTTCAGAGGTCCGACCCACTCCATTTGTACAACATTGATTCACAATTGAGGTTTTGCCTGGGGAAGACAGCGTTAACCATTCCAAGTTGAACGAATGCCTAGGATTGATCGAGCAAAAACCAAAAGGTGATGGCTGGAAGGTTTAGAATTAATCTTAACCACAGGCACAGCTGTGGCAAACCCTCAAGGCATTTGTTTTTCAACATGCCAAACCACTACAGAAGGGGAAGACCATATGCAAATCAGCCTTGGTTCCACCTCAAAAGGAGCAGTCCAGCCCAAACTGCTAGGTCACATCCCTTCTGCACGAGAACACAAGCATCCCAGACATGTTTCGGCCTGCTGTTATGCCACTCGCTGTTGCAACACACGTTTTTATACGTATATGAAAGTTATTGGAGATGTAAATTGTGTGCATGTACG
This sequence comes from Ambystoma mexicanum, assembly GCF_040938575.1. Classification (NCBI taxonomy): domain Eukaryota; kingdom Metazoa; phylum Chordata; class Amphibia; order Caudata; family Ambystomatidae; genus Ambystoma; species Ambystoma mexicanum. The sequence goes on from NC_090937.1 coordinate 965,681,504, forward strand.
AATTGTAAATCTTTTTTATAGGCCAGAAACGTGCGCACCAAACACTCATATGCCTTAGACCACGCACTCTTAAGAGACACACGCTTATGACAAAAGGTCTAGCAACGCACACTTATGCCACCCAGTTGACGATGTATAGAATTGCTAGAAGATTTGTGCTAAACTCATGGACATGTTCTACAAAAACTCAAAATATGCGTGTATGAACAGTACATTATGTACATGTACACTACTATATGTATGAAAACTGACATCAAAGTCAGGACTAACTTTGATGTGAATTTGCATATGTATAGAACATATTTACAAGATGTAAATTGCTTATATGCCATAAACTCATACTTGTATGCACTCCTATTCGAAACACTTATGCTACATACACTTATACAACTGAGCATATGGTCCTTGGAAATGTGCATCTGTTACTGGATGGGATTACACAAGAATAATTCTGAGCCCAAATAACCGACAAACTCCAAGATAGCAAGTTTCTGTTTTATTAGTAATTATCTAAAACAGGGAGGTTACAACGAACATCAACAGACGTACGCTCATTCTCAGCAATTTCCACATGAAATACAATTATATACTTTCTTTGTACGTCAGAATGACGTCATGCTACATGGCAATAGCGCAAAACCTATCTAGGGTTGGGATTGGTTAAAGGACATATCTAGATATACAATTATATGGGAGCTAGGTTTGTTATTGGCTGTCAGATATCAGGTGGACAACCTATGACTACCCCTTCATACGTGTCATTTATAAAGAAAAATCAGTTACACAGTGTTTCATTAGTTTCTCAAGCTAAAAGGTCTTTTGTTATATGGACTAATACAAATGTTTTGGCACACTTGTGCCATGTCTGGAACATTCGGTTCAATTAGCCGCACCTAAGCCAAGACCCAGGTACAAGTAGACAGGACATGAAGCTGCCCTACCACCCAATTAGCCTAACATCTCTCATCACCCATGCCTTCTGCCATTAAAATTCTCTTTGTAGTTGGCCTTGCAGAGTATTCTTGTCCTAGGAATGCAACGGGACAGAGGACACTTGCTATCGTGAATGGAACTCCAAGTTCAAGCCCTATTTTCAGCCTTGATTCACATGACACTAGACCACGATTCTGTTAATTTCTGCAAGCTTTTAAATGTTTTAATGGATTAAGAGTTGGCATCTTCTGTGTTCTTTCTTCCACCTTAATGTGAGAGGATTCATCCTCTGCAGACTTGTTCCTCTTCAGAGTAGATAGCTGACCTCGACTTTTCAGTTCTTGACTTCAGGCCAGACAGCCTCCCAACAAAGCTCCAACAACCTACTATTCTACTGGGACAGTCGTTCATTTTCTCTTCATGGTTCTTTGGCTTATTTTATTTCATGATGCCAATGTCCATTTTCTGTACAGTGGCGGCTCCACCTGCATTCTATTCTCTACCGGTAGCTAGTCTATATGATGACTTGATCTAGCTTGCATGTCAGCGTATGTACATTCATTATACTTCTGATTTCTGCAGCTCTTGCTAACGTGTAATCTTCTTCTTTTACACTTTTAAGGTTCACTTGATTCTTTACTTCTTTTCACCTCTGGCAGTCATACACTGTCTTCATTCAGTATTTCAGGACGTTGTGCACACTTTCCTATGATGTCATCAGTCCATTTTCTTAGCTCCTCCTCATATTCCTTCAGGGATATCCCCCTGCAGGCTGTCATCAACAACTCGAGGGTACATTCAATATTGTTGTCTCAATGGATACCGTCTTCGATATACTCACTCCGGTATTGGTACAATAGCTGGTGTTAGATAGGGCACGGTTTTATGTCTCCAATACAGGGGAGGTATGGGGTAGGATCTCCTGCGGATGTGTATTTCTGCTCCTCTACACAACATACATTCATGCGCTATATACCATACTCCCCCCCCAAAAACACAACCAAATTATAAAAGAAACCTTTTTAAAACAAGAGTTAATGTTAATCTCACAGAAAGTGAGTCTACAAAGAGTGGGACTAACATAGGTAAGCTACAAACACTCACTGTGTACCACTAAACTGAGAAGTATAAACACGCACTCCATACCACAATAAATCGAACCTTAACACTCCCTTCAAAAAACAATCAGTTCAACTATGGGAATGATGTAATCTGCCTAATACTTTGTGGGGTGCGTTCAAAGGCCTCAAACAGAAGTCCCTTTCACATGAAAAGCAGGATTTTTCAACACTGACACAAAAACCGCTTTGCAAGTGAAAACTGAAGTTCCCTTTCACCTGAAAAGCAGGATTTTTAAACACTGACCCCAAAAACGGCTTGAAATGTGTATCTGCAGTTTAAATGTGACAATAATACACTTCTAAGAGGAGAAATGTGAGGGGAAAAAGATGGTATGTGTTGACAAAAAGTAGTGTATATTATGTTTCACATACAAAATACCAGTGACTTTTGAAAAGCCACTTTGTTTTCATGGACAAATGTCAGCCCAAGGCAAACCCTTTTGGCTAACTGTGGGCAAGCTTCACAAGGATGTCCCCCAGTGTCAGTCTGGATGTTACATCTCCCATCTAATTACCAACTGCAATAAAGTGTCCTGCTAAAGTTGTGGCAAACCAGTGTTCCCCCAGACTGGCTGGATCTGAAGGCAGTTACTGCAGGACAAGTTCCCCTTGGCTGGAGCATGACCAAAAGGTGTGAAAATGGAGGCAACCAACATCAAAGAGCAAGCTGCAAACACAAAGACAATAATAAATACTCAGGTTACAGGCTGACCCAATGAGACCATATGGCCTGAAGGCAGGAGAATTGCTATTTGCCCACATGAAGATTCACAATTAATGTAAAAGGGCTATTATCATTTAGGCCTTTTTCTCAGCAACCATAAGGCATACTGATTACATGTATGTGTTATTTTTTATATAATTTCCAGGCGATCATAGAGATATAAAATGAATCCACCTGCGACTCCTGGAACTGTAATGGCTATCTAAGATGTGTTTCTGGCTGATCTGAAAAGGTTCTAAATATGAGAGTTGGTGAACGGGTGGAGGTGAAAATTAGAAATATGAGTAATAAATGACATGTTCATAAGTATTATGCTTTTTGTGAAAATGGCAGGAAATTGCCAGACAGTCATGCAACATAGTACAGACCTGGCTGTTCTTTGATTAAATGCCCCACAACTAGCTGACAAGGAAAATATATATAATGGCACTTATTAGTAAATATTAACATTTTGGATATACAACTAGTTTTTGCCAAAAATTTGAAAGGAGAACGAATGGCGATTACAAATGGAAATTCCCATATGATTTGACCCCTAAACCAATCCTGGCTGGGAGGCTGGGTTTGGGACGAGAGAGAGAAGGGTAACTGTCCAATCCTATTTGGGTAACCCCTTGCAGGGTACTTCCCCAAGATGGCAAAATTGGTGGTCATTGCTGCTATATAGGGGGACTGTACTAGGAGGATGGGACAGAGAGCTGGTAAAATTTGCCATCAGGAGGGCTGCTGAAATGTACCATCCAACAGCTGTAAGGAAACACCAGAGGAGATTGCTGAGAGTGCATTTGGGTTGAGCGGTCTATTTTTAGGAAGGCCTCAAAGCTGGCTGGGTCCTATGGTGGAGAGCGGGAGGCCATCTTTGAGAGTGGAGTGACCAGACCCTGCCCTTTCTTTCCAGAGTGTCCTGAGATGCAGCTAGTAGAACTTAGCCCTGGGAAACCAAAAGATGGGAGAGTCTGCTTGGCTTAATTTTTTTTCCCTTTACAGTTGGCGGCAGGGGTGTGGGGTTTTTAGACTGTGTAGATCCTTAGCCTATTTAGCTAAAAATATTAATTTCTTTAATTCCCCATATGGCAAAGCACTACAGGGTGAATTTATTGAATATTCGAAATTAACAAAGCTCACCTCCCATTGTGCCTTGAAAACTATAGCCTATAATTTAATTGGGGATTCCTTTTTGTCCTGCTGACCCTGACGTCTTTAAGGAAGAGGGGTGTCTTTGTTCTTCAATCACTCCAACCTTTTTATCCAGCTTCCCCAACACAGGCATGTTGGTGGAGGGGGGTCTGAAATCCACAATTACCCAAATCATTCAAATGTTTCTGTCCAGCTTCCCCAACACAGACCAAAATAGGGGGGGTGATCACCATGTGCCATGTTAGTGCTGTACAAGGAGGCAGGGTGTTTAGGGAGCCCTAACAGACCCCAAGATTGTGGAACCCCCCACCTCCTCGGGCTGAACATCTCATCTAGGTTAGTCTAACTCCACCCCTTCCCTTGTCAGCCGGCATTAAACGGGCGTCTGTAATCAACACCCTCGTTTGAGGGAGTCATTCTCATGTCAGGACGGTCTTTGAAGCACCAGATCCCAGGAGACCACCTAGAGAGGGTTCCTGTCTCCTGAAGGAAGGTGTAGCCCTTTCTCAGGGGAATCAAAAAAAATACTTCCTGGGAAGGGTCCCACATGGTTGCTTTGGGTACACCTAGACACACTGCTAATACCAACCATCCCTGGCAGGAATGAGTCGTTTCACCATACTGACACTATTATGACATCCAAATGCTTGAAGCTATAGAAGAATTGTGTGATCACAGTAGCCACCATGTCATAACCTGTCATGGCTTATATTTACGTATTAACGTGTCACCAAGGTGACTAGGGCACACAATTATCAGATGATTAAAAAGCCACCTCTGTCTGTTGGAACTTTGTGTTTCAACAGCTATTCAGAAGTGCACGTGACCATTGAAGCAATCCTGCTGACATTGCAGGGCAGGCGCTGGGGATGTCAGGAGATGATCACACCAAAGGCACATGGGGCACCATGTGTTTCACATGGAGTGTTATGAAAGGAGGACTGGTTATCTGTCCGCCCATTCAGAAACAGAATTATCTGCATTATTGTATTGCTGAGAATCCAGCCCTCACCAGATGGCATTCTGTCGCATGTATATATTATATCTGAATTACGGCTAGTATTATTGTAACTGTTCTCCTACTCTTATTCTGCTAAATAGGTTTGCCGTTTTTGATCGATAGAAATAGTGTCTAAAAAGCACTTTATATTCGAGACTCGATTGCGTGCTCATCTGAGGCCTGCATTCACGCTGCGTTGTTATGTATAATGCACAAGTAATGCCCAGGGAAAAAAGAGATTTAAGCAATAGCCTGATAAACACTTTGCTGCGACAACCCTCCATTGACCAAACGGGCCTTGTGCTCACCTGTTCCATCAAGGGGGGGTGATAATCCAGACCCTACCCGTCAGCGGGCACCCCTTTGCCCTTTCATCTGGTCATTTGGACATATTATGGCAAGAGGAGTTGTTGAGTGAGAAGTGAGGGGCTAAGCCCAAGCGAAGCCTCCCGAATGCTGAATTTATTACAACAGCTGTGTGCATTACCGGTGATTTCATACGCCACCTCCCCACACCAGCGCCGCCCACACCTTATCAGAACGGGTGCCAAGTGCGGATCTTGGGGACTTTGGGTCGGATTTATCAGGCCGGGCAGATTAATCAAATGTTCGCACTGAAACAATATGCTGCAATGCATATTTTAATATGCTGGCCTTTTTTTCCAAAATAACCCAGCAGAGAATGTGCGTGTGATCAGAGGAGGAAGTGTCGTTGCAGCGCTGCTGCTCAAGGTGTGGACCCATAACACCTGTGTAAACTTTCACCTCACAGCATCAAGTCTATCCGAGGTCAGTGCCACCTTCCCTCCTCCCAAGTGCTTCTCAATCAATTGCCATTGTAATGATATGGCTATAATACATATCCACCTGCATTATCCGTATACAAGCCTGGAAATACATGTCTTATTCCATGCTTCTTGTGACATAACTACTGACCTTTAATCCTTTACTGTGAGAGAGCAATGGATACTGCTTCAGCCAGCATAGAGAGTGTAAGTAAGTGTGTAAGTGTAATGGGTTATTTATAAAGTGCTTAGTACCTAGAGGTTTCTAAGCATGGACACAGGGATCGAACCTGTGTTGCTCCGCGTCGTCTTGCTTCCAAGGCATCCCAAGAGCAGAGTTCCTACTAACGCAGCACTTCATTAAGGCTCTGACCAGCTTTTCAAATTCCTTGCTTGTAAACTAGTTTTCCTTAACACATTGAAGCCACTAATTGACAAGGAACTGTTTATGGTAGAATTGTTTAATTTGTGCACCTCTGGAGTTTAACTCATGTGACCAGGATCAACTATGGACTTATTTTAAAGCACAAAATGAAAACCTTTTTTGGTGCGTTTTACTAAAGTGCCTAAACTATTTTTCTGCAACACACTAGGAGCTCCATATTAGTTTTTTTTAAATCTGAATAGATTCTACACTGACTGTATGGTTCCGCAGATGGAAGATCTCTTAAGTTAGGTTGTGTACGAAAGGGGATGACAGTGTGCGGCCATGTATTATAAGGAATAAAATATCCCCTACCATACATTATAAGACTATTGCAAGTCACTGTCTAAAACAGTCTTCAGTGAAATCTGGAACTTTTAATATCATATGGATTCAGTGCATTAGGAACATCTGCAAAGAAATGTGATGTTAGCCGCACTCGCGCCACCCTCCACGGCTCCTCGTGTTACCCCCAATCGTTTCTTTTAGCTCTTGCAATAGTGCTCTGCTGAAATCATAGACGTTAGCATTTTGAGTTTCAAAACAATCTTTTTGTTTTCCTTTATTGTCAAAATTGTAATAAAACGAAATTGGCATCCCTCGATGTGATGTCTTCGGGCAGCATGATCAAAGAAACGCAGAGTTAGCGGGGGCCCTTGCTTTCCTCTCCTGCCCAGTAATGCAATGGTCTCAAAGCCACGGTGGGCTGCGCATGCAGGGCTCTGCTTAGAGCCACGCACTGGTGTTTTACACTGGTTATGAGTGAGATCTGCCAGGGAGGTCTGCCAGCAAGCAGCCTTCGAGGGTGCAGTGCTTTGGCTAAATGCATCTTTATTTTAGGATGCCTTCAGGCAGCCAGCAGCCTTCAGCAGAATACACTGCTCATCTGTGTTTGAAGGGAGTGGCATATGCACACTGGCAGCAGGTGCATATTTTAATTGGATGGGGCGTGGATGCTTCCTATAAATAAATGGGAGTCCTTGAGCATATCAAAGAAGCCCCAACCAATCAAGTGGTTTTAGGGGAGTCTCCCAAACCCCTTGAATATGTTAAAAAAATGGTTCATTTTACAGCACACTTTCTGTGAAAAATTGGGTATAAAGCCACACAGTTGGCAGTTGGTTTTGCAGGGTTAAACATGAAAAAATCGAATAGATGCCGAGTTACCAATCATGCACAGGAGCATTTTCCAGAGGCCTTTGGCCACAATGCATGCGACTATAAAAAAAAAGGTAATGCAGGCGTTGCTCATACATGTCCATGCTGAATGCACCGATATATGCCAGTGTTCCCATACAAGAACATATTCATGATTGCTTTGCCCATCATGCATGTAATACTATAAGAAACCAGATCCATGGTGGCTCTGCCAATTTATGCCAGAATCCATATTTAAGAACATACTCCTGATGGCTTTGTCAGTCAAAAATACCATGCCACTGACTGCACCAATTTAGTCCAGTATGGCCACGTAAGAACACTCAACGGACTGGCTTTACCCTTGATGCCAGTAAAAAATGTCACTGGACCAATGTAGGCCAACCCCCCTTCGGAGGGCTGCTCCCTGCCGGGTATACATGGAAGTTCACACAGCACATATGCTGTCCCATTCACACATGTTACTGATACAACATGCGCTCTCCTTCACATGTACATACAAACAACATACACTCTATCTCATTCAGAGATATTCTTACAGACGCAAACCTGGGCATACACACATTTTCATAGATACAAACATGTTTTTGATCTAACCTGCAGCACCAGTACACACTCTAAATGCTGCCTAATGCCACCTGCTGCATTGGCCCTCTACCTACCATGCAACATGCACCAGGAAGCAGGGAGATTTTCCTGGTTCATGTACATCCTCGGTGAAACCAGAGCACCTCCATCTCACCATCTCTGAGTGTGCAGGGGGGCTGCAGGAGTTATTATTTTTTAAAAAAAGAAATTGAGCTGTTGTGTTTAATATGGGAGGTTACATTTTCTTAAAAGCATTCTTGCGAAGAGATTGTCATTGCTTGAATGTTTTAGCTAGGCAACATCTTTTGGCCGGCATAACGCTCTATACTACAAAGGTAATACTGCCTACATTGCATCTGTATTTACTTTTCTTTCCATTGGAAGGTACACCTTGTGAAATGTAGATTGGTTAAAGATACCTCCCTTTAAATGAAGACCAACATGTTAAATCACACCAAAAATAAGTGATTGTATTTAACATATTGGGAATTAAGCATAATTCTGTTATAGAATGTAAATAAGTATTGTAAAGTTTGGCGTTCCCACACGTGTTCTTTGGCTGTTCTCCAGTGAATCAAATGCAAAATAAATTCAGTTCTACTTACTAGGAAAAATAAGAAATGCAGGGTATAGGGCCCCAGGAAATCACAAGCTAAGCCATCTGCAAAAGAAAACGTCTAGTCATCATAAAAAGAAAACACATAAAGTCCAGTACAACAAAAAGATCATATGCTTAGGGCTTATAAAATGCATCTTTTCATTCCAGGTAAACCCAATGGTGGTCCTCTGAGCTGATAAAATCTAGGCACATGGCAACTCCAGTTTTAGAACCACAGCATTGAAAGAAATATGAAAATTAAGCTTCAACTTTGACATTAACTCACCTATAAAAACCACCTGTGCTTTTAGCTAATTGAAAATCAAACAAAAAGGCCCCGGTCAGCTCCTCAAATGATTCATTATGCATTATGTGCATGCAAGTTGTCATGTGAAATGTTTAATAGAAATAAAGCTGGCCGTTTAAATGGCATCATTTGGTAACAGGCCCTACATTCTGGGCCACCTTCTCCCCCTCTTGCAACAGCAGGAGTCAAAATCATAAGGGAAGGAACGCAGAATTACGAGGGGCTGCACCTGGACTTAGACATTGAGTATTTATTTTGATTGTGATGATTTTGCCAGGACCATGATCTATTAGCTGGCATAGGATGGCCTTCCTCTGGCATATGAAGGTGACACCTGGACATGTGCGGCTGTAACTTACATAAGGTGACTAGAGCAGGCATATGAGTCAATAACCTGCATACAATTACAAGACTTGCACATTTGAGGCTTCAATGTGATGGAAGAACCTAGACATGCAAGATTATCCTTTTCATATGATGACTCCACCAGGGAGAAAACGAATCAATTGATATTAAACGGCTGTATGGTGTATTAGAGGCTGCCCAGGGCATATGATAATAGCACCTTGCATATGTGGCTGTACCTCATGTATCCTGATGATATAAGGTGAATGAGAAATGAACGGCAACAAAATGACAATGTTTGGGCAATTGAGGTGCCACTTGATATATGTTGGTAGCTCCTGGGAGTATGCATCCTGCATATGAACACAATACCCTACATGCAAGGCAAAAACTCAAAATGTCAGTAACTTAACCTATGCGATTGTTGCAAGAGTTAGTCTGTAAGCCCCACAGAGACTTGGAGAGGAACAAGGGTGGTTCTCATTAAGCTCCAATCCGCAAATCGTAATCCATTGCCAAATACGGGGGTTACTGAAGCACATGATTCAACATTTGATAGCAGGGCGTAAAGCTAAGGCTACACATTGATGTGTTGGCTCAGATTACAACAAAGCACCTTGATACAATCTCAGTAAATATATAGGTTATTCTGAAACGCTATACAACCATTTGTTCACAGAACCATATCCCACCCTAAATGTCAGCAGAACTATGGATAGTCAAAGGATATAAGATAGTGAAGCTTTACTGGTCTTTTAAACAGTATCACGATTTTATTTGAAATACAAATAGTGTCTTGAAATTGCATTCCATCCAATAGCAATTGCAATGGTAATAGTGAATAGCTTTCTCATGAACACTCTGGTCACATGTCTCTTAACAGGTATCGAATAAAGCTGGGTTTTTAAGTTAGTCAAACCTCAGTTGCAGATAATTCCAAAGGGAGTTGCCGTAGTATCATACCAAGACTGAGTACTAGCAGTTCAGAGTCTAGGTGTAACCACAGGAGGTTTCTGGATAATGATGATGGCATGCCTCCACAAACCTAGTGGTGGGGAAAGCCATATGTGGTTTACCTGTGATCTACCCTACTTAAGGTCTTAACAACATAGGGTAGGGCCAGCCTGGCGTAGGGGAATGGGGAAACGCATATTGAATGGTAGGAACTCCGGTCAGAATGCACATTCCAGACAAGTCAAAGTGAATACAAAACTGAATATTGGACTCCCAGAAGAACAATTTTGGAAAGAAATTGGCACAACTTTTAGTAACAGATTTGCACAAACTAGCATAAGCGATACCACTGGAACAGAGAAGACAGATTTGCATCTATTTAAAAAGCAGAGATGCCAAACAGTAAGTGGTCCCCCAATTGTACTTTGCAGTACGATGTTTATTCTACAACACACAATGAACACTCAATGTTATTTTATTGAGCCAGCACAGCGCATAAGATTTGCAACCTTTTTTCCTTTTATTTACTTACGAACACTTTGCACATGTATTACTTGAAATGAACTCAGTGTTTCCTCTTGTACACAGTTTCTCTTTTCTTTTCAACCCATGCATCTTTTGGGGCTACTGTTCTTTGCAGCAATTTTCTTTCTCTCTCTCCCTCTCTTTTTCTCTTTCTCTCTTTCTCTCTTGCTCTCTATCGCTCTCTCCCTCCCATTCTTTTCCTCTATCACACAATGGGAGTCAATGGGAAAGTAAGCACAGCATTCCCTTTTAATGGTGGTGGTTACAGCATGAGGGTTATGGAAAGAGCATACATTAAAGTATATGGCATTTGTATCTTGTTGGAGAGCGAGAGCGGCAGGGTGTAAAAAATTCCAATCGGATGTCACACACCAGACCAAGCCTCTTTCCCTTATCCTATGATGTAGCACCCAATTAGAATGCTTTTTCTTTATTTTCTACGAATTCGTATTCAGCTGGCACCCAACCAGTCTCACACCCACTTGTACAAATATCCCGGGTCACAATGGACCATGACCCAGGCAGGTGGATGGTGATACAATATTTATTTATTTTAAATTCAAAGGAAATCACACAGTTTGAATATTGGGCAGCAATCACCAAAGGAGTGAAAGTTACAATGTAAACTAATGACCTTCTACTAGAACATATCCAAAGCACAGATGAATAGGAGCAATTTTACAGTTCGGGTAGATAGCACCCAAGTTAAGATCTCTTCCCTGAAATGCTCCCTCAAACTCCAATTAATTGAATTATGAGTGGATTTTAAAACCCTTTGCAATTGCATAAAATGACACTCGGAATTGACAAACAATTAAATTAATGTGCGGTTTAATCAAGGAGGTAACTATGATTTATCACAGTATCAGGTGAACTGGATGATCTCTCAAACAGCCCTTTAAGATGAGTAGCAGTACCCTCAAGATAGATGGGGGTGCAGATTCATACTTATGCATCAAATAACTATGACAACTCAATAGTTTGGCAAAGGGAATCCGTTCAATGACAAGTTCATAAAACGGGGAGTAAAACGAACATCAGCAACCGCTCGATCTTCTCGCTCTCTTTACTTTTAGAAAAAACACAGTATTTATAGCAATAATTCGTCATTGCTGACATCATTCTACGTGGCAATTTGTAAAAACCTAACATGCAACGTGATTGGTTATAGGAAGGTAACTTTAACATAGGTACTATGGCCCTCATTACAACACAGCCACTAAACCATGGTGCTATTAGCACCATGGTTGATGCCGGTATTGTAATGAGTCTGCATGGTGAAATAGGGAAGTACCACCCCATTCCAAGGTTGCGGGACGGTACTTCCCCATTTCACCATGGCCCTTCCCCATTCCCATTTTTGCCCCATAGGGCATAATGGGAATGGGGAAGGCGGTAAGTACGGTACCACAAATTGCGGTACCGTACTTACCTCAAAAGTCCCTTTGCGGGTCCCTACTTTAACGGCTGGTCTAGACCAGCCGTTAAGGTCGGGTCCCGCAAAGGGACCTCGTAATTAGGCGCTAAGGGGTTAACGGCACCAAAGCCTTTTTACGATGCCGTTAACCCCTTAACGCCAGGGTCGTAATGACCCCCTATATCTGTATGTGGTAAGGGGGACAGGGGGATTGGCTAATCAATGTCAGGTGGGGCAACTAAGCCCTCCCTTCAAAATGGCCACTATGAACATCTCTAAAAGTACAACGTCCCATTGGCTCCACTCACTGTAGGACCCTAAATGACATGGTCCACTATGATTGGGTGTCATCAACCCCACCCATACATTTCTATCTACGTCTAACAGCACACAGAAAGAACATCCAGGTGCAGAGGAGCTCACCTTCACCCCAGCTCCCCACCAATTAAGTCACAATCAATCATCACTTCTGTAGCCATGTGTCAATTACTGCTTTGTATTTTGGCCTTGAGTCTGCTCTGTGGTCTTGAGAACTTTTAAGGAGTATGGGCATGGCGGAGATCCATGCGTAGGTGTGAAAGTCTCACTCTTCCAGCCTGCCTTGTCACGTGACTGGACAGCATGAAATCTGCATTTCTCTGTATCTTTTTGTATATTTGATTTAATTCTATCAGTCCTCCGCCATCTGTGGCTTATCTTGACCTTTCTGAACAGGATCTTCTGTTCTTTTCGCCTTAATTGTATCCAATGTCTGCCTTTTCCAGCCAGATAGGACCTCAGCTTCTTCGCATGATCATCCTCAGCCGGGTTTCGTTCTGCATTGATTCTCAATTTTCTTACTGCGACACACTCCTTTTGAGGCCTTTAGTAACCTTTTGTTCAATTCTGCTCATGTGCATAGTGGGATTATACTTATACATAAAGTGCTTTTGAGGTATATATTTGTACATGTTGGCGCTTGCCACAATCTATTTACTATTAAGCATAAGCAAGCTTCACAATTTCTTTGCCTCTTGCAGTTACTTGCATCTGTACACATTTAAACTGACTGAATATCTTCATCATGTATGTGGTATGAGTTTCTTCATTTTAACATCAACTTCTTCATAGCGGGCTCAAAAATGTCATTCATCCATGGTCTGTCGTCTCTTGTCAGCATTCTCAAGTCATTATATCTTCTATATGTGCATCAGTACGATATCCTATGATGTCACCATATATCTTTCTTCATTATCTTCTTGGCTTCTTCGGATACTGTATTCTAACAACCGTCATTTTGTCTCGACTGTGAATATGGCTTTCTCAATGGATACCTTACTGTCCATGTTTTCTCTGGTGTCGGTACTTCAATAGGTGCTGTTATTCTGATAGGTACAGGCCAGAGCCCATGTGCTGCTCTCTGCTGGTTTATCTGTTCATCATACGTCACATATTTTGGTGTGAAAGTACCGGGCACTAAGAGTGGGGAAACTGGAGTGGGGGCGATATTTGACACTTTCTCTTCACAGGGATGTAATATCACTAGCAACTACAAGGCCAGGTATCAACAAAGGGCATACAGTTCAGAAAGCAACTTGAAAGTAAGAACACAGTTCAGCCAAAATCACATGTTGAAAAGTTGAATTTTACAATTTTTGCCGTTTTAAATGTCAAAACATGTTTTTTTTAAACGGGTGAAATAGAAAAATCAGAATGTGGTTTTTAGGCTGGGTGGTAGGTGCATATCACAGGGATAATATAGAAGTGAAAGAGTGACTCTAGCTGAATAACTGGATGAGATTTTCAATGTGGAAGGCGATTCGATTTTGGGAAAATAAAAGCAGTTAACAGAGAAAATCCGTTTGGAAAGAAAGGACGTTTTACTTAAACTAGATTATCAAGAAGATAGTGCTGCCCATGAAACAGGCTAAGCGGCAGTTTTAAGCCCCTTCACGCCGCGTGCCTCATTATGTGGTAATTAATTAAATTATTCAAAATATGACTAAGGATCTATGCCAGACAGAGATGAGTAGAAGAATGGTGCTAATGCTTGGAGATCGAGGACAGGATGCAAAGAGAATTCAGACAGTTTTAAAAAAGTTACCAGATTATGGATAGGATTACTTAGAGAGTAGAACAAGTATCAAGATGGGGTATGCTATGTGTGGCTATGGGATGGGGAAATACTCACAATCCGCACTTGAGTTTGGGATTTGGACAGCCAACCAGGTTTCTGGACTGCGAGGCAATATCTGGTCATGGTCACAGCAGCGGGCTCTCCTAACAGAAGACAGCTGGGCAAATGTCTGGTCACAGCACAGCAGCATGCAGGTAGTGGGGCAAAAACCGGCTGGTCAAAGGATACTCCCAAAAAGGGTACCATAGCTTTTCCCTCCTAGTTATTGGGATTTTTAGTGGTGTTTCTGGATCAATGGTCCTGCCTGATAGGGTCAGTTATGCTATGGCCTGGCCGTAGAGTCTGGAATCTTGCGGAGTGAAGGTGGAATATCTGGATATGCAGGTGCTGGAAAATTCAGAAGAGTGTGTCTCCTGTGAGCTTCCCCTTTTATTTATAAGGTGGGTGACATCACAGGATTTATTGTTGGGCAGAACTAAGCTAGACCTACCCCTAAGAACCGGATAGGTCAGCCTATGTTGGTCGCCTCCTCAAGGAGGGGACTCAGTTCATGGGGTTGTGTTTTATGAGGTACAAAGCCATCCCACAGTCCTTTTTGCCAAAAATCAAACTTAACATAAATCACACATGTATACAGTTGTGGCACTTTTGCAAATTTCATACAGAACATTGTATTCCAACTCCCAGGTCTGTACGACATTATTTCGCCCTTCTAATAATTTTATTTTTTTGGGGGGAACCGCCTCACCCAAAATTCCACAATTTTAGATGTGTACATATTATCATAGAGCATATTTCCATTAATTTGTAACATTCCACCATATGTACTTTTCCTATGATTCACATTTTCCTGGCATTCGCATCCCATACATGCTATGGACGGCCACGATATCTTGTTTTGAAGCCACATAAATTACATTTAATTTGTAACACTTTTACATTACTGAGTTGTCTGGTTGTAGAAATAACAGTCTTAAAGTGTATTAATAAAAAAGGTCTTTTAAACCAGATGGGCTGGCCCTTTGTCCTCCAACTAAGGCAACATCTTCCCAGACCACCACCAAATGTCAGTTTATCCCAGGGATGCCATGGAGTTTCTCAGTTTGAGTGAATGGTAGGTGTCACTTCCAAAAGTAACACGTAGGTGTCCCAGAATCTATTGTGTCAGACTGGATCCCAGACAGAAAGTCTGATGGGTGTGTTATATTCTTCCTCTTGGTCATTCCATGTTTCCAGGGGCAAAAAGTAACACGTAGCTGTCCCAGAAATCCATTGTGGCTCCTTTTGGGGCAAGGCCACTCCTGTTTCCAGCACACAAATGTCCTTTGAAGCCAAGCAGGAAACCTTTGTCTGGTTCCCCAGTACAGCCAATTAATTTATTTATTTAGTTTTCCTGAGCCCAAAATGCAAGGCTGTGGGAATAAAACATTATATTAGATCTTAACCAGACCCCCATCCCCTTACATTTCTAGGCAAGGGCAGGGCCTTATTCAACATTACACCTTCTTTTAAAACAGATATTGTTCTTGTTTGCAAAAGCACATTTTGACACATGGTGAATTCGGCTGGGATGTCCCTTTCAAATTCAGTTTTCCCTTCTATTTGGATTCCAATCATTGTTTGCAGCCCTTGTCAGTTTCTCTTACACAACAGTCGGTTCAAGGCACAGGTCCACTGAAATTGACATATGCACAGAGAACTAGGGTTTCTTTTGAGATGTTTATTTTGACATTTTGTAGCATAAAAGTCAAGCGTTTTTCTTCACGGCTGAAAGTAAAGTTTCTGGTGATTTCCCAGATCTTGCCTGACACAGCCTGTCATTCAGTGGGAAATGCGTTCTTTTGCTGAAGTATATTTGGAACATGGCTGGGCATAGTTGGGCCTTACTGGATCAGAACTTTATATTTTGTAACAGATGAAAAAGAGCATCAGGGTGTCATAATTTTAAATGTAAAATATTTCCTTTTTCAAAGGGAAATTTTGAACTAGCAGCAAAGCAGCGCTGCTTTTCAATTCTCTTCTTTGGTGCACTTAAGAAGACACACTGGCAGCCTTTCGTGGTGTGTTCCCTGTTCCATCTTTCCCAATAGGTGCTTGGCAAGACAGCGGAGCAATCATTTTGTAGATGCAAACCGCAGTTTTGATGCGAGGCAATGGTGCTCAAAGGAGCCAGCACGGGCATTCTGCTGGTGAATGAAGTGCAGCTTGGTGATGGAGGGGAATTCTGCTGAGTGGGTATATATACCCCAAAAGGGGCTCTATAGCAGCTACGCCACTTAGCAGCAGAGAGGTACTTGAGACGATCAAAAACTCCCCACCACAAGAACAGAAGACTCAGTCATGAGGCAAAGTTTACTGTCTTTATTATCTAATAAACGACGGGGACCACACTAGAAAAACATGAATTCTCCAGGGTTCTCATCTGAGCGTGCGTCACCTGGTTTGACAAAACCAAGCTCCATCCCTGAAACCTATCGGGCATTTACATTGGTCAGTTTTGGCAAACTATATATTTGTCGTATACGGGTTAATTCTACTATTAGAAAGCCGTATCTGTTGGCTCCGTCTGGGACCACCTCTACGTGTTTCAATCTCTGATGTTGCAGGGTTGCAGGAAGACCATTGGCTCCTGAAACATATTATATCTTCACGTGAAAGCTGACTCTGGATTGGGTAGAGTAGGGCCTCGCAGCCCTGGGACCCTGAACGAATACCAGGCTGAGTGTACCTTCTCAAGCCAATGAGAATGAACATAGAGGGGCTGTGTGTTCACCAATGTTGCCATTTTTGATCACCTAAGCCTGGGAGAGTGCACTCAGTTGGCAGTTCATGAGCAACACTTATCGTTCCCCCTCTGATTTGGTGGAACAGCTTCTCCCCTTCCATCTCGAATTGAATGGACATTGTCTTATTCTGTTGGGTCACCTGTGATGAGACCACAGAATTGAGCTCCTGCCTTTAATTAGGAGGATTTTAGTCTGAATTCCTCGCAGGTGGTTATCTTGGTAACCAGGAACTTTCTGTCTCCACTCGTCCGTGGCTGAGTGCATTGTTTCTGCTTGGCTTTGGCTTCAGCAGTCATGCAAGTCCTTCCATGTACTGGAAGCCTTTCTCCCCTTCCTCATTCATTCCAGTGGGCCTGTGGCTTCCATATTATCTTTATGGCTTTTGCATGTTAGTGACAGTCAAGCATATGCAAGCTTGGTATACGTTTACTTTGGCATCTTACGGTTCAGCTTTGGCAAAAAGTGTGACTATATATAGAGAGATTTGTATGTGTGACTGTCATCTACTTGTGTGAGTCATAAGCAAGTGTTTCATGTCTGTATGCAATAAACAAATGCATGTTCGTGTAACTTCCTGAATGAATGGCTATGTACTTCATGTCGAAGTGTGGCTATGTCGTGATGTCAGTGATGACGTCATTGATTTCTTGATTTGTGGTCCGTCGACTTGTTCAATTGATGGCCTTCATCTCCTGCAGATCTTCAACTTGGTATGCCCTGAATAGCTGTCTGAGAGAGTAACGTTTCTGTGATACATTGCAGTGGCGGTGAAGGATGTAAGAGTGATGTGCATCTGTCGTGTCTCAGTCTTCAGAATGAGAGACATATGTGGGGGTCATGAGGGCCATGCTTGGACCTCTGTCTTCAATATGAAAGGGACAATGCAACTTAATAGACATACAACCCTGATTTCCCATTGCAGCACAGTTTTAAGGATCAACCTCAACTCCAACACACTGGGGGAGCGGGGAAAGGCAGGGGGAGAGCAGGCTAATAACATTAGACAGGGTGCTTACATGAAGTCACCCACAGAGGTCTTAGCAATGGCAGGATGGATAGCAACAAGGCAGTACAGAGGAATTTACAGGGCCTGTCAGGGGAACAGGCTTCCAGCAGTAGGGGGACAAGCTTCGGGTAGGTCTGGTAGCAGTCCACATGCTGACGCAGAGTCTCTCCAGAAGGTTTCCAGGGAAAAGGGCACAGTCACATGGAGTGGCTTCGGCTAAAATGGCCATATGGACAGACAAAGTGGGTGTGGTGGTGGGGGTCCATAGGGACAGTACCAGTGCCTAAAAGGAGTAGCAACAGCAATCCTATGCACAATCAATTGCAAATGAAGTGTTAACGGAATGATACACATTAAAACAACATTCCTAGCATTAATCATTATAGTTATAGTTGGTTATTTATAACTTGCTTAATACCCAGAGATTTCCAAGTGCGGACCTGAGGATCGAACCTGTGTTGCTCCGTGTCGTACTGCTTCCAAGGCGAGCACGTTGCCCCTGAGCTATCCTCCGAAGACATTATTATTAAAATGGCTGTGGGTACATCTACCAGCCCAGCAGAACTCCCCCACATCACCAAACTGCATTTCAGCACTACCAGCAGAATGGCTGCGCTGGCTCGGCTGAGCGCTATTCCCTGGCATTAAAACTGCATTTTGCAGTACAAGAATAATGGTTGTGCTGTCAGTGTTTTGTTCATGTGCACCAAAGAAAAGAATTCAAATGCAGCGCTGCTATGCTGCCAGCTCAAAATTGCCCACTGAAAAAGAAAATGTTATGCATTTAAAATGACTGTGCACTGATGCCCTTTCCATCTTTTCAACAGTACACAGTTTGGTTCCAGTAAGACACATCCATGTTCATCCATATTCAGGGTGTACACTAGCAAATGGGGGCATTCCTCACTGAATGGCATGTTGTATCCGGCAAAATCTGCGAAAGAGCAGAGAACTTCACTCCAGGCCGTAAGGCGAGCGTTTTACTCTTTGCAATAAAATAACACAGGCAAACTCTTCACAAGAAGCCCTCTCTCTCTTGTCTCATGTCAGTTTCAAAGGACCCTTGCGTTGAACAGATTTCTTTGTATTAGAAATTGGGACATGGAAATGCTCAGAATACAGATGCTAGGAAAAAACTGCATTTGTAAAGTGACATTCAAGGAATATTAACCCACGTGTAAAATGGTGCTTTTGCCAAACAAGAAAATGCCTTTTAAAAAGGGAAATGTTAAACTAACTTTTTTTGCTTGCATAGGAATGTGATGGGTGGTTGCTTTAAAATATAGGAGATTGATTCCCAAAAGGCTTGCTTTTTAGTTAAAGAAAGAAAAATAAATAAATAAAGAAAAGTACTTTGAGGCCAGCAGAACCCTAGCTTCAAAAGGCCCAGCCTCCCCTGGGCAGAGAATCACCTTCCCCAAGTGGACCAGCCCCCTGGAAACTATGAACAGGCCAAGGGGGAGAATCTATCACCCTCGTCAGACAAAGCGGCACCACTCCAACATGAGACAAATGACTGCCAGTGCACATAGGTGTGAATTCCTGGTGACACCTCCCCTCAACTCAAACTGAAGGACTTCAAATGCAAATCCATGGCAACACTGGGCTGAACTGACCAGAGCCTGATATTTGGCTGGGGGTTGGAAGGAATGCCCATATTTGCTAAACAAAGCCATCCCTTTTGGTTTCAGAGACTATTCAGTTTGTCATGTATTTCAGTAATCAAAAGACATATTACTGTGAAATTATGACCATTTAAATGTCATGTTTGCGCCATTAAAATAAGACGTAGGTTTTTCTAGCATGTTGGGGACGCCAACGCCATGGAAAATGTCAATTCTGGGGAAAACATACATGGTACAAGTTTGAAAATTAATGAGAACATGACAAGAGATAATATCTATACATATATAAAATTGTAGAATTTTAGGTGAAATGTTTTCCATGGAAATGGCGAAAGATTGCCAGAATGACTAAACAGCATCGCCTTGGGATTTCGATCAGCATGTGTCTTGTAAAATATGTAGTCTGCTCGTATACATTTCCTGATGACATTTGTAAATATGAGTATTTTGTTCCATAACTGATTTTGGCAAAAGTTACTTTAGTAGAACAAAGCACATTGGAAATAACACCCACCATAAAATTGAGTCACCTCCTTCAGTCCAATCTGCTTTCAGGCAGGAGGCAACATTGCAGACTGACCTATCTGATTTAGAGGTATGTCTAGCTTAGTTCAGCCCACATAGTGAAAAATCCTCTGATGTCATGCTCCTTGTATAAAGGGAAGGCAGAGGGAGTACTGGACTCTCTTCTGACTTTTCCAGCTCCCACGCATCTAGATATCCAAACATTCCATATTCATCCTGCAAGATTCCAGATTCCAGAAGCCAGGCCAGAGGTATCTGATCTTACGCAGGCTAAACCTCAGATCCAGAATTAAAACCTTACTAAAATCCCAATAATTCAAGGAGAGCCCATCTGATGCACCTTGCTATCCAGTGACCAGACTAGGCCCAGCTGCTATCCCCTTCTAGGAGAGGCCGCCGCTGTGTGCAATGACCAGATCTTGCCGCACTGTCCAGAAATCCGGTCCGCTGTCCAAGCTATCCCATTCAAGTGCTTGTTGTGAGTATTTCCCTTCCCCAGTACCACAAACTGTACCTCTTGCTTTGTTACCTTGTATTAGGTCAAATCCTATAGAGATCCTATAACTGCCCTAGCAAAATCCTTACAATTGTCAGAATCTTCTGTGTATCCTGCCCTTAGGAAAATCTGAGTTAATTTCCAAGTGTTGGCGCCATTCTTTCCAACTCATTTCAGTCCTTTTGTAAGTCTCTAGTACTATTTTGAATAAATTCATTCCCACATAAAGAGACACACAACGTGAGGGGCTTAAAACTGCAGCTTAAGCCTTTTCATTGGCAGCGTTTCTCTTCTTGATAATCTAGTCAAGAAAATATAGTTTTAGTAGAACTGGTCCTTTTCCTTTTGAAACCGATTTTCCCTGTGCAACTGCTTTCATTTTAAAAAAACGATTTTTCCTCCGCTTTAAGAATCTCATCCTGTCATTTTATTCACGGTTACCCTTTCACTTTCAAATCCTACCTGTGAGGTGTCTTTGTACCAAGCTGTTTTGTCATGTTAAGCCCATAAAACTAAGCAAATGCAAGTTCTCCACGTGTGATTTTGCTGCACCGTTTTTCCTTCCAAAGTTGATTTTCTGAACTACATGCCCATTGTTAGTACATTGGCTTGTAGTTTGCTAATGTTATTATTTCTTTGATACAACCATACTCCTTTTTACCTCATTCATTCAACTACACATGCAAAATAATTATTTAGTGATTCTGGATGCTATTTTGCTAAATTTCAAAGGTTTTCAGTTCGATTCTGCCTCCCATTCAGAGGGATAAGGTCGGATTTGTATTCGGTTTGTTGCGTAGTACACCTGACACCTAGCTACTCCTTTCTACCCACACAAAATTCGGTTAACAGGGGTTTGAGGGAGTGTTGCAGGGGGAAATGCTAACTGTGGTGCTATCAGAAAATACTTGCCAAAAAAGTAATCTTGCCTTTATTCAATTGTGCATTATATATTTCATCTAATGAGGCCAAACTAAGTGTATTCTATCAATTTACAGTGTAATTATCACCCCACTGGTTATTGCTACCCTATATTAAATTTGTGTGATTTTCATGGAATTTAAAAAATAAATATTGTATACACATAGGCCTGGTTCATGGTCCTTTGCGACCCGGGGTGTTTGTAAATGTGGGTGTGAGACGGGTTGGGTGCCTTCTCAAACTGAATTTGTAATAAATAAAATAAGTGTTTTAATTGTGTGCTGCATCCCTGGCCAGTAGAAAAAATCCTGGTCTGGAGGGCACCGTACCTTTGAAATCCTTAACATGGCACAATAAAATGAATAAGTAATGAAATGACACAAAGCTTTCTGTGTTCATAAAATAAAATACAAAATTGCAGGCTCCAGAAGGTGTCCAACTGACATCCTGCAGTTAGACACAGGTGGGCCGGGCCCTCTGTTCTTGAGGGGGAATGTGACTTGGAACGTTCCACCATTATAAGGATAGGGATAGTGGAAAAAAACAAATAACTTTTTCCTACTGTCATAACTGAAAGGTTTGCAAAACAGGATTTGGAGAATGGGTTGGGCAGCAAAGCTGGAGTATTGGAAAATTCCAGCCCATTAAAATCAATGCAGTCCATTGAACAAAAACAGGCTACATAGAAGGTAATGACTGTCAATTGGAATCAATTTGATTTAAAAGCACATTTTACATAAGTTTTCAATTCAGCCCAAATCCGTTTTAGAGTGTATATTCTCTGTCATTTCTGTTGTAGGATCCGCTTGCACCTCGGGCAGGCCTTTTCTATCTGTAACTCTCATGGTGCCCAAAAATGCACTTGCACAGGATGAGGGAGCCCATGGACCACAGTCCCGGGATCTAGCTGCCATGCTTGGTATCAGCCTCTTTTGGGAGGCATTACATAACGGTTTGACAACAACAGTATAAACACCAGGTATTCTCTTAAGAATTCTCAGGACCTTTGCAGGACGTTGTGAAGATTTTAGAAGCACTGCACAGTTGCTGGCGGAGAGGGGCGGGGATCCTGTTTCACGAAGATAGCTATCTATCTTCGTGAAGCTCCCCTACGCTGATCGCGGCACCAGATCAGGCTATTCAGCCCCATTGGCACCCGGACTCGGGAGGACCAGCTAGCAGCCCTATTCAGAGCTAATCGTACTACTCAACTGGCCCTGAAAAAGACTTGGGTCGAACACGCGTCGGCTGTTTGCACTCACTAATGTTTAAACAACTGTTGGTATCTGCCACAATGATTTTTCATATTTGCCTTGTGGAATTGCAAAAGCAATAATAAAGCAACAAGTTTTAAGCACAAATACGACTGCTCTAATCTGACCATGAATCTATACCTAAGCGTAATCGCTACATTCCTGGGCCATTGAAGCCCCCCAGCGCCCATCATTATCCGCAGTTTTGTCATCCCATCTAACCATTCCGTCAATATAGGATCTGGAGTTGGTCCCCAGACGAACAAGGAGTGAGGCTGCAGGTTGACTTATCAAGTGTTCCTTAAGAAAGGTGCGTGGTAGGTAGGGAGTCCCGACCCAGATAACTCCAACCAACTGCAACCTACAATCTAGATGGTGCGGTTCTTCAGAAGTACCACTTTCCAACAGGGCAGTTGCCCTGCTTTCTTACCAGTGCTTCCCAGTCCAAAATTCAACAAGCATTTGCTTAATCGGGGCAAGTGGAACCTCTGTCTTAACATAACTCTCTCGTCATTCAGGTTTTTTTCACTGAAATGGGTAGCCATCCTATCGCCATCCTAGGGCACTCAAAGCGTTAATCCTGCAGTGATAGGCAATGGAAGAACCTATGTACATAGTTCAGAGCAGCCAAAAGGAGTAGTATAGAGACTGAGAACTGGCACGCGGAAGAGAATGTGTCACGCGTAATACTGTGGCGGTAAACCTGCGTAAAACTGACCCACCTGTTAGGAAATGGGGTTCCAGAATACATTGTTAGGGCTAGGGCCCCACCATGCAGGTGTATGGAATAGGCTCATTAAAGCATGTGGAAAGATGTCAAAGAGTATGATATGCTATGTCATTTATAACACCCATGTACACATGTGTTTCAGTGGTAATGTTAGGACAGCTCACAGGGGTTGAAGGACAGAGCAGAGCGGTGGCTCTTTCATATTAATCTTAAGTTTAACGTGCGCCCATTTGCAAACAAACCTACAGCTTTAACATGCATATTACATACACGTGCATGTTCTTACTTAGGATCCTTGGTGTGGCTCTTTCTTGAAAAAAACATACACAGTACTTTCACACTTTTACTAGAAAAGCCCTTGCTTTACTGTTATTGTGCTGCAAATTGTGTTTACACGCAGACACTGATTTGTGTCTCTTACAAATGAACACGTGCGTAATATGTGTGTAGTTAGTTGTACGTCTCTAGGATGTACATCTTAAAAGGTTTACTGAATCCGGGAAGGCTTTGTAGTTTTTAAATTGATTTTTAGAAAAGACAGCCTTGTCTTCGCACTACAGCCACTGTGTTTTCTGTGAACAAGTACAAAAGCTGCTGTGTGCCTGGACAGCTGCAGCCAAAGCTTCAGACGCTGGACACAGTTCACATAATCAGCAATACATGTCTGGCTGAAAGGAAATATGTCAAACATTCCTCGCGGCAATCCTGAGGATGCGGTCCCCTTTCTGCTACTGCATTGTGGGCTTTCATTGTGGGTGAATGCAATTCTGGAACGGACACGCCGAGGCCGTTTTTCTTTCTGCAGAATTCAAGAAAATCCGCCAACTAGGGTCTGGGATTGTGCTATTGAGCGGGGACGCGGTCATTTGCCTGGCGAGGCGGCTGCTCGGTCGGTGGTCTCCCCGAGGAAGTCGGTGTTGTGCGCCAGACTGCTTCTGAAAGCTGTGCACTGCACGCCTGGCTCGGCCGGCCGGCCGGCAGATGGCTCGCCGTGTCCTGCCCTCTCCGAGTGTTGTTTCCAGTCGCATTCTTAACTACAGTCTAAGTAGTGCGTTGGGCCTGGCTTGTCATGTGTGATTGGGTGGTGTCCTTCACGCAGCCCCCGTCTCTTGGTCGGTTGCATACGCCTCTGAAGTGTGTGTTCTTACTATCTGGTGGGCTGTCTGCGGGCAGGCGGCGGCTGCCAACGCTCTGTGACTTTGAGGCGGTCAGCTGTAGGCTGTCTCTATTTAAGAGAAGAGACGCTCCGTCTGCAGCGTGCGAATAGTGCGGGCCCTGGTGGTGCGGACAACTGCCTGCCCTCCCTGTGCCAGAGGACAGCCCAGGAGAAGCAGCAGCTGCCCCCACACACAGGGGCGTGGGGAGGCGGGGGGTGGCAGCAGGGGTCTTGTATTAATGAAGTCCGCATTTAAATGTACGTTTTCCATATAGAACACGCATTTATTGTTCTGACATATTTCCCCATTATATTATTTTGGGACAATGTCATATCTTGCAATTCTCTCATACTGTATTCCAAGAACTTTATAGCCCATAATAGTTTGAAAAAACAGTTGAACACGTTCTTCGTTTATGTAATTTGCAAAGTTTTTGCAATGCATCAAAATGTGTTTGCATTTCATATATATTTGCAATCCTCCTGTGATATGCATGTATTAATAAAGCATCGGCGTGCTGTGCAAAAGACATGTATAATAACAAGTACAAGCAGTTATAATAAATAGTAATACCTTTTAGATTAAAAGGTATAAAAACAGATCATGACGAAAAGGCAGATAGAAAATCATTTGCACCTGGGGAAGGGCGCTCAGCCAATCAGGTGGCTGGAACAGCGGGCGAGAATTCACAATCCCCATCCACTGTCCCAGCTACCAGAGGCCCTACTTTGGCACTTCTTTTTTTCTTCTTTTTTTTTTAATCATTGAGGGGAGGAAGCAGGGAGCCTGCCTCCCTGTTGCCTCCCCACCCCTCCACTTACCAGCGGGACCGGAGCATTGCGCTCCAGGTCCTGCAGCTCCTCCTGTCTGGCCGCCATAGACATGGAAAAGGGACTTGGTCCCTTTTCCATATGGTGGTGGCCCTCTTTTCTTTTTCATCAGGAGATTGGCTGCGCTATCAGCGCGGACCTCCCGATGAACAGTTTTGAATGCCGTTCGCACCCCGGATGAACACTGGGGTGCGAATGGCTTTCATGCCCTGCCAAGAGGGCAAAACCTGGCCTTTTAACGGCCCTCAGCCCGAGCTGAGGCCCTCACTTCACTCAGGCCTGGCTTAACTCGTGCTGGCGGGCCATTAAAGGCCATATCCGTCCTCCTAGCAGGGCGTGAAAGCCATGATCAGAAAGCAGCATTCCAAGGCCACGTTTTAAGAGCTTTCCTAAATCTCAGGTACACAGACATTTCCTGACTATAAATCGGCAGAGATTTCCAATGAGTATTAACTGCTCCACACGAAAAGGATCTTTTCATGAGGCAAGTGTATCTAGACTTACTTACCGCTAAACTAAGCGGAGAGAATCGTGACTATGAAGGCCTCCCATGGCAAATCAGAATCAAACCTTTCAAAAACTTTGGATAGGTCACGGATTCTGTATCCTCAAGGGAGATTGGGCAAATTTAGAAGCAGGTGTCCACTAAGTTATATTTCCCATGAAAACTCTCGTAGAAAATGTTTTCTCACAAATATAGCAAAAACTGGTGGATGAATTGACACAAAACCAGTGCGAGAAGCTGGCATGGCATCTGGTCTCAGCCACAATCCTCGTTAGGTCTTGTGAAAATCTGTTAACCATTTTAATACCAAGTGGGCCACATGCCAGGACAGTTTACATTTCTTCTTTATTGAGTGATGAACATAGAAACAGGTGTTGGGGTTGGCCCTCATCCTTCTCCACTGGCTCCAACCATCCTTGGGCAACCTCTCCCTCGGTTCAGATAAAAACACTTGTTCTGCAGAGAGTGTTCTGTTAAGGTTCTATCCAGGATGATGCTTGCTCATGGGAGACCATCTGTATCATAAATGACACAAGTGGCCCAAAATTCCCTAAATCGAATGAGTGGATTTCAAGCAGGGGACCAAATATCAGACCTGCACAGCACTGTCCCTCCTGCTCTTGCAGACCCTGCGCGGCCATACAAGGTCTTCGGCCTTACACTTTATACAGCACAGAACTACTTTGTGACTTTAAATATCTTCATGATGTAAAGTTGGGGTACATTATTCAATATCATATGTTAGAGTTGTTCCTGTCCAGTGCTGATCAGACTCATTAGCAATAGACAGCAGTTTGGTAATCTATGGGAATTGAGCTTGGTGGTCGTTGTAGATTATGGTCGACCGAAGCCCAGCCTCACACCCCATGCGACTGTAGCATAGTGGCACCAGTAAGCTTAGTTTCACTGGCAATCTCTGCTCAGAGGCAAGGCACTTCCTGAGTTTGGCATGTGAAGTCGCCCTTTCTCATCCCTGGTACCCGAAGAACTAACTAAGCACTAACAGAGCAGTAAGGAAGAATGTATGCTGATGTCGATGCCGACAATAACTTGTATTCCTATTCTGCTTTCTGCTACAGCTGTATCCGTCACAGGGATAGCTTTTATATTTCTACAAATCCTTTGTCTATATCTTGATATGCAACAAGTAGAAGGGATAAACACAGCGTCCATGAGCCAACAAAACATATCTACTGTGTGTTTTTCCAGTTATGAAAGCCTGCATGTCACTTGATTGATGTGCATTTGAGTCTAACTTATTTTCATACAGTTGAACATATGCACAACTGTTGTCTATTATGTTATTGAATATGTATAAAGCAATCATTAGCATATGGCCAAATAATGCCAATTCTGTGGAAGATTACATTGTTTATTATCACAACAAGTATAGAAGCGGAAACAAGGCTAATGGTGAACAATTAATCATATAAAAAGTCAATTAAAGGCAAAACATATTAAACAACTCATCAGTAATTAGCAGAATACATGATACAGAAAAGAGAAAGCTGAGGAAAAGAGAGAAGGAGAAAAAAGAGAGGAAAAGAAGAAATACCAAAAGCCAGCACTGAAATCAACATTCATAACAAACCATACAGCAGACTAAGGAATTCATCAAGTCCATGGCTGGAAGATACAGGCGAGTAAACATAACATCAAGTAACCTCAGTAGGGATGCACAGTTTTTGTGGCAAAGTTCGAAGTTAACCATACACATCAAGAAAATAGCTCCAAATGTCCCAAAATATGCCTAGTTCATTTTTTCGTTTGTAAATGGCTTTTTCATACGTTGAAACTGTAAGAAGCTCTTCCACCCAATCATCAATATTAAAGGAAGAATTTGATTTCCAGGACCTCAGTACAAACTTCTTAGCAACCATGCATGCACGTAGCAGCCAAACTTTCTTACCAAAGTCGATGTCCTCCAGCTGAGAAACATCACCCAGAATGAGCAGAGAGGCGTTCATCAGGATGGCAATTTGCAAAACTAAGCTCAGTCTTTCGCAGACCTTTTCCCAGAACTGATCGTCATCCAAAAGTCCCCTCCTAACAATTTCACTGGCGTCCAGAATGCCCTAAACAGTAGCTTTGTTTGTGATGCACCGAGGCCCCAGTCCAAGCTTACCAGACTAGTGTTCCCACAGCATCTCCGCCAACAGTTCATGTCGACCTCCTCTGCCAGGTCCCCTGCCCAAACCCCCGGTAATCCTGCATCCCCTTTCCGAGTGGCCTTTATGATTCCATACATGGTGGCAGCAGGATGGGATGCACCAGAGCATACAACCAAAGCCGTCCAAGCTGCACTTCGAGCCTCCAGTTGTGATACCTCAACACATGCTGAAATTATAAATTTCAATTTTCGATATTCTGAATAGGAACAGTTCGTCATGTCATATTTCTGGCCAATTACCTTCCATAAACAAATCCTTAAAGTATTTGACACCAGCCAGAAACCATTCAGCCCAGAAGAGAGTCTTACCCCGATATTTCAAAGCTCGGTTGTTCAATAGGGAGGCATCTGGATGCAAGTAGGGATCACTACCCATACAATTCGATAGTACACGCCAACAGTCTTGCAAGAACGAGGTTAGTGCAATAGAGCTTCTCAACTTACATCTCTTAGTAGTAAACAGAGCTTCCGGGTCTAGCTGAGAGACTGCCCCACACTCCCACAAGGTTAGATCAGACCGTACCAACCACTCATGGGAATACCCAACAACCCTGCACAAGTGGCGAGTGGTGAACAACAGATGATAGTCTAGAAAGTTAGGCAGATTCATCCCCCCTAGATGTAATGGCAGTTGAAGTTTCCAAATTGCAAGTCTTGGAGGTTTCCGTCCCAAAGAAAGTTTTGTATAATTCTATTGATCTCTTTGAAAATGTTTCCTGGAATCCTAACAGGGAGCAAACTCAGGATGTAGTTTATCCGAGGTGCCAGGTTCATTTTAATGCAGTTAATTCTCCCCCAGGTTGACAACTTCAAAAGACTCCACCTCTCCATGTCTGATTTGACAATCGGAAGGAGCCATGCAACGTTCAAAGACGGAAGTTTCATAATATCAGCACCAAGGCACACACCAAGATATTTCAATTTCTCAGCACACCAGCGAAAATGAAAATGAGCACATGCAGGCTGCACATACAGGGCATTGATGGGCAGAATCTCAGACTAACTCCAATTAACTTTATAACCTGAAACCACGGAGAAGGAATGAACATCTCGCATCAGGCAAGAAATACCATCAGCAGGGTTTTGAAGGGCAAGCAGTAAGTCGTCCGCATACAGCCAGACCAGATTATTCTGGTCATTTCCAATTATCGGTTGAAGGCCCATGCCCGCCCGCAAACCAACCGCAAGCAGCTCAATAGACATATTGAACAGGAGAGGTGACAGTGGGTATCCCTGTCTTGTGCCGCGATGAAGAGCAAAAGGTTCCGAAATGAGACCATTCTGAGTGCTGGTGGTATTTACCAACTAATCCCTGAATGGCATTATCGAACCATACTAGTTATTCCCTGAGGCATTGCAGGGGCAATATGCTTGGAAAGCAACATTACATCAAGTGATAATGGCCCCGATGAATCGGAAAGTTTGCAAAGCATCTCGCCTTCTCCACAGCCTTCCCTATCCATCGCCTCACTTCTATGGTGCTCTGTGATGCGCCCCTTCAATCCCACAGCTGCAGTGAATGGCGAGCAGCACAGCCTCTGCTCAAAATGGGTCCTCGTCAGAGGTCTGTGATACGTAGCACTCCTGTGATACTGCGGGTGGGCACCACTGCTGCCATCACCCATAGCTGCTCCCCACAGTGTGGACATATTTGAGGTTACACTACAGTTCGCACCTGCTCATTGTGTTTAATGGATGCACCGACTAGCACCACTTCATAATTTAAAATGAGTCTGGGACAATAAGTGCAGAGGCACAAAAATAAGCACCAGGTCTGAGCCGTGGCAAACACCCCCACAAATTAAGCACGACCATTGCGCATCTCGGTGGTACATGATCGATCTCAGAAGGATACAGCGACATAATGGGGCAGTATTAAACTGGCTTCTGATTCGTATTTTCTTTCGCAAAATACTTACTGAGGCGCTACGCTATTTACAGCAACTCCTTAAAGAAATGCAGGTTGGTAGTTTGGCATTCGCCTTCTAGGGAATATTTTCCATGTGGGTCTTGCACTGCTGTTGCAAAAGGTAATCTGAGGTTTTATTTCGCAAGTGCAATGAGGGACACTTGGCAGGAAGGAGCTTGCTGCCGCAAGGAAGTCTTTAGGGATGAAGGAGTGGGAGAGTTTCATTGCTAATTTGTGTCTGAATTGCCAGAAACAGATGCACATGGCATTTAAAGAGAACCTACCCTGCATGTGTAACACTTTATGTTCTATTTTAATGACGCCAAAGTGAGTGGTGTGCTGCATGTTATCTGTGCTTTTCTAATTAGAGGTTAGAACAGATGGTGGGTAACTTGTTAAAGTACCCCACACCGCCCTCAGGCCTGAGTGCGTTCACTGTGATGTGCTAGGATCAGTAGGCAGGGCTGCAGGCCTTCAATTTCAACTTAATGGCTGTGCCTAGAATAATAGTGTTTCCTTTGTTTGAAAAGAATAGGTTGATACACCAATTGCAATTTGGAATAAAACACATGCTTACATGCTAGCTTTTGTGGGCGTGTGTGTGCGTGTGCGTGTGTGTGTGTGTGTGTGTGTGTGTGTGTGTGTGTGTTAATATATTGCTTAATATTAGAACTGAACAAAATGTGAACCACAAGCTTCCTCCTGCCCTGTTTTTCTGACTAATAATAGTCAGATCCAAACACATACTTCAGGAGTTGCTAACGGCTTACACTCCAAACAGACCACTTTACATAAGAAACACCACTGTTTCTTATCCAAAAGACATATTTTTATCAAAAAATCGAAATTACTATGGTTGCCTATACATACTATTTCATGAACATATAAAAAAAAAAACAATTCAATATACATTGTGCACAATTACATTAATTCTGGGTTAGTTCACTTTTAGCCTACAGTGTTGTACCATGAAGTTTTTCATACCCTTCTATCTGTTTTTTGTAGAGATTCAAATAGGTGTAAGAGCCTCTTTTTTCGGAGCAGTGTCTTGACACGGTTGTACCAAAAAAGCAAATGACGGAATCACATCTACTCCTATTACCCTAGTCTAGCTGGACCAGGATTATTTGTGATGGTGACACTTCGCAATTATGTTTGTTGCATTTCCTGAGGGTTCTATGATGTCTCTGTGTTCTTTAACAGTCTTTTCCTTTAGGTACCTAGCACAGCCCTCGTGGGGTGCTTGTTGATTATCAACCTCCTTTTCACTTAAAGTGAGACAATGGAGAAACAAAAGTGTTGTCGACGCACTGCGTTTTGGCCTTTTAACTTGCGATAGTCCACATCCATGCAGTGGTCTTCCCTTTTGATAGAAACAGGCCTTCGTCAGGACAGAATTTCTTTTTGGTGTAGATGTTTAATCTTCTAACCCCATATTTCACAATCTGATTAGATGAGCCAAACAGGGACAGGTAACCAAGTGGAAAGCAACACAAAATACTCATG
This sequence comes from Ambystoma mexicanum, assembly GCF_040938575.1. NCBI lineage: Eukaryota > Metazoa > Chordata > Amphibia > Caudata > Ambystomatidae > Ambystoma > Ambystoma mexicanum. Next base: position 965,713,055 of record NC_090937.1, read on the forward strand.
TTTTATAAATACCTCAACAAGGGCGAGTTAATAAGCCTCTATATGCGATGTGGAAGCCGCAGTGCTTCTCATCTAGACTATCCAACACTGGATGGATTGGATGTCTACTTCAACAGCTTTACTCTGCACCGTTGGATTGAGATGCTGGAACGTGGTTACTAACTCCTTTGCCTCTTCACCCGCGGCTCCCGTATTTTGATTCAATCTGCGTAATTTCTGCAACTACGTGTAGTCCTTTGCTAATTGCGTTTCCAGTATCGACTGACCTGTATGAAAAGTCACATTAAAGCTCTTTGCATCAGTGCGTTCATGGGTGATATCGGGTTTTTATTTGGCACTTTATGCCAGATACTTCCAGCATAGAAGTGCTGACATTATTGTTATTATTATCATCTCATTTAATGATGCTCAATTTATCGTCCTCGAAAGAATGGAAGGCTAAGTCGGCCCTTCTGGTATTGAAACCTGTGACTGCGCGCCGCACACCGATATCTGGGGTGAGCTAATTTACCAACTTATCTGGTCTGGGTTATAGGAGCCTGGTAGAACTGTCCTCTTTGATAACCATGCATGATTGATGAGCATTTAGTATGAAAATAGCTGAACCAACCCAAAACAAGCACCAACGGCCGTGGTATATGTTGCACATAGCTGCCTTTGCTTCAAATTACCTACAGCTTTATACACAAATATTTAACGAAATAGTGGTAGCATTTGGAGTACTCTTTAAGTGCAGAAGATGAGCACAGTCCCACTCAATGCAGCCAATCGAGTGGGATGCCTGCAGTGGCAGGAGAGGGAACTTCCTTGTCCCCAAATCCCCAGGGAAAATATGCAAGGCACGAGATCCAGGGAGGGGTTCAGTTGGTACCTTGTATGTCAGAGGAATCTATATTTCAGAGGAGAGGTGATGCTATCTTCTCTCATAACCAAGAAAGGCAGGAGTTCAGAGGAAGGGAGCCTAATGCATGTGCAAGCGGACTATAATGTGAGGGGCTGAAAAACTGATCTAGGAAGGCAGCAGTTTTGGGGGCGGGGGTGGTGGATGCTATCTACATATTGGTTGCAATACCACAATGCACTGCTCAAAGGTTCACAGAGAAAGGCAATCTGAGTAATGTCATTGAAGTACCCGTTGGATCACCTTTTGGTAGCAGAGGCCAAACTCCAAATCTTAATTCCACCAGAGATGCTGCAGAGTGGAGAATTTAGCAGGCACAAATGCAATGCACTTAAAGATTAAAGAAACTCAAAGGCAAAGCAGGAGTAAATATACAGCACCGTTACCATATAACACTATACATTAAAATTACAAAAGAAGAGGAAAAGGTACAAAATCAGGCCTTAAAAGACATTAACAGTTCTCATGTGATGGTAAAATGTGTGTGCTGCTCCACAGATCTCATTTGGTACCACTTTGCTTTATTATTTCTTTCCTTATCCATGCTGATAAGCGGAAACTACCAAAGCGGAAATTTACAGTAAATTGTGTGCTGCTAGGAGCGGACTGCACCAAAATAATTTGGTTTATTAGCGCTGTAATTTCCATTGTAAATATGATGAGAAGTATGATTATGCATAATGTTCTCGAAGAACATAATTCTGCATAGACAGGAGAGCCCCAGACAATCCCAGACTGACAAGATCTCCATACGAGCACTCAGCCCGTGGCTGAACGAGAGAGGAGACCTCTGTTCCTTAACTGTAGGAAAGTAGGTTTAGGTCTGTAACATCCTTTAGCTATTTAATCTGCAAAATTGCATCAACTGCTGGCCGTATGAGGAAACTCATCCTATGAATTTTGCTTGGATACTGAAACCAAAATAACAATAAATGAAAAAGAGCTGTACATTGCACTTCAATGTATAGATATGTGTTTAAACATGTAGTCTGAACTTTATGGAAACAATTGGCAAAAAACATCCCAGGGAGCGGCTAAGGGCTTTGCAGCTGCGATTAATCTCCTAGGAATGATTTTAGGATATACAGGTACCTGATTTTTGTTTGAACCATGGACTTGCAGAAGCCGCAGATGCATTAAAGGACTGTAAATAGTGCTCCCATCCTTCAAACTTCCTGAGGCCCGCGTGAGGCATTGCCGCGAGTACTGGGTGCCCTTGCGGGCCGCACAGCTGCCGGAATACATAAAATATGTAAAAGAACAGGGAGAGGATTTGCGAGCATAGAAAGAGGAAATATGTGTTATACGTTCACTTGTTAGGGTGTTTATGGAGGACCTGCCACCTAAGTGCATCTTGGGGTTGATGGGATATAAAAGCCTAATTATTATATACGGGATAAAATACCCCCCAATTGTATGTTGTATAAAATCACCAAGTAGATGCCGCGGACTGAGGGCCTTTGTGGTCATATCTCTAAGGTATTTTAGAACCTTTGATCTGGTGAAGGGAGGGTGCTCACTTCCCCCCACCCCTCAGGCCTCCTTTCTTAACAATGAGAGCAAAGATGCATAGAAATGCCGTCCCTAATGTATGGGGATTCCATGCATCACCCGCGTGGCATGGGAATGCTGCAGGGCCCCGCATTCACTCCTAGATTGTATGTTGGAAAGGCACCTTGGACTGCGAGAGGGGAGGAGTGGGTAGATGCCCTCAACATTTACGCTCGGCTCTTGAAACCACCTATCCGGGAGTTGAGTTCCAGGGCCAGCACAGGAGAGAATGGGTGATCAGGAAATGTGTTGGTGGCTTGTGGCACAGCACCGTCGGTGTGTGTGCACCAGCTGTAGTTAACTTGACATGTGCTTGATGCATCATGGCAGAGATGCTGGTGGAGCACCCGGTTAAAGGAAGCCCTTGGTTGAATGTCTCGAGTCACAGTTAAGGCCCTTTCGGGTTATGTGAGTGGACAGCATACACTTATGGCGATATCAGGTTTTTATGTTGCGCTGTTATTTTGTGCTCTCTTTTATTAGCTTGTGTGTTACATGTTGCTGTGTATCATAATCTTTTTGCCAACGTGTAGCAAAACACGTCTCCTCTAGACTTTCGTGCGCTTGTCCAAGTGGTGCGAACAGTTTTTTTTTTTACAAGGTTCCTGGTGAAAAACAGCAGCAAGCGCACCACTCGGCGAAGCACAAATGGCTCGACAATTGGTTCAAGGATTGCATAACAACAGAGACGGGAGGGCCACCCCGGTCCTCCCAGCCCATATGTTCAATACCACAAGAACACATTCTCACAAAATGCAACGAGAAAGCTATTTCCATAACACTGCATTTAATCCTCCCTGTAATCTGATCTAACAGCCACCATCAGGCCACTTGTGCTAGTTGTGAGGCTCACAGGGATGCTGGAAGTATGGTGGTTGTTGTGGTGGTCCTCGTTAGTTTTGCGGTAGGCTGATGCGGGCACTGGTGAAGCCAAGCATACAGGTGTCTGCTGCCTCTGTAAGGTCACACATCCTGCTTGGCTGCTGTCCTGCTCTACACAGTGTTCAGATGTAGGCTGCCATTCCTCTTCCTCACGATCATTATTGTCATAATACTCCTCCTTCCCACAATCCTCCCTGTCGCTATGAGGCAAGGGGTACACATTCATGATTAGTCTCACCTTTCTGAATTATCAAAGGCAAGAGTATCTTCTGATGCTGTTTGTGGCAATGGTGAGGTCTGTTGTTGATGCCATTTCGTCAGCTCGACCTTCTCCATTTTGCCTCTTTCCTCACTCACCACATTTTTGAGGCGGCCATTACAGGACCTAGACTGCCTGGCGTTTTTCGCAAAAACCACATTCCAAATGCTTCTGTGGATAAAGCCCTCACTCAAGCATTTAAACTCTGAAAGGGGATGGGTTACAATGAAAGTGATGCAGGACCACCCCCCAGCAGGATAAAGTTTCTCCAAATAGGGTCTGCGTAATGTTAATAGGCTTCGGCACAGAACACAGCCATGCTCATGAGGTCTGTTTCTGGAACATGAGGTGCAGCTGTTGAGACTTTTGTGAAAAATGATAAGGGCGCGTGTGGTGCTGCCTTTACAGAAGAGGGTGATAATGATCGTGCCTGCCTCAGTGTCGGCCATTATGCTACACTTCTTTAATGCAATTATCCATCTAGAACTCCTGCTAGATGTGTTAATGTTGTTGGCCAATTACAAGGAATTGTATCATTATATCATGATAGCACATGGCTTGATGCCTTACAATGGGCCCAGCCAATAAGGGAACTCTGAATGATGGCCTTACTATGTGGTATGGATAGGCAATCTAAGCCCTCAGATGGGATGTCCCCCGTCCTTTTCAGGTACCATGTGCACAACCTGTCTGCTCCCCGGTTACAACCCTGTACCCCTTTGCCCACCCTGCTCCCTTACACTTGCTGTGTCTCTTACCACCCCTGGTTTCCCCTTTAGCCCCTCGTGTGTACCCACACGACCTACCTATCTCTCGCCCCTCATTGCCTTTATCAGCTTAGTTTGTTGAATGCTGCCTATGGTAATGGGGGTGGGAGGGACTACCAGTTGTTCCTTCTTAGTTTTGATGGAGGCCTCTTTTTGTGGGTTTTTTCATTTTACTTGTGAAAATGCTCTCTGTTTGCATCATCTCAAACAAAAGAATCTATTTGCACCCCAGTAACTATGCTGGGGTACTGATATCTAGAACACCCTCACAGGCGGTCTTTAAACACCCTTACTTCGCTCTTGCCCTTAGTTGGTGTCCGGGCCAATACTGTCCGAAAAAAGCCATACTGGGTGGGTGTTATTGCTTACAGTAAGACTTGTGTTGAGGCCATAGTGTAGGTGCTGGGAGTGGCATAGATGCCACAGGTGCCAGCATCGATGCAGTTTGGCATGGCTAGCAATTTAGCAGTGGCTGAGGTTCTGCTGCTACCATACTCCTTCGCTGTGTCCAATATGCATTAATCCACATTGAAGTTATTAATTAAAATACCAGGCCAAGCAGCTGAGGATCCAACGTACCTTACCGGTACTGGCATGCAAAAGAATGGCAGCGAACAAAGCTAAAGACAAAATATCAAAATCCAAAGTGACAATTGTAGATAACACAATCCCCTACCCACTCTCTGTGATTGCCCAATGCCCACGCCTAGTACTTTATGAGGGTAAAATGTCACATTAGTTTGCATTTAAATCTATCAGAAGCTACATATGGGAAACCCTATAATAAATCTTTCAGCCCATCCAGGGTGAAAACTGGCCCTTTGGTTGGAAGGACAGAAGAAGGGGAACCCCAATACCGGTGAGCAGGAAGCACTGCTGTGTAAGGTTTGCACAGTGTTTCATCCTCTGGAGGCTGTGTTATAGCTCCCTGTGTCTGGATTTAAAGGATTTCAATTCGCTGTCACTGCTCATCTTTGGTTCAAAATGATTTGCGTAAAACAAAATCTGAATTAAACATAACGTGTCAATCTGGGTTCATTGTACAATAAATATATCTGACCTTATTTTGGGAATTTCAGAACACGTTTACCTTTTCTAGGCCTACTGCAACCTTGGGTTTAGGCCTGTGATTGACTGCCCTTAGCTAGTTAGCCAAGTATCACGCTTCATACAGGCAATTCAACAGGAGAGCTCCTCCTTTTCTTTAATGTTATTTAGAATTTTACGTAATGGCCGAAGTCCTAGCACATAAAAAGGCCAGCAATCCAAACATAACCACAAATATAAAATAGTACAGTGTGCAAACATCCTGCACTCTCATTTAGACAGCTGCACATTTTTCACACCATTCTGAGGGTAAAAAGCACTGATTGCTGTGGAGCATCTTGAGAAATGGCAAACGATTTGGGCAGGATCAAGAAATGGCAGACTGGCTTTTGAAAGTTTCCGGGCACATCCCTAAATGGATTGGAATAGGACAAAATGACCGAGGGAAAAATGTCAGAGGTCCAAAAGTCCGACCACAATTTCTTCGCAGATGTATATGTGTGGGGATGGGGGGGTAAAGTTAATAAAAATGTATAGGGGTATGGTGGGGGGGCTGTGGGGGATGTCACCCACATATATATTTGCGAACAAACGAGGGAAAAAAAGTCAGACTTTTGTTAGTCGGACTTTTGCATTCGGTCATTTCACACAGTGTATTTCGTGTCCATTTTGGTTTAAGAATTATGAATCTGTTTTTGTGTCCCCTATTGACCTTTCTGACGCATTTGATGCAGTGGATCGTGGTGTATTGTGGACAAAGTTGGATAAATGGGGAATGCCATACGGGTTACAGCTTAATAATCGGCCTGCACGAAGAGTCCAATGGGTCTCTGTCATGCAATAGTTCCACCTTTGGAGGAGTCCAGCAGGGTTGCATTTTGGCTCCCTGTCCGTTTAATCTCTAGATGTCTGACATAGGAGACTATCTAGAGTTTGCTGCATTTGTCACCGTTAAAATGTATAATTTGAAACCAATATGGATGCCATACGCCGATGATTTCTTGATATTCCACTGCACACAGATCGGCTTAAAGTACTTGCTTACTGCCTTCACAAATGTTGTCTCATTCTCTTAAAGTTAATCCTATCAAAACTAAAGTCATTGCACAGAAAAGTGGTTGTAAGGAGAGTTTGGATGCTTTGAAAGTTTCCAAGAGGCTGTCCAGTCGGATCTACTTCCGTGATCTGGTTAGCATTGCAGATCCTTTCGCTGTCTTCACGAGTGCTGATGGTTTGGTGAAGATGGTGAATTGGATGGGTAGGTGGTCTACAAAGGGTTAGCAGATTGGGGAGGAAAATGTGTACAGTTATCATTGCAATTGATGCTATGCAGGGTGTGTCTGGCTTCATGGATGGATCCCTTGACCTGTTTGAGATGCAATGCATTGCAGTTTGAGAAGTTTTGTAGACATGTTATCCGCTTTCGTGCGCCAGATATTTAAGCATCCCAGTATGTTAAAGCTTTGGCAGTCTACAGAAAGATTAGCGACTGCATCAGCCAAACTGTCTGTCAAGGAAGGGTTTGGAGAAATGAGGTTGTTAGATGAGAAGGAATGCAAGGGCGGTTGTGTTTGAGATTGAGCCAGTTAGGATTACCTTGATGGTGTATCTGTAAACAAGTGCAATTCATTCTCTTCTGACTACTCTGTTGGCAAATTTGATCTTGTAGTCTGTTGGGCTCGTTTTGTGTATGACTGCTGAATGATCATCTCTGGAGCCAGGTGCCTGTGATGAACGGTTGGTATATTTTGTCCTATTAAAGGTCGTAGGAGCCTGAAGAATGAGTGGACATTGATGAACCATCTTGTATCAAAGGTTCCTTTACTGTTCCTTTGCCTAGAGTGACATTTACTAGCATGGTCATTATTTGGGGCACAAAAATATGATTCTTGGTGCTTGCCTCCCTCATCACACAAGCTGAGATTTTTTTGTGGGATATTTCTGCTAAGAGGGATGGCAGTGGAGCACAGTGTTGTGATGCAGGTTGTCATCACCTTTGGCTCCTAGAGTGACATCCTCTGGTGGTCTATCTGTTTAGTAGAAAGGGTGCATTGGTCGATGGAGAGGTTGCTTGAGAGTTGGTGTGGTTTCTGTTGTTTCCAGTTAGTTCATTGTGCATTGTGTCACTGGCAGAAGGAGAAAGTGGGACATCGGATGTTGATCTAGGCAGCTATTTCAAGAGGAATCGGGAGATGAAGAGCATTTTATGGGAGATGATGGGGCCACCTGCTATGGTTTTTGTCGATTGATTTGTAGATATTCTGACATCGTACATCTTTGCTTTTGTGCTTTTTCCTTCCACTCTGTTCTTGCTATCTTTCTCTCTTCTAGACATGATGCAGACTTGTTTGTTTATCGGTGAACCGGATGTGATTCTGTAAGGCAATGTATTGTTCTATCGTGGGGCTGTTGCACTAGCGTCAAGCTATCATTTGGGTTCTAGCTCTTGTGCTCATGCTTTGTCAGCGGTTGATGATATGATGCAACAGTAAAGTCTGGCAACGTTACAGTCATTTTGTTTCTGAAGTATACTGGCAGGTAGGAGTTAGTAGAAGCAATCATCAATTTAGCTACTTGTGTAAGGTGGGTCGAACTATTCATCTGGCTATGCATCCCCTTGATTGAGCTAGGAATATGTGACCAATGTATGCAAACACTAAATGCGGATATGCAGGAACTAATCTTTATATGTAATAGGAGATCAATCGAAGCAACAGATTAAATAGTGGAGCACTGAACAATCAACGTGTGAACTAGTTTTGTTTGACAGACCATGGACCGAGGTACCATTGAACAAGTGTAGTTAATTTTGAAACTGTAGATCTGGCTATGTGACAGTATTTCTGGCTGTGAAGCAATATGTAATAACATAATCGGGCTATACAACAGTAAATCAGTTCACTCATACAAGAATTAAGCTGTTTATATCATAGTTGGTCTGGATCTGCAGCAAAAGGTCTGTCAAAGCAAAAATTAATCTGGTTATGCAACCGTACATAAATCAGGCAATGCAATAATGAATCTGGCTATGCAACAGTTGGTCTGGCCAGGTAACTGAACCTGTTTTTGCAGTAGTAAATCGGGCAATGCACAAATGAATCTGGTGTTGGGGCACTAGCTCAGGCTATGCAACACAAAAAATGGGTATGCCCCAGTAAATCAGGCAGTCCAGAGTTAATCTGGTTATGTGGCACTAGATCTGGAGTATTTCGAAATACACAACACACTACATTTGATAATGCAGCATTTTAATTGCAGTAAAATTACAACAAGACAGACATTTGGATCAGATTCATACGGTTGCTCGAAGCCAAATTGTTTCGGCCACAGAAACCAAACTTGTTCAGGAAAATCTGAATATGGTGACATGCAGGACATTTCTTCTTTCTCTTACATCTGGAAAAGTCTTGGCCAAGAACTGCTTTCCTTAATGTTTGCTTTCATAGCGCTCCTTCGGGTGGCGTAATTGTACACTCCGCAATGAATTTAACATCTCATTTGTATGGTCGCGTATGTTTTTTTCGAAATGCGATTCTAGCATAAAGCGGGAGAGTTTGTGTGAGTCAAAGAGAGATGTTTAAAACAGATGGGAGTAAAGCGCAATTGTTCAGATTTTATATTTATTCGTATTTTTAGATGAAGTGTTTATAGCGCGTCTGCCCTTGGGAAATTCTTGTGGGTGTAATTTATGTCGACCATGTTTTCTGGCTTATTGTCCTCTTTCAAGGCTATTCGTTGTGTGTGTGCGCCTCATTTTTTATTGTATTTTTACTGTATCCAGAACCGGGAGAATTTGTTAATTCCATTTTAGCAGTAGACGCAGAAGCGCCAACTTGTGAGTTCTCAGTTCGAGCTGCCAAAAGTACAAACTAGTCGCCTCCTGCTGCCTCCAGAAACCCGAGTACTTCGTCATTTGAACCTTTCTGCGCCATTTCTGCGACTCCCACCCTTGTTTGATGATAATTGCTGGGAGCTTTCTTTAACCAGGAAGTTTTGCCACACGGACACAAAGGGGAAGTTAGCTAACTGTGTTATGAAAAAAGAGCCTTGAATAAAACTGCCCGCTGGTAATGTAGATTTGATGAGAGGAGGTTAAGGTTTGAAGGGCCGCACTTGTACGCAATGTGGTGTGCTTTTCTAAAATTCTTTTTAAAGCAGAGACCTGCTTCGGAAGTTTCGGCTTTTTTCACAGGCCTCCGCTGCTTTATTAAACGCGCTCGTACAGAACTAGGGAAAGATGACTTGTGCAGCCGACTCACTTCATTTAGCAGCGAGAGCTCGGATTCCATTCCGCCAGCATCACGTGACCACAGACAATGGCCGCGGGACCGCCCCTCGCAGCGGGGTTACAGCCTTTTCTTGCCGGTTTGGTGTCTAGTTATACATGCTCCCCAGGAGCACCGAATTCTTCTGCAAAGCCGCTGCTTGCAACAACAAAGAAGGGCGAGAAAAAGAAAATACGAGTAATTTGCTGCGAACACGCACCAGGGATCAGTTGACAGGCCAACATTTGATCAGGCCACCTGCTGCTGCCCCCTCCTGATGTCCAGGGCTGGCTACCAAGGAAGGAGGCTGGGCCCCAATGTGGATTAGCAAACCCCGCTCCAGAACAAAGATTATTTTGCAACGAGTTCCGTGACTGTAAATCAGGGCAGATGCACGATTCCCAGGATACGTTCAAATTAAATTATTTAGCTTCCACACTTTACAAGGCTGTGAACTTTTTGTGACCTTCTTGAAAGTATATTATCAAACATTCTGGCGAGAAGGGCATCGGTGTGACATTGCAATTAGAGAGCGGATCAAACTGTAACACGTCAATTCTCCTGACAGCTGGGCTCGAGCACTTTACGTTGACTCACGTTCTACACAGAACCTCTTTAAAAGCGTTTTGCTGCCGTTTCTTGACTACGTATTTAATGTTTCAGTTAGAAACTATGGCGGGTCTTTCCTTTTCCCTTTCAACGGCTGTTGATAAATACTAACAAAAATGCATAACTGCATACTTCTAATAGTACCTACGTGGCTATATGCATGTTTAAAGGAATAGTGCGCTCAGAAATATTATTGTCCCGAGGGTTCGGGCATGTGTTTTTAAGCATACGTTGCTCGATCGCACAAACATTTCCCATGTACCTTAACGTAGTTTTACACTTTTGTACACATGCGAAATCAAGCAACAGGGCGCAGCCATTTCCTGATAATCATATCTGTTGCCGCATCGCCCAGGCAGGACCTCCCTTGCGGCACTAAATCATATCCCCCGCCCCTGAGCCTGACATCACCAAACCTAGTGATATTCTCCGCCTTTCTCCGTGACGTTACTGGGCAGCGTAGCCAAACGCGCCCAGTCATCACCTACGTGACATGACGCAGAACCCGGAAATTAACACATCGTCTCACAACACAGCGCGTCACATTTCGGAATGTAAAACTGTACTTTAAAAGGAAACAGCAAGACTGCACAATTAGTACTTTTATTTCACAATAAACGCTCCAAGAACATCCGGCTATTGCCAAATTCAATCAACTTGGATTTTTTTTTCTTTGCTCGCGATCCGCAAATGTTTATCGTGAGTCACGTGGTGTTCCTTTTGGGTACACCAGGTGTTTGTTTTGGGTAAAAGAAGCGCTTTGGTCGCACAGTGAATTGCAAGGCTTGTGCATCAACTTGGGGCTAGACCACCGTAAAGGATGTTATGTTGCTGGTACTGGCTGGTACCGCGTAAGGGCATAGCGGCCCTTGGCGATCGTCCCAAAGAAGAGTCAAATATATCCAATTATTGACATGTATCTGCAGCTGTCGGTTCAAAAACCCATCAGTTGGAATCTGGAATTGATGACAATCACAGAATGGCAGGATGTACCTGTTTGGAAAACATAATAGAAATGTGTCTCAGTAGCCGATCTTTATTACAATTTATCATTTTACTTATTAATTCGGCATCGAGTTAAAACGAACGATTAGCACAGACATGAAACAATGTGAACAGAGAGAAAACATTGTGGAAAGTACACAATTTGCTTCCGAGGATAGTGCTATGGAGTATGTTCAGCTCTAAACGGGATGCGGAAACTGACGCTACAATTCGAGGTGCACATAGATGGCATTTAATTAGCGTTGAACCTGGGGGAACCGAGTGGTGGTCTACATGCATCTCGATGCTGGACTGCCCATGTGCCCGGTAGAAAGACCAGTACACATAAAGCTTGTACTTGCGTTTCATTGCAATATGCCACACAGAACAAATGAGTACAATGTAACCCAGCAATAACGGTCAGCTAATGATAAATTGATGCTCGTTCGGGTATAAAATCATCGAAAGTCAAACTTACATTATATTCGGCATTTCAGTTCTCTTTGCATAACGCAGCCGTAACGCAGACTCCGTTCGTATCAACGATTTTTCATAAACTGAAATTACATGTTCCTTTGTCCAGTTTTGGAATGGAGAACCTTATCATATTTTACGTTATTACACCCCTCCTTTAATTCAGTTCTTTTCGGAATGGTCCCTTTCTGTCAAGGTCAAAAAACTATTGAACCTTATATTGTGTGTGCGATGCGTGGGCTTCCTCAGCTTGCAAGCAAAAATTCAAAGCTGGTGACCTTCACTCAGAATGAAGATACATTCTTAGTTTGCAACATCTTGGCTCATTGCATCCACAAATGAGAACTGGAATTGTGAAGCACGGGCACAGGAGGAAAAATTTGGGGGCTGTCCTTGCTCGATGTTCGTGGTGCTGCTGAGGGGTAGGGGAAACTTAGCAATGGCAGAATGCGCCCTTCTCCAAAATTGGAGTAGAGGGTATACAAAATGGAGTCAGTGTGTCTAGCAATAGCCCCACCTCTGCTTTTGTCACGGCCTCCTTCCCTTATTTAGCCTAGGTAGGTCTCATCCCTTTTGTGGGACAAGCAGTTATTGAGCTATTTGGGCAACTGTATGGTAAGGTAACTGCCGATCTGCAAAGTTTCTTTCACACTGTTATCCATCTGGCCCTCCCACGATCAGTGAAGGTCCCACAGTAGCTTGACGAAACTGTGAACTGTGAAAGCACAGTGTTACATTGTATGGCAATCGTAAAAATGGTACTAGTTGAAAAAAAAGGACAAAGGATACATTTTAAAAGGCAAATTGGATGCTTTATTTGGACACTTCATGAAAACATTGATGGTATCACTTGTACCTGGATTTGAACTGTTCCACAAGCTTTGCTTTAGGTGGACAGGGCACGTTGGCAATGTTTTGTGGCAATGTATGTGGACTCAGAACAAAATCGTGCGCAATTCCATGATTATGCAACTCCAAAACATTAATAATAAGATCTTTCACAAAATCGAATTCCATTTCCTCATATACTGGCTTGACCACCCATTTCTTGCTTCTTTTCGTAAAGGCCATAGTTTAGCGAAGCATCCCAAAGTTTCCCACAGTCCTCGATCTTTCACGGCCTACATTCTTGTTATTCGCTAAAATCGCTAGTAATGTCCTATATTTCATCCCTTCAATGCCGAAATGCAATCTCTTTGGCCTGTACTTTAGGCACATATTGTGGCACACCTCCAAATCTCCCATGTGACAGAATTCGGTGTGTCACTTCAGATCTCTTGATAGAGTTTTATCAAACACAATCTTCTCAAAGGCTTTGCGCGGAGGTGAAGATGCATCAACTTCTTCTTCTGTTCCTGCTCCGGCGACATTGGTTGGAACAGTGGTGCATTAGTAACCGCCATTTTTCTAATAGAATTTCCACAGACCCATCACAAGATTTGGAGCTCCGCCAAAGATGGTTGCTGAAAGACTGGGACCACTGTGAAATACTTTCAGAACCTTTTTTTTCCCTGCAGCTGAGATTTATTTATTGATGGATTTGGCAACGTGCCATACATCAAATCGATGGTGAATATTTGGAAACTGCTCTCTCGTTGTCTTGGCTATTGAAACGTATATATCCGTGGCTATGAGGTCGATTTGCATTCCCCTCGATTGTAGATCTTCCAGTGATTTTATAAAACCAAGTTTCTCCATGGCCACTGAGGATTTACATTCGGACCCCTGCACGACCGCAGAACTCACAATTTGTTTACTTTTCATGTCCTGAAAGTGGCATGTGCAGCACTTTGCTGAAAATCTGGGGCTGTCACACTGTCCATCGCCAGCTAGCCTGAACCGTTTTTTGGAGAATGTACTTTGAATAGACAATTGTTCAATTTTCCAAGCTTCACTAATGGCAGGGAATAGATATTGACGTTGATATTTGTAGTACTGCGTTTTAGAAATGAAATGGAGTCCCACAAATTGACAGAAACTAGACTACTTAATGAAACTAGAGCCACTGAAAAGTAAAGCTGCTGCACACAATAGATTGCCAGCTGGCACTTTCCCCAGTATTGGCTGAGTGGACCATGAACATTTTTCATGGAACATTTCACAGGTGGCATGTATATTGAGGTTACTGCCTTGTGATACACGAGTCACATAAACCAATGGCTTCCCACATATTTCCCCTCTCACTGAATGCACACATTTCAGCATCTTTATAATCTCCATCAAGCTGCTGTTGAATACTATGTATTTGGCCTCCTTTATTAGACTGTCATCCTGTATTAATGTTGTTTCTGACTGAACTGTGGTTGACTTATCAGCCAAACTGGACATACTGTAGTCGAGATCTTTGTCTAGTTCCTCGGTCAATTGTATTGATGCTTCACTCTCTTGTCATTTCAGCGTCTGTTACTTGAACCTGAATCGGAGAAAACATCAATGTCGACTGGTTTTTGGGTGGCCCTTTTTTAGCGGGTGTGGATTGTGTCAAGTGGTCTGCGACTAAGTCAAAAGCATCTTCAATACATTCAGATCATCTTCATCTGGTGGAGCAGACGCATTGTAGCAATGGTCCAAAAACACTTTGCTGGCTTCGCCGGTCACATTAAATTAATTTTCTGGCCATTGGGCAAATGCATCTCGAGTCTGAACATGCCACGCCTCAATTAATAGTTGCTCCATGGTGAACACAGTTTGGCAAGCAGCATCTCTCATTTGTGTCACTATCTGTGTCTGCATAGTCCGTACACCATCGAACAACTAGAAGACAGGTTGGAAAAAGATGCTCAATGTAAATCCAACATACAGTATTGGACAGTTTACATAAAAAATAGCATATTATGAAGGCCCCAGCACAAAACACTGGTTAAAAATTGAAATTGTTTATAAATTACCTTATCTTTCTTACTTTTCATTGAAACCTTCTTTACTGTAACGTCAGCAACAACAAGCTGATCCACCACCTTGGATCCACGTGCCTCCTCTTCTATATCTGGATCTTGTATACATCATTAGAAAAGAGTATCCATTTAAAATAAGTCAATTGTTAAACATCAAATTATTCCTTCGCACACATGGCTTACAAAGATAAACTCGCACATCATGTGCGTCATTTACTCAGAATATACATTTGGGATTTCACCTGATTGATGGCTAGTTTACTCACTCAAAGTTGACTGTCCGAAGCACACTCTTCGAAATGTTGCACTCAAGCAATTTGCAAAAACTGCTTGTTTCTAATACTGTCACTGTCTAATAGTATCAGATCTAGGACCGACTTTCTGTCATTCGAGGGAACTGTCAGTACGCATACCTCTGGCTCTGGATCAACTACAAGGGATGATGTAATTGTAGTTGAAGCTTCAGAATCTCCCTGAAACACAGTACTTGTATTAGTATGGATGAAACAATTGAAACTGAACACACACATTGTGATGCAGACATTGGTACATATCAATAGCAATCCACGAATGAAACTTTGTGTAAATGAATGACATGGTACGTAAATATGATCAGGTTATCTCAAATTCCATGCATAAAACAATTCCGGAACTGAATAGCTAAGTAAGACTACCTGATAGGCGCTCAAAGTGGTTGTTGACTACAGGCAAGACATGGATGCTGACTCTTGCTCCTTCATATTCAGTGCATAGTCATGGAGTTGTAAAGTGAAAATATTATTTGATTTGGAAACGCTAATCTTAAAAATTGGCATGTAAGGAGACAGATTACCAAAACATTATGCTTATTTCAAAGGACACTATAGCACAGTTATCTGTGCCCATAAATCAATTTTCTATGAGGCTTCTAAAACCAAGGACAGATGTTTAGCAAAATGGTCTTTATTGAAAAAGCAATACAATCTTACTAATATTAAAAGTATTATAAGGGACAAAAATCCGTCAATTTAGTTGCCTCTTCACTACCCCAAGGGCTACAGTTAAATCCGGAACCGTGACTCACCTGAGGCAGCATGTGAATGAATAGAGTCGGTATTGCATTTGGGGGCAATTTTCAAGTAATTCTGAGCTGATTCTTCTTTGTGTACATTAATGGGTCATACATATTCTGGGTAAAGTGCAGGCTCCAGATGCGGAATCGATCACCCCTCTTGTCCTCCTAGACATCTTTGACTCTACTCTCAAGCTCTGCTGGCGCATATCCACAATATGTGATTCATTCTCTTATTCGATCTACAGTCTTTGAGAATACATGCATTGTAGTGCCTTCAGATTTCTCGTGGGTCTTAGAAGGAAAATCTCACATGAAGGCATTATAAATTCTGTCAACATTATTCGAAAAATTACTTTGCATAAAAACGTGAGAAAGAAGGATTTTACCGTACATTCTTCTAAGCAAGGTATGTTTTGGTCACCACAGCAAAACCAGTGTATCGTGGGCGGCTGTATTATAGGATAACTTTCATAAACAATTCTTTGATGTGATGAAAATCAGAACATGTTACTCGTCTCTTGAATGCACTATTGTGCATCAAAAGGAAACATGCTTATAATATTGACACGGTCCGCTAAGGATGCAATTCGATGGCAATTGACACTGATGACAAGTGATATATCAATAACATAACAAATTAAACTCAAGTCAATGGCAATGACACGAATGAACATAACGCTACTGGGTACCTTCGCTCGAAATAGATAGAAATTTAGAGATCAAAGAGATATGATTAGGAGACATGCCCTTACCTTGACCAATAAACAGATTCAGCAAGCAGGGTAGTTAGTGGCAGGAGAACAGGAAGATGTTCACAGGTAGCACAACAACGAGCTGAGTCGTAGTGGTCACAGAAGTTCTCAGGTAGCACAACGACAAGAAGATTTACAGTGGTCATAGAGGTTCTCGGGTAGCACAACGACTAGCAGATTCGCAGTGGTCACCGACGTTCTCAGGTAGCACGTTCACGAGTTGACTCGCAGTGCTCAAAGATGCTCTCATGATAAATATCAAGTGGTTTATAAAGAATTAGAAAAGAGGGTGTGTATGTTAATGAATAACGTGTATATATCGTGGTCTTATATGGATTGCAGGGGCGCGGCCTGCTCCAGGGGATCCTGCCTAGAGACACAGGGTCTGTATAGGCCATGTGTAGAATGGCCCCTGTGCGGAAGATACCTTTGAAGTGTACATGGTGTTTGGCACCTTGGCCGTTCCTGCCTCTGCCAGCCCCCTTTGGCAGCGCACGTCCACTGGTGCCAACTGCCTTTGATAATGGAGGGGGGATGGATTGGCCTGAGGCGTGCAGACAAGGGCCGGAACACTGCTGAATGGAGACGCACTTGATTCACTGAACAACTGAAACAACCATTGATAAAAGTTCAGTTGTGCTTTATTTTGTTTCTTAATTTTATGGCACAAATGTACTACACATTATAAAGTTCAGGTTGCAGCACAGTGAGGGAAAATCCCCTGTATTCACCGCTGACAATGGGGAATGTGTCTCTAATGGCACCAACGGCACAGGTGGGTATTGCTCGTCGAACGCGGTGTCCAAGCCTCCCATGAAGCCACCATGTGTATGAATGATAGGCCACCAGCCTGTGCCACCTGTGAAAGAGAAAGATACAAACTGTTTTTAAATGACCAAGATAAGTGTATTAAACCTTAGTTGCCAATGACAATTCTCGTATCCAATGGCATTGCCAGTGCAAATGCTACCTAGACACTGGACAATATTGAACGACTATTATACAAATATTACTAGAGAATTGCAAGCCTAAATTCGTTTGACAATAATATATTGAAGTTACGACAATATAGGAGGCAACCTTGGAATAGTAGTGGCCTAAGTGACATCACAACCAGAGTATACTTACTCGTTACTTTGCTTCCGAGGGCGAACTGTTGGGTGAAGATCGTGCATAAGCACCATCAAAATCCTCAACATCGACTGTGTGAAGCAAGCTCCCCTGAAGTCTCGGTAACGCATTGCAGCCGTCGCTCGCCTTGCGATATGTAGGACAAGCATCCAGAGTTTTCTCGGCAGCAGCAGTTCTCCTCCTTGGTTGGCATTAGCACTCACCGATTGCAGGTACACCAGGTGGAAACGCCGTCCATGCGATTAGGACCAGGCTCTTCATCTGTTGAATCGTCCTGCCAACTGTCGTCCGAAGCCCCATCGTTTCCGCATCTTTCTCTTTCGAGTAATTCCGCCTCGGAATACTCCGGCGTGTACTGGTAGAGCTGTATTGTTGCCATTGTGGGGGAAACAAATGAAAATCATTTATGGTAATGGTACTGGTATCTGTTTGCACGGGCTACAAGCAACGAAGGTAGCTGACCAGAGCACAGAAACGAGGCACAGAATACTGAAATAAATACAGTGAGAGGAAAGGAAAAGAAAATCTGATGTTGTCTGTTGTGAAGCGATCTGTTTATACTTATTGAGGATAGAGGCGTCCTGCCATTTCCATGGCAACACGTCCTTAGTTGAGACGCAGAGAATGTTGACACGAGACGTGCTTTGGCGTTGTGAAATGGGCGGTATGCGTCTAGTGATGTCAGGCTCAGGGGCGGAGGATATGATTTAGTGCCACAATGGTAGTCCTGCTTGGGTGATGCGGCAACGGATAAGATTATCACAAAATGGCTGCGCCTTGTTGCTTGATTTCGCATGTGTACAAAAGTGGAAAACTACAGTAAGGTGCATAGGAAATGTTTGTACGATCGATCAACGTATGCTTAAAAACACATGCCCGAACCCTCGGGACAATAATATTTCCGAGCGCACTATTGCTTTAATTACTTTAGAAAAGGGCAGTCTTCCTGTTTGCTCATCAAGTACATTCATTTATATAGTTTTTACAAAAGCGACCCATGTCGTCTTCTGTCAACTTGAGGGTGCTCTGTGAATGGGAACAATATTTAGTGAACAGTGTGAGATATATTTATTGATATGTTGATCTTTTCACTAAGAGGCAGTCACTAATCTAACATCCCCTAGCATACAGTCTCACCCCACAATTCTGGGACAATTAACGTGGGATTTGTGATCAAAACCAGAATTTAATTAAATAGAAAGAACACCAAAGGTGGTCCCTTTACTTTACACGGGGGAAGTCACCCACAAGCATTCAGATATATAATAATACAGGCTTCTTGTCCTGCCTATGACAATCTCGCAAAGAGGAAGCACCCACTGTAACAATATATTTCGAGTCTACCCATATATAATTTGTCTGATTCAGTCTAGCCCTGTCTATGACTCATATAGAGCCACACCCCCCACCCTCTGTGTGCCGCCAAGAACCAGGCCGGGGTACAGAAAGAATATATATTTATAATTATTATATTTATTGACTAATGTCCAGTGAGTATTTGCACCAAAGGATTACACACGCCACCTTCTCTGTGGCACAAAACAAAGCTTCAATACAAAAACTCACTTTTTGGGATTTCACTTTTGGGTCTCCGGTGCATGGAGCACAGGCCAAATAAACAGTTCAACTCTCCTGTCCCAAAAAAGCCCCTGAATCTCAACATTAAACAATACCGCAGAACATTACAAAATCATGAACTTGTTAATGCTTTTCTGAAGTTGGATTTAAATCACAGCGCCATTTTTCATTTGTGTAAAACACTTTCTCCCACGCAGTGCGCTTGATTTATAATCTCCCTGCGCGCATGTCACGCTAGCAATGTGAGAACACATCAAACGTTGAAAAACAGCACATTTATCGCACATGCAACCTTTTCCTCGTTCACCCTGAAGCAATACAAAATCTCACTTCTATCAGGGTCACTGTCTCACTCTCAGGAGAGTATATATTTCAATTAGGGACTTCACTATATTTCATTTAGCAAGATATATCTGTGCCCAAGCACCAAAAACCCTGACATTCAGTGTACATTTATCACCCCTCGGCTTTAAGGCCCAGTCTGAGGAAAAGTTATCAATTTAGGAATTTCATTTTTAGACAAGGACACCCCTTCCCTTGAGGGAGTTTTGGAGTTGGGAACGAGAAATAGGAATACTCAATTATTTGAAATGACTATAACTTGAATTCGCGGTAGAAAAGAGGGCAGAGGTTTCAAACTTCCCCAAGTTCCTGATGATTATTCAATCAAATATGCTACAGATTGCCCCTGTGCCCACTAATTAAGGAGAAAGTATTAACTCAAACCGATCCCGTTTCTGGTACATTGGATCTCTGGGTTTGGTGCTCAGGAAAGACATCAGCATTTCAGGACACTTTCTTGAGGAACCCAGAGATCTGGCCATGCCCTTCAGTCGGGTATAGCCACCAGCATCCAACTCTCTATTTAGCTCTCCAGCAGCTGTCTGTTTCCCTGGTTTCCTTCAGCAATCTCATAAGCAGTTCCAACCCAAGTAGTGTCATGCAGTCTCCCATACACTGTTGAATCTCCATGAATCTTTCCACACAGGTGTCCCGACCACCACAGTGTGAAGCAGCTTTTGCAGCTATGGCTAAAACCCCTGATATAGGGACAGCCGCACCCAAGAAGTCTCTGGAGAGAAGGAGTAAAGCTCCATGCTGACCCTAAGAATGGTGCAGAACCACTAGCTGCCCCGGTGGAACCTGTGCAGATTCATACAAGCTCTGAGGAGGGCAATGATAATATGCCCAAAGACGATTATTTGGACCACTGGTAGGTGGGTTCCCACGAGGTGCGTTTTGTCCCCCAACTCGCAAAGGAGGCGCATCAGTCCGGAACCTCCGCCTCTCATTTCTTTCACACATGTGCTGAGGGACATGTCTTTGGACATTCTGACCATGCCTCACATGCTTGTTTTAGAAATTAAACAGAGGCTGCCTCCCACCCTAGGCCCTACTCAACCTAGAAGTCCCCCAAGGCCGCTTACCTAGAGTCCCAACCGGCAAAGCGCAAGTCCCAGGACCCAGCTGGCCAAAGGCATCAACCGACACCACCGCCTCCACCTCAGGATTTGACTCAGATGGGAGATCCGGCTACACACACGGACACAGACAAGGATACAGCAGCTATGGTGACGGATACCAACAAAGCCAATGACTTCAAAGCAGCTGACAGGGAACCGGTGGGTGCAGATGACCCACACAGCTCCTCTCTACCATATGAGGTCAGCTCTTTTCACGCTATGATCTGCAGGGCCTCAGAACGTTTTCAACTAGTGCCCAAGCAGCCTAAAAAGGAAGGTTTCCTTTACCAGCGACAGGAGTCCAGACAGAAGACACTCATGTCTGCTCCCTTGTTAGACGATATCTGGGATGAGGACTTGGCCCTAATGAAGAATCTGAGCACTACTCCAGGGGGTGGCCGGCTGGTGAGATTCATCAGCATGTGAAGACCATCACCACTGACAGATGGGTGCTGGACACTCTCGAACAGGGGCACACCTTGGCGTTCCAACAAAGGTGTCCTCGTATTCCCCCGGTGGCTCGACAAGAACAATACATGGCGCAGTTGCTGTGGAAGGTCTACACCATGTTAAAGAAGGGGGAAATAGAGCCCTGTGCCTCTGGGACTCCGGAGTGTACTCCAGATACTTTCTGGTCCTAAAGAAGTCAGGAGGGTGTGGGCAGATCCTGGACCTGAGATGCCTCAACATATACTTGAAGTCACAGAAATTCAGGATGGCCACATTGCAGCACTTGCTAGGCCAACTGGAGATAGGCGACTTCCTGGTGTCGCTGGATCTAGAGCATGCCTACTTTCACGTCCCCATCCACCGGAAGAACTGCAGGTTCCTGGTGGTCATGGTCTAGGGGTGACACTATCTGTTAAAGGTGCTCCCCTTAAGCCTGAAATCGGCCCCAAGGATCTTCACAAAATGCTTGGCTCTGGTGGAGGCACATCTTCTTTTCGAGAAATTATCTGAAATCCTGCTTGGAGCCATTGCAGGACGCGCTGTTTCTGGGAGCCCAATTCAACACAGTAACTTGTCTGCCATCTCCCTCTGAAGAGAGAGTGTTGCCATCCTAAGAAAGGTACAGCACCTGTCTGTGCGGTTAGCTACTGTGCGAGCTGTCAAGTCGCTGCTGGGCATGATGTCTTCCTGCATCAACCTAGTCCACCTTTGCAGACTGCAAGGCATACATTTGTTTTCAAAAATTGATTAGCAGAGTTTGCTAATTAACATTTTTTGATTAGCAAACAGACCAATTTGATTAGCAATGTTTTACTAATATTGTTAATGTCGCCAGAAGTTATTTGTATCCAAGACATGAAATGAGCAACAATACAGCAGTTTTTGCATACTGCTGAATTAAGAAATGAGTGAGAGGAGTCTGGCCTTGCAAATTCTTTTAAACTTCAGTGTGACCTGCAGGTCGGATAACTTAGTTTACCTATTCTACCTAAGAGATACACTTGCATCATAGCAACGGAGGACAACAAATTTGAAATGAAATTCTGTAAAATATTGCATCTCACCACAAACTCACAGTTTGGCACACTGCTGCCACCCAGTGAATGTTAAATATAACTTTCAAACATCTCTTGCAAATGTTTTGATTGATTTTGATTTTTTGCATTTGTAACGCGCACATGACGGTGAACAGTATAGAGGCGCAGATAGAAACAAGAATTGAACAGACATTGAGCTCAAATTCGACAAGAGGATGGTTCTCGCCCTTTATAAAATCTACTTGACTAAGCAAGTGGGCGAAAACACTTTGCGAGCCATAGACGAGTGTCTGTAAAATGTAAAGGGTTAGCTGCATGAATGGACACAAATAAATAGATAAGATAAAAAGGCTGTTAAAACAGTTTGGCCAGCTGTCTCCAGCAGGTCGTAATATATAATACAATCATAAAGAAAAGCAAGCTTTGGAAGCTAACTACAGTGTTTGGTTTTGCAGTAGATCTGTAAATGTGTCTTGGACTGCAGATGAGACCTCTCCAGGAATTTCTGGATGCGAGGTGGCTGCAAGTCATGGGATCCTGGATGGACAGGAGTGCCCTCAACAGGGAGTTCTGATGGATTATACAGTGGTGGGGTGTATGCCCTCATCTCACGCAAGAGCCTCCATTTCAAGTCCCTCGTTACCAGGAGAAGGTCACCAGAGATGCTTCTCTGGAAGGTTGGGGGGCACACCCCGGACAGTTGCACACCAGAGGCCTGTGGCTGCCAGAGGAAAAGACCCTTCACATCAAAGTCCTGGAGCATCAGGCCGTCTTCTAGGCCCTCAAGTCCTTCCTCCCATCGCTGAGAGGCAAGGCAGTGAGGATCTTCACAGACGATACCACCATCATGTTCTACATCTGGAAGCAGGGTGGGACACACTCTGCAGCTCTCTTCAGGGAGCCCAGGATCTATGGCACTGGGCCATTCGTCAGGACATGTTTCTTGTCCCTTTTCACCTGGTGGGCACCAAGATCACCATTGCAGACTCACTCAGCCGGGAGCTACTTTCTTGCCACAAGTGTGAGCTCAACCAGGACCAATTAGATCTTCTATTCCATGAATGGGGTCATCCCCAGATCGACCTCTTCGCGACAGCGACAAGTTCCAAGTGTCAGAAATTCACCAGCAGGTTCCTGCAGCCGGGGCGCATGGGGGATGCATTCTTGTTGCCATGAGAGGGACGTTTCCTATATGCTTTTCCTCCATTTCCACTACTGCTATGAGTGATCAACACACTTCAACAGTGTCACTGCAGGATGATACTTGTTGCTCCGGCATGGCCACAGTAAATCTGGTATCCAGATCTGCAATGTCTGTCGGCGGCTCTGCCTGTCAGGCTGTCACCACTTCCCGATTTTGTTGCCAGTGAGGGAGGGGCAATTCTACACCACAATTCAGCATCACTGAACCTCATGACCTGACTCTTGATGCCCACTTGACTTTAATTATAGTGGGACAGCATTGTTGCATTTCCACTGTATTTTCATACAAAAATATGCAGCTATTCCATTTGGAATGGGTGCTCCTTAGTTCTGTGGTTGAATTCGGCTTCCCAGTCCCTCTCACTATATGAACATAGCAGTGCATGATTCTAGGGGACTCTTTATACTCAATTTGAATTGTTTATTCAGGTAATGTGTCAGAATGGGCCCTCGTGAGTTTTCAAAGAACTCCTGGTGATCCACTCCTCTCTCTTGGAAAGAAAATCTGCTCCAGGTAACATTCCCTCATGGGTAGGGCCCATTTTTCCATCTGTTTACAACATGTGGCATCCCTTCTTTATAGCTTTTAATTCCAGAGTCTGTTCGTATTCCCTGTGTGTTTTTGCTTTTTATCATGGGTGATATCCCCATGCTTTGTCATGATTGTCACACTTAAGTCTTTCAATTGGCTTATTCAACAATCGGACACTCCAAGAGGATGCACACCTCCAATCTTCATTTGATGTTCGTATATCTGAATATGTAAAAGGTGGGGGCTAATTTGCTCTCTATACCTTTGCCAAATCAGATTTTCTTTCATATTGTATCGTAGCAAAATGAAACATTGATAAAAACAAGGATCTGTAATCCCTGTCCAAAAGGCACATCGGGATATGCAATATTTGTATATGCCATATTTCTGACAGGTTTGCCAGAAAGGTGCTGGATGTGTGCCATATTTCCTCATAATGATGTAAATAGGACTTTCATCAATTATTAAAACACATAAGAAATTATTATTTGGACTAATCTGATAGAGGGAAAATGCATGATTACAAAGCACCCATCACCATGATCCTACTTCATATCATTTTAGAGTCTTTTTTTGTATGGGTTCAAATCATGTGTAGAGGAGGTCCCAAATAAATCCTGCACTCCGTACGTCGTACTTTTAGTTACATCTACACTTGCCATTTATGAAGGAAGGGCTTAGATGCCCACCTGACAGTGTTTATCCAATCCCCTCACTCTGTTACCATATACAGATATAGTACCTATATTAAAGTTACCTTTTCCTAACTAATAGAATTGCACAACAACTTTTGCATGTTACATGTCAATGATGATGGGTTTTAGTATAAAAGTAGTGATTTTTATGAAGTTCGTTGGAGTTGAAGCGAGAAGGAAGATCACGCCATTGCTGATGTTCTTAACTCCCTGTTTTTTGCACTTGTCATTAAACGGACTCCCTTTGCCAAACTATTTGAGTTGTCCTTATTGATTGGTGTTTGAAATATACATCTGCACCCGCATCCATCTCACGGGTGCTGCTATCTGCTGCTATCTTGTCTTAAAGTGCTTCTGAGCTAACCCCGACTCTATGGGCCGGCTGGGGGTCTCGAAGCACAAATGCTACAGTATTTCCTCCATGCTAACTGTGGAAATAGTACCCTTGTGTTCAACACAATGGCAGATGTGAGCAACTCTTTGTAATATCTTCAATCAATGATTAATTTGAGTGATATGACAGGTTTTCTTGATTTCCATCCATGAGGCCAATTAAATGGCTGACTTAATGGGGAGCCTGTGTCGAAAGGTGACATGCTATGTGCTATGATTTAGCTTTGAAATCTCAGAGTGGTGAGAACAGGGCTCGGACAACATGGTCCATTTAGATTATAATCTCTGCAAACACTGTGGATTTCAGCATGCTGAATCACCTGTATCTTCAAGTTTTTATCCTGAAACCAAACCCTTGTGGGTGGGACTGGCCTCCTTCTCCCAGAGTACTGTTTCAGGTGGCTCTTTATTTTTGGGTTTTAATCGATTTTTCTGAGATAAATGAGTCATTTTTTCATGTGCATTGGAAAAGAGCTTCTTTTGAAAATATGCCAACATATTATAAAGTCACAGGATAATTCAATTGACTTTCATAACTTTAATTTACATATTTCGGAGCACAGGCTGTGTTATCTTGATTGATTAATCACATTTCTGACACATTTGTGCCTTTTCAAAATTTTGATATGCAGTTCCATGATTTGAGGGACTAAGCTTTCAGTATTTCCTGATGTTGAATTTGACTTTGTTAAAACCAAGTTTTTGGCCAGTTCACATGAGTGTTCCTGGCATATGTGAAAATCTATGCCATTTGTGAAGAGATGTCTCTCAAGGCAGCAGGTACCTACTGGCATCCCATAAGCGCAACCGGCACCCATTAGGGCTTCTGGACTCTATACTATGACCCAATATTTTAACACCAGGAGTAAAGGTCCACAACACCTGTTTATGTCTTGCACAAGCTACCAAATAGCAAACCTGTCACTCCATCCAAACTCGCTAGCCCTCCTTGGGTACCTATCCATAGGGAGTGCTGATGCACCGCCTATCTAAGGTGAGCGGATATGCAAGATACTGGCGCTAGGTCTAAGATCTGGCCCAGTTAGGTAGACATTGGTATGTACAGAATGATTGCTAAAAAAACTCTGGATAGAATACCAGAAAATTAAGCATGGGAATGAGTTATAAACTTTAATACTCCCTTCTCATCTGCTTCCTAAAAACACTTGTTCTGAAACTGGGTGTCCAACTAATTATTGGGCATCCCCATCGGAAACAGTCAACCGGTTTCAGTGAGTTATGTGAGGGTTCAGCAAAGAGAGGTGGACACAAGGTGTTCATGTTTTTAAACGAAGACATTTTTAAATGAAAAAAGATTGGGAAATTGCCTTTCTAGCCTTATTCTTACGAGGAATGTATCTACCTAATAAGCAAAACTAAGGATCTGTCTGTGTCAGGAAGGCTGTAATTAATAATCTGTCCTTGTGTCCAAAACGTCCTATTCTGGCCCTCACACTATAAACAAATATCAAAGGTGCAAGGCAGGGGAGGATTGGCAACTGTTGGCCTGGGGGACATACAGCATAGTGGCACAGTGGCACCAGGAACCAGCCCATAGTGCAGTGGCCACAAACTGCCATTCAGATTATATATTTGTTTTTTTTTCAAATATGTCCAGAGTAAAACACATATGGAAAAATAATTCTTATGGGAAATAGCATGGACAGACAAAATAGAAGAGACACTCCCCACCTTCAACAGGCATGCTGGAAATCTTTCTGTGGTTCCACACATCTTGGCCATGACCGAGACTGACTGGACTAGTCACTGCAAAATGCACAGGTTGCACTTTCTTAGCACTTTATTTAGCGTAAACATGTGAAATTGGTAACAGTTTCACCCAATGGCGTGTTGCACTTCAGTGTCATATCTGCATTCAAATCAGAAGAGTTTAAGGCAATTCCTGATGTGATGAATGCAAAAACATGTTGTCTCCTTAGCATAAAGTGTGCTCCATGAGCAAATGTCCATTTCCTGTCTAAAATCTGCAGTGGTAGGTTTCCTGGGCATATATCCTAGCTTCTAACTGGGCATGTATGGGGCAGTCCTTGCAGAAATAGCATGGCCGGCATGATATCCTGCCATCCCACTACCTGCATTGCATCTCTGAACCACTAATTATGCCTAAAAGTATTTCATTCATCCCCATGTAGCTCGTCCCAACCCGTGCAAATCGTGCAAACCTTAATTGTGATCACATGCACAGCCTATCGCAAGATATTACAACGCTGCAATAATTACCCATTTTAGCCAGCAGAAGGACAGTGAAACTGAACATGTTTTTGATTGACATGTTTTGTCAGCTGAAATCTGAGTTGTAACAGCGTAAATGAGTCTTTATTTAGTAATTAGCTAGCTTGGCTCATAAACTGTCCTTACATTTTCCACTGATCGGTAACTTTCTTTCCACTGTGCGCACATTCCCAATATACACACATGTGGACATATAAACAATATCTCTTAGGCTTGTAACACCAAAACAGCATGTCATCCGGAAAGGGCCACAGCCCCAGTTAGGAATATAAAAAGACATGCATGGGTTTGGTGTGGCAGGAATGGGCAAAAGTAGAGAGTTGTGTTTGGGTGGAATGACCCAAACGTATGGAAGGACCTGCGTGATATAGCACTTTGCATTTACATATGATTCCATTTCATTTTTCATGTATTCATATTCGCAATAAAGAGTTCTTTTACACAAGTGCAGTGATGTGTATATATAAAAAAGAATGTTTTTATTTCTCAGAGACCTTTGCCTTTTTCCATGTGTCCAATGCATTTCGGTTCTAATGACCGTCTTCGGGGACAATTTCTAGAAAAATAATCAATGAACATAGTGTAAATATTCACTCTATTAATTCCACTTGACATTACGATCTTCATTTTGCCATAATTTTCTTAGCATATTTGCCAGCCTCCCTTTTCACTTCTGTAGGCAGGTAATGATGTTCTGTCCATTAGTTGAGTGTCCGTTCTGGAACCCCTTGGCATCTACAATGAAAGTCGATTGGACACGTTTTTACTGAACTGTCCTTTGAGTATATCTACCAAACTCTCAGAAAAAGTCAAAGGGGCATACCTTACCTTATCTTGTTTTGGTGTTGGCATTTCTTATGGGCTTCATATCCTAGTGCCGTGTGTTAAAAATAGCTTAGGCTTCTTTCTTTTTTGGGGGGGGCTTTCCAAAACTATTCTGGATTTTTCAAAAGCATCTCACCTTGTTCTTGTAGAGCAGCGCTTCCACCCGACTCCAGGACCACTGCAAAGTGGTTGCCTGTGTTTCCCGGTGTGCTTTTATTTACGAAAATGGTGCCATTTTCATAAATAAAAGCACAACGGGAAGAAACGCAGGCACCAGGATATGAACCCCATAAGAAACTCCAACAAAACTCTCTACATTTGCTTTGTACTCCACTGTGCAAGTGTTATATTTTATTATTTCTGGAAGCAGGACCAAATAACCTCCCAAATATCTCAGAGAAAGTACATAGATATAGAATACATGCCAGCGGTGCCCACTCAAACACTTGTCAAAAAGGAATAGACAAGAGCTCACTGTTTGGTAGTGCAAGAACCATCTCTAATATCAGACGAGGTAAACTATAGCAGAGCTCTCAATTTGTCTCATGCCATGCACAAATAGCTAGCTAATCAGTTTTGCATTCCGATACATGTGATACATTTATAAATGTGTGACTACAGGTGGCAGAATACAAAAAAAAAAGACAAACTGAGCTACATGATTTTAAAAAAGCAATTGACGAGGTCTGCTTTCGGGGTTGCTCAGAAACTCTCATTGCTATCATATAGAGTTCCTCTTCTACACATTGAGCAGAATAAAACCCAGCCAAGTGGAGCTTGCTTTAAGGACATGCAATGCAGAGCTCGGGTCCCCTTATGCTTTCTGGGGGTGAAAGCCAGCAAAGAGCTCCCCTTCCTGTAAAAAAGCGTCTCTTAAGAAATAATGCGTGGGGGCTTCCATGTGCGTGTTCATTGTCCTTGGGAAGGCGGCTGGAGAAGAGAATGGAGATCTGCCCAAGGCCACAAAGTGTGTAACTTCACTGTGCCGAGATTTAACACTACAGCCCTCACGATAGTGAGGTGAGAGGCATCAAGTTAAATTGCTTCTAAAATGCATAAGTATTTACATCTCTTTAGTCAGGCAGCTGCCAGCGCTCTCCCTTTTCTCCACAATTTCACCAGCAATCAAATTACAAGGACAGCCCATGTATTATGCTCCCATGCCAGTTTAAACGTTCACTGCCTTCAGGATGCAGCCCTGTGAGGCTGAGGACAGCCCAATACATATCAAGGAACTACTCATAAGGCATGCCATCCTTACCTTATTTTATTGAGAGAAAATGGGAGGCTGACCGACCACTCTCCCAAAGCATTTCCGCAGGGAGTGTTGTCCGCACTTGTGTTTTATTTAAGTAGAGGTGTGCCTTTCCATAAAGGCTTGTGCCAACCAGAGTTCAGCTACACCTGGCACCTGGGCTATTCTCTCCCCACAGTCAGTGCAGAGGCTGGACATGGTTACAGAATTGTTGCACGTGACACCTCACTGATCTTTGCTGTAGAAGCCCAGCTGAGCTCGTAGCATGTACCTCGCTGGTTCCCAATTTCAAGCAGGCTGTGGCAGATGGTTTTTTTTTATAATATTCAAACACCAGCTCAGCCAGCCCAGATATAAACACCTGGGGGGCAGATACCTTCCGGCCCCCAGGCCAGTCCGCCCCTGGTGCAAGGACATGTCTTTGTCTTGATGACGGCAAAAGTGTTAAAAACCACAAGTAATAACTCCAACGAAAATGTTCTCCAAGGTATTAAAATAATGGATTCAAATATCATATACTGTGAGGTGCTTAGCACATTTATCTCTGGCAATGCGTGTTCAAACGTCTCCCCCACATTGGCATCTCACGCATCTGTATTGGGATGGGGCATGCCTTTGAACTTTGTCTTGACAGCATTCAAACATTCTTCTTACTTTGTTTTATCTGCATTCAAAACTTCTTCAAATTGCGTATTAGTTTTGTAACTTTGAGATTTGCCCACATTAGCGATTTTGTACCATTCAACAATCTGTGTTCTTGCGCTTGTTGGACAGCCCCAGGGCCCCCAGCTGCTTAGGGCAGAGTTACCAGGCTTTTCCAGCATTTCTGATACTCTTCGTGCCTTTGCGGGATGGCTCCTTCATTCTCTTTCCATTGGGAAGCATGCAGATGTTCTCCCAACTGCTTACACGACTCTTCAGTGACGTCCCGGCATCACTTTTTGTTCGGGAATGAAGAGTGCTGCCTATGCAAGCGGTCTGATCTCCAGGAGCTCGAGTGTGGCTCCTCTCATCTCCATGAACCTCTTGGCTCACATGCGCCGGGCTTACTCCTTTCTGGCTGCCTTCTTCATGTTCACGAGTCCCGAACTGGGACTTAAAGTCCTCCCCTACACTACTCCCTTCCATAGTGCATTTTCCATCTTTAAATGTCCTGCACATTGAAGGTATGGCAAAACAACTAGTCTGCATGTGACACTTCGAGTTCCTGTTCCTTTGCGCAGACACCTTACTCCTCTTCCTTGACCCAGTGCCTGAATGATTATGGGAGTTGGAATCCATGGATGTCATTGGATTTTCAATTCTAATCTGGTTTTCCATCGGGTTTTCACATAAGGGCCCATCAAAAACGTGTTGTGCATGTGTTAACTCTTTAGTGATTTTTCTTAGGGATTTTAGATAAGGGGATATGTGAAACAAAGGGTGACATATATGGGTTGTGGGTGTTTGAGTCAAAGGTGGAGTTCTGGCCAAGAAGTTTAGAGAAAGGTTTTCTTCACTTCTTCTCCAAGGGGGCACTGTTAGGTGACAATAGGCCATTAAGGTCTTTAATGTCAGCTGGTCTTCTTCATGGGGTTGGGGGGCAGGGGTGTTTCTAGGTCCGGAAAAGATCAGGGGCTAAGCTAATGTCGGGACTGGCAGGATTCGGGGCTAGCTATAGCCCTTTGGTTGTAGTCCCTGAGCTTCTATCCGGGGCTACAACCAAAAGACCCGGGGTTATAGCCCCCTCAGCCCCCCCTAGCAACGCCTCTGCTGGGAGGAATAACAAGTCTTATCCAAAGCAGTTTAAAGTGATGACCCTATTTGCTACATCCAGCTACTTGGTATTCAAATCTGTTTCTCTACTGTCTGATGGGCTCCCTTGCTTCTGGTATCCCTAAACTGTCCTCTCTTCCTTTGTATTTGTGCTTAAAAACCCAGCAAACTCTTCCGAAACGGGCAAGGTGAGTAGGGCTGATTCCTATTGGTCAGTGTATCGATTGGTCTCCAGCCCCATGGGGAAAGAATGCACCCCACTCATTTCCTATTAGCAAATTCACATAATTGGCTGGATGTCTTAATTTTTTCTTTAATTTCTTCTCTCAGCATCTGTTATCACTAAATTACAGATTTTGAGAGGAATAGTGCTGCATTTCTGGAAATATAGGTTGTGTGTAACTTACAGCGTCCAAAATCATATTTCCATGGATCTCTCACTATCTACAATGCATTTCAATTCCTACCATCTCTCTATAATGTAAGGTTACAAAGTTTTAATTTTAAAATTTTAGATGCAAAACTTCACTTAATGACAGTAATATTCATATGTATAGATGCGGCACAAAGTCACAATTATTTGCATAAACTCATTTTCATAATGGAAAATTAGGAGGTGTAGGTATGTTATTGTATGTAATTGTACATTTTAAACAGATTGAAATTCACTTTAAACCTTACAGTCACCACAGCAAGCTAAGATTCAATTTGAATCTGTATTAATCCTAGCAGTTACGTCTCCATCATTTACATTGTAGTCTGTTGTTTTTGTGCTCAAATGAATTAGCAGCATCAGCCATCTCCCTCATTGTGCACACACTCACCACATTTCGATAACCCCCACATTCCCAAGTAAGAATAGGGTGTTTAGGCCCATATTGTTTATTTGCTCCATTCACACCTGAAATGCCACGCTAGAAACGGAGTTGGATTTACATGAGTTTTATGTCGCTCCCTAGATTTTTACCTGTGCAAACCTGGATAGAGACAATAAAATCTTGCCCCGCCAAAGTTTGGAGTGAACATATTTTTGGCTTCAAACATGCTGTGGCCAGAACATTAGAATTTGAATATAACTGTGCTACAGGACACAGTTACACTTCAGTAGTGAATTTGATGTAAGGAGGTAAAATGGAAGACTGGCAGATTACAGTGAAATAAAATCCTTCAACTGTAATTTGCTGACTGACCCCTTTTGGGATACTAACAAAGAATTCCTTAAGGAAAAAGGTGTCTTCCATCCTAGAGCTGTCCTAAAAGTTGACATTCTTGCAACAATTGTTTACACTGATTGTCATTTTAATCCGACATTATTGTTGCAAACCATTGCCAAATATTGTTCTAGAAGACACAGCGAAACAAACAACAAGCAAGTAGTGTAAATGTGCCTAGGTGGGGATCACACCCTATATGGACCCCTCCCGTGCCAGGTTTTATTGAGTTGAAATCCCCCTTCTTTCTTTCTTTGTGGCATTTCAGATTGTCATTGCTCATCAGCCTTCTGATTCGATCATACTGAACAACAGGGAAGACTTTTATGTTGGACAATTTGCAAAAGGCTGATGCTCAGAACAGCTAGCAGGCCTGGACAAAATCAATACGTGTCTGCTTTGTAACAGGTCGGTACCTCTGAGAATCTGGTAGGGTTGTGGCAGGCAGGGGCATTTCTGGTATGCCTCACTCAGTGTTTCAGGTTGACCATATGAGTAACACTGAGTTTGGTACACATTTAATACGGGGATCTTATGAAATTGTGGTACATTTGTAAGGCAAGTAGAGTGGGCAAAGAGCCAGTTATGTCCCATGTGCACAACTCAGGATGTATTGCTTCCAACACGTCGCGCATTGGCTCATTATAATTACCCAATAAATAAATAAAATGTGTGTGATTAGGGTGAATAATAATGAGATTTTATGGCATACCAATACATCTGATAGGGTTGTTTGGCTGACGCATAGTCTGCGATATCACATCTGCAGGATTATACTTTACACTTTTAAAGTGATATGTCTGTGAATTTGTTCATATTGATCAATTCAATTACACACAAAGGCAATTTTGGTTGTGGAGTGTGCTTTCAAAATTGTGACTACATCATTCTCACCAAATTTGATACAACGGAGCATCCCTGCCTCCTTCTGGCCCTGACATCATGGATGTCACGACACCGTGCCAGCATGGGTGGCCTTCTACTGGGCTGGCTATTCCTTTTCCCTTTGCTTGAACACTGAACTCCACTGCGACACCCACTTCAAGTAGTGCGTAGTGCAAGTTTCTGTCCTTGGGCCCACCCTGTTTTTCTATTCACTTCTCTAAGGGAACTCTTCTTATTTGGATGTTCATATTTATTTGCAACTGCTATGCCATTCTCCTTCTATTTTTCATTCCTTGAGCCCTGTCCGCTTTCAAACCCGCCTGCTATCTCCCAATGGAGCTGCATTGCTTGATCCTCGACACTTATAAATCTGAAGCGATCATTCTTGAGGCCTTGAAAGCTATACTCCTTCTCCCCTCGCCCATATCCTTGCCCCACGGCAATCTAAGCCCATCAGCTCGTAACAATATAAGGCTTCATCGCCTCCAGTGCTGCAACTCTAAGGCTTAGCTTCTTGAACATCTGTAAAGCCTGTACTCTTGTCACCTTTCACTCTGCCAAAGCAGACATCCTCAATCTGACCCTCAGCAGGCTAGATTACTGCTCCAATTTACTCAGAGGGCTCCCCCTTTACTTTTGCTCCCCTCTCATCAATGATTCGAGCTTTGCTACCCATACTATCTACAACCACCTACAAGCCGCGGCCACCTATGCATCCCGTCACGCTGGGTGGAAATCCATGCAAAATTGTTCCCTATTAAAATAACATCTTGTGTTTAAATCCATCCGTGGACTAGCGGGTCCTCTCTCCCGCTGAATGTAATTCGCAATACCCTTGCACTCTGCCCTCAAGCTTTCCTCAACCTGACTGCTCGCCGGGGGCCATGTGCTGTCTCCGCTCTCCTGGATCCCCATCACTGGAGCTCCCCCCACTCCCCACCCCCAGACATTAAGGCCGTTCTGGTTTCAAGATTGCCCTTTAGAACCAACTTCTCTTCCGGAAGGGAGTTCCAGAAATGTGGTGTGCTATCATCCGATGGACCTCAACAATGATCCCGGATCAGTTGTCACGTGATTGCCAGGGCACAAGTTCTAAAAACCAGGGAGGGCTCATGCAGTGAAAAGCGTCATCGCTAGCCGTGAACCCAGGCATTCCTAATAGAAGAATGGGCACAGGACAAATGAGCATTTGGCTTTCAGAAACTGAATACCCAACCTAAAAGTAGCGAGAGATTTTCCTACAACATTGAGGAAAAAGTACAAAAAGCGCACAGCTATTAAACTCAAGAATCTGTACTGAATTTTTCTCTGCAGAGCAAAGTCCCAACATGAGAGATTCCATACTAGTTTTATTTTCCTTTCATGGGATCTAGAGGGAAGGTTTGGCCTGGGTGATTTGAGTATCTGGCTTCGATTCTCAGCCTGCCGATGCAAAAGAACATCTATGAAGAGAGGATCTGAGTAGGACCATAGGAGAGAAGATTCGCCTTTCCGGTGGGGGCAGTGGGGGACAGTGGCTGAGCAGTGACTAATTGAAGGGGGCAGAGCATACCACGTTGTTTAATGGCACCATCCCATTCTCGACCAGATTATACCTTTAACACAGGACCAATATGTTCAGGGCACAAGTCCTAAAACAAAAAGTGGGCAGAGAGCTCATTAACATGTGCAATGGCAAGTGACCACACAGGAATTTAAAATCTCTAGAGTGAAATGTGCAAATTAAATTGCCCTTTCCTAGTGGAAGAAAGTTCACAGTTTAAATGAGCAGTTGCCTTTCAGAAAATGAACGACCAACATATGAAAAATAATCCCAGAGAGAAGATTGTGCTGCATCGTTGCTGGCAAAGTATAAAAGGTATAGAAGGTGTGCATCTTTTAAACCAGGGAATGTGCGCTAAAATACAAAGCAAAATCCCAATATGAAAAGCGTTACAAGCTTGGGTTTCATGTGGTCTTGTGGGGAAGTCTCTGGTCAAGGCACCTGGGTTCGAATCCTTGTTTCAGAACACCACTAAGGCCTTCATTAAATTGAAGGAAGCATGCCGCTACTTTTTTACTGCCGCCCTCAAAAGCCCCTGAGGGGACAGTGGCCAACATCTAAAAAGAGTGGGCGGATGTTATCCACCCAGGAGTACCCTCGACCTGTGGACCGTTTGCATATGTGCAAATAGTGCAATTTTTGAAGATGCATTTAAAGTCTGTATTGTGGTGTACATATTTATTGTTTGCTGCTCCTTACCCATCTCCGGTGTAATGGGTTAATTGCTATATCATGACAGTACACGCAGCAATGGAACTGCTCTAGGCATCAGTATGTTATTTTTTGTTATGACATTTGTATGGGATCTATGTGCCATAGCCATGGCCTCAAGGCACTACAGGTTGTCTGTGAGTTCTGCAGACCATAGTCTGATCATACATGTTAAAACAGAACAGTGCATTGCAAGAGAAAGGACAATTACAATGTCTTTGGCAGAGATGACTGAAACTGTAGTGTTATATTTAACAGTTTCAATTCATTGAATGCTGTATGTTTGCTTTATCAATAAAATAAGTGATTACTGGCGTGGAAACTGAATGTGGGTGTGGGACTTATCCAGCTGATAGGGGGATGTTGCACTAAAATGTAGAGCAAACAGCTTGGATAGCTGTGGCTATACCTGGAACAACTGATCGCAGCTGTGGGCTCTGCAATTGCAAGTTAAACAGGACATTACTTTCATATTTGATTAATCAAGGCTTCGTCGTACAGGTTCAGGATAACGATTTGCTAAACTTAGATGGCATGTTAAACTGTGCAGTTCGGCACACTGAAGCCAGCTCATTACAGATGCAGAAACATTGCTTTTGGCCCCGCAGAGATGACCAGCACTGCAGAATCATCACTGACGGTTTCATGTGGTTGGGGCTGGGTGTTGTATGCATTTCCGTGTCTGTGCATAAGTGATTGCCGGCTTGATACTCGACTCTAGCAGCAGGAGTCGGGCAATCACAATAGGGGTGCCACACCTTAGGAGGGATGTGCAACGAGTATAGACACAACAGTCCATCACTGAAGCAACTGAGCGCAGCCACAGTGCCCACAACCACATGACACACTGTACAATACATTGCATGCACATCCAGTAGACCATAGTCTGGTCTGTGTAGGATAAATGGTAGGGCACGGTATGAAAAGTAAATACACGAAAACTGTACTCTTGTATAATGCCTTTGCAGAGTGCTTCTTGGTGAAGCACTTTTCATTTACAAATGAAAAACTGCAACGATCTCTCTTCCATATGATTTCTGATTTCCTTTGGTTTAAAAAGCTTAGTGGGTTAATGTTTTGCTAGGAGATCAGATCGGTGTATAAATGGCAGGTCACAGGTTGGAACTTGGGCAGAAATTACTCTACCCTACTTATTTCAAAGGATAATAAAAGCAATAGATGTTGGCACTAACATTTTTTTTGTTGTTGTCCTGACAAGATTATAGATGTCTGCAGCGCACTCTTAATTAACTGACCTATTGTCAAACATTTCAATTTTGCAATTG
This sequence comes from Ambystoma mexicanum, assembly GCF_040938575.1. NCBI lineage: Eukaryota > Metazoa > Chordata > Amphibia > Caudata > Ambystomatidae > Ambystoma > Ambystoma mexicanum. The sequence goes on from NC_090937.1 coordinate 965,749,700, forward strand.
AAAGCATACTCCCATTGATATGAATGTGAGTGGCTTGTTAGTTTTAGCCATCAGATGGGGATTATCAGCCACCCCTAAGCCAAAACTATTGCATTGGAGTACAGCTGTGAGGGAGAGAGGAAGGACTCAGAGCTTGTATGTATTTTTTTGTTATTTACGGACCCATTTGCTGCCCATGGCCATGCTTATTCCTAGGGCCATTCACACCCACTACCTGCACCTCTCTGCCAAAAATGCATCCTCCTCCAATATCTTTGAGCTTGCTCGATCAAGTTGTAACATCAAACATAGGCCTGCTTGTGTTATTACAAAGTAATCTGATACGTTAATGTCTTAACTGCCGCAGTAACTGTTGTACTGGTGCCTTCAACCACTTGATGTATATCTGTTCCTTCCACTGCACTGCATACTTTGTAAAAACATGCACTGACAAAGACAACCGTGTTGGCTTGTATGTAGAATAGATAATTAAGTTAATTATTTGTCTTACTTAGGCATAACATGCCAATCTCACATCCCCATTTACACAATCCCACCCCACAATTATTGACAAGATACAGACAGTGAGGTAGTCAGAAGTCAAAATGTATTTAAAAGAATAATGTAACTTCACAAAGGTGTTCTACAGCCTTACCCTGGAGATAACGATGACATATGTATAGCAAACCAATTAGTCCATCAAACAAATGTCCCTGCTTATGAAAATCTCACCATAATAAGTCCACAAAGGCATTCACTCTCGATGCAAGTTATATATTGGACCCTAAAGATAATAGGCATTCTAATAATTCCTGTAAATTCTTGGATCTCAAACACAATTTTACTTCAATACTAACATTGCTGCTTCACAGCCAGTGTGTTCATGTATATGGACATCTTTCAATCACTTTTAGAATACTAGCTTTTCAACAGTATCAAGACAAGTATGGTATCAGAGAAAGTTACTTGACAATAACATTTAAATACATTTACAATCAACATACTCCCTTTTGCAGGTATGCCATAATACATGTATTTGCTATCTATAGGCCACTTGACTGTAGACAATGGGAGCTTATGTTTGTCTTCTGTACATATGAATTTGAAATAATGCTCTCAGGGATTTGATGATTCTATTCTGAACCCAGATGCATAGTGTGTTTGCAAAAGACATGGGAACCGCTTTCTCTAAACATGAGTATGTTACTTGCTGTGTGTTGTGTTGTGTGAGAGAGACCATAGAATTCAATTAAGTATGCGGTTTTAAAATTCACTTTTGCTTTCACTCTATTGGTGTGTGCAAGTTTCAATCTAGGTATGCCTGCACAGCTTTAAGGTATTTGTGTGTATTTATCAGCCTGCCGGTATGTTTCGGGCTGAAAATATACTATTGCTCTGTAATGTGTACAATGTTAAGCCCCTCCTCCCCGCCCTTCCACATTATACACGATTCTCCCTGTGCATTGAAAGATAAGGGAATGCAGGTGTTTGCACTTGACACAATTCTTTAAAAAAATAATAATAATTCTTTATACTCCTTTCTGTTGTGCCAACATCTAATCTATGACTATGCCCCTGAACCCCTCGCCTGCATTAATGCACAATATAATCCTTGGCAACAGTATTTTGCAATGATACTATAACCAAAGATGACTCTAGACCAGCTGAAGCCACTAATTGTATTTGAAATGGTACTTAATTTATACAAAGAGAATTCCCCATTAAAGTGGAACCAAAATGCATTCAGTTTAAAAAATGATGGTCCTCAATACAAAGTAGATTTGGATTTCAATGAGTAATGTGCTTTGTATTCAAGGAAGATGAGAGGACGTAGGGTATTGAGATATCTGAACCTGTGTTCCTGTTTTCAATTTCCATTCCCCACAGTTACATTTCCTTTCTCATCCCAGACTTGGTCAGACCGTCTGGTCAGTTTGGGGCTGATAAGGGTTTAATTTACCTTTTTGAATGGGGCTTCCCATTTTGGAGAGACGGGCAGGAATACAGTCAGCATGAAATCATTCCTTCAGTAAACCCGCTCTTCATTTGCCAGAACAAATTGTGCCATTGTTATACTAGAACCCAAATTTCAAAATAGACTTTCCGTCCTTCTCTCAGTGGACTGGTCTCCCATCTGCCTGGTGTCAATCTTCCATGTACATCTCTCCATATTCCATAATCATCTTCCTTCTTCTGGCCTATGTGCATACTATTATATAGCTTTCTGATTCTACCTCTGCCTTGTGACAGAGTTGTGGTTTCCCCATTCCGAACGGTGGGAGGGAAAACCACTCCTATTGAAGAAAAGCCATATTCGTTTTCAGACTCTAATTTCTGATTTTGCAAAATTAATAAAACGAGTATTTTCATATGCTGCACATCAATGCGCACATTTAAAGACATAAATGATCACTCCAAGATAAGGTTTGGCACAATTACACGAGGTGGCTAACCGGCATCATGTAGAGCGCCCTGTGAGCATACACTGCAAGTGTGGACGATAGGCAGAGGCGGGACCAGTCCTACATAAATAAAACTGAAGATGGACTTGAGGTGTTCTTCAAGGAGTGAGGAACCCAGGAGATTCAAATCTCGACAGAAGCAGGCAGTGCAGCAGATGCCGGCGAGTCACTGCAAGAGTCAACTGGGTACCCTGCGGGAATAGACCCCTCTGCCTGACCTGGAAAGAAAAGTGGTGGTGTAACCTTGGCCAGGTGGACCAATGGGTCCCACAGAGACACTGAGCCTTCAGAGGTGGCAGATCCGCAACACCGTGGAGCCTGCCAGCCAAAGTAGAAGCCGCCTGGAAGCAGCAGAGAACCCATCTCTGGAAGAACCGGAGCAGTGCCTGACTCCACATGAAGGTAAAAGGGGCACGGGAGGCACAGAGGAGACACACCAGGAGAAGGGAGCCATTCTCTTGGATGGACCGTTGTACCAGGACTGGGTGAAAGCCACAAGGCAGGGGAAGGGAGACATTCCTGCTGGTAATTTTGGTTTGAGAGAACACTCTTTTGAACATTGCCGAAGGTGAAGGGAGCCAGTCTCCTTTTAGAAGGTACTTTTTGTTAGTTTACCTTTTAGTTATATAGCGTGAGGGATAGAAGTAGGTTTTGACACGGGACGGTGGACGAACATTGAGGCAGCGAAACCCCTCTTAGACGTTCGGGATAGTAAGGACCTTTTTCACACAGAAATAAAAGTCTATAACCAAGAACATGCCACCTATTTGTCGGCTTCCTTCTTTGAACCCCTTAAACTTGTCTTATTAATTTTACATAATCGAAATTCCTGTTTAAATACGCTTGATTCTCGAAATGTCATCGGCATCAATAAGGCAACGATTGAAGAACTGTTTTTGTACTGCGATGTATTGAATTCCAGATAAATACAGGTCCCAGCATTTTCTTCAGCTCTGACAAGGCAGTATTTAAATATTGTTGTAAAATACACAAAAAAGGAGATATGATTGCATGCACAACTAGTGTGTTCTTGCATGTTTCCAGAGTCATCGTTTTGTCAAAACTGTGAACAAGAGGAATAGGTTTCCATCAAATGACGTAATTGCTCACTAGTGCCTCTCTTGCTCTTCCAGGAAGGCCTTTTTCAAATCACTTTATTGTATGCCATTAGTTTTACTCCAAAGGTTTCCACAGGTATTAGGCATTTGCCAGGCACTGCTTTCACATGTCCATTTCACCACACCATTTTCCAGCTGTTGCCCTCTTATATCCGAGTTGGCACTGTTATGGCAGTGCTATGCAAATTCCCATCTCATACCTATACAAAAGCCAAAACTTTTGGCTTTACCAATTCTTGTTTAAACCAAAGGAGTATGCTGGGGAGGGTGTGTGTGTGTACTCAAAAGGCCTGTTGAAAAGTAGGGGGGTTATTTTTCAATGTAACCCAGTCAGCAGCAATCTCTAAACACACAGCCAGCCCTGGTGGATTGGCCAATTTGTGCATCCACTTGACAGCCTGCTGTCTCCAAACAGATCAGGCATAAGGCATATGCCACCTGTGTTGCTACCCGCCATTGCAGGGATGTCAATTAATGAAAATGCCAGGGGTAGCACAAGTGAAATCGCATAGCGGAAGACATTACAGGAAGTGACAATACATGATATTTGACCCTGACAACATCACAAGAAGTGATGACAAATTACCTTTTCCATTAGTGTCATCCAAGGAAGTGACAATGCAAAAGTAAACGAAAAACTAAGAATAATTATTTTGATTAAAATAACATTTAATACAGCCGACAAACTGCTATTTTAGTTTGGAAACCTATATTAGCTACAGTGCTATTCCAATATTTAATGGCTGCAGTCATGATATTCTGGGGGCACACCCGGCAGAAATGTTTCTGCAAAACCTTGTCAGAAGCTGATAGAAACTATTACAGATTATCTGCTGAAGAGTTATTGTTTCACAAAAATGTTAAATGCGTCCAATATTTGACTGATGCTCTGTTCACGCGAGTTAAACAAAATCTATAGTGGCAGACAGATATGTAATAATTTAATGTTTGTCGAATGCAATTCGGATATTCCTACCTGGCTTCAGGGAAATGTCTCTACTGTGTCTTTTGTCAATCAAGAAATAATAAGCTCTTAACCCCTTTTAGTCCAGGGATTAAATGCCCTGGAATCTTATAGGTACCTAAAGGAAAGCTACTAAAATTAACTTCTCGATCCGATGCAGAAATATCCCAATATAGCTTTTATGCCCTGGCATGGGGCGGACATGGGCTTCAACGGCCTGTCAGCCCGAGCTTTGGTAGGCCCGAGCAAAGTTCACATCTATTGCCACTGCTCCTACGATAGACAACTATCACGAAAGGTACCCTCTCAGCAGGCCCTACAACCCTGCAGCAGTACGAACTCTACCAAGAGTGGACGAACATAAACAAGAAGGAGCTAGAGACAGCTACATGGACAGAATCAACTAAAGCACCCAGAAGCCATGCCTCAAGTCATTAGAGACATCACGACGACTCAGCTACGTTAGACATGAAGCACACGTGCCATCTGCACAGGCGGGACATTCACACACCCAACTACACGAAGAATACAGGTATACAGCTCTATAAGTTAGGGGACAGTAACATATACATACTGTCTGGGCGTTTGTTATTTTGCCATTAGGCTTGCTACAGCAACGCAAGAACGCAAGAAGGGCTTGTGCAAATGTTTGCAGATGCTTACATGCAAATAACCCCATGGTATCTCAGGAGCACTCGCGGGACCTGACAGCCATGACACACTAATCTATGGACACTATGGAAGACACATATAGTAGAAGCCCGGCCATGGCCTAGGAAATCTAGCAGGCCACGATCGGCTCAGAGGGACCCCAAGCCTCACAGAATGCTGTGCATGCAGAACCACCGCGGCGGGAAGGGTTGCAATGTTGCAAATGACATTCCTCACCCTGAACCAAAGTAACACTGGCTGCAGGAGAGGACAGTATGCCATATGGCAGAGGGCCTTGTGACATCTGTGCGTTGCAAATGCATCCCCCATTGACGATCATGGGGTCATGGGTCGCAGCTGCAATTCTAGGGGTGCCAGAGAGATTGCCAGAGGTAGCAGCTGGTACCCCAAGTTACCTCCAAGAGCATGATTCCTTCCAAAAAACAGCACACCTATCCCTTGGACCTCACAAATTCCATAAAAAGCATACTTTCAATAGACTATTGTGTTGCTGCAACTATAGATGTCCCGTCATAGCACATCACCAAGTTATTAGTCTCTCGGTCGGTACTCCTTTTTTGTAATGGATCGGCCCATGATGCAGCAGACTATTACTTGCGTCACTGCTTCTGGCGTCATTTTTTCCTCTATTGTCGCTTGTGACAGTGTCAATAAAAATGCAAATTAGAAGTCACGGCATATCTTCGAACCGGTCCCACTTCTTAGCACCTTGATATATATCTAACTACACAATAGACGATGCAGTGAGCATGCCCCGGGGCCAGGAGGTTGGGGCGGCGAGGGCATAGCTTGGACTCACAGGCTACTCGTGTTTGCAAAGAGGGCAAGACGCGCCCTCGCACACTCCCGAGAAATGGTTACCCCAGTGTCTTTTTGGGAACAGATGGAAATTCTGTCCGGTCCGGCCTGCCACCCGAATACACAGCGGCTGCAGTGGCATGGCGCCCCTGGCTTGCAGAGAGTTAAGCGGGCCTTTGCCCGCCCCTTTCCATCGCTGGGTGTAATCAGAGGAGGCTCAGCCTATCCTGCGCGCCTGCTGCTCAGCGCCGGCGGAGAGGGACCCGGCCTCTGTAACATGATATATTCTAGAGTGCTGCAGCTCACACACGCCGGCCGCTGCTCCTCCTCCTCCTCACACCCAGCCAGAGGGAGAGCATCCACCGGACCAGGACCCGGAGAGCAGCACGGCACCCGGAGCCGCAGCGGCGAGCCGGCAGATCACCACAGGACCTGCAGCGACCCCCCAGACCCGCGGCATTGGGTCTGCAGAGCAAAGAGCACCCCGATCCGCGTGAGTGAGCCGGGAGACCCTCAGAGCGCCTGCAGCAAGCTGGGAGGACAGGCCCCCAGAGCCTCTTCAGTGAGCCCGGGATTCCGCGCACCGCGTGCAGCACCAGTCCGTGCACACTTGCCACACACCCGCTGCCCATCGCCGGTGTGCTGCGGGCACGGAAGCCGGCTCCCCGCATCTGTGAATCGCCGCACACGCAGCAGTAGCCTCTGAAATGAGGAGGTGGCTTTTGAACTCCTCAAGGACGACGCCGACGCCGCCGATCTAGAAGAGGTATGGCCTTAACTTTTAGCATGATTTAGGCACGGGAGCTGATCCCCCCTTCAAAAAAGCGTCTCGCCGCCCCTTTTGTCAACGAACCCATGCTCTGCCATTGTACCGAATGTGAACGGCTCCGTGCGTGCACGGGAGGGGGGCCATCCATGTGAGAGGTCCAGGTGTTGTGGACGCGTTTGCCCTTTTTGCAATGAGATCCGGTTTTGAAATAACGGTGGACCTGCTTTGTTGAGCATGCACGCGAGCCACCGGACCGTGCCCGAGACAATGCGCCTCGCTCGCTCTGCCGGGGAATGCAGTTGAAAGATGGAGCGGGAAGAACGAGAAAATAGTGTACCTCCCGAGCTGGCTTGTCTGAGCACCCCCGCAACGTTGTGGTTGCTGTGCATAAGATCGGATCGAACCTGCTGATGTAATACCCTGCAAATGCAATGTAAACAGTAAAAGGGCTGCCTGCAGAGGAATCCGCGGACCTTTGCTACCTGTGACGCGAGCACCTCGACTGGGAAGCGAGGATGATACAGGCGTATAGAGGTGAATATGCCGGGGCTGCGGAATTCATGGAGATTTCATTCAGGTGTGAAGGGGGGGGGGCGGTGCGGGGTGGGCTGTGTGGGGACCAGTTTAAATTGTCAGTTGCAAAGCTGGGGACCATTCGGCTTCTGTGCGGTGATTTTTGGCCGGAGTGTGGGCTGCATGGGGCGGGATCCCAGACGTTCTCCAGCGAGCCTGCCCTCGCGGTGATAGGTGTGTGTGTGGGGGCGGGGGGACGAGGGGGTGTCATGTCCGACACAGTTATGGCCCCGAGTGCCCGCGAATGCGTCCGACTTGCCATAATCAAATGAAGGCATCGCGCGGGGAGAGGGGTGGGGGAGTGAGCTTGCAAGGCTCGCTCCACAGTGGAAATGCTTGGGGTAATTGAAAGCAGAGCCCCGTCTGGAGCGGCTCCGTTTTAAAATAAACCTTTTGTTCCCCGGCTTGCAAACGTGAGCGGAGCGGGTCCGCCGTTTAATGGTAGTTAAAGCAGTTTCGGAACTGTCGGTAAAATACTGCGAGCTAAATTCAACTTATTATCGCAGTAGCCACCTGAAGCGTACGTTTCCTCCCCTCTTCTGCGAGCGGCTGCTGGGCAGACGTGCCGGGCGGTGAGCTGCGGGGGGAAGGCACGTGTGCGCTTCAGGACCATGCAGCTATATTGTTTTACTGTACACATCTGAACACAGAACACAGTTGTGTGCGTCTGGCGTGCATCCGTGTGAGTTCTCTGAGCAGTGACCGCAGTGTAAACAACCTGTGCGCGCTGGAGATCTTGGACACTGCTAGGGGACCTGTGCAAGTCGGAGACGGCGCCTGGAACGCTCTAGTCTCTCTAGGGCATTCGCTTGTGGGTCGGGGGTGCCCGCAGCACGCCTCATCCGAGTCATTCTCTTTCTGATGGTGGTGACGCTTTTGGGTTGCCAATTTATATCCAAAGGATGCGCAAAGGCGGTTTTCCCCAATGCTTCTTGTTTTAATGCAGTGCTCTACTGGACGTAGCTTAGATCAATCCGTGTGTTTTGATATAGCGCCTGCTACAGCGCCGCTGCTGTTTCGTGGTGCTGCGAGCAAAAGACTGTTGGTATCAAACAGTCAACCGCGAAGGGTGAAAGGTTGCCTGTCGCGGCCCAGACTTAGCCTGCGGCCTAAAGCTTAATCGGCGGTCTCGGTTTCAAGCTCTCGGGGCTGACTAGCAAACGGGGAGCTGGCACGGGTGCTCGCTGCACCCCGTCCCTGGGTGCAGTTCCATTGGGCGCTATACAATCGCTCGCGGGTATGTCCATGTCACGGGCCTGCGTAATTGCTGTAAAATTCCATCCAGATGAGGATATACACGTCGATGCCAGAGTGCAGAGGTCTTCGCCTAAAAGCGACTCGGTTGCCAAGTTTGAGCCCCAAAATAAACTTTTTGGGAATCCTTCCCTTGCTCCACTCCTCCTAGTTGGAAGCACCCAGGCTGGCAGGCAGGAGGCCTCTCTGTGCCTTGTGCCCTTTCATTCGTTTGCCTCCAGGCGCCCTTACCCTCCCCTACCAGCCCTGCAGACTGAGGACGTGTGAGGCACCTAGCGGGGGCTGCCTTACTTTTAGTAGGTAAATCAGTAGCCGTGTGAACGCCAGCCTCAGGAACATGAATACCACGAGCCGGATTAAAAGGCGGGTCCCAGGTATTCACCGCTCTAAGTGGCTCGCGATAATCGCGTTGCTAAGCGCCCGCCACCATCCAGACAATGCCACAAAACAGGCAGCTTACTCGTTCCTGTGTTCGTGCATCTGCTCAAGTGCATTTCGGAAGGCCCCCTCGAGAGCTGGGACTGCAGGCCTCGGGAGTGGAGAGTCTCGCTTGCAGCCGAGATGGCCAATTATGGGATAAAGGCCCTGAACTTCAGAGCCGCACTCTGTGCTGAGCTCTTAGTCACCAGCTCACTCCCAAGGCACTCCGGGGAAAGCCGGGCCCATTCGAACTCCATCAGTCCTGCGTTTTAGTTATTTGCCACCGCTGAGATAGCTCAGTCGGCTCATGCATCGACTACTGAATAACCAGCGGCAGTTATATGTTACGCTACAAGGCAGACTAGGTCCGAGCTCTGGCTTGTTGGTGACTTGTTCAGACACCTGCCAGCTCGGCTTTTTATCCACCGGTATTGGTAGATCGGGCGACCGCTGAGTTGTTGGCTGGTTCTTATGCCAGCTCTTGCGTAGCTCGTGTGTTCAGTACCATAGAAAAGAAACGGCATGGGTGCGTTGGTCGCACGCTTGTCAATGGACCCTATAGGCGGCCAACTTCCGAGTAGTCTGAGACCTCCCTGCGCTAAAAACAGTCACCGGCATTCAGTTAGTTATGTTCCTTTCACAGCTGATTAAAAACTGAATGCAATCTCGCGTCTCCCATCTAAATGGAGTGTCTGTGCTGTCCCAGTCGGCCTGGCCCTGCGCGGCGGCGCACGTGGCTCACCCCATTCCGCCGCTAGGTGCCGCTGTTCTGCTGCTGGAGGCGCGCGTCCAAGCATCTCCAGGGAAAGCAGAGCCGTGGCCGCGTGAAGGGTCTGGCCTGTCCGTGCGGGGCTGTCCCCCGTGTCCCTCTGCACACATTAGAGGCACGTGTGTACATGCCAAGCCACTGCCCGCGCAGCCGACGCGGTGGGACCCAACGTGCCACCGTCGCCGCACACCGCCCTCGTTCTCTTCAGTGGCTGCTCACATGGTCGCCTGTTGGTCCCAGTTTGTTGTTCACAATCCTAGAGTTTTAGCGTGTAGCGGGACTGCGTCATCACTGTTAATACGACACAACCACCATGGCTTTGGTTTATACGTGGTTGGCAAGAGGCAGCTTTACACCATTGTGAGAGGTGTATTGTTTGTGCCTATTACACTTTATGTGTAGGCACCTAATTGGCGAATGACAACTCTCTGGTTGTGATCATTAAGTTACGCGATTGTATTTTAGGAGGAATGGCCATTCCGAGCCCAACCAGTTTACGCAAAATGAGGATTATTTAGTCGAAGCTAAAACCCCAGATCGGATTCTGAAAAGACGAGGGACAGTGCCTTTCTCTGCAATACCTTTCACCATAGAACTTCTAAATGGTCAGGGAAGGCGCCGGGGCCTTTCATCTGTTTTAGTAGTAATGATTGAGGTTAGGGCTTGCTCTAGCAGCTCCCCTAGCTTGAAGTCTTATCACAAAACAAAATGATTAATGAATGCAGTACATTTAGGGATGATTCATGGAATTCTTTGTACTGTAGGCACAACCCCTGATTTATGGAACTGTGCAAAGTGTATTTCTGCAATGCACAGTCATTTTTGCAGTACAAAAAGAACTCTGCACTGACTTTTCCCTGCACCATGAATCGGGGTTTGAGTCGGCAGTGCAAAGTCACTTTGAACCAGGGGTGTTGCTAGGTCTGGAAAATGTCCGGGGCTACAGTACTGTCAGGCCTGTCGAGACTCAGGGCTAGCTAGCCTTTTGGTTGTCACTCCTGAGCTTCTAGCTTCTATCCTGGGCTACAACCAAAGCAATAGGGGCTATATCCCCTTCAGCCCCCCACCCCTCAGCAACGCTGCTAAGCAGGGTGCTTTTGCTGGTTGTCCTCGTGCTGTCAACGCACTCTGGCTGTTTGCAGCATCCATCAGTGTTTTTATCACCTCCTTGCCTCTTTATTCTTGTTTTGGCCACATTGGCAGCTTTCTGACGGAAAGCTTTTCATTCGACATTATAGTGTTTCAGCTCACTGCTGGCCACCTGTCCTGTTATGAGTTGCCGCTATTATGATCGGGTTTCCCAGTTGTAGGGCATAGGGCCCCAAATGAAATATGCCAGGTCTTCCTGCTACAGATTTCTGCTCCTGACACGGTCTTATTTGAGTCTTTAAATAAGCCGCGGCGCCGGGTTTCGATCCCGTGACCTGCGAGATGAACACAGATGTCAGCACTGGGCCGTAACGCGCAATGCTTTCTGGCAAGGTGAAGCTTAAGCGCGTGGCACGGCGACCATGTCATTACTCCCAGAGGAGCTGTGGCACAGGGTGAGGGGGAGAGGAACCCATGCCTCCCGTGTCTGGAGTTGCGCTTCCGGGGGCCAGGTAGATCCAGTCCCTGCTGCTTACCTGTGCCAGGAGCAGGGACGAGCGCCCCTAGAGGCGGGACGGGGGACGACGACCGCCTCGACCTGGCGCCTCCCGGGGCACGGCCTGGGCAAACCGGCGGCGACCGCCTCCACGGACCAGGGCGCGCTCTTTTTGCAAAAGACCCGTTTGTGTCTTTTCCATTAACGCTGAGCCGGAATACGACTTATGACCCATTCAATTCCACTGGTGTTCTGGAAAGCTCAGACTAGGTCTGGTAAAAGTTCACATTTTATCTAATAATGAGGAGCTTTTGTTTTTTGACTGTTATTTTCATGTTCGGTCAGCGTGAGGATACGTAGTTTTATATTGAATGTCAGTATTGCATCCCAACCCAGGGACCACATATTTCGGTCCCTATTAGTTTTTTAAATTCGTGTTTTTATTAAAATGCCTCGTTTCAGAAATGACATGTTTTCGGTCTGTGGCACCACTACCGGCTTTGCTGTTTTAATGGCTGGAAAAGCGCGCGAGCAGTGCATTTGAAGGCCACGATTTTGAACTGGTTGAAAGCAGTGCCGTGAGAGGCCGAGTTACGCTCTCGAATCTCTACGCGCACTTGTGATTTTCTCGAAAGAGATGGGGCGCTGCCACGCATTTTTAGACGGCGGAAAGGGGTAACACGGATTTCTTTTCAGCCCTGTTGCGGCCTGGCCCTGCAGGGTTCCCCTCCTTCATTCCTTTGAGGGTTAGGGGGGGGGGGGGGGGGCACGGGGCCCTGTCTGCAGGGAGCTCCGCCAGTCGCTGCTAGTTAAACACGGCCATTTGGTGTGGGACGTCGAGACCGGCTTCGGGAAAAGAGATTTTAGTCGTTGTGTTGTGTTGCGTTGGAGGGAGCAGCCGTTTGCTGCCTAGCTCCCTGCCGTGACTGACACCCCACACTCCCCACCCCTCCCCACCCCCTCGCGGGTTGTTTGTCCACTGGCTGCCAAATGGCGGACTCGGACTCCTGGGCAGGCCCTACTTTTGGGCCTGTCACTTGGGGCTGTTTATCTTTCAGTCCCCTCCCCCATCCTTTTCATGACTGGTACACAATAGCCCCTGCCCGCCGCAGGGCACACGCGGGCCTTCTGAGGAGGCAGGCTTCCATGTTGTGCTGTAGTCTTCGCTGGTTTCTTTCGTCTATTGATTCACGGGAACGGATATATCTTGACATTAAATATTCAACGCGCCCCGGCCGGCTGACCATTCCATATTTGCTTTTAAGGGTCTTTTAATGGTGATGTTTAGTCTCTTTCCATCAGAGCTGCTGTTCTGCTACTTTTCAGAGGCCTTTTTTGAGCAATTAAGAGGAGAGACCTGCCAGCTTCAATCTCGGAACTGGGAATTATGTTTGTTTTAGCGAGTGTATAATGGTGTGTTCTCGACGGCTGCGTCGTAATTCTCTGGCTGGTGCGAACGTATTAATAAGTGCAGGGAGGAAAGCTCCGACGATTGAGGAATGAGGTGTCGCGGAGCTTTAATACACTAAACTTTGCCCCGGGAGAGATCGCCTGTGGCCTACTTTAACCGGCACTGATTGTGCGCACGAAGCAGTGTGCGCCCTTTCACACTTTCATCTTGCCAAACCGCCAGCAGTTCCTGACATCTAAAGCGCTTAACGAGTTTAACTTTGCTTGCTAGCGCAGCCCACCGTGGTCTTGATGACCGCTTCAGGTGCGACCTGCTTCTGTTTCTCTTGTGGCCCTCTTTATCAACCTCCTCCCCACCCCCCGCCTCACGACCATTTTAATTCTGGCTTCCAGCTGTTTTGCACGCTACTGTCAGCCCAGTGATAGACCTTCTTAAATTCTGTTAGCTTATTCCTGCCATGTTGTTGATGGTCATCCGTGCACTCGCCACCATTCCATTGAAGACACTCTTCAGAACATGCCTTCGACAAGCAAAACTGAAAGGCTGTTTACTTGAATCTGTATAGCGCCTTATGCCATTTGTTATGGCATTGTAGCGCTGCAATTAAGATGGCACTCCTGAAAACCGTAATCCAAGACGAAAGGAGTATAGCAGCACAAACTGCAGTAATTATAGTTGAAGGAACGGTTCGGAACTGTTTGGAAAGTCAGTGATGTCTAGTGTAGCTACAGTGCAAGAGGAAGGGTGGATAGAAAAGAGGTACTGCTTTTATTGGAATGACAGACTGTGGCAGCTCAGCTGGACCTCATTTTTCGTGGGACTCGGCTGCATATTTAGGGCACAGCGCTATAGGAGGGAAGGTTGTAGGGAGTGCTGGAAATGGAAAAAAAATCTATTGGGGAACCCTCTCATCCTTGTACGTACGGGGGCAGGGCTGTGGGCAGGAGGGAACGGGACCAAGGGGCATGGCCCCATGCCAGGTCGCACAGTACAGTATCCTTCATGGAACCCAATCATGTAAATTTGCATGAAAGCAAAGGTGCATTATGGGAACATAGGTATGTCCACCATTTTAAATTTGAAACATGTCTGATAGTGATTCAGTAAGAAACCCCTTTGAGCTAATAATGGAAGTTGGGCTCATCAGTTTTGATTGGTCACGCTAATCACCCTAAGAAAGAAAATACCTGTTTTGCACGATATATATACCAGTTTGGACAGCTGCAGCAAGTATGTGAGGCTCGGACTAGCATTCAGTATCCCACTGAAAGCATCTATTTGTTGAAGTGAGGGTTGCTCCTGCATGTGATAACTCTGTAATACCGAAAATCCTCCCGCCCCGCCCTCAACCCCTCCAAGGCAGTATTCGGCATGTACAAACATTTTGAATCCCATAATGCCGAACAAGGGGAGTGGCTCCCCTTGTTAGGAATTAAGGGTTTGGGGGTGCAAAGTAAGCACGTGCATATTTTGGAGCCTGAAAGTGGGTCTGAGTGAATTATGTTTCAATGTGGTGGAGGCAATCCGAAGGAGGTGTCGAGTGGGACGGGCGAGCGGGGGGGGGGCTACATTACATTGTCACCAAAGAAGGGGCCTGCAAATGCATTACAGGGGAAGTGTGGCCTGCAGCACTAGTCCAGACAGAATACACAGCAACGTGCCTCCACAATCCAGTGCAGGGCCCCCTTCATGCCCTCATCCCCAGGGTGAGTAGACCACTAGAGCTGCGCCGTTTAGGAGGTCACCGCGCGCACACAGCCAGAATTCAGTACATTGTCTCAACTCCCACTCTCTCCAGGATTACAAAAACATGACGGTATATTGTTGGGGCTGGATTTATAAACATGTTTTCAATGGGACTTTCCCATGTTAACATTTTTGTAGACGAGTCCCTTAGTTTGTACAACTCCACAGCTTCCCCTACTCTGTACGCGAATACGATTTCATTAAGCGAACAGATTGCTTTTTTGATGGGACGTTGTTAATCCAAGTTACACTTTTTATTTTTACTAGTGAAAACATGATTTGTGGCTGTGCATCCTGACCCCATTTCAGTACTTTTTCTGGGCTTTCCCCCATACTGAGCTGTCAGTTTAATGGCTAGCACAGAGTTTTCTTTCAGAGAAAAGATGTATTTTTGTATTTTTCTTTCCAGTCGTGCATGATGTGTGCAGTAAGCCAATTGTGCTATGTAAAAGCTGTCGGTGTTACTGATGAGCGAGGCGCTGTTATTTCTGCCGCCACCAGGTCCCCTTTAATTGCCATTACTCAACGCTAAGCATACGTCTTGTCATCTGGAAGCCGGCCTCGGCTCCCCTCCGAAAATTTGCTACAATTAGTTAAGAAAAATGTTTTGCCGGAGGAAGTTCGGCAATAGATCATTGCCAAGCTGAAGTGCTTCCTGGGTAATGACAAAAATAACATTCCTGAATGCCACAAGACCACGATGTAGACAGAAATGCACAAGGGCTTTGTCGAGAATATTTGTAATTCAAGTCAACTTTTTTTATTCTTTATTTAAGTCAGACGGTCTTTGAAATTTTACCAGTTGTCGAGATGTTGCCAGGCTTGGAGTGCTTGCTTCTCGTTAACTTCTGTTTATTGTTGCACGTATATCTCTGTAAATAACGGTTATGTCCAGAGGTCGAAGAGTACGAAAGAAGTAGTGGAACTATGGCCCCTGCTGCTCTGCCCCCGCTCCCCACAAACCCCATCGCCACGGCTCTTCCAACACGCAATACAAACTCCGAAACACACCCACGGTTTAAGGGAATGTTCAATACAGTGCACTGAACTGCAAGTTTCAACTTCTCCCAACACTTTTATTTTTAAACAAAAACATTCCGGAAGTTTCTTTTCAAAATAAAAGTATAGGAACAGTAAAACCTAATTAAAAAGAAGTAGAGGAGCACTGCCTCCAACCGCTCCCGCCCACTTTGACCACTGGTTTTGTCTGTCTCGTTTGCCTCTAATCCATGTTATCATGTGCATGTACCCACTACACTAACCGGGCCTTTCATTGTAAATCACCCTGCAGTGTGGTTGATCTGCTGATGGCAACTGTCTTACTGAGTAGCCAGGATCTTCAACCTGCAGCTCTGTTTTTGACTACCACTCCCATGATACTTCTACGTTGGCATTGCTAGGTCTGACCGATGGGAGCTGTAGTCTGAAACATCTGGAGAGCCAAATGTTGCAGATCCCTGATGAAAAGTCTTCTTGATGGAAGTGTAATGGTTTATTGAGAGACCACCATTAGCTTGGAGAGGGAAGGAACTCCATGTGTTAAGTGTCACACAATAAACAGTTAATGTCAGTTCTTTCATTCAAACAGATTTTAGCCTCATATCGTGCCCCTTGAATCCCTCCCCCTGAGCTACCAATGAGCCAAGAACCAGGCCGGTGTACAGGACATATATTTGTATTTATTTAAATTATAGATAATAGAAATCACACTAAATTACACGCAACACCTTCATTGGGGCTCAGAACTAAGTTCTTGTTGCACAAATAAATCACACAAATGGGTTGGGAACAACACACATTACAATACTTTTCATTCTACAGATTTCTCTTCAAGAAATAATTAGTGCTAGTCAGTGAACACAATCAATTTACAGATGCAGTGCTTTGCAATTTCGAGGTAATAGAAAATTGCACTTAAATGTCACACACCACTTTATCCGTGGCACAACACAATAGACTTATCGCTACATAAATAACTCTCACAGTTTGGATTGGAAACTTAAATCACAATATTTGACTTTATACACATCTCAAAATAAATGATCAACATCACTGGTCCCTGAATAACATCACTTTACGTTTACGCTACTGTACAGCTTCGGTTTTCCTGCGTGCTTAAAAGGCTAGCAGTAAATAAACACAGAGTGATTTAGCAGTTTCTTTCACACCTCACCCCTACTTTGGTCTGTGTTGTGGAAGTCGGATGGAAAAACTGGAATGATTTGGGAATTTTGGATCTCAGACCCCTTCCACTTAAAGTCCTGTGTTGGGGAATTTGGATGGCAAAAATTGGGATGATTTTTGGATTTTGGAAACCCCGCTCCATTTAAAGGCCTGTGTTGGGGAAGCCTGATGATAAAATGGGAAGGATTATTTTTAGTTTTGGTTTAGGAACAATGCGCTTTAATTTCAAATTTTAACAAAAATCACCCTGTGTTGTTCTGGTAAGGGGAATTAATTAAATTGATATGTTTAGTTAAATGGGCTAAGGATGTACACCAGTCCCCCACCGCCCCTGCCCTCTATAAAGGGAAAGGATTTAAAGCCTACAGATTTCCCCACCTTTGGGTTCAACTCTACTTACATTGAAAACCTCCTGTTTAAAGTCAGCAAAGCCGGCGACCCTCTGAAAAGGACAGGGCAGGACAGGGGTCTCTATTCTCAAGGATGGCCTCCAGCTCTCCACCATAGGTCCCAGTCAGCTTTTTAGGCCTTCCCAGTAATGGCCAGCTCCACCCAGATGCAATCTCCTTTGGAGTTTCCTTGCAGCTATCAGATGGTACATTTCAGTAGCTCTATCTGATGGCAGTTTTAAGCAGCTCCCTTTCTTTCCTCCTTCGTCATACGCCTGGCTCAGGCAGAGCTAGCAGCTGCACAGGGCCGACCGGTCCTCAGCAGCTTGTTCCTGGCCTTTCGATAATCCAGGCAGCTGTCGCCGTGCAACCCTCCCAGCCATTATCAACACAACTTGGTATTACTGACACCCATCCCACTAACAGTCCCTTACCATCATCGTTTTCCGTGTGATATGGTAAGGCACGGCAAAATATTTAGATGAATGGTTGCAAAGCTTATTAATCTTTGACACCCACTTGATAGCGGGTGGTCATTTGCCCATTGGGAGTGAGGGGGGCAGGTTTGTCTAGCTTATAAAAAAAAATTGCGCCTCTTATGACCTAGATTTTATGCAGCAGCACAAAATCGAAAACGATGCGTTCCCTGTTATTTGCCGCGTCACCTTTTTGATTGTAGAGTATTTGTGAAGTGGCTTCAAGCTGGCACATAAGACTTCAAATTCCATTTTTCTTCCCTTCGGATTGATTGGGGCACACACCCTCCCCCTAGCTGGCACGGCTGCTTGAATATCAGCGAGGTCCCCGGCGCGTTCCGTGTCACCGGGCATGAACAGTTAGCATTTGACGCATAATACCACGCTGCTTTCAGCACCAAGAGTGAACTTTTCCTGCAGGTTTGACAGTGGCTTGCATGCGGAGAGTTGCGCTTCAAGCCCCGGCTGTAAATGTTAGAGGAATTTATAATTGATATTGTGAAGGGCTGCAGCGCAAAATGTAAGCCCCCTGTCACGTAGTAGGTCATCACTGAACCACATTTTGACACCTGCTGGAATCTTCAAAAAGGTTACAATTGTCCATCTCTCCTGGTTTAACTTTTTCTTCTGCTCGGACTGTGCATGCAGCACGCGGAGGCTGTCTGCTTCTGGGAACGCGGGTCACATTTAGCATAGCCTACAAAAACATGCAAGGGGCATACTTTAACCTGATTTAGTGCTGTGCTTCATGTGGACAAGCCATCGAAGTAGAATAAAGAGGTGGAGACTGCACCAGCGGGCCATGTTTCGGAGGCATCAAGGTATCTTGGGTAAAACTCAACTGTGTGGAGTGAGCAGAAAAGAAAAACACAAGGCCTGTTAGTTAGAAACGGATGCATGCATATGTGTGCTGTGTGTAGGCATTGGGATTAATGCTCCAGCCCTACTGCATTAGGATGCTGGCCCTTAGTATGGCAGGTGTTATTTGTGCCGATGCTCTCCTTCAGGGCATCCCTTGCATGTGCTGTGGAACCAGTAGTAGCCCCTGCTATCACAGACCCATTTACCGTCCTCCGACCTGACACCCTCAAACTTCAAGCTCCCCGTTACCTCCCATGGTGGTCTCCACATGTGTGCTTTGGTGACACTGAATTCAGAAGTCCTGCCTAGAGTCTGTGGTGCGAGCTTGCGCTCGTAGTGCTTGTTTCTACATGCTGTGCTGTAAATGGTATGGTTTTCTCTGTCAAATCATATGTATATGAGCAAAATCTAAACTACTTGGGGCCACCAACATTAAGCCTGTCTATGCTCAGTGTGACCACCACATAGGTGTAATTATGATTGTGACGAACAAAATTCCAGGGCACCAGTGGTCCAGAGATGAATATCGGTTTCTGAACCATCACATAGTCGCACACCTCTAGTACACCAGAAGGGATAGAAACGCAAGAAAATTATAAACCTCCTTGTTCAATTTTTGGTAACGTGGACAGCATGGCAGGCTTATTTTTATTTATGTATTTAATAGTTTTTTATAACACGCCTAATGCCATACCCGAGTTCGGTTTCTGAGCGCGGATCTGGGATTCGAACCTCTGTTGCTCCGCGTGGTCTCGCTCCCAAGACCAGCGCATTGCCCCTGTGCTATCCTCTGTTCACTATCTCCGAAAGGTCGTGGATCGTTGGTTCGTTGCAACACAGGGAAAATACAATTATCACTCAATGATAAAAGGGACTGTCTAGTCAATGTTGTATAAAAATATCTACTTTATTATTATCACAACAGGCAGTTCTAGCACACTACAAAATACAACCCACCCTGTAAAGGAATGCAGAGGACATACAGTTTCAAAGAAGGAAAAGGGATCCTCTCTGGATACTGACAGGAGGGTAGTCGGTATAGTAATTAATAGTTCAAGGATACCTGGTTTCAACACAAAGGGAGAAATGGGTGGTGGTAAAACATCACTTTGGGCCTTTGGAGAAGGACCCCAGGGACAGAACCGCAATATACCTTGTGCGTTAGGAGTTCTTGGTGCTCGACAGGGTCGAGTCAGTTTGAGGGCACTTTGCAGCTGCTGCGAAAGAGTTCAAGGTGGGAGACAGCTGAGAGCATCAGAGGGCAGGCAGTTCAGTGAGCTGACCTACATGGCAGCTCATGGTCAGGAATCGTTGTCTCAGTGCTGGTTGGCCATTCTGAAGCACTGCTCGAGGCGTCTCGGAAGGTTTTAGCGATTGCAGTGTAACAGTCAGTGTTGCAGTCAGTTGCAGCTTGAAGGGCTCGACTGGCTTGAAAATGTCCTTTAAGGCAGATGTCGGTAGATGCATGTCGGTGCACTCCTCTTAGCTTCTTCACTGGGCTTGTGTCATCCTTTGAAAGTGGATTGCCCAAAGCTGAGGAGAGTGTTGCAGGCAGCTGCCTTGTCCTTGGTTTGGTTCAGAGACTCTCTGGCACTTACCACCTAGGAAGCTTGCTGCCGAGCCTAGAAGGGCACTCTGTGTGCTGGCTGGGTAACGGTTCTGGAGCTGCTGCAGGGTCCTCTGGATTCTGTATTTCCCATTGTTCCCTCAGAGATGTTTTGGGTAGGGATCTTGCTTCCCTCTTGGAGGCCCTGGCCTTACTTCACTGGCGGAAGATGTAAAGCGGTCTGTATTTTGAGCCAAGGTCCAATGATGAGTTCTTCCTTCTGATTCTAGTGAAGCCTTCAGAAGATCTGCCAAAAGAGGGACTGGGCCCTCTTTTGAAGCCAAATGGACCACAGGGATTGGTGTAGGCTAAGACTACCTTAATGAACCAATCCTGTGTCCCCACCAACAATCTCCTGTATGCGTGAGGTCATTACCAGAGTGCTTTGCAACAGAAAAGGTAAAAGGGGTGAAACATGTACTACTAAGTCCCACCCATCTTCCTGTATGTTGTTGATCAACGGGTCTCTCTCTTTAATGGGGTTCTTTGTGGTTCCTGATTAAAGAGGCAGGTCTCAATTGAAGCTGCTGCAAGACCAGACTCTCTGGCTCCCCCAAACCACATTGTCATACCTTCTGAATGGGGTTCCCCTGCAGGGATGACTACTGGAATACTTGCAGTCGCAGACATGACATTTCACTGTCAATCAATACTTAGGGCGGGAGCTGGCTCCAGGTGACACAGTGCATATGAAAGGTTGTTGGGATTGCCTGTCTCCTCTGTTAGCCTCTGCAGCCAGGCCCCAGGTGGGCCTGTTTGAATTAAACTCTGATTAGTGTGCAGATGCGGCCACCAGCTACATGGCACAAAAAAAGAACAGGGCAGATCCATGGAGGCTTTGTTAGAGGCTGGCCATTGCACGGGGAAGGTTTGTCCCACCCCATTCTGGAGATGTATTGTGTACTCCACCCATCAGATCCCAACTCAATGTAACGGGGATGGTGCCTGTAGGCTGTGTCCACCCAGAGTACACGGGCCTATGCTGATGTCATGCGGTGATCATAGGAAAATGTGTGCAGATTAGTACTGCTGATTTTCCAGAGGTTGATCTACCATCATTCAATTTCATTTAAAAATTTTAAAAAGCCCTGGTGAGCGCACACTCACCGTCTCGATGGTCAAATTCCTCACAATGATGTTCCAGTATCTATGTGGATGATACAGCTGCATTGAAATCAGTGCTGGTCATTTGGCTGAATTTTCCTTCATCCGGGAACCATCAAAAAAAGATCTCCCCAGAGCTGGGAAATCCATTTGCACCCTGCAAGGGTTTTAATGTTTTCAATGTGTTTGTTGGCGAAGCCGGGATTCGAAAACATGTCATGAGCATGGAGGTCGAGAGACTTACCCACTAGACCACTTGAGCGTCTGGTCGGAATGCATGTAAATATGCTTGTGGGATTGTACTCTGCGTTGTAAGTTTAAAAGGTATAGGTGTGTACTTTGCTTGCCACATAAAAGAAAACCCCCCTCTTCCTCTTGGGCTATTTACCAGGTGTTACAAATTTCCATTTCAGGAGGTTAATTATTATCTATGGAGGAGCTTAGAAAAATCTCCTGTGCTCGCCAACAACTCTCCAAACCACCAAACTACCCTCCCCTTGTTACTTGTAGGGTCCCACAGTTAATAATTTCCATTTCCAGCACTGGGTGAAACCAATATGCTGTGTGGATTCTGAGGTTTATTTAGTGTAATAAATCTCAATGTCTTCAAAACAAATCGTTGTTTTGTCTAGCTAAGCAACGGCCTCGTCACCTATATGGGACCCTCCCCCTCTGTGCATCCAGCACGGTCTGCCATTTGTGATGCCAACAAGCCGACCAGGTGGCTGTGTCTCCTGGGGCACTATGCCCCAGTCCTGGGCTTAAGCTTCCCCATCAGTAGACTTAACAGCGTTGTATCCTTGGGTCACTTCCATTGAATAAAGTGGATCAGGAGTCAAATGGGGTGTGCCCGGTGACATGGAGTCATCTGGTGACTTTGACCGCAGCCAACAAGGTGGGGTACTGGCCCTCCTGGTACCTCTTCAACACACCGCTTCAAAGGAGCATTTCCTCGTTTGCCTGGTAGTTTACCAATTTGAAAGTGATCCCCACAAAATGTGCCCTCCGCTTTTGGCCCCAACTAATGTGTTGAGCGCAGCTTAACGTGCACGGTTAGAGTGAATAACCTGCTGTGCTGCAAATATGCCCTGTTGCTAGGCCGCATGGGGCACTGTGCCAGGTACAGGTTGTAGCTTGGTTAACCTTGCCCTCAGATACCTTCATGTCGCTGGGGTGACACTGTAACTCTTTTTCAGTACTGGGCTTCCATTTAAGAAACGGATGCATTGTAGGGTATGTAAGCTTAGTTAACTGGAGTGAGACGCGTAGGAGGTCTTGAGCAGCGATCAGCAATCGTTGGGAAACGCTGTGTCCTAGTGACACAGAGCCACCGGGTCACCCTACATGTAGCATGCTGCCAAGTGGTGGTCAGTGCACTCTTCTATTAATTGGTCTGGTTTATGTTCACTGAACCCCCATTGCAGGGTTTGAAACTGAGGGGAGCGAAGAGCTATTCAGCTCCTGCCTGTAGCCTAGAAGAGCCTGGAAAGCTTGACACCGACAGCCACCAGGAGCTACTTTTGCCTCCCCAAGCCAACTAATGCCAAACAAACATACCTGTGTGATTTTAACTCTGTGCGTGTGCAAATAAATTAGGACTAATCTATAGGACTTTTAAAGCATAAGGGGATACAAATAATGGACACAATTCTGTTTCCAGTAGTTGGATTTGGGGAACGCTATGCGGAACGCTATGTACCAGCTCCTTGTGGTGCAGTTAGAGCTACTGGTCACTGGTTAATGCTGGATACCCAGGAGGGGCTTTTGGCTCCCGCTTAGCCAATCTTCATTTTGATCCTGCCATTGTAAATACATTTTCCGGTTACACAGGGTGTAGGCCCTGTTAAAAACAGGAGAGCGCTGACGTGTTTAAAAAAAAAAAAAAAATGAATGGTGGCTGGGTTCCTCACTGGTTGATGGATTTTCCGCTGGACTGTGTATTCGTAACTGGCTTACGGGTTCTCTGCTGGGTTTTGCATTCTTTGCTGGTTTACGGGTTTTCTGCTGGACTGTGGGTTCTTCACTGGTTTATGGGTTCTCTGCTGGGCTGTGCGTTCTTGACTGGCTTACGGTTCTCTGCTAAGCTGTGCGTTCTTCACTGGTTTACGGGTTCGCTGCCGGACTGTGCATTCTTCACTGGTTTACGGGTTCTCTGCTGGGCTATGCGTTCTTTGCTGGCTTACGGGTTCACTGCTGTGGTGTTGGCTCATCGCAGTCTTTTGCTTTCTTTTCCTTGACTGTGTTAGCCCTTCTGCTTGGAGGAAACGATTCCCAACTCTGCCATCTGTTTGTGTAGGAATGTTTCACAAGCCATAGTTGAAGTGACTTTATTTACTTGAATTCGATCTGTTACCTTTTTGCATTTGAATTCAGTATGCCGGGGTGTTCGCCTGGGCTTAGGCTGGGGTTTTGCCGTAGGTGCCCCGGTGACGGAGCATTCCATGCCTCTGCTGCCGGGTAGATCCTCAGATCCCCTTGGAAGGAACTGCCCCTACTCGCCCAGGGATGTCGCACCCTCTGCTATTGAACAAAGGGGGGGAGTGCAAATCGAATGCAGCCATGCACGCCGCGTGCTGAAAAGCGAGCCCTCCAAAGTGATCGTGGGTCGGTGGGACATGTGTTGCCTATTAGGGAGCTGCAACCAATAACATCTCACATGTTAGAAACACGCAGAACACCGTTGAGCACTGTGTCGTCCACGGTGGCTGGGGGTTGGACACTGCACCTGTCCACACGTGGGCACGATGTGTGATGCATGGCCACCAAGAAATGAAATGCAATGTCTTCAAATGCTTGGCTTCCAAAAGGGCTCTGCGCTGTGGAAAGTGCTGATTTGAATGTATTTTCACACACGCCCTGACCTTCTGTAAGCTCCGAAGAGGCGCTGGTTTATCGTCTCAAAGGTCCACTGCAAAGCGTGGCCTTGCGCACGCGCCCTCACATGTGTAGAGTAAGTGCCATCCATTAGAAGTCCTTTCGGTTTACTTATTCTGCATCCTCCGCCTCTCGTGCACATTAAAACTGCCCCACACTGCATGCTACACCATCCTCCGCCTCTCGTGCACACTAAAACTGCCCTACACTGCATGCTACACCATCCTCCGCCTCTCGTGCACACTAAAACTGCCCTACACTGCATGCTACAGCATCCTCCGCGCTCGGAGAACATTGAGAAGGCCCCGCCCCCCCATTTCTGGTGTCACCCTATCAGCCTGCTGCTGAGCTCCCACTTTAGCTTTGCACCTTACCACTCCCTATCCTGGAACAGCAGCCTCCATTCTCCTTCTCCTTACTTCTGGCCTCAGGCCACCTCTGGTGTGTTTGACTTCAAAGTTCTTCCTCTGTGACCTGCTGGTACTTCAGGCCCCCCTGCCGACTTGAAGGGCAAGGGCGACCCCTTCCCAATCTTACTTTATCGCAATTGTATGAACCTACTTTTAATTCTTGGTAACCCCTCACCCCTGTTAGTAATACCCTGGGGTTTTCCTTAAAGGCGATTGAACCTCCCCGGCCAAAACATTCAGTTGCAATTTCCATTAAGTCACCTGGGCTTCCCCAGCCAATCCCCAGGATAAGCCCCTACTCATGGGGCAGATGGGCTGGTCGCTCACTCTTATAATGGCCCGCTGGAGTTCCTGCTCCCCACGTGGTTGCCCGAACCCCTGAATCCAAGCAGCCCCCCACCCCCCGCGGTTCTGTAATCCGAGCGTGTTGCAGCTCGCAGAAGAAACTCGGTACTGCACGCGAACAGCTGCCAGTTTAATACATTCTGTTAGTTCTCTGCAATGGAGTTGTGCACCTTAAACGTTGTCTTTATTTTCGGGAAAGTATGTCTTGGCATCCAACATAAGAGCGGCACTTTGGGTTCCACGCCTATGAGCCAAGACCCTTCGTGCCGGGCGTTAGCCTCCGCCGTGTCCTTGTTCTCGCCTACAACAAGAGCAAGCAGTGTGACTTTAACTCTCAGACGCGTGCGCAGTTGACCCCACACACATCGCCCACTTCCATGGCAATGTTCCTTGCAGTGCTTGTGTTACACAGCTGCAATTTCTGCAGGAAGACCCCAATCTGGGTGCACACTGCGCAGACGCCGTGCACGGGCTCCCGTGTTTAGACGGCGAACCGGACCGTCGTTCTGGCAGTGCCACCTCTTGCCAGGCTTGGGCGCAGCTGTCGTTCGTGGCTTCTGTCTGATCTGTTGGCACTGGGCACTGAAGCTTCTTGTTGAAAGGCCTCTGCCCGTGACTCATTGGGTTTTGTGCTGGTGAAAGGGAAATTGTACGCAGCGGATGGTTTTTCCCTTCTCTTCCAGTGAACTGCGCCTCAATGAAGGATTGACAGCGGGAAGCGATCGATGCGCCTCGCCATTGGCGCATTGATTGGAGGAGCGGGAGCGCACTTGGCTGTTGCTCTCGCGCATCCCAGAGATGTCCACGTGCTGGGAAACGTCCGGGCTGCGGTTCAGGGCAATCCAGACACGCATCGGCACGAGAAAAAATAAAACCCAGCCTGAACCCTAGAATTCGTGGAGGCCCTCGTCCAGTTTAAGAAACGGAACATCGGGCAAATAGTAAAATAAACCAGTGTGTTTCTTTTCCTAATATAGCCTCGGTTCACCCATAGTGAAATGTGCTCCATAACACAGAGCCTAATGCAATGAGTCCATTTCATTGATTTCTAATACATTTATTAAAAACTGTTATCGTAGGTGCTGTGACACAAATGCAGCACAAAGTGGAACAGCAGCGTTTAAACTGAATTAACAAATACCTGGGCCGGTTTAACCAAGGCAGGCCTAGTGAGCAGATGTGTTTTGCTCCGGCAGTCACATTTGCTGATAATCAGTGGTAACCATGGTTACTACCGGGTATAAACTTGTGGCCATTACAGATGCAATGATCAAGCGGAGCTCGGGTCTCCCCCAGCGGTATATCCCCATTGGCTGCCCCGCAACTGGCCCTGTTTCCATGGCTTCCAGAGTGATGCACATGTGACCTGCTGAGTACGGCTACCCTCTTTTGTTGTTACAGTGCCCGTGGCGAGAGAAGAAACCCTGCATATATTAATACCTGCCTTGAATGGATCTTCATTCAGCCTTTATTTTTTGGTGTGGCGACACCCACAGGATTCCTGACCTGCTGTATGCGAGGGAAAACTGGTGATTGCGGACCTCCCCCACCTCCCGAGGTCAGAATTAAGGCCCCTCCACGGGAGGTGGTTGCATTCAACGCGGTCATTAAACCAGTGACTTAGGCCCTGGCCACACAATGGGTTTTCCTTCTTGGCCTTGTGGCAATGGATTGTTTTGTGCGCTCTCTCTCCCACCCAAGTATACCCCGGAGTGGAAGGGAGTACTGGGAAGTGCTTGGGTATGTTGCCTTGTCTTCCCTGGTGGACAGCATTTCTTCTGTAATATGAACCCTCAGGGTGGACCCTAAGGATCCCCGATGCTTCATATTGTCCTCAGTCTTGCTGTACAATGTAAACGTTCTCCCATGAGTACGCACCCAAGGGGAAAAATGCACTGGGAGCTATTGAGCTTCTCTTTCTTTTACATTTTCCCCTTCCATTTTCCAAAATCATTTGTAGACTGATTTGGTAGCCTATTGTCGTTCTTTTACAGCTCGCAGTAAAGGACTGGTCTCTGACATGGGGTCAGCCTGCACTTTGTGAGTTCGAATCCCAGTGTGTGGCCGACATAGCAGTTCATCCTTCCAAGGTGGGTGAATTGAGTACCATCATATGGGATGATAACACTGGTAATTCATGTGCTAAACTGCTGGAGGGAGCTGGCATGAAGCACTGTATCAGTACACAGATGATCTGTAATTATTATTCCCATTAGGAGAAGCTCTTTGACATGCCGGTTTATGGTGGGGCTGAAATCTGTCCGTTTTATGGAAGGGAAGACTATGAAAGTATTCTCTTCTCATGTTTGGTGGGTGTGGGTTGGCTTGTGCTCAAGACGTACCAGTAACCGACATTGGGTTGATTCTGGTAATTCTGCTAGATACCTCAAACTCTGGTCCCCAATATTGACTCAGTCGCACTTGCTACGAGCCATTAGCTGATGGTAATTGACTCTTGCTTGGCAAGTAAGAAATTGTGTGCTGTGTGTGGAGAACTAAGAGGCGAGGGACTTTTTATGCCTGACTAGTAGCTTGCAAATTGGCATTTTGACCCCTGGATGTAAGATTTAAAAAGATGGCTCTGCTGTGCCCCCCCCCCTCTGCTCCTATCTGTGCATCATATCATTGTTAATGTAATCTAGATAAACTGTCTTAGCTTTAGCGTATACATATTAAGGTAGATCTCTACCAGGAAGGCCTACGACAGACCTTGACTACCTACACTAAGTTTCTGACTGTTTTTCTTTGTTTGAATGTGTACAATGCTTGGATTTATTTTAGGTCTGTTTTTATTTTCCGATTAGTGTCTTATTGCTTTTGGTTCTAGTATCTTCGATAAAAGCCATTTTGATCAACACAAAAATAGGATAAATTCTTCTGGCAGTAGAGAATATATATATATATATATATATATATATATATATATATATGAAAATCTGTAAGTTCCTCATTCAGTTCCACAATGTTCCACCAATCTGCACCAAACTTTGCAGTTACCTGTTAGGAACCTCCAGATTCCACTGACTATGTTACATGTGGACACCCCACCTCATTTCCCAGATTTCATCTTTTGGCCAAACGAGACGGTTGCTTGGAAGTGGTGAAACATCGAGGTGGTTGTAGAAGGACCAGAGAGCTCATTTCAAGTGTCTGGACGTGGGGAACAGAACGTCATATCCTTGAAAACAACGTTTCAAGGCCGTAAGACGCAGCATTTCTGGGATATCTGCACTGCAACGTGCCATGTTGTCATAGTAGGACAGGATAAAGCTCCTTGTAACCATCTCGACCCCAGGAACACAACTTGAAGGTCTCTATCGGACCTCTGAAACCATGTTTCAAGGCCCTAGGATGCAGCTTTTCAGAGATAGCTGCACTGCAACAGACTGAATCGCGACAGCTGGGGCAAGTACACAGATAGCCAGACACAGAGTGGCTGTCAGACAGGTATATTTGTGCGGCACCAGTTGGTCTGGGTCGCAAATAGTACCTCCACGGAGGTGCTGGTGCCATGCTAAGCCGGCTCTTCTCTAGGCTATACCCAGGAGTTTTACAGCTCACACCAATTTCGGACCCTATGCAAGAGGGTAACCCTTCAGAATTCTCATACTTTAAAACAATGTTCATTAAATCGAAGACTCATAAATGTAGGCATCCTAGTAGATAATGGCTGCACGCACGCATAGTTGAGGAATTTCAAAGTGATACCCCCTCCCCAAAAAAAATCAAACTCTGCTTTAGATATCAAATGTGCAATTTTGAATAAATGAGGAATGCAGTTTGCTTTTATTAAGCTGGGATTTGAATGTTTCGAATCAGCATTGAGGGAGGCACTTGCTTGGAATCGAAGGTGATATGCCGCATGTGCACGGAGGCCAATATTATTTTTGGAGTGCCGACTCTCGGCATAAATAAGCTTTAGAGGATATGCCTGAAGGAGCCACGCTCACGTTATGTGCCCGCCGAGGAATGGCTCTCGCTCGTTTGTGGTTCTTTGGGGGTTCCTGTGAACGGCCGCGTCTTGGCTTGTATGGGAGCAAATGAATGGTTTTAATGCGCTCATTTTTGAACGAGACATTAACTTTCTCCAGAGGAAATGCTTGTCTAATGGAGAAGAGATGCTGAGAAAATGAAATGTTCTTCAAAGACTCTTTTTCTTTACCCCCCACTCCTCAGCTTAGTTTCATCTTGTGCTTTGTAGAAAAGCAGTGTGGCATCGCAGGACACAAAATTGCACTCTGCAACAGGAGAGACCGCGCAGTGTTCAGGGATACGGGGGTCAGGGGGATCCATACATTGCCTTTTTTAGTATTATTATTTTATTTATTATTATTATTAAGACTCCAGCAATCCTCCTCAGTGCCTGTAGATCGCAGCCTTCGGAGAACCAGGGGGCAAACTACCCTGTGGGCCTAATATGTTTTTTTTAAAACTGTTTTTAGGAAGCAGTGCACACCAACCTTACTTCCTTTCAGGGGTCTATAAGGGGTGGGTGGGCATAGACCAAAGCCCAGAAGAGATCTTCGGTTAGGAGCAAAGGGTTTAAAAGTGGTGGCATGTGGCAGCTGCAAAAGAATTCAATCTATAAAGTAGGTTCACAGAGAGAGTGTCACGGGGGAGCCCCCGATGACCGTCCCTGGCAGATGCTGTGAAATGGCAGATAGATTTAAGCCGATATTGGGTTTCTGAACAGTCTGTCAGTGTATCCCAATGTTTTCCTACCCCCTCTCACTTTGTTTGGTTGGAACTCAAGTTGGGTCGTAGGCATTTTTTAAAATTCCTTTATGGATTTAGGATTCTCAATGTCAACGGGACTTCCTCTGTGTCCTGCTTCTTTTGGAGGAGTAAACTAAACGGCTTCTGGCCAAAGCCTGGGCATCATTAGTAGTCATGAATGGAGTTGTAAGTCTGCAGAAAAACATTAGCAATTAGGACACAACTTGTTGCTAAAAACCCCTGATTTTCTCTCCTGTCATCAGCAGGATTGACTGCTGTTCCAGCTTCCTACTGGGACTTCCTGTGTACCCTTTCCAAAAAACAGTCCCCTTAACACGGTACTCTGCTTTGCCACCTGCATGCTTTACAACATCCTTTCAATATCTACCTTTCTTTAACAACAGCGCGTGATTGCACTGCCTGCAGCACCGGCCTTTCTCCAAGTTCCTCCTTCTAGTCTCAAAATCTATCCGCAAACTGCCCCTCCGTAGCCAACTGTAAGAGGATTCAATTCAACACTACAGCTAAGTCAATGCCTAGTCTGGGATACTGAATGGAAACCCTTATTGATATATCTTTATGTCCAGTTCATGAGTTCTGGATGACTACCCCTATAAAACACCCCTCTCTTGGAATCCCCCTGACTCCACTGAGCCAAGAAGTAGTTCTGTTTTGCAAGTTTAAAAGGTTTATTTGAAAGAAAATTAAACAGTATATATATATATATATCACACTTTTATAATGAATTAATATTTGAATATCACACTTAATCTGAGCAGTAATCAATAATGGATAGTCTGGCACTAGCACACTTCTTTATAATCAATGATGAGTGGGTATAGGATGGATAAGATAGCAACAATACTTTTATGGTTTCAAATAGATGCAATGTGGAATGAAAATGCAGTACAGAAAATAACTTGATAGGATTTCAGCAAAAGACAATGTAATCACTTCCTTGGACAATTCACCCCCCCTTTATGCAATGTAAGGAGATGAAGATGAGAGCACACAGTTCTTAGGAATGCAATCAAATAGAATTCAGTTCAATTCCCCCCGAGCAGCTTATACAACAGATAGGAGTTTTGAAACACAGGCAAAATGCTTTGAATATGGTGACAATGCAGTGAGAAATATGCTAAAAATGTTTTTAATTCCCTTCAGGAGGTTCAGGGTGAGTGGTATCTAGTTAATATTAGTTCAGGCTCACTCTAGCAATGATTCAGGGATGGTTCTTAGGAGGCAAACGAAATTTTAGCAGTTCAGGCAAAAGCTTCTGATTTTTACAGGTGGCTGAAATCAGGCCAAATCGCGGTAAAATTCACAAGTGCGTGAATCGTGATTGCGAAAAAAGTATAAGGAGTAGGCTTGTTGGAAAGGTAAGATTCTAAGCTTTAAGAGGAAAGTTAAATCAAGTTCCTAGCACAATCGGTTACAGAGTTATGAACGATTTTGTGAAGGTTGTTTTTCTGATTTGAAATTTTAAAAGTTCAAAGCGACAGGTTACAGCTTTGCAGCTGCAGAATTGACAAATAACAGTGGTGCAGCTTTACAAATGACAGGTGACAGTTAGGAGGCAGTTCTGGTTAGATTAAAATAGTTTGGATTAGATTATTTTAACTAAGAGATTGGTTCTGCACAGTTCTGCTAGGCACTCACAATATATTTTTGAAATAGGCCTCGCCACGGATCTGGTCAGGTTTTGGACTGGACCCCGGTTCTGGTCTCGGCACTTCACAGTGATCTGGGTCAGCTCTCTGGTTCTGCTAACAGCGGTCTGGGTCACTCTGGATCTCTGGCCTCTGGTTCAACTGTCCCAGCAGTCTCTTTTTATGTGTTTTGAAAATGGGTGTGTGCCTGGGCCTAGCTAAGCCTGCCCCTCTCTACTTGTCATTGGCCCAATTCTCCCCTCTCCCATGATTGGGGGAAGGAAATGTGAGTCAGAGTGATGCTGTAGGTTTTATGGGTCAGAGGATCCTCCCCTGGTCAGTTTGCCCACAAATCTATATTTGATTCAAATACATATTGCACAGATACACAGTTGTTTAAAATTACATGCACCCATCACATATCACATGAGGTATACTCTGTTCAAACTCTGCTCTTCCTGGGGGCTTGCATTCAAAAATGGCAACATTTTGTGCTCTTTAGTGGGTTTTGCAACATCAGATTTTTCTCCAGATTTATACACATATACACCCCCCTCCCACACATATCTCAGTAACTTTCCAGGTCGCTAGCTTAAACACAGAGTATGTGGTGTCAATAAATAGCGGGGTTTTGCCCCAGAACATGACACAAATTCCCAACGCGTCTTAAAACGTGCACAGAAAAATCACAAGAATTATGGTATCATTTAAATAATTTTGACAAGTCCGCACTGTGAGTTATACATCTTTCTTAGAATCATATTCTGGCCAACAGGGGTGTGTCTTTTCAGGTCACATGGTGTAGAAACCAGTTTATCCAGTTTCTGCCAAGCTCAGAGACCCTGCCCCTCCCAGCTTCTGCCAAGAGGAAGCTATTTTACGGTCCCCCCAATAAACCATCTGCCTGAGTCAAGGCAGGGCTTTGTTCAAAAGGAAGCCATATACAACCACCCCAATAAACAATCTGCCTGGGCCCTTTCTTTAGTTTCTTGCAATCCCCTGGTAATTCAATCAGAGAGTGTGTGACCTCCTTTTGGCAGGAGCAACAGAATGCAGCCAGGCCTGGGAATGCATTTGTTGGGCAAGCCCCGACTCCTGTCGGGGGTAGCTGTCTGGCAGAATTCCAGTTTCCTTAAGCCAGGTTTCAGGTAAAATGTCACTTTTTGTTCCCCAGTTTAAGTCAAGACAATTTTTACATATGCAGCTAGAATGCTGGTTCTAAGTTCAAAACTATGACATTTTAACAGTTACAAACTAGGTGACACTCAAAAGTAGGTCACTCAGTTAATTTAAACATTTTCGATTTTTGGTAGTTTTAAATCCAGTTTCAGTTAGGCTGCTGCAGACCTGCAGAGCTCAGCCAGTCTTGTTATGAACATTGTTTTGGGGCTCTTCAACTTCCCAGATTTTGTATGCACACATACTTCATTCTGCCAGATGTCTGCTGGTGTTCAGTGAGATTTTTGGATATGTTGCAATGTTTGAAATAGGCATTTTGAGCTGGCATTCAGGGAAACAAAAGGTGATTTTAAAGTGCGGTTTTTCCTGTGGCACACCTTTTACTCATGGCACCCCGGCCCATCCTGCTCGCACTGGTGGGTGGCAAGTTTAGGCAACCATTTTAGTGTGCACAAACTGCGTGGTTCTCCTGGATTCGGGCGCACATGTGGGCTTTTTGGCCATCTTGGATTTTCTAAGCCCACAGCACCAAATGTTGCAGCATGATAGCTCAAACGTGGGTCAGGACACCCAACACAACTCTATATCCCACTACATCCCTAGAAGGTTAGCCTTCCTCAGCCGCATACCGTGTAGCCTCCATCTTCCCCTTTCTGGCTCCTGAGCCTTGGTCTGTACTCTCACAGTTAATGAAAGGCCTAAGCAGACTTCGGTGGTTTGAGTCACTGCAAGAACGCATCCCTCGGCTCTAGAAGGGATTCTGGTAAACGGCTGTGGCATTGCTCGCCCTGCCATTATCCCGGGATAATCCAGCTTGCTCCAGCTATGCGTAAAAGTAGAAATGCTGTTTATAATTGAACTGGTAACCCGGATTGTCACCATTTCCTGCTCCCTCTTTCCCTTTCACCTCTTAGTTGAAGTTTAGTGTGTGCCACTGCAGGGCACCTGAACACTGGATTGCTCTGCCTGTTGGGATATCATTGTTACACTGCCTTCCAACAATATTTAGAAGCTGGTGCTACACTATCTTCTGTATAATGTGGCACATGCTGCTTCAGAAAAGACGTTCTTCTGTTTAGCCACTGTTATGCGCCAATGTAGATTTAATTCAGACATTGTGGAGTAAGAATTGAGCCAACACCTCCCCAAAGACTGTGATCCGTATTATACATTGGTCTGTAACTGTGTGTAACCACATCTTACACTATGGACTGGTGGGACGTGGAACAGTGTAGTGCTGGTGCAGTCTGCAGAACACGACACTCCGCTCTGGTGGCAGGGGTGACCGCATTTGCATGGGCCCATACTGCACACTGTATTTCGCCCCATTGCTAGAACTTCGAATCTAGGTAGACTGCATCAGCTGCCACTATTTGCTACCTGCCTGCTCACTGTATTTTGCCTTATTGCTAGAATTTCGAATCTAGGTAGGCTGCACCAGCTGCAAATATCTACCCACACTCTGCACTTTACCCACTATATGACCTCCTAATTGAGTCAACAAAATGTTCCTCCCAGGCATTTACTCAATTCTGTTGAGAATTATTCTCCACTTTATCAAATCCGCATGCCCGCCTAGCTCTGCCCTCAGCATGGTGAGCCTAGGCACCACCGCACCCCTCCTTATAGAGCCTAGCATTACAATCATGCTTCCCCAATTCTCTCCTCCATGCCTCTCGGATCGACTTACCAGACTTCGGTCCAGATTACCCAAACTACATGAGCCCCGAGGCAGGGACTCTACCCAAGCCAAACTAACCAACCGAACCACCATTAGCACCTGCGCTAACCTCACATCAAAAAACCCCAAACCCAACTCACTCAATACTACGACAACCAAAAACAAAGTGACCACCCCTACCCCTACCAAAACCACCGCCCCACCCATAAAAGGTGCCCTCATTAGCGCACGTTCCATAATTGCCCATGCCACGGACATCGCAGACCTCATCTCAGCTGAAGACCTAGATTTCTTAGCCATAACAGAGTCCTTGCTTCATGCAGCCACAGGCCCAGCCCTCTCGCTAGCCATCCCCAACGACTACACCATCATCCAAGCGGATAGAACTGAATCTAGAGGCGGAGGCCTGGCCATCATTGCCAAAATTCACCTTAACATTAGACTCGAATCCGCTACACACCTCCCATCATGCGAATCACTTACAGCTAAGCTTCCCACTGCCAACTCCCAAACGATATCCATTCACCTACTCTATAGACCGCCTGGACCCCTGGGATCTTTCGAGGAAGACCTCAGTGCCATCCTTACCGATAACCTAAAGAACTCCTCACAATGCCTCCTACTAGGAGATTTCAACCTAGGCTACAAAGACCCCAAAGACCACCAGGCCACCCTCATCAATAACACTTTGTCTGAACTAGGCTTCACAGAAAAAGTATCCAGCCCCACCCACAACAAAGGGTGAACCCTTGACTGGGTAGCAGACTACAACTGCGCCGCATTTATCACCAATAACGTTCCTCAATCCTGGTCTGACCATCACCTCCTCTCCTTCTCCCTCGAAGCTTCGAGACCCATAACCAACATGGCGCTAGCCGCAGCCATCTCCACGAGAAGCAAGAAAAATATTACAGTGGAAAAACTGATCCCTCTTATCCTCCCTACGCTCAACCAACTCCCTGCTTCCAACCCCTGCGACCTCGTAGAAGGCTATAACAATACCATGCGCACAGCCTTAGACGCCATTGCACCACTAAAACTTAGAAAATGCAAACCAAAAAAGCACCTCAACCAATGGTTCTCCAGCCACCTTAAAGCGCTTTGGTTGGAAAAACGCAAATTGGAACAAGTCTGGAGACAGTCTCCCACAGACCACAACAAGTTATTGCTCAATAAAACAACAGCCAATTACAAAAAAGAAATCATAGCTACCAAAAAAGAATCTTATAACCAGAGAATTGCACAATCCAACTCCAGTACCAAAGAGTTGTTCACAATCATCAAAGAACTGGAAACACCGGTGCTAATTCCAGATACCTGCGTGAAGAACAAACAATGGTGCACAAGTGTCCAAAATGCACTAAATAACAAAGTCACAGGTCTTCAAACCAAAATAAGAAAGATTCCCTCACCAAACCAACCAACCCCCCCCCGAGCTCTTCACCCACACACCCTACACCCAACACCGCTCGCTTCAGCCTCTCCAAAGTCTCCACTCTCAAAGTGGAAAAAATCATTCTCAGCCTTAAACCATCCAACTGCAAGGGCGACCTCTGCCACCACAAATCATTAAAGATGCGGCAAGAGACCTCTCGCCATTCATCACCAGGTTCATCAACGCCTCATTCTCATCAGGAACAGTCCCCAGTAACCTCAAAGAGTCTTGGGTCCTCCCCCTCCTTAAAAAACATTCCCTTGACCCCTCCATCCCTACCAACTACAGACCCATTACCACTGTCCCATTCCTGCTCAAGATACTAGACAAGACAGCATACCAACAAATCCAAAAATACCTTGAAATAAACCACCTCCTAGGTATGCGACAATCAGGCTTCAGACCCCAACATGGGACTGAAACAGCCCTCATTGATCTGAAAGCCCAAATAGACACCCTTAGAGACAACAGGAAAACTACACTACTACTTTTACTAGACCTCTCCGCTGTGTTTGATCTAGTTGACCACAAAATCCTATGCAATCATTTAGACTCAGCTGCCCACTTCTCCCTAGCAGCCATCGGCTGGATCGAGTCATTCCTCAGCAACAGATCCATGCGTGTCTTCTCCACCTCTGCCGCTGCTGACCCCATCCCCATCACATGCAGAGTCCCACAGGGCTCCTGCATCTCCCCCACTCTGTACAACGTGTTCACGAAGCCCCTGTTTGATGATCTAGATGGCCTGGGTATCACCTACACCAACTACGCCGATGATACACAGATCCTCATCCCGCTGACGGGAGATTACAACCAGGATTTGGCCTTGGTGAACAAGGTGTACCTCATCATTCAGGCATGGATGGCTTCGCACAGTCTATGCCTGAATGATGGCAAGACTGAACTCATCCTCGGCTCCACCTCAAACCTAACCAAACTAGACCATAACTACAACAACTTCATTATAGACGGGAACCCGATCAAGGTAGCCAAAGAAGTGAAAACTTTAGGAATTTATCTCGACTCCACCCTAACCTTCCACAAACAGGTTAGCTCTATGGCATCCTCCACGGCCTACACATGTAAGCTTATAAGAGCAGCCAAACCCTTCTTATCCACCCAGAGCTGCATTACACTAGCCAGAGCCCTGGTACTATCCAAATTGGGCTACTGTAATGCCCTCTACGTAGGAGCCAGCAAGCAAATTACCAACAAAATTCAGATGCTCCAAAACAACGCTCTCAGAGCAGCGCTTAGCATTCCCAGGAGAGAACACATCTCCAACATCAGGAAATCCCATAACTGGCTCAACACTTCAGACAAAATCCTGCTTAAAGTAGCTTCGCTAACTCACAAATGCCTGAACAACGCTGCCCCACGCTACCTGATAGACAGAATACGCAAATACACCCCCAACAGACCCACCAGAACCTCCAACGTAAACCTGCTCATAGTTCCCAGATTGAAACGCACCAAAATGGGCGGCAACAGCTTCCAGGTGAAAGCACCCCAACACTGGAACGCATTACCACCATCCCTCAGGACACCCCAAATGTATACACACTTTAGACGCAACTATATCCACTGGATAAAGAACAAGGATCACTAATACTCCTAACCGCGAACACCACACTGCCGCAATCCTGTAATATATGCTTATTTGTACATTTATAAATATTTGTATTGTATTATATCTTTCTTGTAAAACTGTACACATTGCCCTTCATTGTCACACTGTAAAACTGTAATGTATAAGCAACCTGTAACCAAGCTTTGAATATCCATGCTGCTCATGCGCCCTCATACCCTCGGGTCTGGTGCGCAATACAAATGAATAAACTAAACTAAACTAAATGCATATACTATCTTCCCCCAACAGAAAGCAACCTATTTATGTTATATTGCTGGCAGTGGACAATTTAACACTGACAAGAAGAATAAGACCACCTTCAAGCCATTGTGTTTTCTCACACCAGTGTTCATGGTGTTGGTGGGCTGCTGATTAGACTGACAACCGTTGTGTGGTTGCGGAATTAGTCCTTGGGTGCTGTCACCCCTGAGATGGTGGAGCTAAAGATGTCCACTTTCTCCTTCATCAAAGGGAGAGGCCACTACTCCGCCTCCATCACTGCGCGCTTCCACTTGTGCCTACGCCTCCCCTCTTGCATTGGCTGGAATTTACCCCACCTGTATTCGTTGTGTAACGTGGGCCATGCTTCTCATGAACGTTCGTTCACGTTGGTGCTAGGATTTGGCCTTGCAGATACAACGGGACTATGCATGGAGTAAGGTTTGCAGTAAGGTGTGGGGCATCTTCGCTGTCAGTGCCGCTCCAGCAGACTCCTGAGAGCTAGACTGCTCATCTCTGCCTTTCCATTCTGCCAGATGCTTGGACGCCTACTGTAAGTCCACACGGTGTCAGCGATATTTAAAGAATTATTTTCTGAAGGTGCACGTGTCTCCGTTTAGACTGCGTGCTTTTGCGAATGTATAGTGTGAGGTGCGGCGTAGATGGCAGACATGTAACAGACTTATTGTAATGGGCTTTCTCAGCTGCTCCATCAGATGAGACGATGCTCAGTTAGAAAAGCAGATTTCTTGTGAAACCACACTTGGCAAGTGGTGCAGGAAATTGGGCAGCTGTGGTCATTTGACAGAACATAAAACATGCTCGATGGTCAATGGCAGGGTAATTCAATGCCTGTTAGGTGTTCCTACAGTCCTTCTGAAATAGGCCTCCAGAAGGGATGTGTGCCCCGCTGTAAGGCCACGGCTATCTGTCAGCCATGCTCATTATTTGCAAAGGTCAGGGGATGGCCCAGCATGGAGCGTTCCCACTCTAGGACCGACCGCCAAGATTTCCAATTCTCTCCCGCCTAAATGTGTGAGACCGGTGTGGGGGTGGGAGAACACTTCGAAGGCTCATTTAAAGGTGTCGGGAGACGAGCACAGCTTGCTCGATAAAGTTTTAATGCATGCAATCATGCTTCTGCAACACTCTCTAGATTAGCTTTGCAGGAGGCGGCCCTATCTGCTGTAACTGCGCGGTGGTGCGACACTCGCAACATCTTAGACAATGTGGTCTCCCCACTTTGTCACTTTCCATCTTTGGAATCGTTTTTTCTGGAATTATTTAATAACGCAGTGGGGTTGTCGAAGCTCCCTAGCCGCCGCAATGCTTGAAGTCCAATAAGGTACCGTTTTGTCTCTGCCTTACAACAAATTAATAGTCAAATGCTTCCTGGCAGCGGAACCACCATTTCCCGAGCTCTGGTCCCAAAATGCCTTGTTTTCCTGTAGGGACTTGTGTATGGAATGGCTTTGTGAACGATTCACCAAACTACAAGGGGGATTTGTGCAGTTCTGTCCTAATCTAAAAGCACTGGCGGATTATTTGTCACATAGGTGGTTTTAAAGCACACAATCGATTTTTTTTTTTTAACAGGACGCAAAGTCTACGATTGTGTCCTTGCGCAGTTGATTCTTCTCTGAGGGTACACAGTCCGTTCAAGTTTTTACAATTTGGAGCCATCCCATGTCGACGCTGTTGGCCAAGCAAAGCATCCATTTCAATCAGGACTTTGTGGGCGATATCAGAGTAGCACATGCATGCAGCCATTTTGACGTGTCCTAATCCCAGGTCTTTGGCTCGGTGAACGCGGGCATCCAGTGCAGGGATCTGTGTTTCACTGCATCGCTGCAGGTTCGATTCCCGGCAGATCCACTGATTCATGCATCCTTCAGCGGCCGGTAATATGAGAACCATAGGTCTCGGAAGCAAATAACATCTCTTATCTGTGCCAAGATGCCACCACAACTGGCGGAGATAGCGGGTGAAAGTTTGCTTCATAGGTGCACCTGTTACGTTAATCCGGTGTTTCGCTGATTGATTGTTTAGGGTAAAAAATGGGGCATCTGAGAAGGAAGGCACAACCTGTTCTTAATACCATGCAAGAAGGAAGTAGTGTATTTCTTGCCCTTCGTATGTCTCTATATTGCCCTGTTAGCAGACCGTAATTAAATGGAATCCGTGCAGTCCCTATTAGACAATGAGTTTAATGTTTTTGCTGCTAATCATACAGAGTTCCAGAGCAGCAGACACCCTGAACAGGGGTTCTATCTGACCGTGCCTCCTAAAGGCCACATATCTAAGCCCTGTAGACCACCAAGGTTTGTCATTTGTAGAGATCTAAACCGTAAAGCAGGCAGTTTCCACTCAATGTTGAGAAATAATGGAGCCTTCCTGTCTCCAGATTGAGCCCCCCTTCCAATGCTGTAGAGAAGCTGACCACGTTGGGGGGGGGCATAGGAAAATCCCCTCCTGTAACAAATGCCGGCCCTTTGCTTTGGGGACAGGTTTATGCAGGGCTGAGAAATGAATCGGTTACCTGGCATCACATTCTGCATTTCAGCATGTTAAATCTCCATGGTCCCTTTGAAGAAGGGGATCTAGAATCCTTACAGTGCAAGAAGGGAAATACTTGAACACTTCTCACTTAAGATGCTTTTGCCAAACTAGAGATGATCTACAAGTAGAGTTCTGCAATCTTCAGCTTTCCATGTTTTGGACTGCAGCTCACATCAGCTGAGGCCAGCACAGTCTATGGTGATGGGTCATGGGAATCGTAGTCCAAAACATCTGGAAGGTTGCAGGTTGTCTTACTTCTATATTCCCATGTTTAGGCTTGACTTTGTTCCCTGGAGTATAGCCCTTCCACTTCACCAGGAACGGGGTTTGCGTTCTTACTTTAATGTCCTATTGATGCACATATACAGTCGCTCTGTGGTGTTCTGAAACCAGGTTCGGTTCGCCTGTCTTTGTCACACAGTAATATTTAATTTACCAATGACGGCACCATAAGATAACTGATTGAACGCCCTTTAGATGCATATCTGCAGTGCATGGGGACCTGCAAAATCTATAAACACCAGTTATTTTATTGCAGTAGAGTTGTGACGTCACGTGTCACCTTTTAATGGAATAATGGCTTCTTAACTGAATTAAAACACATGACCGTATAATTATTACTTCCAAGTGAATCCTGCCAGAGCCAGCACAGGGAGTCTGGAAAATACCAGTTGCCATTTAAACATTTAATAGTATGGCACACTTTTGAGACTCCTTTATTCTGTACTAACTTCCTCTGCCAATTCATAGACATTAGTTTGTAAAGTGAGGCTTATGGCCGCATGTTTGTGATGCACTGCTAAAGCTTAGCTGTGCGGAGCAGGGGTCCATCTGCATATTGACGCAACAGTATTTAAAGTGTTTCTTTGTATTACATTGCTAAATTATAAGCGGTGCATCACTGCATTTATCACTTCGGTGCATCTGTTAAACGTATTGTATGCATCGGCGACTGCAAGAGAAGGGCGCAAAAGACCAAGGATTGAAGTTGTTTTATACAGCAGTCCACTGATCACACCATATCAAAAATCATAGTCAGAAAGAGCACACCCCAGGCAAAAAGTAACGCTGTTTATTACAGCTGGTTAGACACAAATCATACAGGACAATGGACATGCACTGGTTTATGAGAGCTGACAAGAGGGCACACAACGAACATTCGTTCTATAGGATGAGTACAATAGTCCAAGCATTTGAAACTGTTACAGTAAGAATGTACATATTTTCCATCGTTGCCAGGACAGTCATTGACTGTGCTATGTCAGTGCTGTGCTTAGGTTAGTAAGACATGATTGCAGCAGCCAGATGAACAGTATCCCAAGACATCCCTCCTGTGTGGCGCCACACTGATTCTCACCCCTCCCCGGAACAATTTGTGTGCCATTGGTCAGCACTGTTGCAAATGAGACATCCTGCTTCTGGTGTGAAGGGTGACGGTCACACAGTACCTTCTGAATGTTGGCCTTTGCATTGTTTGTAGTTGATACCCTGAAGGCTGGCCACCTCCCAATGAGACAAAACGTACTGCTTGATTGGTTCCTCCAGGAATGCCAATCCGCTCAGCTTTCGTTCACATAACCGCCTGCCGTTCGACATGTGTAGCCCTGTGAATGGATCGCTGGATCGGGTCCATCTCCCCCTTCATCCCGAGTGCCCGCTGGATTGGCTTGCTGCCCTGTGTTGACATCACCCAGTGAAGTTGCAACTGGCTCAGTCTGCCAGTGGTGCGCTGCGTGACCTCTGCCCCACGCCCAGCCCAGCTGGCCCGCGGAAGGCTGATCATGTGCTTGGAACAGGATTTCCCGGCCGTGGGGATTTTCCCTGATAAGTGTGTTTTATTTATGATAGGACATCTCTCTCGAGTGCTAAATATACGTAGGCCCTTTTGGCTGTTAACATACATAGGACATCCCCACTCCCGCAATTCCCCACATGGTCTCTTCCCATGCAATGACTGTATTCTGGTTGTCCCGGGTTTTCCCGGCACACCCTTTTCGGGTGCCCCATCCCCTCTTGCTCACTCCCGCAGGATGTAGGTCTGACCCTCCCTACATTCTACATGTCTCGGGAGGATAGCTCAGCGGCAAAGTGCTCGCCTTGGAAGCAAGACGACACGGAGCCACATATTTTCGATCCCCGGGTTTGCGCTTAGAAACCTCTGGGTATTAAACGCGTTATAAATAACATATATTATTTCATACATGTTCTGGTTCAGCACCTTCAGTACAGTTTGATGGTGTGGCCTACTTTTCAGTAACGAAAAACATTGCAACGGTATGTAAAAACAATATTCAATTTCACCTCAAAGTTCTTTGATCTCATATTTGGCATGTGGCCTCATGCTTTAATATGGTAACGAAAATCCATGCATGCAGCCACCTTCTTGTGTACAGCTGGGGGTAGTTTATGCCATATATTTTGACAATAGCACTATTGTATGCAGTTATACGTTTTTAAACAAAAATTAAATTAAATTCTTTCGAGGTGAATCTAAAGCTTGCAAAGTATTTTGAAAGCATTGAATCCTACACTCTATAAAAACCCTAACCTCAGTGTGACAAAACAGTGGATTGTACATAATCATTATTTTTATTCAGATTTTCGCACGATAGCACAATAACAGTAAGTGACAATCCTCTTTTATGTTGTAGAATTTTTTATAAAGTGCTAAATACACCCACGTGTGGACTTCTTGGCACCGGGATGAAGAATACATTAGACTAAATGTGTGCTTTGGTTCAAAGAAAAGCTTTGTCAAAAAGCCATGAGGTGGAAGGATATTAAGTTTTGAGTTGAAGGAAGGGGAGAAGGAGAGGTCCAGAGAGCAGGTGCTAAGTCAGAGAAAGATTGAGCTCCTTTATGAGACCCGTGGAAGCGTGGCATCTTCAGCTGGAGGTTGCCAGGAGATCTAACCAGCCTCTTTGATGAGTAGAACAGGATGTGAGAAAGGGCTGAAACGAAGTATGTATGAAAACGATGGACAATAAAAAGCCTCTTAAATGAGCAGCAGTGTTGAGTTCGAAGGGAGTGCAAGATATAAATTGATAGTTTTACCTAGTTTGGCTATCCAGTCGGATATGCTGATGGATATCATTGTTATCGGTGAAAAAGGTTAAGCCAAAGGCTGGATGAGACAAGCAAGAGGTCTGACATACAGGGTGATGAGGAGAGGCAGGAAGCCTGCAGAATCCTGCAGGAAAGAGTGTGAAACTTAAAGGCAAAGGGAGGGCGGGAGACGGCATGGCACCTCTCGCGGAGGAAAGAG
The DNA here is from genome assembly GCF_040938575.1 of Ambystoma mexicanum. NCBI lineage: Eukaryota > Metazoa > Chordata > Amphibia > Caudata > Ambystomatidae > Ambystoma > Ambystoma mexicanum. Next base: position 965,792,802 of record NC_090937.1, read on the forward strand.
TGTATGCCATTAAAAGAGTAAGAGTCTAGGAGGATAGCGGTCGACTATTGAAGGCTGCAGACATATCTAGCCTAATTACCGCCCGACACCACTGACAACCATGATTTCTCAAAATGTGCAAACCACAGCTGTAAGTGCAGATTCTGTAGTGTGGCAGGAGTGAAATTCTGCTCGAAACGAATGAAGGAGGGAATGGTGCACAAATTGCTGTTTTCACCACTATGGTGTGGGTTCCTCTCGAGAAGGATGAGGACATGGGGCCGTCTTCATTTTCCATTGTTGTACGAGTATTGCACCAAATTGCTTATCACAATCTGTTGTACAGGGATGGCATTCTCAGTGTGGCCACAATAGATTGTCTGTTGTTTCCCAAATTAGGCAGCAGCAGAATCAGTACAGAAGGCTAATGTTTAATGGTATCACACACACACACCACTGTGTTATCACCTCATTGCCTTTTAACCCCAGTTGCTCCACATCAGCCACATGATGAAAAAGAAGGATATGTAGTTTTCAGTGGGCATTTTGTGTTTCAGCTCCCTGCCGGCTGGCCCTCGTGTGCTAATCAGTGGCTATTAACCCCAGGCTGTATTTCTTTTTGTCTCCATTCTAATGTATGCACCCCACAGGTGCCTCAGACATTTCTGCTCTAAGCAAGGGGGTCCCCAACCATCATGTTGAAATAGGCCCCCACACAACTTCAGCCGGGCCTGCCTAGCCATCTTAATGATCAGCACACGCTCCTCCCACCGTTGCAGTTGATTGCGTACACTGTCAACTAGTACCTGCTGTGTGTGATAACGGGGCAGTCAAACCCTGTTTGTGTATAGGAAACAATCTTCCGCTTTCCTGTCATTTGCTGATATGATAACCGTGTTTGCATTTGAACTACAAAAAAAAATTGTGGTTGCTGCTTTTGCCTCTGTGTTAAAGGGTACATTCAATTTCGTAACAGATGCACCAAAGGTGCATGTTATGCTCCCCTGCATCCCCCGAGGAAGGAGCATTGTTGATTTCCACTTCAAGGGCCCTTTCGTTCTTCTGAAAGTGCCACAGTGTCAGTTTTTGAGCTATTGGCGGGATGCTGTCACTGTCCGTTAGGATGCCCTGATTGTGAGGCAAGGCTGTTGACTAGTGACGACGTTATCTGTCAGATGCTGCACCTTCGTAACTTCTTCTTCTACTTGGTATGGCTCCTGAAGGGCCAGAGCCAACGATTTCCATTTGGAGTGATGATGTTCGTCACCCTTGTAAGCCACGCAACTCTGCTAAAGCTCCTCCCACTTCCCAGTGTCCCTAACATATTGAAGGAGGGACCTGCACTGCTTATGATCGGACCCCATTTTGAGGTGAAGCAAGTCAAATATATTCTTTACTGCCACCCTGATGCTACTCATCCTGGCTATTAGCAATTCCCTCTGCAGTCTCAACTGTTTGCATCCCATCCTATAGTGATCCCCCCATTTCTGGGCTTCCACACAACTCAAAATTGGCAGATGTGACTCTACCCATCTTAAACTTCCATCCTTTCAAACCTGCATGGCTCACTCTTAGGCGATTCAGAATAGTTTCCCCTCTGCATGCCAACTCTGCATTCCCACCACGTCTTTTACAGTGAACCTTCCTTTGTACTGCGTACAAGTGCCTCCCCTTCCTGCTCGTATCTCATCCGCATTGCTATTCTCCTTTAGCTCCACCTTTTTACCACCACCTGGACCTCAGACGCACTTAAAGGGTGCTCTATATCCACTACCTCCCTAGTCATGGCCTCATATGCTGCTCTCTCCACCAACTCATTTCCCAAGATCCCACAATGACGGGGGATCCATACCAACTCCATCCCATTCCCACCCACTCTGCATTTCTCCAGCTGCTGTCTAATACACAACACAATGTCTTTTCTATTGCCGTTCCATTCCATAATAGCTTGTAACGTGCTCAACGAGTCCACAAATACCACTATTCTTTCCAGCCACTTCTCCATAGCTCTAACCACTGCCAAATTCACTGCCATCATCTCTGTCGTCCATATGGAAACATTATGTGATAACCTTGCCTTTTTAAACTCCTCTTCCTCCTTAAAATAGTAGGCCATACCTACTTTGTGCCTCTTGGTGTCCCTGGATCCATAAGTACATACATGTGAACCTACTTTACCCCCCACATACCCAAGCACCAATTTTTTGATTTCCCCCATCGCTCTTCTTTTTCACCACTACTTTGTCAAATCTAAACAGATTTTCAGTTCAAGCAACATCTGCACTCTGTCAATATTGTCCACAAGCTGTAGCGCCTCCACCCCAGATGCTTCGCTAACCTATCAGCATGAAACCCAAAGGCCACCCCTCGTCTCTGCCAGCTTTCTCCTTTTGTATACATGCATCCAGTTAAACTCCAGTCACTTTTTTATTGGGCGCCACTCACTGTAGGAGTGGCAATTCAACCAATATTCAACACATAATTCCACTCTCCTTAGGTCCAAGGGCAACACCCCTGCCAACACCTGCACGGGTTCAGTAGGTGATGACCTTACTGTGCCTATCACAATTCTCAATGCTCTTGCCTGCACTCTATCCAACAAAGCAGGCAGAGTCTTGCTGGCCTGCCTAATGCAGGCACCCAGAGATGTTGACCACCAGGAGGGAGTTTCATTGTGAGATGCATCTGCTTTAATCACTGCGGAGGCACCTCGCACCTGAGCCTTGGTGCGGCAGAAGATAAATGGTGCGATAGACCTATTCATGGCCAAAATTGCTTTTTGTGCTGTATTTTTTTCGATTTGCATTGATGTGCCTGGTGTTGCACAGATGTTGACACATTGCAGTGCCACACGGTTGGGACGCAGACGGCTCTGTGGGACCTATTTGCGACCGTTCATTGCAGTGCGACACGGTTGGGACGCAGACGGCTCTGTGGGGCCTGTTTGTGACCGTTCATTGCAGTGCGACACGGTTGGGACGCAGACGGCTCTGTGGGGCCTGTTTGTGACCGTTCATTGCAGTGCGACACGGTTGGGACGCAGACGGCTCTGTGGGGCCTGTTTGTGACCGTTCATTGCAGTGCGACACGGTTGGGACGCAGACGGCTCTGTGGGGCCTGTTTGTGACCGTTCATTGCAGTGCGACACGGTTGGGACGCAGACGGCTCTGTGGGGCCTGTTTGTGACCGTTCTGGAGGCCACATTAAACAAACGCTCTTGGCAGTGAATAGTTCATTTTGAAAATGCCAAATCTTCACATCAGAAAATGTTAAATAATTCACAGCATGTCGCCTGCGGAGACTTGCTCTCCCCTTTTCTTTCTTTTTTTGGTTGGCGGCAAATGCTATCGTTCTATCTTCGCAGCCCGGGCAGTGGATTGATCGCTCTTGATAGTTCTCAGTTGGGAGCAGAGTTCCTCTCAGTTGCTGAATTCTAGTGGATGAAGCTGAAGCTACAGCGCACTAACAGGGTGCTTTTAACATAGCTCAAGCGTGTGGCATCCCTACTGCATTTTTTAAAGAGAAAATCAGCAGGTATTTGGGGCTTCAATGCACTCTTGGCTCGCAAACGTTTTTCTGAAAGCAAGCATTTGCAGCTTGTGTTTTTATAATGTTTCGCTCATCTTCGGAAATTCGGCAATCTGTGATGGAACATGAAGTTAAAGGGGCAGAGAATGGGTGTTAATGAAGGTACATAATATTTTTAAAACTGCTCTTTGCCATATGGAATGTGTTTCCTTTCTTCATGGCTTTGAGAACAGGCACCCAGTTTCTCCAGCTGAAGACCCTGCTTGTTTTGCACAAGTCCATCTCATCCTTCAGGGTCTGTGTGAGGTTGCGGGATGCGATCGCTCCTTCTGTATAGGGTCTGTATGTCTTTGCCTTCAGGAGTGCCTGCACTGCCCCTCGGTGGATACGTTGCCTAGAAAACTCTAAAATCTCTCTACCGCAGGCCTATGACGTTAATTTTCACAGTTCCTACATGACCAGTCACCATCATATTTAGTCGGCCTTGCTCTATTTGTTTATCTGTTGTTCGTTCTATAGGCAATTACCATAACTTTCTTATTCTATATTAGGTACATCCAGCAACTACCTTAACTCTCTCCAAGATCCTTCTCCATTCTAGACTCTAGTCACATGGTGGGATGGCGCCATATTGGATTATCACATGGACTGAAATCACTGGATGGTGAAGGGCGACAGGCATCAAAGAAAACCATATTATGGCACCCTTTATGGGAACCCCCCCAGCTGATGTCTACTCCCTCACAATACCACTCACTGATCTGCTTAAACTAAACTATGGTACTGTACGTCCCGCTTGCGTTTTGAAACTTTCTAACTTTGGTTCAAACTCTTCTCCTTGTGCTTAGACTGCTGGGCCTCTGGCAAGAATTACTCTAGTGTTTTCTTTCCACAGCTCCCCATACAACTTTCTGAAGATTCTTGTGGTATCCAAAAAACACTATGGAGGGACCTGATTTTACAGGAAAGGATGGTTTGGTTAAACAAAGCATCAAAATCCTTCTTTGTAACATATTATGCTTACAAAGTCATAATAAATCACTTCCAGACAATGGGTCTGAAAAAATATGTGTGTATGATTTTTATTCGAAATGCATCAAAAATTCGGTTTATATCCATAAAGATTCTTTTTTTTTTTGTGGCCAATTTGGTGCAGCCTTTAATATTCGCCAAATATAATTTTTAACCTCCTCCCACCTCTGAAATCGGGGTTTTCACCCTTTAACCCCCACATGAATCCTCCACTCTCTCCTCCATAATGTCCCTAAGACTCCCTCTAACAAACACACACACACACACACACATCCCTTCTCACCACCCACCACATGCCCAACATGTTTCTGTTCCCTACTATTTATGGAACATTCTTCAGGAACTTAATATTTATTTCATTTATTGTTCTGCAACACCAAATGTATCAAGATTGAATTTATCGTATTTCTCAATGTTCCTACTAAATATGGAGGATGAGGAAACGCACATGTGCGCACAGCATTTGGTGTCACAGCTACCGTTGCTCGTTGTGCTCTTTCCTACTGCACCCCCTACAGTTTCTCTTTTGCTGTCCTCTGACCTGAGGTTATTCTATTCTGTCCTCACTTTAGTGTACGGTTCCCATCTTAGAAACCACACCAGTTGCTTGCAAGAGGAAAATGTGTTATAGGAAGACCCGCTTTAATAGCCATGCTTTGACAAACCAGAGACCCTGCACGCCTTCCTTTACACTGTGTCTTTATCCACTTTCTGTTGGTGCAGGTTATTCCCGCACTTGCGTTCTAGCTTGAATCTCACAATCCAGTTTGACTGTCAGTGTTCTGAAGCGGAATCTATTCATCAGAGGCGCACTACAAAACGCCTAAAGATAAATCAACATACACATTTTGACTCTCTGTTCTCCTGATCAAAGGATGCATATATTACCCATGTTCTGCTGTTGTCGCATTTGTTTGTGTCTGCTTTGCTTCATCCCATGCTAGGAACCAATATGCTGCACCTGGCATACTTTGCAGATTTGTTCTTAATGCCATTTTCTGCGATTGCCCATTTTTGGTTTTTGTATTTTTTTTGTCTCTGTTTTAATCCATGGTAATCTTGTTACTGATGCCGAGCTTCATTTCATTCTTTGTCTTTAATTTAAAAACCTTGTCCTGGTTTTGAGCAAAGGGCGGGTGACAACAATACCAAACTTAATTAATATCACAACACTTTGACATCGCAGGGTGGGCTCGAACCACACCACTGATTTGCTACAAGGTCACATTCTTCATTTGGTTGGCCTGCCCACTTTCCTTCAAGGGGAGAGTGAGCAGTGCCCTTGGGCCAGAGGGCAGCTGGGCTGCTGGCGCTACCACGTACACCCAGCAGATCAGTGAGTGGTATTGTGAGGGAGTAGACATCAGCGGGGGGGGGGGGAGGAGGGTTCCCCATAAAGGGTGCCATAATATTGTTTTCTTTGATGCCTGTCGCCCTTCCCCATCCAGTGATATCAGTCCATGTGATCATCCAATATGGCGCCATCCCACCATGTGACTAGAGTCTAGAATGGGGAAGGATCTTGGAGAGAGTTAAGGTAGTTGCTGGATGTACCTAATCTAGAATAAGAAAGTTATGGTAATGAGTGTTGACAGGGTTTGTCGCCGTTCCTGTGAACGGAGTTCCTGATGGAAGCGCTCTGTTTTAGAGTGCAGTGGTAACTGCTGCAATGTGTCCCTGTTCCATGGTTCTGACCTGGGTGCTGGCATTCTGACTTAACAACACACACAGAGTGTAGCAGAGTGGTGGACTAGAGGAATTGGGGGGGGGCAGACCAGTGGAAACCCATGCTCATCGCCATTCAGGGAATGGGGGCTGCCACCCTCCTAATACTTGGACGCGACCCATCGAGGGGTGTGACCGAAACTAGTTTGTATATATATTGAGTTTTGCAGTGCTTTGCGTGGTTCGTGTTTTGAATAAGCAATTTGTTGTTGTTAAACAGAACTGTGGCCGAGCAGTTTTTTTTCCTAAATCTTGAAGTGTCCCATGCAGGCATTACTCTGTGCATCCTGGGCCTGGGGGGTCTGTTCAGTGTTGCTGGCAGCATGCCTGCCCTTTGCTCAACTTCCATCGCTTTTTTGGAAGAACTCTGTGAATGCAAATATTTCATCTTTGCACCAGTTCTGTTTGCATAGCAAATGCAGCACTCTGGAAATAAGGTGACCAGGGGACGGTCCCAGAATTGGGTCCTCTGTCCCCCCCATGCCGAGAGTTTTTTTTTTAATTTAAAAACCCCATCCCGGTTTTGGGCAAAGGGTGGGTGACAACAATTCTAAACTTAATTAATATCACAACACTTTGACATCGCAGCGTGGGCTCGAACCACACCACTGACTGTGCCACAGACTGGCACGGAGATGATTGAACAGCAAGTCCTGTAATGTCAATCGGAGCAAAAGCTGGTTTTTAATTAACATGCCAAGATTCACATCCAAAAACTGCAAAATCTACACTATATATATTATTTATATAGCCGAGCAGTGCTGGAAATGGAGTTGGATGGTGGTTGTTGGAGTGTGTTGGGGAAGTGGCAGTGATTGGTGGGCTGCGAGGGGGTAGAACTTCTTTTATGTTTGCCGCCCTGGTTTTTCGTCTTGGAAATCGGGTCACCCTATATGCAAACGAAGATCAGCTGCCCAAACACTAATGCACGCAATCTGCTGTACCCCAAAGGCATTCTTCACCCTCTATGACAAAGCCAGAAAGTGCAAAACAGCGCGGGCAACGCCTTAATGCAGAAGATTGTAACAAAAGCAATCGAGAGACGATAAAACCAGGAATATGAGATAACCACAGGACTGATCTGTGCGTTGACAAGCAAACTACTCTCAAAGCTGACTGGCACATGTCTGGAAGAACTGGTCTATTCTACGTTCTAGATGGTGGCGGTAGTCCAGGAACACCACACTGGAGACTGCATTATCATTGGCCAAAGCCAGAGGCCCCCAAATGGGTCTGATGCAGCAAAACCAGACCAGACCAGTGTTGTTTGGTCCACATTCAAATGGCTGACTTGTCTGAGTATGTGCGTTCTGGTGGTAACCGCACTGGTGCCCATTACAATGTGGTGCTCGACCAGAATCCAAGATAAATTGGCCAACTTTTTGCTTTTGATTACATATTTCATTAGGTGTTATTTAATGTGCTCTTTCTAAAGAATATCTTAAGTGTGTATTTACTTGCTTTGCAATGAGCGGAGCCTTGCCGCGTGTTTGTTTTCAGCACTAGCATCAAGACACCGAAAGCAAACCTCCATTTAAAATGTAAAAGCTTTGTGTAATTTTCACTGTGGGTGGTGAACACTTATTACCTGTGATGCTCGGTTGCAATTGATTCTCTGGGTATTTTCCTTTGTAAATTGAGAACATCTCTCCCTGTCAGGAGCGTAATCATACTGTCAACGACTCATTACCCGTTGTGTGCTTCGGCACTCCAGCCCGCTAATGCAAGTGATTAGTGCCTTTATGTTTTCTGCTCTGATATCTCCCTTGTTGGAGCCAAAGACACTGATGGCTTGACACGGGTATGGAGTCCCGGCATTCTTGTGGTTCTGCCTTCATTAATATTCCTGTCACCGCTTTGCTGCCGTCATGCTTCCAAGGAGGGGCCGAGCCAAGTGTTGACCGACTGGCCTAGTGGTCACTGGCTACCACCTATCCACTGTAGCAAGCCAAGAAGAAAAAGCTGGAAGGTGGCCAAACCTACCAAGAACAACAAGTTCCAGTATGATAAACTGGGTCAGTATGAAAAACGATGGCCATCAGACTCCGGGACTGTCCCAAGTAAGCTTGTATTTGGTTTAGAGTCCCCCGTGCATGCTCGCCAACATTTGTGTGCTGGTACCTGCGTCAACCGAAGTATTAGACACTGTAAAGTAGTGATAGAACTAGAAAAGAAAGCCTCGCAACTGTAAAGGATCTGGGTTACTTCTGTACTCTCAAGCGCTTGCGGCCCTGCTAAGCTGAGTATGTCAGATCTTTAGTATTGGGTTTGCTGCACACTTTCCCCTTTCACTCTTTGGCCGGCATCTACCGGTTTCATAAATAGTTACGCAAAGCGAGCACAGAAGTAGCCGAGCGATGCAGAAACGTAGGTCGTATCGTCTATAAACTTATAACACGTGGAGGACAGGGCTCGAAGTTGGCCGAGGCTAGCCAGGGTGAAGTCCTTGCAGTCTCTGAAAAGTACTTCCACAGCTCCGTAAATTGCCCTAGTAGCCCAAGCCAATCGGGCTGCTAGAAGCCAAGGTGTGTGTTCTATTGGCTGATGTCCCTCATGCTCGATCGGATTTCCATTGTGTGGGAACTTCAGGCTGTGAAAAAAGAAATGCTTTGGCTTGTACCCACCTCTCCTCCACCGGTGTTTGATAATGGCAGATCGCTAAAGGTGTAATCCATTCCAGAGTTCCTATCAGGTGTACATGGACCATCTGAATTACCTGTGGGATGTGTGGATCACTCCGCTGTCATGCAGTTCCCTGCCGGCTCTCCCCTGGTTGGGTCACTCGTTCTTTCCTCCACCACCATGCCTTCAGCGTAATGTTGTCTTATGGGACGAGAAGAAAAAACTGACCAGCATTGTGTACATCCGGTATGGGGCAAGAAAAGGTGGTACATATTTCACTTAGTCGGGCACAGGTAGAAGGGACGGAGAAAGTGCCCTCCTAACTCGTGCACACCGTCTCTGGGAGAGCCTGAGTTATGCCTCTTACCTCAGATTGAGATGGATCCCAATCCCCTCTTGTCATTGTCAGGTCTCTGTCCCTGTCACAACACATATAATACAGGTTCTATTCACATAATAGAAGAGTCTTTACATTAGTTAACAGCATCAAAGGTATGCTCTAAGCTCATGGTTTGGCTGGATTCCCCACAGGGGACACTGATGAGCACTGACTCCTAGTGAGAATAGTGCTTTTTGCACCTTCCAGCACTTTGAGACACTAACAGGAACTACAGGGTTTCAGAAAGAAGTGTTTATTTCCGCATTCCTTAAACAGACCCTCTTACAAAGCACTGCCGGCCCCTCAGTAAGACTATGTCACACGCCCTTTGTTGGTGCCCAAGAGGTGTGATACGGTGGAGCATGGGGCCACTACACAAGTTCAAATGTTGAACTGAATCATGGGGCATCTGAGGGGGACATTTTGCCCAGCAGTCCATTGGGAATGGACTCTCCTTATCCAGATGAGTCCTTTTGCACAACCTAAATAAGAGCAGGTGTTTTAAGGATGAAGACAAGGTTGGAAATTGAAGGGAGCCATTTTAGCTGCTGGTTGTATCCTAGGAGAGCCTGGTTGGCTTGCCACCGACATCTACCAGGGCCTTCATTTGTCTCCCCAGACCAACTGGCCCCATTCAAAAACATGTATATAAACCTAACTCTGCAAGTTTGGGAATGTGTATAAATGATCATTTAGAACACACCTAGAAGACATTTGAAGCATACCGGCCTATATGTGATGGACACAAAGCTATAGTTTAACTTACATGGGAGTTACGTTCGTGCCACTCTATATAATAGCTCTGTGTTCCCCAGAGGTAGCGCCTGGGTGATTCTGGAGACTCAGGAGCTTCTTGTATCTTCTTCTAATAACATCCTTTTCTGATCTCGAATAACGTCAAAGGCGACAAGCTGGTGATTGTTGATCTGTGGAGACGCTTGCCCTCTGAGAATAATCAAAATCTAGTCCCTGCTACCGCAGGGCATTAATGGGTTTACGGACCCATCTGCCTTTATCTGTCATCTTGTTTCACGCGAGTCATTTCTCCAGTAAGCCTGTCCAGTCTTTACCTTCAGCTCACCGGTGCCATAATATCACCCAGGACTATCCATGGGCCAGCTCCCAAATAGTCGCCCTTATTGAAGACCTACTATTTAAGCTGCTTGTCTTTCAATAATGTATGGTTCTCTATTGTACAATGAAGGGCTCCCTCCCAATTGGCAAGCAGGAGCCCCAATGGTTTTCCAACAGAAAACCCTTTATTGCTGGAACGCAAACAGTTAACAATCACGAGAAAACAGCTGTTCCTCCTTGGCTCCAGTCACCAGCTGCCAATAGAGGCCTAGCTGTCAGTCCCAACTGTCTGATCCGGTTAGTTTGCAGCTTCTCATTGGCACTTTCACCTGTCCAGCACCAAAGGTCCTCATTGGTTACAAAACCCTCCAGTGCAGAAATGCCCTGTGAGTTGCAGATTAGGCTACCGGCGTCTAGAGAGGTTGACCAATGTTTATGTATTTATTTATTTATGACATTTGTTATACGTCCAGACCCTTGGGTATCAGGCCGTAGGTTAAAAAAAGTCTTACATCTCTGGTTACACAAGACTAGGTGATTAGTTACATACAAGATCCAGTACAATCTAATTCCATAATGTCACAGGACAATACCCTGGAAGTCAGGCAAATGTACCCTCCTGTCAGCCAGGCTACTGCTCCCAGGCACAATCAAAAGGTATGATAAAAGCCTCTAGGGCTTGCAACAAAACGGCCACACAGCATATGTGCGGTCTTAGTTCAAGTGTTTTAATGCCCCACCCCCATTCTGCTTGCCATGGGAAGACGGATTTCTGCTTGCAGACTGTAGCAAGAGACCTTCTGGAAGGCCCTCTAGTAACTGATATTGCCGCACCTACGACCAGTCCTTCATGTGACATCGGAACCTGCATTCTAGTTGCCGGACCGGCCATCTTCCTGCAGCGAATCCTTTCCTGTGCCCCATAGATATAATTAGAGAAGAAATCATCCTGTGCTTCTGTCTGCATCCAACCTTTCATTTCTGACTTTTATTGCCTGTCTTCGGTGCAGCGACCATCTCTTTCCTTCTATTTTGATTGAACCCACTGGGAGCAGCCACTCGGGGACACGTTTTTTGGGACATGTCTCTGGAGAGATTTAAGAATATTCTTTCCTTGCTTATTTACAAGCTGAACATCCCATTTTGATTTTAAAGGGGCACAGTCCATGTTTTTAATATGTACGTTGCAGAGTCGCGCACTTAAGCCATCATTTATTTTCATAACGGCGTGACTGTGTGTTTCTGTTAAATGATGTGTTGTCCTGAAGACCAATACTACGATCTCCCTAGATATAAAGAAATTAGCAGCTTGTGTTATGGTAAAGGTATTTGTACCGCGCAGCGTCACCAGTGGAATCGGTCCCAAGGGGCTCTGGCGGATCTGAAAAGCACGGTACAGTACCCGGGTGCCTGAGTTCACTGTGGTGCCACACTGAGCCACTGCTTTTATTACAGTACCATTCGTGCCCTCACACCGTCACACATTTCATCGTTGGAGAAAAGAATGGTGCTTATTAGTGCTTTCTGTGCCGATGGATGAAAACCTTTTTCTTTAACCGAGGGCCAGCATCGTAGATCTTCGAATTCTACAGAGCACATTTTGTTGGGTGGGAGGGGGGGCATGTGTGTGTGTGTGTGTTTATATATTTACAAAAGAGTTCAAATTACTACCTATAAAATGTCGTAACTACAAACTTTCAGGTGCAAACAGACAATCAAAATTTAGCAGAATGTAAGTATTCAGCTTTGGGAAATACGCTAACTGTACTCTACACAAATGAACACATTCCTTTACACAGAGTGCATCATACTTCAAATGTAACCCAAAGTCACACCACACCACACCGTCACGAGACTGACTTTAACTGTAGCCTGGATGCGAGCCACCCGGTTTTTAGAGCAACTGTACTGAAGCAGTAGTGTTGAGAGGGTTACGGTTAAATGTGTTGTGTGATGAGTTTGTAGACCACTCATATGGGCTGAGTGCTTTTTACGTGATGTTGGCATTTCCAAGTAAACACAGCAAAGACATCCCTATTAAGATCCTGGCATCATATTTCACAGGTCAAGGAAACATGGAATCTTGACAATGACATATACCCTTAAGATGGCGCGACTGGCATCCAGTCTTTTAACCTCGGGAATGTTTTATGGTACTTTGTTAACCACATTGTTGCCGTACGTTTGCATGAGGCAATATGGGATGGGGGTCTAGACTGGGTGGGAAGAGAGTGGACGGCGCGGTTTCTATCCCTCCATCCCGCATTTTGTGGCAGTAAAATCGGTTAAGAAAAATGTAAACAAAAGGACTGCAGTGACATTTTTCCAGTAAAAACGCATGGGACTGGCATAGTGGCTGCCTGGGTGCCAGAGGCGCACATTAATGCTGCCCGAGTGCAGCCTTGCTGGGAGCCGCGTAGGATTAGACAGATACAAGTGTCCAACATCCCTTATGTACACCTGGGAGGAGTTGGAGCTGGTCTCCAAGTGCCCCCGTGGAAAACTATGCCATGGCCATGTCCAACCCTAGTATGAGCCCCAGATTGCTAGTAGACAAGCAGAAGCGTTCCACTGTGTGTGCCTAACTCAACAGCACACCCAAGGTGCCCTTGTAACAAAGTGCTGACCTTTACTAGATAGTGGGCGGCAGGGGGTGGGACACAGCTGTCACAAATGAAAGGAAGGCGGCAATTTGAGGGTCCATCAGCATTATCAAAGCCAATCGGTTTTGCTTGATGAGTTGTGAGAGTAGAATAGGCCATTTCGGCAAAGCCCCGCATTGCCAGAGCAGCACCCAATGGCTATTCCTGGAAGTTCCCCTGCAGTGCAGAGCCGCTGAGCAGTGCATTCTAGGGATCAACTTGGAACATTGGGTTTATAAAGCTATGTATAAAGAAGCACTACCCTGTAAGATTGGCTCATCTCAGGAGCAAATCAATCCTGGTTTGAGCTACTTAATCTCCAGCTTCCCTACCTTTATGCTTGCCAGCTCCAATTGGGTGAGTAACAACTATTTGAAACTCCATTCCCATAAAACAGACGTTTTGATCATGGGCAATAACCCCTCTCTTTGTACTTGCGGACTTTGGCCATCTTCTTTGGCATCTTGCCCTCCCCAGTCACTGTAGTTTAAAAAATGTGGGTGTAAAAGTTGATTCTCAACTCATATGTCGCCCCCAGATTTACCATGTTTATTCTTAATCATTGCAACTTCTCATTCTTCAACTCTTTTTCTCTTTTTCTCACCTAACATTTCTATAGTCACTGCTGTCGGGGGGAAATTCTCCCGGGGTCGGCTGGGCCGACTCCTCCCGTAAATCCCAAAAAATGAGTATGAGACACACGCAAGAAGCAAGGTGATTCTGCTGTTTATTAAACAAAACGGCAGGGATGGGTCAAGGATCGTACGCGTCCGTCCTGACACTCTCTTCCTAATCGTGGGGCTCGCAGGCCCTTTTTACCTTAGTATGACGAGCTACTTGCGTCACCTGGGAAAGTTAGCAAAAAACCTATCGTCACTCTGGATTGGCTCCTCGAGTGGTAGGGTTAGTATAGCATACGTATAGAGAGCGTTATTAGTGGTCGAGGGTTAGTCAGGTGGTATACTTGGGTTGTCCCTTCAATTTGATACATGAAAATTGTTACATGAAGACTCCTGAAGATTGGCTAATGTTAATGGCGTCAGTGATAAGAGCCCCATGTTCTGATTGGTCCACTCGCGAGCCCCCCAGTCTGGGACCATCGCTGTTCCCAGCTCGCGGTGCACCTGTCATTTGCAACAATGTATCACAATGGGTATGTGCAGACAATGTGAGGATTTATTCATATGCTGGAAGGCAGACTACTCCCACCGCCTCAGATGTCCATTGAGTCGCTTAATTGTATCTGCCTGTGTCTAGAAACGTGGGATCCAGGTGCCTCCCTCCTCCTGGGCCTGGCACCTTGTCAGGTTAGGCTTGGTCACGTGAGGTGAGACCGTGGTTGAGGCAGAATTCTGCACAATTAATATTGCATTTTCCACTGTGTGCCTGGCTTAATTTGCAGGTGTGACCTTGGCGTCGGCTTGCGGCATGCGAGTTTGCAACATTGTGCCCTTGACCGTCTGCTCTCGCGGGGCTCATTCTGCAGGGTCAGCAACTGTACTCTTGCTCATTCAATGTTCATGGAAGCTCTTGCTTGCGGCCTACTTGGGCCTGGTGCATAGGTGGAACCGTTTGATACACAGCGCTTTGGGTTATGGTATCATATTGCTTTATCCCCAGTATCAGGTCTTCGTTGTATTTCTCATTGTAATGCATGGGTTTAGGAGAAGCGCGAGCAAGCAGTTTAGATGAGTTCATTGTGCGTCTTGCGTTTGTGCATTTTGAAAAGCCTATGTGAAAAATAATAAAGATGCGCGTCAGTGGGTGTGTCCGTCACCTACGTCATAGCACTGAATATGTTCTTCGTGTGGATTGGTGTGGGAGTGTCCACTGTGCATGTTTGCACGGGTGTGCTGACCGTTGGCTAGGTCGTCATGGCATCTCTAACGATGTGTTGATTTAGTGTTGGATGGTTCAGTCGAGTCCATCCATGCCGCAGGTGTCGGCATGGGCAGGGCAGGCTGGTGGGCAGGCGGGTGGGCACGCGGGTGGGCACATCCGTATGTTCCTGTACCAGGGTATTTGGTCGTCTGGTAGATGGGCAAACTCCTCTCGTGGCGGGTGCCTGGGCCGTGATCCTCTAGGCCAGGGGTGTGAGGGGATTGGTGGGAGCCTTTTGTTCCATTCTCCCACTTCAGTCCCCCCTCTGGTCGACTTGTCGACCACAAACATATCCTTTTCCTTATCTCCTCTCACTCTCCATATTTTAGTTACTCCTCCCAAATGTCCATAGTGGTTAACATGGTCTTCAAATGACCAATACATATATACACAGGTTCCTCCAGGTGTGCAGTATACCCATTTCCCTATGTAGCTCCTTGGGTTTCTTGGGTTTTCGAGCTTCACAGATGGTGGGTCCAGGTGGTTGGTGATGATCTGGTTGCGCAATTTCTCTCTCTTTTATTATTGTGCCTGTGTGTTGGCCATCATCTGCTGGCATCAAGGGGTGCATACCAACCATTTCGATCATTTCGTCTGTGGTGCGTGCCTTCCGGGCCTTCCAAAATCTTATTATGATCAGTGCAGCTCCAGCCAAAATAATGCATCCAACTATAATCTTCAGTCCGTCCGACAGCCAAGATGGCATCCATGACCATAATAGCGAAAACCAGCTGTCATCCTTTTTCACACCTTTACTTTCATCCATCATTTTGGAGTGCATCTGGGCCAATTGTGATACTGCTTCTGTCAGTGTACCATTGTCAGCATCGTTAGCAGCAATGAATGTGCAGCATGATTGTCCTATCTTTGCGCAAACTCCTCCTTCCATTGCTGTGAGGAGGTCCAGTACATATCTGTTCTGTAGTGCTACCATCCTCACTGCTCGCAGTTCCTCTTTTATTGCGTTGAATCCATTTACTGTAGAATTAATCGTCATCATTAGTTCCCATCGAGTTATCTGGAGCCATTTTGAATTTGCGTAAGCCTGTAGTCCCGGATGTATTATTGAGGAGAAGAACATTGCTGCTCTGCTGAATAGTCTGTGTTCTGGTGGGATTGAAGTGAGTGCTGTTTCTGACCTCCCCATAGGTAATTTCCTGTCAGAGGTTCTCCTTGTCTTTTCTTTCTATTCAGGACAGTGTTGTTGCCGTTGTTTTGGTTCTCTGGCCCCTTCTGAGGTTGTGCAGATCTCTTCTTCCTCTTGTTTCCTTCATCCATTTTAGGGAAGTTCGCCACATTCACATGTTTCTGGGGCACCACTAGTGATGGTACATTAACGTGTACCATTGTGCATATACCATTCCACAGAGGGGGCAGTGTGTGGTATGCCTTGTCTCCGCAGGCCCAGTAATGGTCCATTAATACTGCTATTCCTGCTCCCCCTCAGGTAACTCCGTCACGCTTGCACAGTTGGTGTTGTATCCCACGTCCACTTCTCCTCTATGTTGGTAGCATACCTTAGGTGCAGACAGCGGCAGTATTGTTATTGGGTCTTCATCCTTCTCTATCCACGTTAGCATGGGTACGTACTTGACCCAAGTCGTCCAACATCTGTTGTTGTGTTCAGCAATAGTTGTAGTATCCTCTCTCGTTACCATGTTGCTGCCAACCACTCCTATGTCCCATTTGTTGTCCAGGTACACCTTCCCTGTTATTATTATCAGTGGTCTTTCCCAACATCCTTGTTTACCAGGAACTTCAGTGGCGTACCAATCACATGGTAGGTATTGTAGTGTTACTTTCTTGGTTTCTCCTTTTTCAGGGCCACTTGTTATGTATCTGAATGCTTCAGCATGCAAACTGGTCTTGTGGTAACTCAAATAAACCTTGAGGAAGTTGTTTTCGTATGGGTATGTGTCTCACGTTTTCCATACCAGGTGCACCGTGTTCCCTTGAAATCTCCCTTTCGTTTGGAACAGTGCCAAGTATATTATACATCGTGCTGTCTTTTCATCTATTTCCGCGAAAGTTCGAGAAGCGCTCATGGCGTATGGGACAATGAGCAGACGTAGCAGCTGTCTTCTGTTGTCTGCTTACCTATTTGAGTCATGTGTTGGTACCACATGTTGTTCGAGACGTGTGCTGAATCTTGTATGTAGTTGTCAATACCTTTATTATCTGAGTATGTGCTGCGTTTAACTCTATTTCCCTTGTGTGGAATTTTGCTAGTACCGCCTGACGTAACACCTGTTGCAGCCGTGGGTGGGGGTATATTAGGTTTGGGTACAGCCAAAATACTGATAGCATAACTGTTCTGCCATACAGAGGCAGCCAAGAACCCGGTGATCATCAAAATCCTTATCATCTTTATTACAGAGGCTAGTCTCACCGGCATTTTGCTCTTACCTTGCTGCAGTCCGGCAGCTAATTCTTGCGACGTTAAAGTTGCCCGCCTGAAAATTCTCAATATGCTTGTTATTAGTGTTAGTTGTTGTTTTCAAGCTCTCCCTATCAAGTAGTCGTTCAGTGCCCAGACGAAGAGCTGTTCCCACGCCAATCTAAGCAATCTATCTCTTAGGGCAGGCAAGTATTGGTGAAGATGGGGCATTGATTGTTCTATGGCCAAGAGAAATGCTGTGCAGTAGACACGTACCCTCCTTCTTTTCAGGTACTTTGGCCTTTTTATGTGATAGACAAATTGGTGTGATAGCTCTTCAGGGTAGTTATCGTCTGAGGGTAGCATCTACTCCTGGGCAGTGAACCTTGTTAGTTATCTGTTTTCTTAGCAGTACAATAATACGCGGTACCTGCATGTGCGAGAGAAAAAAAAAAAGAGAACATTCAAGTGTTTACATGTGTATATGTGCAAGATAATGTCCTTCAGTCGGGTGATTACTGCAGTGGGTAGGACGTTGATAGGCAGAGGGTTTAGAGCTCAACTGGCGGAAGTCTCTTTACTCTTTGATCGTGTGACCATGGGGTGGGCGGTATGGGAATTACCCTTCTCTATTTCAGTAGTTGTCTCTGGGGAATCTGGGGGGTGGTAGGGTAGGGAGACACTTAGGTTGTTGGCTGTGGTAGAAGTCTCTTCCTCCGTGGGTGACGCTGTTGCTGTTCTTCCAATGTCCCTGTCGGTGACGCTAGGGCGGGTCTGGAGTTTGCAAATCTTTACGTCGTGTAGGTGATTCCAGGCACGTTTGTCCTGTAACTTTACTGCTCTCATGGATACTTCCTCTACCAGGTGGGGGCCAGTGAAGCGTGGGCTGTTCCACCTTCTGTTGAAATTGCGGAGTAGTACGTGGTCACCTTTAGCAATTTTGCACAGTTTTCCCTTTTCCAATTCTTTATCCGCATCTTCTTGTTGATCACTCTTAGACCCGCCCCGCGTGCGCTCGAGCTGTTGAGACACAAACACTACACTAGTAATCAAGGAAGACACATATTGGTACATTTCATCACCAAGAACAGTTGCTGTATTTTCATAATCTGTGAATGCTCTTGATGTTGGCGTTAGAGGAAGGCGCATTTGACGTCCGGTCACCACCTCGTGAGGGGTGAGGTGGTGATCGGAGCCTGGTCTATTCCTTAGCTCAAATAGGGCTAGCGGAAGGCAATACAACCAACTCTTCTTTGTTGTTTGCTGTATCTTCGCAATTGCCTCCTTCAGTAGGCCATTCAGGCGTTCGCATAAACCGTTGGCCTGCGGGTGATATGCACATGCAAATTTATGCTTGATGTTCAGTAAGGATGTGATGTGCTGGAACATTTCATTAGCGAAATGCGGGCCATTATCTGACCGCAGTACCTCGCACACTCCCCACCTGGGGAAAACCTCCCTCACTAGAAATTTAGCTGCTCTGAATGCATCTGGGTGTGAGCATGGTCCTGCCTCAATCCACCTGGAGAATGGGCATACTACTACAATCATATACCTATTTCCTTGACATACGTTGATCATATCAACATAGTCAATATGGATGTGCAGGAAGGGTCCCTCTGGCGGGGGTATAGTACCTTTTATCACCTTCAGCGTGTGACCGGCCGTGAACTGTTGACATGTGAGACAATTGCTGATAAAATTTGTCACGTGGGAATTTAACTCGGGACAGAACCAATCTTCCCTAATTCGTGCTGCAATAACTTCCTTGCCTGTGTGGGCTGGGTGGTGTAGTTGGCTCAGGGCAGTGTTCAATAGTTCCAATGGCATTACCATCTTTCCAGTGTTACCCTGGCGCCATAGTGCGTCAGTTGGTGACATTGTACATCCTCTTTTTACCCATATTTCTTTTTCTGCCATTGGTGCAGCCGCTTGTAGCTCCATTATCTGTGTGGCTGGGAGATGGGTGTACCCTTCTCTTATCAACATCTCCTTAGCTATTCCCCTCCCTCTCCCTCTCTCTGACTCTGGGGGGTTCCATATCTCACCAAAATATGCAGCATACTTCGCATGTGCGTCTGCTGCTGCATTCCCTTTTGAGATATGATCTTCTCCATTAGTGTGTGCGGTACATTTGACTAAAGCTAATTCTTGGGGGTCATTTATTACTTCAATTAGTTCAGCCAACAAGAGAGCATGTTGCACTGGGGTGCCGTCAGCTCTCCTAAACCCTCTTCTCCTCCATTTGGACAACCCTGAGTGGACAGTAGACGTGACATATGCGCTGTCAGAATATATAGTCACTCGTTTGTCAAAGCTTTCCTTCAACGCCAAGATCAGTGCAACTAATTCAGCTGCTTGAGCAGAGTAATGCTGTGGTAATTGTACGCATTTCAACACCACACACACCGGTACCTCTGTCATTTTTACCACTGCTGCCCCAGTTCTCCTTATCCCATCACTTTGGTCTATTGTTGATGACCCATCAATGAACAAGAGCTCACCTCCATCTAGTGCGTTCTCTTCAACCTTTCTAGTACATGAGTACATTTCGGTAGTCTGCGTACAATCGTGTGCATAGTCTCCTTCCTCAATTACTTCTGCTATAAACCTTGCAGGGTTAACCGTGCTGCATCTAACAATTGATAGTTCTGGTCTAGATAAGATGATCTCATAACCTGACGCCCTCTGCATGGTTAGTGTGGACTTAGGCTTGTTCAATATTGCAAATAGTGCATGTTCCACAAATAGTGTGGTTGGGCGCACCCCACGGTGATTGCTGATATTTTCTCTACCGCAAAGGCAGCTGCGGCGAGACCCTGTTCGCAAGGGAAATGTCCCAACATCACAGGATCCAAGTGACCACTGTAAAACGCTACTGGTTTGTAGCCCATGCTTGTTTTTTGAGCCAACACTGCTTTCATTACTGCTGAGTCGCAATGTGAAAATATAAAGAATTGTCGTTCATAATCTGGGGTGGCCAGTACCGGAGCAGTTGATATTGCATCTTTCAGTTCATCAAAAGCCTCTTTCATTTCCATTGTCCACCCCAACTTTTTCTCCCCATTTGTTAGCTTCTTTTAACGCCTCAAGTAGGGGTCCTATGTATGAGCTGTAATCAAATACCCAGGCTCTACAGTAGTTGCACAGTCCCAGGAACTGCTGCAGTTCCCTCACTGTTTGTGGCAATGGCGTTTTTGAAATGGCCTGTGCTCTTTGTGGTGCAATCTTTCTTCCGTATTGGGATATGAGCTGACCAATGTAAAGTACCTGTTCCTGACAGTACTGTAACTTTTCCTTGTCTACCTTGTAACCCTTTTCAGCCAATATTGTCAGCATCTTCAATGAGTCCTCTCTGCATCTTCTTTCGTTTGTGCTGCAAATTATTAGGTCATCAACATACTGCAACACTGTGCTCTCCACTTCAATGTTACCCAAGTCCATCTGTATTACTCTGTTGAAGATTGAGGGTTACTCGCAGTACCCTTGTGGCAATCTGGTGTGTTTCCACTTTGTGTTTCTGTAAGTGAAGCTTGTCAGATCTTGTGAGTCTGGGTGCAGGGGTATTGAGAAAAAGGCATTTTTGAGGTCTATCACTGTAAATCGTGATGCCTCTGCTGGAATGCCGCACAATATTGTGGCTGGGTTTGCTGCTATGGGGAATTCTGCTTCCACTATGTTGTTCAAAGGCCTGAGGTCCTGTATGAAGCGCCAAGACCCCCCTTTAGCCTTGCGCACTGGGTATACAGCTGTGTTGCATGGTGATTCTGATGGTACCAATATGTCATTATTTATAAGGGCCGTTATTGTTTCATATATGCCCTCATCTGCCTCTTTTGATAGTGGGTACTGTTTCACTCTGGGGAGTATTGCACCCTTTTTCAATTTTATTCTGACTCCCCCTATGCTTTTTATGCACCCCACTTCTTAGGGACTAGTAGTCCATAATGATGTGGGTACTTTTGCCATATCTTCCTCAAAGAAGGGAACTGGGGTGGATGTGGGTGCTTCAAGTGCCATTGCAATTTTCTGTGCCACTTGTTTGTACGGTGTCCAGTCAACTGGTCGACTGCAATTTGTTCGACTGCAATTTGGTCGACACCATTTGGTCGAATGCCAAATGGTCGAAATTTTTTTATTTTATTTATATATGTGTTTTGTGGGTTTTCGTGTGGGGAAAAAAAAAAAGAAAGAAAGGGGGGTTGGGGGGGGGGACCCCCCCCAAAAAATAAAAAAAAGGGGTAAAAAAAAATAAAAAATTCGACCATTTGGCATTCGACCAAATGGTGTCGACCAATTGTCCTGTCGACCAAATGTTTTCGACCATTTGACTGGTAACCGTTTGTACGTCACTCTTATCCATATTTCTACACTCATCATAAACACCATTTCACCTTCTTCCTTTTCTTCTGAGAAGAGCTCCTCATCTGACACCTGGGTGAGTCTACATCCCTCTGCTAGTGCTATCACTGCCCTCCATGCTCTTCCTTCTCTGTCTTGGGCATGTACTGCGATGTAATCAGCGGTTGCTATAATGCTCTCTATGTTCACTGAAATCACCTTTCCTTCTGGTTCATTGGCTGGTGTTTCTGGTCTAAACAAATAGGCTGCTGGCCTCCTCCAGATCTTTCCTTCTATACCTGGCATCCATGCAAATGCCATGTCTGTCCCGTACTGGAACAGTTCACCATCTACTGGCTCAGCCCTAATCACTGTCTGTCCACAGTATGCTTGCATAATTTGTCGTGCAGTGAGCATGTTAATTCCTGGAGTGGAGCAAATTATGCCGTCCTCCGTAAAGGAGATCGTCATATTCAACCTGCTCATTATGTCTCTCCCCAGTATATTTACTGGTGAGGCCCTAGAATATAAAAGTGGGACTGACATGTCATAATCCCCTATTGATAAGGGAATGTTATCAGTAAAGGGAACCAACCCCCTAGCCCCAGAGAATCCTTGGGTGTTCATGGCTTCACCTGACATCTTAAATGTACCTTCCCTTATGCAAGACCGGGTCGCCCCGGTGTCAACAAGGAATGATAATTTTTTGTCAACTATCGTTACCTCTATGCGTGGTTCCTCCGCACTATTAGGTGTTACCGACAGGATGGGACACACCAAGGCCGTCTGTGGGCTGTCCTATTGAGGGTATAATGATTGACCACTTCCTGTGTAAGGGTTGTGTCCCAGGACCGTCACCCTTCCCAGTTGTGTTTGCTGTAGTTGTGTATTGGTAGAGGTTATGTTATGGTCTTGGATTTGGGCAGGTTGCTGTACTTGCTGTACTTGGGGTTGTTGTGCTATTGCTACCTGTTGTTGTGGCAGTGAATATGTCTGTGGCTGTTGTTGTGTTACTAGTTGTTGCTGTCCATTTCCCTGTTGCAATGTCTGCTGTTGCTGGTTGCCCTGCTGTTCCTGTGTGGGCCCTTGTTGTCCCTGTTCACTCCATGATGGTGTGCCTGGTCTCACTCTACACGTGCGTGACATGTGCCCTACTAATCCACAAATCCAACACACCGGTGGTTCCCTGTTCTGCCATGGTAAGCTTTCTGTGTTGTCCTGGTATACTGGTTGCCCGGTGGGGTAGACATTTCTAAGTCCTCCCACCTGCTGTTGTGTGTTATATCCGTATCCTCTCCCTCTCATTATTCCTCCCCTTCCCCTGTTGTAATTATAATACCCAGCTCCTGGCGTTGAGTATCCTCCTCCCATGTTAGTCGTGTATGGTTGGAGTGGCGGCAGCTGTTGTGTTACAGTCTGTGATGATTGTATTTGGGAGGGATCTTGTGCAGCCACTACTTGTGTGGGGCTTTGAGTCATTGTTGCAGGTGTAGTTATTAGTGCACCTTCCATCGTGTATTTAGTACGTTTTTTCTGTACTAATTTAGCCTCTTCCGTTTTTCTATCCTCTTCTTTTTGTTTCATTTTTTCTTGCCATGTCCTACAATGATGCACTATTGTCAGTTGTATTTCTGGCCATGCTTTTGCTTCCATCCCCACTACTTTCTTCAGTTGTTTCTGGACTGCTTCTGGGAGCCCTTGTACTGGTATATGATAGAATATTGCTGGTGTCTTGTCCCATTGTTCTCTAGTTTCCATGCGCCACTTCTCTTCAATTTCCTGGATATAATCAACAGGATCTTCGTTCTCACGCATCTTGCGTGAGGTAATTGCTCCTATGTCTGATGTGTCTGGGTACTGTACCCTCAGTGCCTGCCATAATGCATGTCTGCAGTTTGCGAATGGTGCCCCATCGTGTGATGTGTTTGTTATTGTGACCCCGGGGAAGCCTGCTCTCTTCCAGATGTCATCTGCTGCATCCCCTAATATTGATATTAGAAGGCCCTTTACATCCCCCACTGCCAATTTCTGTCCTGCAGTGTGTTTTTCCATTTCATATATCCATTTTCCCGCACCTCCACTTAATGATGGGAGCCTGCACTTTATATTTTCCTTGTCTGCATGCTTCCAGGGGACGTATTGTGGTCTAACCCCTCCCCTCTCCAGAAGTGGCATTAGGTTGTGTCCTGGTTGGCCCTTTGGGTACCACACAATCGAATCCGTACACCCCTCCTCTTCTTCCCTGTCTTCTACATCGTCAATGGGGTCCATATTTCCCCTGCTCGTAACTGTTTCTCCTCCATCTCTTCCCTTTCTTTTATCATTTCCTTTATTTAATGTGGGCGTGTGTATTCGTTCTCCCTGCCTGCGTCCAGGGAGGTCTCTAAGCCTGCCTGCGTAGGGTGTCAGTTCGTGTGGGAAGGGCGCGAGTTTAGATGGGCATGTTGCACGTAATGAGCGTGAGGTAGTGGAGCATGTGGGACGGGATGGTGACGGTGTGGCTGCACGTGTCTGCCTTTCCACTATTCCTTGCTCTTCCTCCTCACTTCCCTCCAGTTCTTCCTTTCTCCTGCAGATCCATGGTGATTCTCCATTTGTCCGGGTGATGTATAATTTATCTAAGCTTTCCCTTTCACTGTCTCTCCCTTCCTTCTCTATTCCTTCTCCTTCCTCACTGCAAAAGTCCTTCATTAATGGCAACCCCCAGTCTGTCTTTTTCCCCCTAATCGTTACTGATTTTAAGTCTATTAGATCCGTTCCTCCCTTGTCTTCTTTGCCAATTGCTCCCCTTTGTGCTGATGTTGTTGCTACTCCTGTGTCTCTGTATACATACCTCCTTACTTCACTCCCCCCTCTCCTTTCTTCTCTTTCCCCTTCATTTTTCTCCGCTATTTCTCTACCAATTTCCTCTTTTCTTTTTCAATTCCTCCATTACTTCAATACTCATCTTTTCCATTATCCTTTCTTCTTCTTTCTTTCTTTCCCATCTCGCTCTTTCCCGCTCTAATACACCCTCTATCATCCTCCCTTCATATTTCCTTGTCGTTTCTGATAGTAATCTCCTTCTCCATATTTCCATTTCCTTTTCTTTCTCTTCTTCCTCCCTTTTCTTGTCACGCAGTGCTGCTCTGGATACCCTTTCTGCTACTGCCTTCACCCTTTCTGCTTCTCTCTTTTTCTCCTCAGTTCGTTCCCTCATTTTGTCCAACTCATTCTTGCTTTCTTTCCTTTCCTGTGCTCTCTCTTTCCTCTCTCTCGAGCTGCTTGATCAGTGTATTCTGCTCATCCCTTAATTCTGCTAATCGTTCTTCCAAAATCTCTTCCTTCTGTCGTAACAACTCCTCCCCCTTTCTTTTCCCCTCTTCCCCTTTCCTTTCACTCTTCCTGGTGTTGTCCTAGTCCATTTTCCTTACTACCTCCTCCTCTTCTTCTGTTAATGAACCTCGTAATTTTAATAATACCTGCGCAGCTACCCACTCATCCTGTCCTATTCCTGCGATCTGCTCTTCGCCAATTCCCCCTTCCCCTGCAGGCATTTTTGTGCGAGCTGATCCTGTCGTGCTACTCTGCTCCCTTCCTGTGTGGCTACCTGTGGCTGTATATGGTGGCGGGCTGTATGCCGGGTTCGAGTACCCCTCAGCCGCCCTTAATTGAACCATGTCTCGTAGTTCTGTTAAAGGATATAACCCCCCTTCCTCCTTTTTCACTACCTTCGCTAGGGGTATATCGTCGCTCTGTTCCTTTTTTATTTCCTTTTCGTTTATGTTGTTACTCTTTTCTCCTCCCTCTTCTCCGTTCCCCGTGTTCTGTGTGCCTTCACTCTCTTTTTCCCCATTCTCTCCTTCCTCCTTAATCTTCTCTTCTTCCGTTGGTTCCCCCATAATAAACATTCCGTTTGGTCCTGGTCGGACCCTTGGAACATCCTCCATAAGTTAAACACCTCCACGTGGTGCATCAACTTCTTCCCCTTGTATGTGTTATGCAGATGGTTTAATAGTGAATGTTGGGTATATGGATCGAAACTGCCATTAGGCGGCCATGGTGTCGTCATTTTGTTGTCCGTCCCCTGTGTCCAGTCTATGCTATACTTGATCAGTTTCTCCCTATGGGGTGACAGTGTTTTACATATGTGCTGTAGCAGGGTAGTGAGGGTGTTCCCCCACCCTCCCGATCCTGCCCCGTATGACATAGTAGCGCTTCACTTGTTATCCTTCCCCTATTTGGTAGCGGTTATCTTACTAACAGTTTACACTATACAGCCTTAGATCTTTACCTGGCCCCGTAAGTTTGGGGACTTGCGATAGTCCGCTAAGGAAAATTAGTAAAATATAGCAGTTACATTTGTATATTCTTTTCTTTCTTTTCTACCTTTACGGCCCCCTGCGGCCGAGGCGCACGTAGCCCCCTGCGGCTGCGTGTCCCTTGTGACGTTCTTATACAGCCGTCCCACTTTCACTTGCTCCTCCTCCCCTTTCTACACTTGCCGTGGCCGGCGTTCTCCGTGCGCAGCCACGTCCCCCTTTTCACCTACCCCCGATCAACTCATTACCTCATTACCGTTTACCTCCGTTTCCACTCCCTTACCACAACTCTCTTCCCCACCACTCTCAGAAAGAAAGATGCCTTGTGCTCGAGATATCCTATGAAATCCCTACTGGTGACGTCACCGATCTCTTCAAACTACTGGTAAGTTCTTCATATGTTTTTTTTTTTTAAAAGTTCAAAATACGCTTGCAATCTACCCCCGTTAACCCCACAGCTGTCTTCCTGTCACGCCTGGAACAAGGTAATCAACAATATAATCGGACTGCGCACGCTGCGTCGCCTCGCGTGTGATACGCCCCTCGACAGGAGGGCTTAACCAGCCAACTATCTTCCGTATTGGGCAACCAGCTAGCTACCGCCTACAGGGAAACGTCATCTATCTATCGAGTTTCCTGCTCGATCAATAGGGATCCTCATCTACTCATTGATCAATAATTACCAAATCGTAGGAAACCGCACACACACACCCTTACAGGTGGTCGCGACCTAGACCAATCAGTGTCTACGAGCGGCCGCACGTGATGTTTTCGTGCTCCGCCCCCTTTTCTTCCGTAACGTAGCGGACTGCTCTCGCACTTGTCCAGCTACCATTCATTGCACCGTCAACACTAATTTATCAAACCTTCGCCGCGCACCTGTGTAACACCTCCCGCCTCCCGTATTCAGTTCCTCCCCCCTCCCTCACAATTTCACATTGCTTGTTGTGCGTGGCATACTCACCAAGTTCTCTTGATGCGGGGCCGCTCGACTGCGTGCACCCCTCCAAGCGGCTCGCCACCTCCCCTCGTCTGGACACTCGCCAACCGCGGGCGGGATACTTCTCAACCGGCTCCCGAAGGCCAATATCCGGATTGCGCTGTCCGGTCTTCTCGCAGTTCCGCGATGTTCCTGTAGTCCTCAAAAGGGGGCAGCGGCAGAGGGGCCCGCGCCGCCGGGCCTCCTCGCAACGGGAGTACTCGGAAAAATAAAATAAAAAGCAGGCCTCAAACAGATCTCAGCAGTGCCTCCAACATGTCGGGGGGAAATTCTCCCGGGGTCGGCTGGGCCGTCCGCGGACCTCCGGGCAGGGAGGATCCAACTCCTCCCGTATATCCCAAAAAATGAGTATGAGACACACGCAAGAAGCAAGGTGATTCTGCTGTTTATTAAACAAAACGGCAGGGATGGGTCAAGGATCGTACGCGTCCGTCCTGACACTCTCTTCCTAATCGTGGGGCTCGCAGGCCCTTTTTACCTTAGTATGACGCGCTACTTGCGTCACCTGGGAAAGTTAGCAAAAAACCTATCGTCACTCTGGATTGGCTCCTCGAGTGGTAGGGTTAGTATAGCATACGTATAGAGAGCGTTATTAGTGGTCGAGGGTTAGTCAGGTGGTATACTTGGGTTGTGCCTTCAATTTGATACATGAAAATTGTTACATGAAGACCCCTGAGGATTGGCTAATGTTAATGGCGTCAGTGATAAGAGCCCCATGTTCTGATTGGTCCACTCGCGAGCCCCCCAGTCTGGGACCATCGCTGTTCCCAGCTCGCGGTGCACCTGTCATTTGCAACAATGTATCACTATGGGTATGTGCAGAAAATGTGAGGATTTATTCATATGCTGGAAGGCAGACTACTCCCACCGCCGCAGATGTCCATTGAGTCGCTTAATTGTATCTGCCTGTGTCTAGAAACGTGGGATCCAGGCGCCTCCCTCCTCCTGGGCCTGGCACCCTGTCAGGTTCGGCTTGGTCACGTGAGGTGAGACCGTGGTTGAGGCAGAATTCTGCACAATTAATATTGCATTTTCCACTGTGTGCCTGGCTTAATTTGCAGGTGTGACCTTGGCGTCGGCTTGCGGCATGCGAGTTTGCAACATTGTGCCCTTGACTGTCTGCTCTCGCCGGGCTCATTCTGCAGGGTCAGCAACTGTACTCTTGCTCATTCAATGTTCATGGAAGCTCTTGCTTGCGGCCTACTTGGGCCTGGTGCATAGGTGGAACCGTTTGATACACAGCGCTTTGGGTTATGGTATCATATTGCTTTATCCCCAGTATCAGGTCTTCATTATATTTCTCATTGTAATGCATGGGTTTAGGAGAAGCGTGAGCAAGCATTTTAGATGAGTTCATTGTGCGTCTTGCGTTTCTGCATTTTGAAAAGCCTATGTGAAAAATAATAAAGATGCGCGTCAGTGGGTGTGTCCGTCACCTACGTCATAGCACTGAATATGTTCTTCGTGTGGATTGGTGTGGGAGTGTCCAGTGTGCATTTTTGCACGGGTGTGCTGACCGTTGGCTAGGTCGTCATGGCATCTCTAACGATGTGTTGATTTAGTGTTGGATGGTTCAGTCGAGTCCATCCATGCCGCAGGTGTCGGCATGGGCTGGGCAGGCTGGTGGGCAGGCGGGTGGGCACGCGGGTGGGCACATCCGTATGTTCCTGTACCAGGGTATTTGGTCGTCTGGTAGATGGGCAAACTCCTCTCGTGGCGGGTGCCTGGGCCGTGATCCTCTAGGCCGGGGGTGTGAGGGGATTGGTGGGAGCCTTTTGTTCCATTCTCCCACTTCACTGCTCTGGTCCAGTCTCGCTTAGACTATGGCAACTACCTCCATCTCAGTCGAGCTGCGAGAGCCAGGGAACTCTAGGGTAGGGTCAATCTAATGCGAGCCGAGCCAAAGCTCCATGGTGGCTGGATTGAGGTTGCCAAGAGCAATGGTGGCACACTGGTTGAAGGGGGCCAGCACCAGTGTTTTTTTATAGGGAGGGGGCTGGGTCAGAGAACAAGGGGATGGTGGCTCGTGGGTGGAGGAACAGAGCTGG
Organism: Ambystoma mexicanum; assembly: GCF_040938575.1. Taxonomy (NCBI): domain Eukaryota; kingdom Metazoa; phylum Chordata; class Amphibia; order Caudata; family Ambystomatidae; genus Ambystoma; species Ambystoma mexicanum. The sequence continues at coordinate 965,821,731 of NC_090937.1, forward strand.
TCTTGAAGGGATGGCACAGGGACAGGGAGGTGGTGCTTGGGGGGCAGGGACAGCACGAGTATTTTTGGAATGGTGATGGAAAGGTTGGGGTTATGAGAAACTGTGAGGTGGAACGAGCTCTGTAGGGGCAAGGCAGTCACTTGACTTAAAGTTACTACCAGCTGCTATACTGCAACACCAGGAAGTGTTCCTGTCCCAACCAATCAAGTGGCTGGGATGGCTCAGATAGTCAGGCAGCCCAGATAGGAAGTCGGCCGCTGGGTTCCTGTATGTGCTGCAAGCTTGTCAGAAGCATGTTTTAAAAAATAAAAAGCACCCCCCCCCCCCCGCATGTTACAGGGCAACAGGTGGGGCTCATGGTTGACCTCTGCTTTGGTCAGGTAATGTCCTAAGAGGAGGGTCAGGGCAGAGCCCCAGTTTTGGCCTGGGACGGCCTGTTCCCCACAGGGCTCAGCCAGCTCTATATCGGTCTCCCTTCCTACTGCTGATATCCTCTTCATCTAATCCAGAATTGCCTCTGCATGCCTTATTATCGGCCTTCACAAACAGGAACATCTCTTGCTTCTTCATTCAACTTCACTGGCTGCCATTAAACAAACATTCCTTTACAACTATCTCTGTGACACTCATTGTTCTCTTTATTCACGTGAACCTCTATCGCTCATCAAATGGTTTTCCCAATGCACCCCATTGCGTAATCTTTGCTAATTTAAGCAACTTCTCAATATTCCATGCCTCCATGTCTGACACAAAGGTGGCCAGTTTCATTTCTCGTTGCCTCGGCTTGAAATGAGTGTCCTGCTCTATTTCTCGCGACGTCTCTTTCCGGCCATCATCCCATGGATATCTATGCCCTAGAGGCACCCGACCACCTTGTCGCGGCAGTTTCACCACATTTGTTGATCGTCAATTTCGCTACATTCCACACTGAATTCCTTTTAATGGGCAGGCAAGGGTACATTTAATCATGATTTTTAGAGGTGGTGTGAGGGCAACTGGGTCTTACTCGCACAAACAATGCTGTGATAAGGTCACAGACAACCGGTCTCAAAGCCACCCCGGCATCACCTGCTAGTTAATACACCAAGCACTCTGGAACTCCTGCCACAGGCAAGCGGTACAAATGGATTCAAGTATTTTTTCAGTAAAAGGTAGTGCATTGGTATATTTCTCGGGAGGATAGCTCAGGGGCAACGTGCTCCCCTTGGAAGCAAGGCAAGCGGAGCAACACAGGTTTGATCCCTGCATCAGTGCTTAGAAACCTCTGGGTATTAAGCGCGTTATAAATAACCAATCATATATTCTATTTCCATGGCAGACAATTGCCGCCTTGCAAATACCCTTTTTTTAATTTTCGAGTTGTACGCTGTTGTATCAATCCTGTCTGACCAGGCCGAAAGGATTCGTTCATATCCTCTCCTTGCATAATGCAGCATTCCATCAGCAGAATACAGTCAGTCTTTTATGTAATAAATTAGCTGCTTCTAGAAAGGTTGGGTGTTGCTCTGTCAATACAGGTAATCGTTCTGAGATTTTTTTTGTTGTCGGTACAATTCCTTAAACTTGACCGTTAAATTCAAAGATGGTTGCATACTTTCATCCTGCGACTAGCACTGCAACGGTACGTAAACCCTTTTGGTAGTGCCACTGAGAAGGGAAGTTCGCAACAGGCCAATGGGTTACATTTTCTGAATTAAAGGAGCTCGTGTTTATTTTGTACCGTCGCCCCAATAATGTCTAGTTTCAAATGGACTCCTCAAAGTCCTATTTGTGGATGACCAGTGTTGTAAAATGAATTTGCATTTGGGAAAGAAGCTCTTCGATCTGTTTAAAGTCCGCCCAAATGCAAGGGTTGTTGGCGTCCTCCTTGAGCGCGGCGCAAAATGGCGGTACTAGTTTCTGCCAGAAACCCTGGAATACACAGGCAAGCTCTGCTCTGGCCGCCTTTCCCAATACAGAGGAGGAAAGGGATTGGGAATAGCCTGAAACCCCACGCGCGCTTGCCAGGCAGTTTGGGAATTTGCCAGGATGCCTTGTGTGAGAAGGTGAGGCTTCCAGATGCCTTTGAAGGTTGCATAAGGGATGCTGCCATGCCTTCAGGGCGGGCGTGCATGAGGGAATGCATAATGGGAGTGTTTATAATGCGCAGCCCACGGCGCTAATCCTCGCCAGGGGGCTGGCAGCCCTTCAGAAGATAAGGCTGCTTTCTGGGGTACGCGGGGATGGGTCACTTAATCAAAAATGTGCGTCTCCTTATCTGGAGAAACTGGCCGGGAGGATGGACGGGTGGCCGCCTTCCATTGGAGAGCTGGAGGAATGCAGGGACGGCACAGAGGCGCCCGCATCCGCGTGGTTATCCACAGCACTTCATGAAACGCACACCTTTGGGGACTCCTTCAGTGTAACTACAGTTGACATGGTGCCTTCCCTCAAGCACAGTGGTCTGAGAAATGGAAGCACTGTGGAATGGAGGGAGGCATATAGCTTTCCGTTCTCATTTCTTAGTCAAAAAAGTTCAGGGCCTGACTCAAGGAGTCGTTTTATAATGGCGCAAACCTATAGGAAAACGCTCTGTGAATCAGGCCCCCAGTGTTTATTCCCAAGCATGTGGTTGGGAGGGATTTATAATAAACTCGATTCTACCCTCCATCCGAGGTTGCTGCCCACCCGGCTGGTTTGTGTTTATAAGAACGATCCAATATGTGGTGTGGTATGGTAATGTTTATTTGTATAGCGCCTATACACAAAACAAGTGTTTCAAAGCGCTCAAGGGGGGTGGGGCGAGCAAGGGGAGAAAGAGTAATTCAGAGCCCTTGAATTTCTGAACAATACAAGCCTGCTATAGGACAGAAATAAAGTGCATAAATACAGCAATGGGTCTGGCGACGATTCTGCAGTTTTTCCAAGAGCATAGAGGCGCAACCATGCAGGAGGGGAGACAGGGAAGAATTGATAGACGCTCTTCAGGCATGGTACATTCCGATCATGCAAGGAACGTGGGGAACCTTTAAGATTTATTTTGAGGTTTTTCCTCCACAAAATCTCGTTTTTTTTGCCCCTACACTAAGAGTTTGGCATATCGAAATCTTGCAAGAATAGCCAATCCTAATTTAGGTCATTTGCCCTTTGCTTGTACTTTTTATTGCGCCACCATTTCCATGCAGCCTTCCTCTCTGCTGAGAGTGTCAGCCAGTTTCGTGGATCGCCTGTAGGATGACCAGACATCCCCGACTGTTCTCGAATAAGGCCCTCTAACTCCATGTCAGTTTTTTTTATAATTTAAAAAGCCTAACCAGTTTTAGAGAAACGTAGTGTGACCAACAATTAATGACAGCATTTATACGCTAAATAAACATTTGAACAGTTTGGTAATTTGATAGAATCACTTAAACCACATCTGTGCCATCCCGGGTGGCCTTTAACCCCCAACCTTTTACTTAGCAGCCACATGTATTAGCTTCTTGTGCCACAGAGATTGCTTTTGAAAAACCTAGCAAGGCCTGTAATAGGAATCGAACTAAAAGCACCTTTTGTTTTTAACAGGCTTGCAGGCACAGTCAAATCGCTCGGATTCACTGCTGTGTGGTGTTTTACTGTTTAACACATTGCCCAAAAGGCAAGTAGGCCATGACTGGCACTGGACTCCCTTTTAACACATTGCCCAAAAGGCAAGTAGGCCATGACTGGCACTGGACTCACTTTTAACACATTGCCCAAAAGGCAAGTAGGACATGACTGGCACTGGACTCCCTTTTAACACATTGCCCAAAAGGCAAGTAGGCCATGACTGGCACTGGATTCCCTTTTGAAGCCTCCACAGAAAATGTAAGATTTTTGAAAGCATAAAAATATATAGTTGTATGTTGGTTCATTGACTGCTTTTTAAAGCTTACATTTTGGTCGACTCAATTTGGGTGAACAATTTTTTATTGAGTCGACCAAAATGCAAAACCGGTAGAAGTGATGACGATATACATATATATTAAGGTGAAATTTGCCAGGCCGTTCAGGTAAGAACTTAAAGCAACAAAACCCCTGAAATTCATCTAAAGCAACCTTAACTTCACGCCTCCTGTTGCGCGGCTATGACCGCAATGATGACTTCACATATGACATCAATGATTTAACTAATGGCATCAGACATAAGAGCCTCTAGGTATTTGCCTATATTTAGCCCACCCTTATGTTTCTAGATATGTGATATTAGCATTTTAGACTAGTTCTTAACAATGAGTACATAGTTTAAAACAGTAAACAAATGCATCATATCGCTACTTGTTTTCTTTTGTAGTACTTTGGTAAAAGATATCTTATAAATATGTAATATTTTACAAATATGTTTACTTTCTTTTAATAGCAATACAGTAAAAAGGTACACTGCTTAGAATGTTCCTGTTTGTGCCAAATATATGTTAGACACGTTCACTATTATATATATTACCAAATAAATTAGTAGAAATAGAGACCCATGTTGAACCCCAATTATTTACTGCATTTTAAAATAAACCTACGCAAATAAATGTATACACATTTTCTAAACGACATGAGAAGTTCTTTAAAACACCTAACAGCTATTTATTAGAATATATTTTAAGATTTCCATACATGTGTATTGAAAAAAGTGATTACTCTAAACTTCTATATGTATAGAAAAGAAATAACTTTAAAATTCAACATTTGCTTGAAAACATGTACATAGAAGTATATTTCTTTCTGTGTCTCTTGTACAATTGAAATAAAACACATACCGTACAAAGTAAAAGTAATCTTTAAATAGTATCCAATTTTTGAATACATGGACTTTTGTGTATGTCACAATGATGACATCTGTGATGTCATTGTGATCATACGCTGCGCAACAGTGGGCATGAAGTTACAGTGGCTGAAGCTGAATTTTAGGGGTTTTGTTGCATTAGTTCTCACCTTAACATCCCTGCAACTGAAGTTTTTTTTCCCTGAATTTCAAATGTTTTGTTATACCATAGTTTATTTCTGCGCCACGGCCTTCGGCCATGCCTACAGTTTATTTTAGAACACTACCAGACTATTAGCCATGGCCTTTAGCTGTGCCCACTGTATTTTTCCAGCACTATCACACCATTAATCATGGCCTTCGGGCATAGCCAGTGGCCACAGCCTTTGGCCATTGCCGCTGTATATTTTAGAACGCTACCAGACACTACCAGACCACTAGCCATGGCCTTAATCCGTGGCCAGTGTATATTTTTCAACACTAGCAGTCCTTTTGTTGCACCGTCGTTTTTTATTTCTGCGCCACTTACCATGGCTTTAAGCCATGGACAGTGGCCACAGCCTTCAGCCGAGCCCACTGTATATTCTAGAACACTACCAGACCACTAGCCATGACATTTGGCCATGGTCCGTGATTTTCCACCCCAACCTTGCTGTATGTGTCCCAATACTTTTTTTTTCCCTTAGCTGCGGCTATACCCCGGGTTAAACCCGAAGGTATTTGTAGTACAGTTTACATATAATGATTCAGTCTTTGCAAATGTTATGATAGAAGATAATGGGCCTCATTACGAGTTTGCCGGTCTGGATACAACGGTACCGGTAAGGTTACCGGTACCGTTGTATCCGGATCGGCAAACTCCGAGTTGTGCTCGCGAGTGCCTTTCATTCCGCCAGGTCTGACCTGGCGGAATGAAAGGCACCCGCGAGCATTGATAACGGTCCCTGTGCATCCGGCTTCCCCATTCCGATAGAGCTCAAATGGGGATGGGGAAGAATTCTTTCCGGCGCCCAGGAATGGGCAATTACCGTGACCGGCAATGCCGCAATGACCCATTTCTGGGCACTGGAAAAAATGCAACTCCGGCAGCAGCCGTGCCTGTTTTACAGGCGCGGCTACTGCCATAGTTGTAATGAGGCCCAATGTATACACGCAAAAAGCAAACATGCACCTATTGCAAACACGCAAATCATAGTATCCATGCTTAGAAGCTGAGGTTTTGCACAGAGCCAGTCCTTGTATTTTGACAGTGATGCACCGGACCTGTATGTTGCATTGTCTTGCTGATATTCCTAGATCTTCTTGTGCCCCATTTCTTTTTTTCTTTGTTTCCCACCTAGCCGTGTCCTTGGTGTCCTTGAGTATAGCTATCCTCAGAGGTGGGATTATTTATGATTTATGTACTCCCAACTCGCTCCCCCCATTTCTTAGTTCTGCTCGCTGCTGTCTGCCGCATACCTTTTGATTGGTTTCTTCATGTAGGGCAGAAACACCAAGATGGATTATGTGCAGTTTTCAGCTGGGCTTGGACTGACGCGTGGATCGGAGTTGCTGCCTTCTCCTCCCTAATTATACCAAACCTACGGGCAGGTGGATATGAAGGAGACGCAGAGTTCTCAGTATTTCTACTTGCCTTCTTTTACACTGACGCTAACCCCAGTATTTGTCGGGTAGCTGCTGCTGCCCACTCCCGAAGTGTCACATGCTGCTCCGCTGCAACTGTTCCCAACAAGATCAACTGCATCCCAGATTCTCTTTTCAACTGGCGAATCCAATCCTTCTGAAGCTAAAAGGTTGCACAGCTTCCGGAAATGTTCCCTAAATGGTGCCAAGACAGGAGCAATTCCCTGTGACATGTTCATGGCCCTGACCATTGATGTTTGCTTCCTCCCGAAAAGGGGCAAACGCCTATAAAAAGTGCTGCATTGCTTAGTCTACGGTGTCAACAAATGAGCAAAACAATTTGAGAGATTTCTACCTCTACGATTAATTCGTTGTGTGATGAAATTCTTTGACTTTAAGTGGCAAGGTTTTCGTGAAGATACAACTTGCACCTCCTGAAGACGTTTCTTCAGAGGGGGTGGGGTTTGGTCCACTACATGGGGGAAGGGGTAAAGGCTTTACCTGCTGCTGCACTAGATCACCCAAGTGTTGCAGGACCAGCTTTTAAGTTGTTTGCACTAAATACCTACATTTCTGGAGCTTGCCTGTTTAGGGCAGTATTTTCTTCTCCCATGTACCACTTTCTTTCAAAGCGAGATAGTTTGGTTTTTGGAATAAGTAAGAGTTGCTACGTCCAGCAACCCTTTGATCATATGGCAGCCAAGCAGTTGTACTTCCTTTTGCCAGTAAACTGGGTTAGGTCTATTTCTTGAATTTGAAAAAAAATTTACATTGGCACTGCGCGTCGGTCACCATCCCGTGTGCCTAGTCTGGGTTTCTACTCCTTTTATTGGAAACCCAGGTTTTGGGCCTGGTGTTAGCAGTGTTCAGGTGCCCTGAGGGGCTAACCCACACAGGACGCCTGAAGAAGGGTTGGAGATCCGAAACATTGCGATGCATACAACTCGGTGTAACACGGATGGCTGTTTTTGGCAACAAAAAGATATACATACAAGTTAATTAACCCGTTTAATATAACTGGAGACGATCTCTGGTGAAACCAAAGTGACATTTTAAAGGTAATTGGCAAACATTGATTTGGATTGAGTATTGAATAGCACAAGCAGAGCTGTGATCTGAGTGGGGGTCGTCTGACCCGTGACTGCATTCTTGTGTTGGTGGTGCTATTATTCCCCAGGCTGAGTGCCACGCCTCAATCATCATCGTCAATCACACAGTTCACACCGAGGGTGCTCACATATGGCACATCCGTGAGCTGAAATAACTCACGATTCAAGTTAAGTGACCTTTGGGCGGTCATCCATATTGCTGAGGTGAAGGGGAGCAGTAAAACTGAGAAGTGTACCTATAGAAATATATTTGCCAGGGGTTCCAAATTTTTTATTTACTGCAAATGATTGTGAAACTCCAAAAACAGGGTGGTTGGAAAGCTTAAAACCCACCAACACCGTTTGAGCTAGGACAAGCCTTGGAGAAGCACTGCGATCGGTCCAATTGATCTCGGTGATTGCAAAGCATGGCCCCTGTCTTCAGAGGGAAACCTCGTTTATTTAATGGAAAATAAGTTTAATATCAAATTCTACTGGGGGTGGGCCCCTTGCACAGGCCCGGGGACTCCCTTGCCACCCTCGCCACCCCTGCCAGTCATTGGGTAGGTAAAGGCTAAAACATGCTGGGGCGGAGGCATTCGCTCCAAACATAAACCCAACTGTATATGAAGGGCAGTGTTCTGGCAGGTGTATTTCCTTTGCTCATTCTGAACTGTATTAGTAACTGCGTCATCCTCAAGATTTGCAGTTATTTAAATTAATATTTACAATGGATTACCGATTTCCACCCTCACACTTGTGGATTTTTCTGTGCGTGTTCATTACAAGCGATTTCCCTTATCTGTCCGCAAACACGCCGCCACTCCGCGATGCGGCTCAAACCACTGAAGCTGCAATAAGCGCGCGACTCGGGCCCGCGTTACAGTGTTATCCTTTTATATATATTTAGGAATCCATTTTGCCGGAAAGCTTTCAAAGGGTGACCTAGCGTGTGTGCCAATGACAGAAAGCTGCCGCTGACAATTCTGTGCGTGCTTGCTGCTGTATGAAATGGGATTGTCGAAATCCTCTCAAAGATGACATCTGAGATGGCATTAAAATACACTTTCCCTTTGATAAAGGTTTCAGGCGGTCCTATGAAAAGTGACACTACTTTGCATGGTACAGTGTCAGCAGTGTGCACTGTTGTGTTGCTCAGGACGGGCGTGAATCCATTTAAGGCGCCATTTATTTACCTCCTGCAGCAATTAAATACTATAATTGATTTCTGTCCAATCAGGCGGCAGCTGTACCATTCATCTGTCTTTATATGGCAATGGCGGTGGAGGTGAGGAATACTGAAAACAAATCCTGAGTTTGCCCGCACGGGAGCCCGGTGTGTCCAGTGTTTTGAGATGTAAGGCGTCTTACAAAATGAAAAACCCACTCTGTGGACTTGCACAAAATGCGAAACATTATCAGACATATTCTCACAGCCCATAATCAACATGCTTATTACCACAGGTTGTTTGATCACTGCTAGCCTGAAGAAAGCCTTGTCTTTCACACCTTTACCAAAGGAGCCGATGGAAATGTGTGCGATATAGCAAGTTGTCACCTAATCTCAAACTTGTTCTACCGCGCCAAATTGCTAACGCGCAGTTGTATCTCAACTGCAGGAGAATACGTTGAACTTAATGATGCAGGACCCTCTTCAGGCCATCTTTAGCCCTTCCAAGAGGACGGGATAAATACTCTGTCCATAACATAGATATGCAGAACATCCGGAAACTAAACCAGACACCATGGTCACTCTGGTCCTCCTGGCTAAGTCACATTCTCCACAGTGTCGGTCTGCAGTACAGCTATTGGTGGGTTACATCTCTTCTTGAGGTAGGAGCCTCTGCTGCCTCATTCTGCCCTGTACATCTGTTTCACCCTCCTGAAGGCGTTCAACCTACCAGCGCTTTGAGGTCATACCAATGATACATAAGGCGCTATATAAATGCCAATTAACATAACATAACCTATGTGGAGTCCTGCAAGGGGCTCAGCAGTTCTATCCGTCCCAGAATCCAATTCAGCAGGACCCACGGCTTGATTTCTAGAAGTACACCAGTGATGCGCAACTTAAGTTTTGACTTCATTGCCTAAGGTGACTCTGCTTCAGTTGCAGCCTTGCCTTACTGGTGTATGCCCCGGAAGTCTCCAAAACACGGGGCTGAGCCGGGGCTATACTAGGGCCCCCCCGGTCTCACTACACCATAGCCGCAGCTGGGAAGCGAAATGCGTGTGCCTTGAACAAGTCAGACAGCTGTGACTGACAAAAATGCCATCCAGCCACAGCATTGAGCAAACTGCAACTTCTACGTTGTGGCTGGCTTGAACTTCGTTCAGTCACAGCTGCAGGAAACCTGTATTTCCCCAAACGAACTTCCTCTTAGCGACCCCTCACGAGGGTCAGAAAGGAAGTTTGTGCAGTCCCAGTCTGACATGGGACTGGGGCGAGTGGAGAGCTCCAGGCACCAAGGCACCAAGTGTGCAGTCGCAGGCTTCAATTCACGTGCATTCTAGAAGTTGCAGTCTTGCTCAACGTCGCCCAGTGAGGCCTTTGCCGAAGATCCAGATGCTGTGGAGGTAGCCAGACTTAAATCCCCTGGGCCGAGGGCACTAATCAGGTTTTTGTCGTTAGCAGAACGGTGGCTATTCAGAGGGTGCATTTAATGGAAAAGTTAGAGAGCAGACCAGACTTTTTGGAGCACTTCCTTTAACTTCAATATTTCCAATATCTCTTTGTCTGCTACTGGTTTCCAAATTGAGCAATTATTAGCCCTCTCTGCAAGGTATCTTAAAATTAATCTACCTCTATTAGTATTGAAACTATCCCAGGGTACGCAGAACGTCACAACCCAACTGCTTTCACAGGGGAGCCGCAGAAGCGAAGTGAGTTAATTGTCTCTCAGGTGTTTTCTGTTCAGCGCTCCATCTCACTGGACCGCCCATGATCACTTGTTTTCTTTAACCACCCGCATTTGTTTAGCAAGCCTCACTCACATACTGCTGGCATTTGTGGTTCTGTATGCAGCATAGTCCTAGCAAAGCTTCACGCCCCAGAGTCCAAGGTGGCGTCTTCAGCAAAATCCAGGACTGGCTGACAGTGACACTCTACCACATCTGTCTGCTTAGGGTTTGCGTGGGCCAAAGCGGGGCAGAGTTACTCGCTGTGCAGCTGGTATTTTCGAACAATGTTATTGACCAAACGTGCATTAAAAAATACGCTAGTGGCAACATAGCTTAAAAAAATGCCTCCCTAAGGTAGTACTCAACCTGTCATGAAAAGTCACAAATTGTCATTTCTGATTGCCAGCCACTTTTTATTGGTGCTCGGGACATTTATACATTTTCTTTTTTTTTTCATGCCAAACCCATCGCGTCTTAGACCACACCCATCATTCAAGCCACGCCCCCAAATGAGCCCCACCCGCCCTCAGTTTCTTACCCCACTTAAAGCACTGGGCATGGGGTTAAACAATGTTGTCTCTTGCATGACGAGTAAGAGCAACTGTAATGAATCTTCTCAGGGTTAAAGTCTAACTGTTCTATCATTGTTTTCCAAGAGGTCTCTAAACCTTCCCTCCAACAATTGCTAGAATAAACCGTTGGTCAGCTGTTACCACAGGATAAAAACGGGCCCAGACTTGGCGTTCATAACATTGCGACATATTCTGCATGAAGGTCACACAGAGGGGGCCCGTAAGAAGGCATGTGTTATTTGTAAGTGTTAGCCACTTGGTTATGGGAGGTTTGGTCGCAGTCGAATTTTTGTCACTTTTTTTGGGCCGAATTTGGCTGTAAACATGTGGGGGGGTGTAATTGTGATAATAAATATGGGGGTCGTCGGCAATGGGCTGTGGGGTCTCCCCCTATATATAGTTAAGACCAAATTGAAAATAAGGCAAATACTAATTCAACGAATTGGATGACAAAAATTCGACCAACTCAGCTCGAACTCTAGCCACTTGATGAGCAATGATTCCTCGGTGTTGAAGAGATCATCATCTCCGTGCCTGTAGGTCCCACAAGAATGAGACACCTGTGAGATTCAAGCCTAATAACAAGCCGGAGACCAGTGTGCCGGCAAATGCCTCATTTTCAAAGCCTCTGATTGGGTGAGCAGGGTGCATTGGTGGGATATGGAGCTCCATTTAATGTTTGCTGTGGCCCCGCGTCTCTGATTGGCAAACGGCGGGCCGCTTTTCCCAGCCCTCCTGGAGGCCATTTTGTTGCACTGTCTGTAATTCTTCCATGAGCTGCTTTTGCGGAATCCTTGAAAGGGAACTGATCAGGCGGTGAAATTGATGAATTACAACAAAGCTTTTGACTGCAATGCCATAGAGAGATGTGTACCCCGCCACCCCGCCTTTTTCTTTTTTAAGGGTGCCTCATAATGGACAGTGTCCCAGACAGGGACGTCTTCCGCAGATTCCCTTGTAAGTGCTCGTCCCATTGAAAGGCTGGAATGCCTACAGCATCGGAGCTGCAAGCGGCAGCTGTGAATATTGCCTTGCTTGATGATGCGTGGATACATTTCCACCGGCTGAACGCTGCTGCATGAGCGGTGCACGGGGTGATTCGTTTATTTTTCACCTTGGTCCTCATGGAATGCTGACCCCTCTAATCTGCTCCTCAAGCGAGGAAGGTGGAGAGGAGCAGGAGGAGAATTGGATTCCCGTCTTTAGCTGGATTCCGCCCTCACGGATACATAACAGAAGGCACGTTGAGTTGCCAACCCCTAAACAGTGACGTAAGCATGTAAACCATGAGGGTGCAGGTTTATGCTCTGGGAAGGCATATAAAGATGACGTATTAAACATAAGGCACCAGGTGTTCTGTCCGTTTAATGGATTTTAGCGGTCGCCAAGGACGCGCACTGGTTGGCCATGCTGCATTCCAAAGCGCGTTGCTCCTGATCCCCGCAAGTGCCTCCCTTTCATTATGTGAAGCGGTGCCGTTTTCAGGCACTACACTTTATTTTACGAGCGCTGGCCTTCATTTGCTGAAACTCCTCAAGTTCACAGTGCTAGACTCTTGCAGGAGCCGGATGTAATTACAACAATGGGCTTTTATGCTTACCAACAGCTTTTCCAGAACAATTTAATTATCATTACTTGTGTATACTGTAAATTGAATACCCCCTCCCTGATTGCCCGCGACGCCAGGGTGATAGCCGCTTAAAGATTCAAATAAGAAAAGTTCACTTTTTTAGTGCCGTTGAGAGAATTGTTATCTCTGCCTGACCTTAAAAGCTTGGCATTTTGCACAGAAATTGCCAGGTATAGCATTATAAGGATGGAAAGTAATTATAACTGTAATGATGAGCCAAGGTTTAAATAGCCTATTGGGGACATTGGTGGGGAGAATGGATGTAGCGAGTCCCACTTAATCAGTATTCCACTATTACAGGCTCGTACCGTGGAGGGAGTTTGCAAGGACGTTACTTTTTAAGACCCTTCACGCCGCGCTCTCTGTAAAAGTGCTTGTGGCCGTCGGCCGTGTCCTAATACTAAAGGATGGGATGGCCCCGCAGACTGTGGTGATGTCCTCTGAGATACCCGCAGCCCAGAGATGGGGTGCTACAGATCGCTCCGCACCCGTGGAGATGGCCCGTCTTGTGCCTGGCCTCCATCTTGTTTACATCCTTGTTATGTCTGTGAGGTTTATACAAAATGGCGATCGGTAGCCTACAAGTCTTACCTCCTTCCTGAAAGGTAGCATTTCCCCCCCTTGGTTCCCATGGAGAAAATATAAGCAGGCGACCACGTGTTTGAAAAGCAGGTCACGCAGCTTGATGTGTAATATAGTTTGAGCCCAGTTATTCTTGACGCTTGCAAAAGCTGAATTCTGTTTCTTGTTCTGTTGTGGAAAATTGCACTTTAATTAGTTGCTGTGTCCGTCGTGGTTTTAGCATCCGAGGTCGGTTGAGCCCTGCGCATTATTGCAAGAAAATAGAAATTGTTCTGCTGAGAGAGTGGATTGATTTTCGCTTGTTGCAGGCATTGTGCGTTTTTAGGGCTGTATACTGCTGCCTTAGATTGCGTGGTTTCTCCTTCTTTGTGACTTCATTAAATGGGCCTGCCTATTTAGTCCAGAGGCTCTCCTGTTAGGTTCCTGCTTCTTTTCCCAGAACACCACCTGCGGAGCGCCCTTTCTGTTGCCTCTTGGTAAACCGGCTTGGGCAGGACACATTACGGGGAGGTGGCGTGCCGGGAGGAAAGCATTGTGCAAGTGTGGATGAATGGCCCAAAATGGGTCTGTGCAGAGGGAAGATGCACTCTAAAACGTAGCACGTACAGCGCGTGTCCACCGCTACACCCGCTCCCTTCACCCCTCACCTCCACGCCTGTTCATGCTTCTCTGAAAGGAGATCTGGACGGCAAATGTGTTGCTATATTTCAACCTAATTTTCTCCATGTTAGATCATCGTTTTTGGAGTCGTCTTATTCACACGGCGGAATTGTCACATAAATTGCGTACTCTGCTGATTGTTACTACACCATGTTATTTGAACCTTGTATTTTTAATGTCCTCAGTCTTAAAACCATGCACACGACACACTTTCCTATGGTTTTCATTAGCTTAATTTTTTTGTGGATGCTGACGCCACCCTCAACTCCCCTCTCATTCACGCCCCTGCCCCCACAACCACCAAAAGAAATATGTATCGGGTACTCCCCTGTGACTCCTTCTATACGTGTAGATGGAGAATGTCTTTTAGATATGATGTTTGACCTGCTCGTGCTTTGAAATCTCTAATTTGTCTTCTATCTAAACTCCTTGGAGGGGAAAACCAGAAGCATCTGTAGTCCTTTCCCTCTGAGGATAGGCCTAAAACTGTGCGCCAGCACTGTCCTAGACATGTCACGAAAAAAAGGGAACCAGAGAGCAAAAAGCACCTTGTTACATCCTGTTCCCTTGGATACATGGCTGTGTGATGTCATGGAGAGAATGTTGACTGTGTGTCTGGAATGTTTGTATGTGACCTGTGTTGCAGCCAGGCAGTTGAAGATGTAAGCCTGGGTGGTGGGTGCCAGTGGGTCCCCTCTGGGGCCCTGCCCCATACCTGAGCTACCTACTTGTTACAACCTAATAAATTGAACTTCAGTTGTCTCGCCTGCTGCCTCCTCGAGTCGTCTTTGCAACACATATGTACATAAAAATGTAAAGTACACTAAGTGAAAAACACAATGTGACATGACAATGAAATAGCTAATGAAAAACATGCAATATTGTTATAATCCTTTTTCATATACTACATTTTAACACCACAATGTTCAACATTTTTCTTTTATGTTCCTGTGCATTGTGTATCATTTTAATTCATTCTGTTTCTAACCATTATGCTCATGCGTCCTTTTTAATATTATTGTGTAACTCTATTCTTGTGCCCAATACGTGTTTCACAAGTTGTGGAACTAGCTTCTTGCGCCTTGAATGCTTCTTCCGGGTCTACACGGATGATCATTGTATATGAATTCTAATCATCCTGTTTCAACTTGCTACACTTGGATATTCTGAAATGTATGTTCAACCTGCACCTTGTTACTTTATTAAGCCAATCACATTAGCTCTGGTAGTGACTCCATCGATGTCATTTGTTTTCTTGTCATTCGAAGTCAAACTATATTCTACGTGCGTGCAACACAGCACACGTACACTATTTAGAGAGTATCAATATAAAATACTTAATGAAAAACGGAATGCTGATGTTTACCTGAAATTACATTTTTTATATAAAATGAGCCTAATTTACAGAAATTAGTTCATATTGGTATATATCCAGATTGTTTATTATTCTTGTACCCGTGTTTATTTTGCATACATGCGAGATTGCCTGAAAACCAATTAAAGTAAGGGTAGTTTTACTATCTGAATTCTGTACATTCTTACATATGCATAATAATTATAAGGGAACATATGTATTGCACTCCATAATTTAAGTTTTTAGTGGCTCACCTTATTGCATTAATTGTAATGTGCAATCATCAGGTGCCCTTGTCTTGTTTCCCTTTCTTATGTTCAGTAAATTACCAGGTATGTTCGCATGAAAGAATAAATATAAATACAAGGTGTCTTGTCCTTGTGTGTATTTATTCGAGATGACGTATCGTTAAGGGCGATCACAGTTTTGCAAATATTAGTTTTGCTATATAGACTGAATCTTTGCGGACCTGATGAGTCAGTAGTAGTCTGGTACGTTTGACATACGCTTTTGGCATTCGGGAACGCGTGGACGCACTTTTGGACATGCCTTTAATGGCTAACATAACAAATGAAGATAAGGAACTATACTAAGATAGAACCGGATAAGGGTGTATATATAATGGATGTGTTGTCAATGAAACCCCACAATAAACACATTCGTTCTATCCTACGCGCTGTTTTTAGACAAATTAAACATTCGCCAATGGATTATGATACTTTCATATTCTTTTCTGGCACACTAGTTTCCTGTGTGATGTCATTCTTGTGAAATGTAGTCATTGTAGTGGGCATAAACTAACACTCCACATCGTACTCCTATCCATCAATGGCCATGACAACTTCTTGATTTGGAAGGATTTCCTATATGAATTGTCATTCATTCTTTCGTCAATGATATATTGTAGTTTCATACCATCAGATAAAGGCCCTAATTTAATTTAAAAAAGCATAATATCCTTGCAATTAATTGATCTAATTGTAAATGTTTGTAGACTAAAATAATTGCCATCCATTCTTATAGCAATTTTTATTATGCTTCTTACTTTGTACTTCTACTAGCACCTCGATGGACCTCTTCCTATATATGTTGCCATATCTAAAATAAACGTGTATATGATTCTATTTACCCAATGGCTCGTATACTCAGTTTTTCGCACCAACATGAATTTTTTCCAGGTATTCTTACAATATAACACATTTAACCTCTAATGTGATTTACTTTTCATTATTTAATTAAGAGAGTTCAATAAAATAATTTCCATTTACATACGTTTCCTAATACTGTACGTTGGCCACATTGCTTATCTGCTCAAAAACACATTCAATTGGTTATTCTTCTATAAACCTATTTTGGTTAAGTTTGAATTGAAAATAACTTCTGCTTCTTTTCTGCGTAATGTTTTTGTTCCCTGTTTGCCCGCTTTCCTCCTCATGATATTTTGTGTATTACAAAAATTCGTTTTCCACAAATGTCATTTCCATCATGTAGTTCCTTCATTGTCATATGTCAAATTGTGTTGTCACTTAGCGTGGTGGAATGCAGATTGTTTGAATTATTTATCCATTAGGCATTACAACACATAGGTACCCCTAAAGCTGCTGAGTTCGTTCATAAGAAGATTTATTCGCCTACGCAGGGACCACCAGAACACATCGTTATAATAACCCATTTGTCTGTTTTCATCGCAAGCTGCCAAATACCAGTAGAGTTTCCAAAAACACGGGGCCCGTCCTAAGTTGCTTGTATTATCACATGGCACAGAGAAATGCAATAGTGGAGGGCTGTATAAAAAGTAAACATTTTAAACTTATTATTTAAAACCAAAGAGCCGCAAAATAGAGTTTAATTTAAATGCAAAATACATTTCCGTATCTTTACATATATTATGGAAAGTGGACAATATCAGTTCGGTTTTGAGTTATGTCTTTAACGGCTTCTATCTCAACATGGACTTAAATGTACGGCGGAGCCCAAGCTTACATACGTGTTACTTAGATTGCTATGAGCATGATCTGCAGTCACTGGTTTGTGATTGGCTCACGTGATGGCAGAATCCAGCGAGATCCTTCATTTAACCTTTGAGTTTGCAGAGTGGCTGCTGCTCATCTCGTTATGGAGGACTACGTCAGGATGTGATTTGAGAAAGTGATAGTCTTTGACCCCTGTAACCATCTAGTGGTGGAGGAAACACAACCCGAAGGCATACCATCCGGGGGTGCGGGCACTGAGGGACCCTGTGGCCCCTCTAGACGTAGTGTAGGGATAGTGTGCCAGGAACGCTCCTATCAACACCTACGTTTACTTTTGGGGGGACAACCATGCAGTACTTCAGACCAACCACCAGGTAGTAAAGTTCAAAACATGGAAATCTAAACAGAGAATAGGTAAAAGTACTTTTGGAGATTGTAAGTAATGTATGTCTCACGTCACCTTTTTGCCCTCTGCGGACTGACATGCCCATGTAATCCGCGTCATCATGGGAGACTGGGGTATTGGCTGATTGTACACGATCCCTACAGGATCATTTGACTTCACACTACCCTGCATTCATCCAAGTGCCTTTATGAATATCAATTGTGCCATCATACACTTCTAGTATTGGAGTTGGAGGTTCTATGTGGTTGATTTTCCACATGTTGAATAGGGGTTTGAGACAAAGGTAGTGGCTGACTTGACACAGGTGTAGAGCAGGGATACTTTGCTGACTGGTAGAGGACAATGGAGACCTGTGATGCAATTGGCTTAGCAGAAATTGAGGTGATGGAAGAAGGTGGTCCCATACACGGTGTGACCTGGCATAAAGGAGTGTCTATCTACACAGGTGTGTACAGAAATAAGAGGCAGGCAAGGACATAGGTTTAGCTGCTGCTAGCAAGATTTATTTCTGGAGCTTAAAGGGAAGCAAATCATAGTGTAAGTTTGGTGAAACCACCCGCACTTTCGCGCTTAGCTGGTATCATTATACAATACCCTTGAAGGGATTGTCTGTAAAATGAATGTCCCAAAGACTTGAGTAGGTTGTTGGTGAAGTTTAATTTCCTGGTAATTTGTGCAAAAAACGACTGTTTTTCTTGCACAATTTATAAGCGACATCTTTCATTGCATAGGTTCCTTGCACTGAATTGTTAAAAAGCAAGCAACGGTGCCACCAGCAATTTTGACTCTTGTATCAGCATGGGACAGGCACTGCCATAATACAACCAAGCACGAACACCATTCGCCAGCTATGCCAGGTAGTGTCATTATAGCAGTGCATGGAAAATGCCGTCCCATGCCTATACAAAAGGCAACACTTCAAAAGTGTTGGCCTTGTCTGTGCCTGCTTATGGCGAAGGGGGATTGTGCGAATGTTGTGCTGTTTCTCTGTAGAGCCCTGTGGCACGAGTGTTAGTGGACTGGATTTCATTAGGGGAATGATTTTGAAGTGGCCATTAGCAATGCAAGTGCTCTATTTAGGCAGCATTCCAGAACGTGGGATTGCAGACTATGGCGTTTGGGGGATATGGAGAAGAGGGCTGTGATGGGTAGATGCTGGGTCACAGGGAGAACACGGCCAGGATATGGATGTAAGCCATGAAAGGGAATTTGGGGAATTGAGTGACAATGAAGCCAGAAATAACATGTGTGCTGTGGAAGAAGACAGGGGTTCCAGCAGAGAGGCAGTGTGAGGGAGGGAAGGAAGGGGGAGAGTGCCCTTCAAGGGTTACTTTGTGAGCTGAAGCATTAGTTGGCTCTTGTCTGTTTTGGTTGTGTTTGGAGAGGGGCACCCATGAGTACATTGTCAGTGTAGTAGGAATGAAACAGGCTAGCTGAGGGTTTGGGGGAGGGATGTTTCAGTTAGGCTAGGGATGCGGGAGGGGGGCTATGCCATGAAACACCTTTGGTTTGGGGCATGCTCAGCCATGCTGAGGGTGGTGGTGCTACCATGGCTGTTCCTTTAGCAAGAATCTGTGATCACGCGCCGCCCATAACTGCGCTGATGAACATGTCAACGCCATTATGGCACGGCGCAGTGATCAAATAGCTCACTTTATAGGCATCTAACGGTCTACATTCCCTTAACCAAGCCCCTCCCGCCTCACTTACCTTTGCGGCACACACTTCTGTGTGTGCCGCCAGGTCCTCTCTATCCCTGCGGCGTCGGTTACTCCCACTTATGTGGGTCGGAGCTCACGCTACAGGGTTTTTTGAAAAATGTTGTTTACTTTCTTGTCCCCCGCTTACCACAATGGTAAGCGGGGGACACCCCTGCAATCCCTGACTCAAGTTACTCTGCCCAGCTCTGCTTAGGAGCAGTAATGGGAGTCATTATTTTGTGTGCTCCCAAAGTTGCAGTGACTGCGGGGGTGCACAAATGAGGGTGACATTTTGTACGATTCCCTTTAGCAATATAGTTGAAGGGAGTGGTCTTCCTGGTATTCAGGCCTTGATGAGCAGCCAGCACTAAGTTCTCCCTTCACTACCCCTTCAAAGCGAGTCTTTCATTGTTTCAAGGTGTTGAGAAGCCGGGACCCAATTCTAGCCGCCCAGCTTTGCAGTATCGCTTTTGTGTCAAGAATGTAAAATAAATATTCTTCTTCTTTCTTGATGTATTGATGAGTTCCAGGGGAAGGCGTCCCACCTGCCTCTCGCCACCTCGCTGCATGCCATGGTGCGAGTGTAGCTCTGTGGCTTCCCTGGTTCTGCACCTGCCTGTCTCCTCCTTGCCGCCGTTTCTTCACCCACCTGTTTGCTCCTTGCCGGTTTCTTCACCTCCGCGTCTCCTCCTTGCCCGTTTCTTCACCCACCCGTCTCCTCCTTGCACGTTTAGCTTTTGCGGAGAGGTACGTCATCGCAGTGAAAGGCTTCAGCTTTGATCTCTTTATTTTCAGACTTGTAAGGCTTGCATTGATTGCTCTAATCCCGTTGATTGATAAAAGCAGTTTCTTGGAAATGGTCCGAGCGGTGAGGCAGGAATGTGACTTCATCTCATAAACAAATAGATAAATAATCTCTTTGATAATGGATCCAGTTAATTTCATCGCACAACTCTTCTTTCTTAATTGGGGCTACATGTAGTCTTTTTGAAGAAGCAGAACATGTTATGTTATGCAGTTTTTATACTGCTGTGCCAAATCGCCATCATGGTCGTCTCGGAGCACCTAGGTTTGTCAGAAAAAAAACCTTATTGTGCCTCTGCGATAATTTCACAACCCATGTCGGCAAAGAAAAGGAGAAGGGGAGAGAAGAGGTAACCAAGGACAATAAGAAAAGATCCAAGTTACTCGGTCAAAAGGAGGGGAGTAAAGTTTGCTTGGGTGCTTGACGACAAGCGAGGATTTGGCAGGAAGCCCAGTACGTTTCAGGGTGTCCGAAGTTGAGGGCGGATCAGCTTGAGGGCATGTTTAAAATAGCCCAGTTTCAATTGTAGTACACAAATGACTCCTTGGAGCCTGAAAGCTTTTTTAGTTTGAGAATGCCATCAATGTCTCACACTAAACCATCATCGGCATGGTAAATAATACTGGGACTGACAAGCCAGGAGGACAGGAGTGTCAAAGTCCAGATGGGCTGTGTAATGGGTGAATGGCAATCGAAAAAGCCGAGGGTCGAAGGTAGCCTTTCTGAATGCACTGGAAGTCCTGGCACTCTAACTGTACGACATGTAGGACAATACCTGATTGGGTGCATATACAACAACTCGCCACTGAATCTGCTAGGTACGTATAACACACCACTGCGGTGGACACTGCCACAGACATGGCTACCCACACACATCAGAATGCAGCAAGGACTATGGCACATTTGTTTGTGCGGGTCGCATAATTCTCTGCCTACTTACACCAGACCCCTCGACATCTCTGACAACAGTACACAGAGAACACCTATGACAAATCCGGGCAGGGGGGACACGTAGCGAGTCTCTAGCACTCGCGCCATCTCCGGACTCCTCTCCGCACCCATTCACATGCCTGACCTCATAAGTTGCTCTCTACCTGAGCCTGGCCAGCCCTGCTCAGCTTTATTTGGCCAAATGCCCAAACTCATTCTAATCTTACCCCGCGACCTCCAACAGCGCATTGAGACTATAATAATGGTAAAAGGCGCAATATAAATGACAGCTACAATGCATCATTGTGTGGATTGTGTAGAAGGTCCCCTTGTGATATAGTAATTTGAATATAGTACCTAAAAGATGAGTAGGGTTGTGCTCCATGTGCCTGAGAAATGACTCCGTGCTGCAGAGGTGGGCGATCATGCTTTGCCAGAGTTAGTGGTTATAAAGACATTCCCATAAGGAAGTGATAGGAGGAACATGGTTAGGGGGTAGCACAGCAACCCGTTCACCCGCCCCCGTCACATAATAATGATGCAAATGTGTCATCCAACTCAAATGGCAAGTTGGGAACTTCAGCAGATTTGCTTTTTCGTAAGCTCCTATTTATTTATTTATTTTTATGCAGGGTTCGACAGGTTTTGCAAAGCCAGCTTGCTTTTCTATCCATCCTGGTGCTTTATGTCTGGAAGAAGAATCGCGTTGGTCATTCAATGGCACAAATAGAATGAATTCTTAAATGTCCCTGCAGATACTAAAATTAATGTAAGGCCTTAGCCCAGAAGCCTAGTAACCTGCAGTCCCTTATCCGCAAGAACACTGAAAAATCCAATGCCCGTTATGTGTAGGGCTCTGCTGTGCAATGCGTGATGCTGCACCAAAGCGGCGTGCAAACACGTACCAATCCATCCCCGGAGCTGCCACGCACTGCAGTGCGGTCTGCAATACTTTACATGCACATTTGGCAGATCTTTGCATGCTATCCAGTTCAGCACTTTGCTTGACAGATTGTATGTAAAATGCGATAAGCCATGTTAAACAATGCATTATACCTTGCACATATAAAGTGGGTGCATTAAGTACACATGAGGATAAGAAGTTAAGGTAGATCATAGAACATGGCGTTTATAAATGCAGTCTGGTCATGTATGGCGGTAGTCCAAGAAGCAGACATTGAATGATAGCTGTGCCACACATGTGAGCACTTAATTGTGGCCTGTGAGCCAAGGTCCCCTTGCTAGCCTAGGAGTCGTGCAAGGCTTCTCCCAAGCAGAAGAAACTTGTACTTCTCCTCTGGCTCTGCGGCCATGTGTCTTTTGATTAAGGCGAGGTGACATGGGTACCCAAAGTCAAAAGATGGGAAAGCGGGTGTCAAAACCAGGACAGCAAGTCCAAAGGGTTGCAAAGGCCTGAAACAGACTGCCCCTGTTTACCCAAGGAACCCATAGGGTGGCCTAATAGGAACCAGGAAGGATTGGAGCTGGGTCGGTTCTAAGATGTGTGACACCTTAGGCAGTAAAAGGCATACAGGGTCCCCCAGCTTGCATATATTTGAACATAACAGTACCATAGAAAATGACCTGAAAGGGAGAGAAAGAAAAAGGACAAAGAAGAGAAAATAAGTGCAAGACTAGAAGGGACACTGGCCAGGAAGAAGGGCCAAAGGGAATGGAGGAGTGTGCAAAGAAATGAATCCCTCCCAATGGTAGCAAGTATGGCCAGGTCACATGCCAGGAACCTGGCATTTGGCCCTGGCCCAGCCCAACCAGCCTCTCAGTGGGCCTAGTACGTGTAAGGAGAAATTCTGCTAGGTGGTTCCAGTTCAACGGGCTGTGATTTATACTATGTCTATATATTTTGGTTGTCTTGACTAAGGTGTCACAAAATAAGCAATGAGTAATTCATTTCGTTAGTGATTCATGATAAAATGGGATGTCCTAAAATATTTCGATCGATCCATGTGCGCCACAGACGAAATGCACTGTTTAATGGCCTTGCCGGAGCAGGGCTCACGTGATCTTGCCTGCCAGAGAACCTCTGGCATTTCTCATAGCTCAGACCACCAATGAGGAAATGAGCATTTTTGTGGGGTATGAAACGCCTGCTGCTTTTGTAAATGCACATTTTCAACGCACTCCTCGTGATTCCAGTTCCAGAGCGGCCATTTTGAAATGGCCACAGATCCATTTCCATGGACGCTGATGAGCGTTATAACCTTTCCCCTTCCCTTTGTAGATCAGTCAGTCATTTACAGGAGAGTACGGGGGTACTGTCTGCTTGGCTATCCAAAGTCTTTCCATTGAGGCCAAGACATGACTGTACCGTTTGAAAGTGCAATGGAAAGACCTCTATAATATGGTTTGTGCTGGGAGTTGGCCAAGCTCCCTCCGTGCTGTTGTTGTGCTGCACCTGTTTTCCAGCGTTTGCGGTTGTCCCAATATAGCTTTCAGATGAAATAACAAGGCTACCAAAACTGCTGTAAACCAATGTTTCCATGACAAATAGTGAGACATGTAGAACATGTGCACCGCAAACAACACCACTGTCATAGCCGATCTCTTTTCAGGTTCTCCTACAGCCTATTTTCAGTAATGTGCGGGAATGAGGTTTCCTCTTGGCCGATTCACATTGCAAAGACTGACCTTTTTTCATTTGGTATGAGTCAAGCAAATAACACTGTGGCCTGCATACGCATGACTAGCACTGATGATGTTTGAGTAATCTTGAACCACAACCACAGGCTGAGCTAGACCGATGGCCATCGGCCATTACTAGGCCCTTTTAATGGCCTGGAGGGTCAAATCATGTGTTTATAGTGCTCATGAAATGCTATAATTTCTCCTCGTATTTGCTAGAATTGATGTTTTAAAGTGGACAGGAGGTGAGGATAGTAAGGGTGTCATTTCAGCAGAAAAATGATTACCCATGGGACCGCCAGAGATGTCCAAACAAATCAAATGAAACTCTTGGATCATTTCTTCTGAGTGGTTTCAATTGCACATTAATTCCTCAAGTGAAGACATAAATAACGGTAGCCCACCTTTTACGTATGCCTTCGCTTAACGAATTACATCTGAGGCAGCATTTGCTCTCCTCGCCATCTCCACTTTGAAAATAATTTCCCATAGCGAAGGTTGTGAATTGAGACTAGAAGACCTGTCATTTTGGTACGATTTGCAGCAAGAAGTTTAATCAAGCGTGGAGGTCTGAGTGAGAAGACCTGGTATCTTGACCTGTGATGCATCGTGGACCTCTTTAAGGGACGCTCCTGGGTCGTTGAGTTTCGAATTGTATCTTCTTAGAATATAGAGAGGGTTGGATACATGACTGTTGTGCTTCCGGGAAATAAGAAAGGAATTGCGGATTACTTAACAAGCAGGTTTCCTCGGACTATCTCGCAGTGCTATAGACCTAGTTCAGCTTTCAAGCCACTGGTCTCCGACTATTCACCCAAGTAAATTATAAAACACACATTTTAATAGGGTTGGTTATGTGTCTCATTTTGCTGTGATCATCAAACATTTTACAAATAGGACTTGGCACCGTACCGCTAGCCCTGCTCAGTATTTGTGGTGGTATTCACCATGAGTTATGTTACTATGTTTCTGTACTGCGCTGAATCGCCACCATTGGAATTCAAGATACACAAAGAGTGGGAGGCCCAGTCTCGACCCCTTCTTGTTTGTGGCCCCTTTTGATGCTTTAAGGTCAATGCTTGAGATCAAGCAGTGTCAGTACGGACGCTCGGGGGAGATGGTTTGGGAAATCTGTCTCTGGACGTAGCTAATATTATTCGGATTATTATCGGGGTGTTTATTGAGTGCGGACCTAGCTTCGGGAAGCAACGGAGCACTTTATAATCATAGGGGGAAGAACACAGTGAGAAATAATTGAGACATGCACTGGGGGAGGAGGGCAGCAAGGTAACATGACTGGATGTGTTTGCTGCACAGTGGCATTGGGGAGTTTAAAGGGGATCACATATTTGAAGAATGGTAATGGGGAGGAAGGGTGGTTACCTATATGTGCACATGGTTTGGTTAGTCTGTAAGGCTGAGGAGCCCGGTTAGTGATGTTTGTGAACTCTAGCCTGTCACATTAAAGCAACCTTTTCCACTTATGGACGAGTCTGGATGTTTCTGTGCAGTTTACCCCAAAGTCCTGTGTTAGCATCACTTATGACGAGCAGTAGAGACTGTACGAAACATCACCAGTATGCCGACCTATCCATTTTTGGCAGTCCCTTTCGTTTAGTGTTTCAATGCGAACGCTAAGTGGTTAAGCGTTGGCTTATCTCTTGCCAAGTTTATTAAAGCACAATCAACGGACAGATAATGGCTCGATATGTTTTGTGGGAGATTTATTTTGCCACAGTGAACTAGTTCTTCATGAAGACGTTGGGAATTGATTTATATTTAGATGAACAGCGAAAGCCACCCCTGGCTTGTGTTCCCATGGATATTATCGTCGCTAAGCGGAAGCCCAACTTCGATGATGGTGTTCCTGGGCTTTCAATTAAGTCGCCTAGTTTCCTACCAACGCTCTGTATTTGTTTCCTAGGCAGGAGCGTTTTCTCTGCATGCCCAAGGAAGGCTGATGAGCTTTCTTCCAGCAGGGACTTAAATTGCACAGCAGCTGTAGTGAGCCTTCCGTGTCCGGAAAATATCCTGCTCCTCCTGAGAATATTGCTGTGAGACGGCAATCAATAATTATTAATTGTTGTTAATTCGGTAATGCTGCGTTTTTACGCAGCTCGTGCAGTGCGCAGGCTTTGTGATGAACTTGGTTGTTATTGAAAGATGTGAATAAGAGGTTAACCTCCCCCTCAGCCTCCAGCTCCCAAGAAAAGGCTAGGTGACTAAAACGTCCTCAGAGCCTGCAAGTGACAAAAGTGGGATGAGTGGTTGCCATGATAGCGGACCCCCACCCAATCAATGGCTTCTGCTTCGATCGATCGCCACGCTTATGTGGAGATAGAAATTTGTGAAATGCCGGGAAATTAAGTACATCGGTGACATGGATATGGCTGAAATCTGCAGAGTTCATCGAGGCACATTGGTTTTGTATTCTGTTGTTATGCAGCCGCGTGATCTGATACCCTTGTGTTTTTCATGGACCAATACTAGGCTATTCGTTGTACTGTTCAGTGACCCAAAGCTGTTTTCTGCAATGGTTCGGTATACCAATAATAAGCTGTTTGCTGTACTGTTACGGCGGCCCAATGCTATGCTATTTCCTGTACTGTTCCGTTGGACCAACAGTAGGTTATTCACTGTAGTGTCCCAGTTCACATGTACTAGGCTTTTTTCCTCTTTTGTTCTGGTTGACCAATACGAGGCTCTTCTCTGTACTGTTCCAGCGGACCAATACTAGGCTATCCCATATATAGAATTCTCTTGGGATTGTTGTGCATTGGGAAGACAATGTGCACACCCATCCTAATCCTGTGTGCCCGGTAGAATTCTGTATGGGCAAAGCAAACATCATCTCTGGGTGGTGCTTGGACCCCAACAGAGTGGCTGATGTCACAGCTTCTTATCCTCCCATCCAAATTCATCAGTCTCTCTGAATTCAGTGTTGGGTACACTTGAATATTAGGGGGAGTGTTGTGAAAAATGAAATGAGTACCATGCCCAGTGAGAATGATGTACTTAGTGCCTACAGCATACAACCCTTGTATCACAGACATTTGTGTCAAATATAAAAATATCTGTGATCACTCTTATATTCCCAAAATTAAAATGTTCTTATGCTGTATGCAATGTTCATGTTATGTGTTTTCTCTTATTGGTATTTGGAAAGGGTATCATATGAGTTTGCCAGACTGCCTAAATACATTATAGACTCCAATAGGGACAATCGGGTCAATTGGTCCTATTAACTTAGGCCAAGAGACGTTACCACCTGGTAATGCCCCAAAGAAGGTGCATTATTGCTGATGGAACTTTCCACCCATTTAGGGTACAATGTTCTGTTTAAATTAAGGAAAGACGAAGGAGAAGCAATGGAATGTTGGGATATAATGTATACCAGCATGTATTGCACTTTGTCACAGATTTGTCTGTAATGGAACCGTCAACATTTCAATTTTATAAATGGTCTTTTAGGTTTTGATACTGTGGTTTGCTCAGGAAGACAAGTGTAACACTCTTATTCGGACTATATACTCAGTTATCATTCGAAATTAACATTGGAATAAGTTTCACTTTACAATTTTAGCACACATATATAATTTCCCTACTTTTAGTATAGCTGCTTTTGAAAAATAGCATGCTGTGCCCCTCCCACCCAGGATCCCTGGCTATTTTCTTTGGTCAGGTGGCTGTCGGCAGCAGTGGAGTGGCTCTAGCAAACTTGCCTCTGATTATGTGACTCACCCCCATAGAAAGACAGAGAAACAGTGCAGAGACACAAACTGACAGAGAGTGCTGAGAGAGACAGATGAGAGAGCAGAAGACAGCTAGAGAAAGAAAGCGTGGAGAGATAGACAGACCAAGGGAGCACAGAGAAAGACACATTAAAAGCGAGCGCAGAGAGCGAAACAGTGATAGATTCGCGTATGATATGCGTATGATATGCGTATGGTGAGCACTTGCACATTACAAATCGTTTCACGACCTAGTCAGAATGTTGTGTTTCCTCCCTCCACCCCCCTCCCTGCACTTCCCCCTCCTCCTCTGCCCTCATACTTTAGCACTTGCACGTTCTGAATGTTTCACGACCTTTTAACAACGTTTTTGTTTTTATGTTGTACCTTCCTCGTCCCTATCCACCCCCCCCCCTTATCTTGATGTGCCTTGAAACACCATTCTTGCTGTATTGCGTGCATGACAAATGACCAATAAATAAACGTGGCAGAGAGCTCTTGCTGCCTATTGACTTGTGATGAAACCTATTGCTCTCATTTGCATTGAGCAGGAAAAGAGGAATGGGGGACCGAGGGATTACAAATTAATTCAAACAGAAAATGGTATGGTTGTGGAATAATACAAGACTTGGAAGAGTATAATCCCACTATTGCCACTTTTTAGCACAAGGGTGTTGCATTAATGCTTTAAGTGTTACTGTGTCACCCCGCCCAACCCAGTCAGCGACACATCCCCTGATATGGTTCATACCCACTCCTGGTTTGTCCTATAGTTGCTACAGTACTGACTAAGGTGAGATGGAGGACGCTTGTGTCCTGCGAGGGCCATATACCATGCTTATGAACAAACAATTCTCCAAAATTACAGCATGCATATTTAATAAATTAAAATCCTACAAATAAATGTGCATCAAATATTGATGTCTTCTTACAGATTAAATAAATAACAATTGCATCAAACAGATGGTTGGTCCTGGTGTTCTGCTCACGTTCATCAATTTTAATGTTGCTGGCCTCATCTCTGCCTTATTAAGGTGGAGGGTGGGGTTGTGAGGGCCCTTTGTTTTCATGATGGCTAACGTTCTGTCTCTATTATCCAACGACGCGCCAACAGCATCCCGAGCGCGGCCCCTTCTCCGGGTGGGTTTCCGCATCCAATAGTCTTAAAGAGCCATTATCCCCAAATGAAGCCATTTCCGCTAATAGGTGTACACACAACCTATTGCTGATGTTGTGATCTCAAAGGTACATTGTGCAGACCTGCTGACCAAAGGATCTCAAGGAGGAATTATCGATGTGTGCTGATGATCAGTGGAGAGCCTTGCCGGAGGTACTTGAAAGCAGTTCAAAGTTATTTTGAAAAATGTTGTTTTATCTTGGTCAGAACTTGAAGAATGTTTGTGAGCTCTCCATCCAGTATCTAAGGAAGAGTTCCAAGCTGTATGCACGTTCTCTAGCCAAGGGGAGAAAGGGTGGGGGGCCCACCATTCACAGAGGACACGGAAGTGCACGTTTCTGCTGCACTTGTGTTGTCTTGGTGTTGACCTTGTCATCGCTGCATCCAGCTAGACTTTTTTTTACCATATTTCCTTGCCATTGTATATATCTCTCACTGCCAGAGTCTTTTGATACTAATTTGCACCAACTGAGTTACTTTGCTATAGACTTAAACCACATTACACAAAGAATTTGGCTGAGCAGCATTTTAGCAGGTAGACCTATTTAACCAATGGCAGTCCTAGAACGGGCCCCGGTGGCAATCTCTTGGAGCGTTGGCGCTACCACTAAACATGGCTTGTGAAGTATTTGATTTGCTACGGTGGAAGACCATTCTGCCAGGAGTGATGTGTGTGATTGCCCATGCAGACCCCAGGGCACCCATGGTGTGACCCCTCTCCCTCCCACACCAGGATGGCATCTAGAGAAGTGCAGCAAGCTTCCTGGTGCCACACAAATGACAGCACTGATGGCAGTGTGGATGGTGCAGCACCGGCATGGCCATCTGTATGCTGTTGCAGAGAATTGCATGCATGCCCACGAAGGGCACACAGACATACACTGACACAGGTAAGCAGTGGGACATTTCAAGAGCCCCTGGCCTCCCACGGCTCCACTGATGATGCTTCCCCAGTGATCATGCATGTTGGTGTGAGATCATGCAAGTAGCTACACACTGGAGCAAACTCCGTATTCTGCTTACAAGAAGCAATGCCATATTCATTTTCTTAATGCCCTGTGGGCACTCTTTTTAAAAAAAAATTATATGCCATCTATTTGGACTCACCACAATGGGTGCCATCCGATGCTCTATTGTGCAAGATCCGGCCGTTCATACAAATCATTAGTGAAAACCCAGAGATGGTGACTGTTTTCCCTTCACCTTTAAAAAACATTTGAATAGGAATTAGTACAGATTGTTCTAGGTCAGGAGAGATTGTGAACTGTGCCAGAGGAAGATTAAGTGACCAATGAAGTGTTCGCTCAGCAGCTTCTAATTGGTGCATCCGGGGTGGGATCTGCCAAATTGTACGCGGGTTCTGCCGGGCTCCCCTTGCAACATCTTCGGACCAGCAGTGCCCGTTGGAGAGCAGAGGCATAAAAATATATTGCGCGGTCTGCCGGCTGCTGCCTTGTTTCCGTGATGGCGTCTTTCACACAATGGCAGTGAGCTTGTTGAGATGTACACAGCACCTGATGTCCACCACGGGACCCTTTTGGTTTTCATAGGCTATTCTGCCCAGAGGTGCAGTAACCTTGCATTATAGACATCCGTTGGGGGTGGTACCTAAAGACATATTCCGAACACGCCGATAATTGGGGTCAAGTTTATGACCGCCAGACTCGCGAAAGTGGTATGTATTTTATGAAATAAATGAAAATCGGGATCATCCTGAAGGCCATTCTCTGGTGATGTGTTGTCACTGCTCTGCCGCAGTGTCCTGTTATTAACCAATTCATCATGCTAATTAAACAGCCTGATTAAGGCCTATTATGCCCTCAATTATTCTTATTTGGGCAATGAGTTGAAAGTAAATGATGTATTTCGGGTGTCTTCAATATTTGCCTCTCCGTATATTTTGGACTGGGACTCCCATCAGCCTTAGCAAGCATAGTCAATGGTGCAGGATCCTGGGGGCCATAGTCCAAAACCTCTTCAGAGACGCTGGTTGCAGACCCCGGATCTAGCTGGTGTTGGATGCAAATATGTTTCCAAAACGTTTCTAGGTAAGCCTCTGTCCCTCTTCTGGCGCATAAATGCTGTTCTGTTTTCAACAGCAACTACACGCAACCCAAGCAAGTCTATAAACATGTTCTTCTATAGCGATGCCACTAATTACTCAATGCACTGTAAATGCTAAATCTCAGATTGAAAGTTTAAACTAATGCCTTTCCTTCTTTCTTTAGAAGAATTGTGCTTGCAATGCTTGCGGGTAATTGACTTCCACAAAAGTACATTGTGTCCTTTCATTGTTTGTTTTATTAACGGGGTCTCCCATTCGTGACTACGGATAGAAACGATTGTTTCCATTTTTTTAATGACATAAGTGGTTACAAAGGAATCCAACCCAGTTTATTGGCCAGTACTTTGTTCTGGGTTGTGGTTTAACATTTAGTCGAAACCACACATGTTCTTATTTTTAATACACCCTCCCCCCCCCCCCAATATTACTCTATTGTCTTGACATTAACAAAAACAGGGCTGAGGGGATCCTCCAGGGGCAGGGCATTGGAGTGGTTTACTGTTTGACACATGTTTGGACACTTCAAGTGCCCTGAACCTGGAGGTTTCCTCTAACTTTCATTATGCACTCAAAACCCACTCACTTGATCTTATGATTTTAATAGGCTGATTACTGATGAGATGCAGAAAACATATTTTCGATTATTTCTAACCTTGCCTGGTATTCCTGGTAAACATGAATGACATTTGATCTTTTGGGGGTAGCTTTAGGCACATACATGTAGTGACGTTACTCAAAATGACTGGCCCACTGGGTGTGGGATGCTCCCATTTTGCTTTTCCTGCGTTTAAACTAAACATAGCCCAGATCTTTGGAATGCTCCACGTCGGTTGTGAGAAACAGTTTGAAATCCCATTTTTGTGCATGTGGTATGGATATCCCATAACATTGTATTTTTTCTTTTACCGCAAATGTATGCAGGGGGAGACTCCCGCAACCCACCCCCCACAACCCCACTATCTTAATAAAGACCCTCACCAACCCCCCCCCCATTTATAATTTCGCTGAAATGCAAATTAAAAAAATCCCATGTTATGAGATTCGATGGTTTGGACTCTATCCCTGTGGTAATGCCGTAAACGTAAGAGTGGCAACCCAATTTCAAATATAAAGTTGCGGTGAGGGAAGTACACGGTGCATTTGTGCGTGACGTTCCGTTCAGACTTGCACACAAAGGATGCAGGACCACCAGATGCTGAGACAACATTGGTTCATGCGCTTTCATTAACTCATTCACTACAAAAATCCCATTTGAAAAAGAAACTACGGACCGTAGGTGTGTGCACATACCTATATGTGCAGAAGTTGGCAGGGACTCGCAGTTCAATCAGAAAAGTCTTCAATTCAACTTGAAGAACAAAAAACCTTTCAGGAATCTGATTGGTGGGGTGGTGCAAGGGGACATGGATACCGGAGTGGAGATGTGTTTTGATGGCTGTATATGCTGGCTACAGGGCACGGTCCTGCGATGTCACGCTCATTTAGAATGTCCACATGTGGGAATGGGAGCAATGCTCATTAATATGCGGCTGTTGACTTGCACTCTACAATTAATATTGGCCCCTCTTTGGACCCCATTTTTCTTTTGAGTGAATTTCTTGTGGCGGGAGTAAATGTGTCGCCTTGTGCTACCCCAGTGCCAGTGTGACCTAGTGGTAGGAACATGCATTGCGCTTGCATCGTACCACACTCTCTTCACAAAGCATGCATCAGTAAAACACTGGCGCCTAGATAAAAAAAAACATCCCCAACAGTATTGTGTGATACCTTCCTGCCTACACTTTGTTTTTAATGTCAATGAGTTATGCTTGGTCCTGGCGATTTTTGTGTGCCCAAGAATAAAAGCATTAATTTGTTGAATAACGTTGTCAATTTCTTTATGCAACACTTTAAAGATCACCCCTTGTCCGAGCAGCAAATGGATGGGTGAACTTGCCCTGAAGACTGACTTGATTATGACTTGATTATGCCATTAACTGTGGGAAATGGAAAGAGCTATGCATTTAATATACCATGCATATAATGCAGTCGAAACCAATAGATTGACGTGTTCCTTTAGTGTTAATGGTGAGTTCACCCAAAATCGCTTATGGATATTATTACCTTTTGAACTAAAAATAACAAGTGTTCTTGCTTTTGACACATAACCTGCCAATAATAAGTGCACCACAACATATACCCCCACCCCATACACATATCCAACAGAAATTTAAAGGAAATATAATCATGGTAGATGAACCTCCAGAAAATGTGTGGGGCTAATCTGCACACATTTTCCTATGTGCACCGCACGACATACACATAGACCTGTGTACTCTGTGTGGACACAGCCTACAGGAGGCGTCCCCCTGTCATGTTTAGTTGGGATATGGCAGCCAAGAGTACATCAAGGCATATCAGAAGGGGGTAGGAAAGCCTTCTTCCTCCCATGGCCCGCCCTATTAACTAACAGAGGCTCCATGGATCCGCCCTTTCCCTTTGTTTAAGCTCTGCTGCTGGTGGCAGCTTCTCATACTAAGCAAAGTTCAATTCACACATCCCCACACATGGCCTGGCTGCAGAGGCAAAACAAACAAGACCGGAAACCCCAACACCCCTATTTAATATGCACTGTGCCAACCTGAAGCCTGCTCCCGCCCTAAAGTATTAATGACCTTGAGCTGTAATATCTGGGAATAGCTGAATACAGGAGGCAACCCCCCCCCTTACGGGACCCCATTTAGAACATACAAGAATGTGGTTTGCAGCAGACAAAGTCTAGTTCTCACCGCAGCTTCAAGGGAGACCTGCCGCTTTAATCAGGAACCGCAAAGAGCTCTATTAACTAGAGAGACCAGAGACCCTTTGGTCCACAACAGACAGAAATAAGGGTGGAATGTAGTATTACATGTTTTCACCACTTTAAATGTTGTGTTGCAAAGCATTCTGGTTATGACCTCATGCATACAGAAGATTGTTGATAGGGACCCAGTATTGGTTCATTAAGGTGTGCTTAGACTACACCAGTCACTGTGGCCCCTTTGGCTTTAAAAGAGGGTTGGGCCTCTCTTTTGGTCAAATCTGAAGACGTCACAAGGAGTAACAAGAACAACTTTGCATTGGACCCTGGCTGAAGGTACAATCTGCCTTACAGCTTCTACCAGTGAAGGAAGGCCCGGATTTTCAAAGAGGGAAGCAAGATCCCTCCCCTTAACATCTCCCAGGTAATCGAGGGAGATACTGAATCCAGACGACCCTCCAGCACCTCCAGATGTACCCCACCAGCACAGAGCGTTCCCTGCTAAGCTCTACAGCAAACTTTCTAGGTGGGAAGTGCCAGAGAGTCTTTGAACCAAACTAAGGACAAGACAGTTGCCTGCAACATTCTCCTCAGCTTCGGGCCGTCCTCCTTAAAGTATGACACAAGCCCAGTGAAGAAGCTAGGAATGAGTGCATCGACAAGCATCCACCAATGTCTGCCTTAAAGGACACTTTCGAGCCAGTTGAGCCCCTCGAGCTGCAACCGACTGCACCACTGACTGTTACGCCATAGCCTCTAACGCCGTCCAAGACACCTCAACCAGTGCTTCAAACCTGCCGATCAGCACTGAGACGATTCCTGACGTGCCGTGAAACCTACTCTACACTTCCGAGCACCAAGAACTTCTACAAGCACAAGGTACATTGTGCGTCTGTCCCCCTGGTCCTTCTCCGAAGGCCCCTCCTGACATTTTATGACCCATTGCTCCCTTTGTGTTGAAACCAAATATCCTTGAAATATTGTGATGAATTACTTTACAGACTACCCTCCAGTCGGTATCCAGAGTGCATCCTTTTTCCTTCTATGAAACTGTCTGTCCTCTGCATTCCTTTACAGGGTGAGTTGCATTTTGTAGTGTGCTAGAACTGTCTGTTGGAAAATGATACAGTAGATATTTTTATACAGCCTTTACTGGACAGTCCCTTTTATCATTCAGTAATATTTGTACTTTCTCTGTGTTGCAACTAACCTATGATCCACGACCTTGCAGAGATGAGCCTGCCATTATGTCCACGTTACCCAAAATTGGATAAGGAGGGATATAATTTGCAAGTGTGGCCAATCTGTTTGGATCTCTTCTGGTATACTAGAGGTGTGGGGCTGATTGATGGTTTAGAAACTGTCATTCATATCAGGACCACTGGTGCCCCGGAAGTTTATTCGTCACACCGCCGGTCTGCTGTCATAGCTACAATCTACATTAGAACAGCGGTAATATCAATAGCATATAACTCCCTCTTTGAGCGTACATCGCCAATTCACAATGGCTCAGAGAAAGGAGGCTTAAGATAATTGAGGAGGGTGGGCAGCCGACATATTTCTGCATTGGTTTCATAGCTTTAGCAGATTCTTATTTTTGGCCACAAAGATTTTTTATTTTTATTTCTACAATTCTAGAATGCAATCTCCTCTGAACATAGCTTCAATTTTGTCGAATTCTGCGTTTTGTAATGGATGTGGCCACATCTTTAAATGATATTGTCCACTTCATGCACAGTATTCATTTTCAGTTTGGCAATCTCGGTTAAAACGGGGTTGCAGCCTCATAAAATATGCCTCTTTCGCAGGGGGCTGTTCGGTAACACTTTTCCGTGGTGTTAGTTTCTCATGGAGTTTTAATTAAGAGATAACTGTCACCACAGGTTTACTGCATAAGGCTGCAATATCCAGCTGAGAGCTAAATGCCAGTGCCAAACCTTACGGGTTGGACTGCAAGCAGGGGGGCGAGTCTAGAACACGAATCCGCTTTATAATTAATAACCTTGCAAGTCTTTTTTTTTATTGTCATGTGTGGCAGAGGAAGAAATGCAAACGTCTCAGTTCTTGGTTTAATAGCACCACTGTTTTTGTTTCTGGCTAGGAAGAGCCACAGGCTGCCGCGGCCTCGTGTGCTTGTTGCCAGGTTTCTTTGAACTGAAAGCGTTTTCATGGTCATGCAACCTGCCCTCTCCCAAGCTAGCCGGCATTTAGAAAATAGCCCCGACTCGTACAAGGTGACAAATGGGG
Source organism: Ambystoma mexicanum (assembly GCF_040938575.1). NCBI lineage: Eukaryota > Metazoa > Chordata > Amphibia > Caudata > Ambystomatidae > Ambystoma > Ambystoma mexicanum. Next base: position 965,857,347 of record NC_090937.1, read on the forward strand.
GCGATGTCATCATTTTCAGTTGAAATAGGCCCGACCCATAGTGGGGCTCCCTCAGAAGGAACGCCCCCCCCTCCCGAGCAGTGGCCCCCATGTTCAGTCTTACTACACAGCAACGTATTGAAACCTTTTTTTACCTTAAATGTGTGCTTTGCTGTGCACACCATACAAGCTGCCCTTTGCTGGCTGCTGTCACCTTAATTCAAGACTTCAAATGTGCACTTTGCAGCATGCCTGTTACAGGCTGCCTTGCTGGTGCCCAGTATTCAGCAGCGTTATCATCTTGTTGCCTTTTACTCTGGTTTCATCTGCATTAGCACCTTGTTGACAAAGATCAATTACAAACGCATTTCAGCTCCCCGTTGACTGCCTGATATGATATGTCATTTATAACGCGCCTCTACACAAGTGTTTCTTGCCTGCCCTGTGCTAATCTGCAGAAATGAACATCCTCGCTGCATTCCTTTGTATCCATTGTTATTTCAGCATCCCACACGTTACTGATACGGTTTCCCTGGTTGTAGGCAAGGGGCACCCCAAACATTATATTGAAATGGCCCCCCACACATCTACAGCCATCCCTGCATACACAAGTAGCAAAATGAAAACTCCTTAAACCCGCTCTCGCTTGAAAAGTTAACACGTGGCATGGATATATCGTTTACGCACGCACCTCCCTCTTAGCCCATCTCTTTCCATGTCAACGCGACAGCATAGCGATGACCTAGTTTGGGGCCGCAGGATTCTTTTTCCAGACTGCCCCTTGCTGAGTGGCTGCTGCATCAGGTACAGGATTGTATTCTTTCATAATGATGACTGAGGTTTCTTGAGGGCCAGGACCTACGTAAAGTGATATTGCAGGGCCACATTTTAGCATTGCCATAGCTTTAAATTGGAACTCGCTTGGTCCCCATCCCACTAGCCAGCCCGTCACATGCCTCAGCTTCCAGTGAGTGAATGCCACAATCTCTAGCACCCATGGGAGCAGAGCTACTATAACTTTTAATTAATAAAGCTGTCCCTCAGGAACCAGCAAGGAGCTGACGGGCAGACAGGGTGTGGCACGGTAACTGGTGGCAGGGGTATCAGTTGGTGGGTCCCCTGCAGTTGCAACAGATTATTGTCCCTTACATTTAAGATGGTAAAATACAGGGGTATGACTACATAATGAAATTGGAAAGCTCCAATTAATTGTGCACTCACTATAGTTTTGTTTTATTCGGGGTCAAAGGTTGTTTGATGTCACTTTTATCAGTGACATGTGGGGTGTATGGGGAAGAGGATGAAGAGTTCTATGTACCTTTCACTACCCTTATGATTTTGGTAAATTAGTGCTGGTGGGTGCATCATGACAACACACTCTGCTGCACTTGGGGTTTAGGAGCCCTGGGCTACATTGTATAAAGTTTGCATCTAAGGGAAAAGAACATTTATTTTGAAACCTAACAAGTAAAGGTGCAAACTAGTTCCACCTACACTCAAGAGCCCATACCAGTTTTATTGGAAATAACTTTTCTGTATTCACTGTAACGTAAATACTAATTGGGCCAAATTATTTTGGTCTGTTGCAAAAATCTGTATTTAATATTACCTGGTCAGTTTTTTGTTTAAAATCAACAAACAAAATCAAAGGAAATACCGTCTGTGAGCAATCGATATTAAGATTCCAGACAAGAAGGTGAACATAAACAGATATTGATAATGTGTTGACTTACAGGTATTGATAATACTATCAATATAAAGCCGCACTTCAAAAATATACTGGGTGTACATCTACTGAATAACTGCTCGATTTATGCGTGCATTCTCTCTGCAACTTGCACTAAATTCCCTAAACAAACTACCAGCACGCCATCAGAGAAAGACAACGCACTTTCCTAAGCAATAATCCTGATGAATTATCTTATTTTCTCAATATTTTAATAATCAAACGATTTCCAAATTTACAATACTAACCAACAACTTTTTGGAAATTGAGTTATCTTGAAAAGCTAAATTCAAGTTGCAAGTTAACTCATTAACATTTTCTGTAATTTCCCAAAAGATTTTTTTCCACCAAACAAGTTCGTATCCTCATGATAAAAATAAATACAACTTGAAAATGTTCTTATGTTGGTTTCAAACATTCCTTGACACGCTGTCAATAACTAGTGCAGAAGCCTTCTTGCAGTTGAAAATTAATGTGTTATATTCTCTACACGTTTTGAAATGAATGATTTCTTCATCAGGAGCTAATTTCCATCAGCTTCATATTATTGTCTGTTGTAAAAATGTAAACTCTGTTAGTGCTCCACCAATATACCCTAGTTCTTAAACCACAAATATAAATGCGTTAATGGAGTATTTTTATATATTTTCACAATAGACAATAAAATTAAGTTGATAGAAATTAGCTTCTGATGAAATCTTTAATTTCAAAATCTATAGAAAATATGACGACACATTGATTTTCATCACCGGCAAGAAGGATCATGCAGTAGTTATTGACCGTGTTTCTAGGAATGTTTGAAGCCAATTTAAGAGCATTTTCAAGTCGTATTTATTTTTATCTTGATACAGAAATGGCTTTAGGGGAAAAATGTATTTTGGGAAATTACAGAAAATGTTAATGAGTTAAATTATTTGAAAAATCTGAATTAATATTTTCAAGTTAACAAAGTTCTAAAATGCTGTTTAATTTTGTGAAGTTTGAAATAGTTTGATTATCAAAATATTGATAAAATAAGATTCATTAGAATTATTCCTTAGGGCTAGTTAGTGTGTTGTCTTTCCAACAGAGGTTGCCTGAGGTAGTGTTGTTGACTTACAGGTATTGCCTATTTTTGGCGAATGACATTTTCAGCCAATTTTGTAGCCACATTGTTTGCCACTTTTTGTTTCCGCACAAATATAGATGGTACGTTTTGGCAAGGTATATAGAAAGAGGACGAAGGTTGAAGTGGGCAAGCCGGGGGTCTACCTCTGCTTTATACAGGTTAAAAAATAAAGTGAAATCAGCAAAACAAATGTTTGCGAAATGTCATTCGGCAAAAAAAGATTTGAGGGATATTCACTGATCCGACTTACGTTTTTTGAAGTGTTGCAGAAAAACATCAAATAACATTGATATCCATGGGTTTTGCGTGCTTTATCAATACATAAATAAAGCGTGTAATCTGTAGCGCTTCAGCAGAAGCCCTGGAGAACCTCCCCCCCCCCCCCCCGCTTCTCCGAGTCCCAGTAGCATATGCCCAGAAGTATTAAGTCACCCACCAACATAAAAAAGACCCATTGAACACAGAGCTGGTTCACTGGATCTCAAGCTCCCAGTCCTTTCAAAATCGACACTGAGGAGATGTTGTTTCCTGGTGCCTGAGGCCTGTGCTGGGGATACCACCTTCGCGTTCCACAAGAGTGCATCCCCAGGGACAGCGGGACATCTGAAAAGGGATGCAACAAAGTGGGGATCTAGAGAGTGCGTTCACATTCAGGCTGAGGAAAACATGGAAGCAGAAGCGCCGCCATTAAGCGTGTTTTCCATCTGAAGCCGGGTTTGACACTCATCCCATGAACGTGTGAATTTATGAATCGCGTGGCGGAAGCTCTCGTCTGGGTTTTTGGCAGACTGGCATGCACATTATTTTTGGTTTCCAGACTGGGTGCTCCACCCAGAGGCAGCGTGCAATCCGGAGCGTGTTAATTAGCGCGCATTGCTGCCTCACATCTCTCTACTGTGGACACGTTGCCAGGGGGGGTTGCAAGTGCTTCCTGCGATGGCTTGTTCAAAACACGTGGGCGACGCAGTTGTTTGACACTGCTTTGCTCTTGGTTAAATCTCCCAGTTTATTGCTGGCGCACGGCCACCGAACTGGCAAAAAATGAACTCCTTTCTGGGAGAGGGCGCTGTGAGTTTGTTTCGTTCCTGTTTTTCTGCCGTTGGATTGGCATGGCGTGCACAGAACTGTTAACAATCACGTTGAAATGACTCTATTGTATAGCAGCCCACAATTTTCGAGTAACTTAATTTCAATGCATGAAAAAAATCAACGTGCAAGTTGCCCTTACTGGCCACAGCAAAACAGAATGGAGATTGTATCCCACATCTGTAAACAAAAGCAGCGATTTATAAAACACCTATAAGATCCACTGTTTCCGTTACAAGCACCGATGCGAGGAGGGGGCTTTACCACCCGATAGAAACCCCAGGCTCAAGTTGGAGGCCATGGGGCAAAGTGAGGTCGTTGATGCTGTTCCCTGCGATGCTTAGTACCCGGGACTGCATTAATGGTACGGGGTTCAACCCGGGTAATCCTCGCTCTGCCCAGGGTGGGACTGGGGCATAAAATTGTCCCAGGCACCAATGAAAGTGTCCCACAGTTGCAAATGGCAGTTAATTCCTTTTGTGACTGACTGTTTCAATAGTACCTAAGGGGGAGTTTTTTTAAAATTAAATGTGATCTAAACTGTGCCATTTAAAGATAGTAATTCAACAACAATCGTCAAACTTACTAGCCGCATAGTGAAGTAACTCATCAAAATGGCCCACATTGGCCAAACAATTGGGCCACTTTGACCAAATAAAATTGCCTACACTAGCATTTTGCGTCTCTTGGTTTGGGCATTGCCCTATTGCCCTATAGGCCAGTCCGAGCCCGGCTCTGTCCAGGAGCTAGAACAGACCTGGCCGTTATGCGTGCACGTGAATGCTTTTCCTGGCTGCTAAGTAATGATGAAAGCTTAGGCTGTGGAGCGTGCAGTGCCGGAAGGAGTATGGTGTGGGGGACGAGAGGCGGAGTCATCCAGGTGCCAAACGAAGGCGGGACAGACAAACCGAGGCCGAGGCAGACTGTGGCGACATTAGAAGGTGGGCCCATGGAAAGTGGACCTTCTGCCGGAGCACTTCCCACGCTTCGTTTGACAATATATTTAAGAAAACATAAATATCTCAGCACAGCCAACAGAATATACCTAACCGGTACCTGCGACCAAAGCGCTGCGACCAAAGCGCTGCGCCAAAAGCGCTGTGGCAAAACGCGGCATACCGCCAAGGGAAGGCAGCAGGTGACTGAACCGGGAGGAAGAGATTCACTGAGCCTTACAATGGGGTAACGCCAATCAGAATGGCTGGACTGCACAACCAGGGTACTAAACCCTTTTAAGCAGCTATACTGCAAAACACAATCATTTTAAATATAGTATTTGATAGCAAGGCTCATCAAAACAATTTGCAGGTGGTTTTGGAGGAAAAGAGTATTGTGTTGAAGTAATTTTTTTGGGTGGGATGAAATGCCATGCTTGACTTTATTTTTTTCCTGATACAAAAATCACTTTCCACATATTCTAAGACTTGGTTAATTTACTGAGTTAACTCAAGCCCTAGAGTATTTAGAGTCAGTTGTCTGGCAGTTTTAATAATAATAATGGTTTTTGTATATAGCGCTACATACCCAATGGTCTCAGAGCGCTGTAATAACAGAAGACGTTACTATCCCACCGACTGGTACTGAATGTATTGACCTCGGAAGGATGAAGGGCTGAGTTCACCCCGCCGGGATTGGAACCTGCCACAGCAGGTTGCGCACAGATATCTGGGGCGAGCGCTTAGTTCACTTGGCTATCTGACCGGCTGAGGATTCGGAATGGGCATCCTTTCAAGAACTTTATTTTCTTCCCATCATATCATCACTGGATACCTTTCTGTGTATCCCTCCTCCTGTTTCATGTACAGTAGCACTTCCCACCCTTCCCAAGCCTAAACAAGTTACACGAGGCTTGGGACATCCATAGTACAGTACAAATATGTTGTAGGAACTGAAAATATTCTCTTGTAAAATACTGCTGTTGTTTGCACAAGACTAGCAAGTCATGCGATTGGAAAATCATGTTTTCTTCAGAGTAGGCGACCGCTAAATGGTATGACGACAAGCTAAATTCAGAGCTATTCGTTTTTGGAAGCATGACTTTTACCAGTCACTTCAGCTGGCGGTGGGGCTGTAGAACCCACCTTCTGTGAAGAGTGACCCAGTTCACCCTGGTTTCTCTGTGTGTCACTGTGAAGGCGCTAAAAAGCTGAGACGATGCTTACATTTTGGGATGGGGAGGTTTCCCTTGAATGCTTGTACCCATATTTGATGTTGCCACCTGAAGATGTTTTCCCAGAATGATGTCCATGATGCTCGCACCGCTCTCTAGCCTGCCGCACTTTGCAGCATGCTTGTTTGGCAGGGGTGTCAGTGAAGCTTTCCACGTTCGGGGAGGGGGGCGGGGAGGAGTGGGGGGGGACGCTTGGGCTGCAGCTGTCATTCGTGTTTGTCCTGAGCCGCCTTGTGAAACCTTTTTATCTTTTGTAGGTTCTCCCATGCCATCCTCTTCATCTAGCCCATCCGTTATTGAGCACACACATTCCCCTCCTCCATCACCCAGCCTGCATGACAACCAGAAGTGGCTCATAAGTGCTAATGCCACCCAGCCCGGGCAGGACTCTGACACTGATGACGAGTACACTGCCAGCTCTTACCTAGTGCACGGCGGCACAGTTTCAGTGTGTGACCCAGGCCATGGTAAGCGGACGAGCCCTCGCAGTTGCATTTCATGTGTCTCACCTCTGCGCTCTTATGTTTGTAATTTAACTGTCGAGCACGACTTGTTCCATAGAGATTTGCAGTTTAATTGTTTTCATTTTGCTTGTGTAGACCTATGTATATTGCACCTGGGCAACACCAGGCAGGTAAGCATACATGCCCTATGGGGGTTATTACTGACGTGACCGTTTTTTTCTAATATGTTATGAAAATGTTATTTATTTATTTATTTATTTATTGTTATAGTTGTGTATAGCTCAAAGAGCTTTAGCAACTGATACACTTTCAATACATTAATACAAAACAATTACATATAAAGAATCTCATAGACAGTCATTCATTATAAAATCTTATGTAGCGCACTGCAAGCTGAATCGTCACAAGTCGCAGTGCATGGCACGCGGCTGGTGAAAAGACTGATCCAGGGCTTGAGGATGAGGAGGACATTGAAGCAGGTATTTGTAAGAAAATATGGCTGAGCGTGAATATGTTGGACTGCAAAGGGTGGGGTGGTAGGCCTGGACCATGCAATGTCCATCAACTTGTCTTCCCACTTGCACTTTGCAGTAGTGAGCCAGCTGTGGTCAAGGTGAGCAGGAGGATGTATGCCCCTCTTCCTCCCCCCGCCCCCGCATTCAATGGGCCCTGATTTGTTCATTTTGGTGTGCCGCGTTGCCACTCTCCTGTTGGTGCACCACAAGGCAGTCCCCTAGAACAGCCTTATTGTAGCACTGGTCCCGATAGTGTTTTACGCGGGGATGTTCTAACTGCATAGGCAGCAGGGACAGTAGCTGGGGGTCAAGCTGGGCGTGTGATAGCCAGTTATAGCAGTTTCAGTGTCCTTGTTTGGCCCAGGAGCCACTGTGTAAGGTTTTTAAGAGGGGCAGGGAGTGTTTTAGGCACACCCAGCCGGTAATTGGAAAAGGCAGACTAGGGGGACATTAACATTATCAATTGTGGAGTAAAATGAGTTCCAACTAAATTATCATGATGGTTCGAAGTTATGTAAGAACGGCTACATGGCTGGTAGCGTATGACGAAGGCTTCTTTGGTAGGGTGACCAGATTTAAAAAGTAAAAAACCGGTACTGGACAGCTAACATAAAAGTAGGACTAACTCTTGAAAGTGGCTGTCAAAGCACTACACTTCAGTGGTGGTTGGAGGAGAAGGGGGTTTAAGTGTTACTGTTCAAATAAACACATATTATAATTACTTTATCACAAACTAACATTTTCTTAAGTAGTAAAATGAAGCATTTCTTCTGTGCGAGCTTGTTCATTCCTGCCTGCCAGCTATGAAGACCTGGTACTAAAAACCAGGACGACTGCAGTTTCCAATGGAAACATCATCTTGAGAAAGGGGTACAGAGCACCCAATTGCAGGACAGTGCCGGCCAAACCGGGACGTCTGGTCACCCTATTCATTGATCGATTCTTTGATAATGGAGAGACATCCATGCAACTCGATGAGTGAATGTGCGTAAATGAATCTTTCCTCTTTGTGGTCTTCGATACTGCTACTTGACACAATTGATTTCTCGTATGGGAATGAGCAGACTATAACGGGACTGTCCACCATCTTGGATCTCAGTTGGGCCCCTCTGAGCCTCCCTCACTAGTGCTGCCTGCAGTGAGCTGCCATTTCCTCTTTCCCCAGAGTAGGCATTGTAAGCTATAGAGAGCCCTAGTAATCCGTGGGAAAACCCTTCCTTCGTTTGAATGGTCTTTCTGTGCAGGGAAACTGAGACGCATCTCTGGCGCACACAGCCTTTGCCCGAGCACGATGCCTCAGAAAGGGTTTCCCATGGCATTCCTTTCCCTGATCGGGGAGCCAGGGATCTGAAACCTTGTATCCGCAGAGCTCCCAAGTTTGTTGATGTGAAATGTTTTCCCTGCAGGCTGTGGTGCACATGTCACTATGCTGGGTACCTCGCTACCTTGCCAGAGATCAGGAAATGATTGGCTTAAAGAGAAATGTATCCGTTTCCACTCTGGATGCGTTGGGTCTGCTTAGTGCTTCCCCAGTTCTACTGATGGGCCTAGAACTGGACTATGGCAATTGTCCCTAGGGGTGAGGGAGTAGGAACCGTGGTTGTCCTCTGTCTTATGCCAGGACACCTGGCACAGTCCGGGATAAGGCTGGTATCTATGTAGAATTCAATTTAGGATACGGCAGCCTCCTCGGCCTGTAAGCAAACTCAGGTGATGGGCGGTCTGCTCCCGGGTCTGCAGGGGCCATGGAAGCTTGTATTATTTGTGGTAGCTAAATAGGACTTTCTTTTTTAAATGACTGGGCCATGCATCTGTTAAGGAAGGATATGTTCACGCAAGTCACAAGCTTCGAGTGGCTCTTCGCACCCTGGGAACGGAGGCGTGTCTCATGTCTTGGGAAAAGGATTTGGCAGAAGGAGAAGTAGGTTTAAACAGATTTCTGTAAGGGGTTGTGAACATGGATAAGAAGAGTTCTGTCATTAGGGACGATCTTAACATTTTTAACAAAACAAAGGTTCAAGTGGGGGGAGTGCTATTTGAAAATGGAAGCAAGTTTGAGGGAAAAAAACGTAGGTGGTGTGAAACTTGTTACACACTTGTAGACGGCTTCTTGAATTATTTGCGTAAAAATATGTTTTGCTCCATAGAAAATGCATCATTTTACACAGTGATATATTTTAGATTGGGTAGTATTGAGATAGCAAAACACAAGAGGTGATGGCTGGAAGGTTTAGAATGAATCTTATACCTCTGGCATCGCCCTGGGCAACCCTCCAGTCTATTTTTCTTCTCCTGCCAAGCCATTACAGAAGGGGAAAGACCATATGCAAATCAGGGTTGGTCCCACCCCACAAGGGGCAGTCGAGCCCGAACTGCTAGGCCACATCCTTTCTGCATGGGACCACAAGCATCCCAAGACGTGTTTCGGCCTTGGTAACAGTGGCGAGTAGCTTAGATCTCTGGGCCCAGCAAGCACTGGACCTAGGTCTGGGCATACGTGTACCAGTTGGGGGGGGGGGAGTATTGAGATAGCTTATTATATTTTGATCTGACAGCATTTTTGTTTGGAGCTAGTCAGAATGAGTGCACACCACTTTGGTGTGTGTGCCAGTGGAGCCGTAACCGCATGTGTGCAGTGGCTCTGCATTTGATGGACGCCTGACATGTTTGTATTGATGGTATATCATTTCCATAAGTTGGTGAACATCAGTTTACCAGATACCTAGCTATGCCTGCAACATTGCATGCTCTGCCAATTGCAATGATTTGCAACTTGAGTACTATCACTTTCATTTTTACTATAGTAATGATTAGATGGTCACCCATTTGCTGACTGCCGGGCTGGAAAAGAGAGGCAAATTGTTGGCATGTTAAGCTTAACTTATTGAAGGAAGCAAGGCCTATCACTTGGGCATGCTTTTTCTGACTTAAACGAAGTGTTTGACTTTGGGCAATTACAGGTCTAAAAAGAGACCAAACCCACTCAACAAAGGTGAATGGTCACACAAGAGAAATTAATTTTCATAGTCCACATACGTGCATTAAAGAAGCACCGACGGGCACCTTTTAGGAAAAAGTCAAGTTCACAACTGTGCCTCTTAAGGGGAGAGTGCTCCGGTTTTGCGATTACTCTAGAATGGCTATTTCCTATGCATATCTTTCCTCCTTAAAAGTCGACACCACTCATTACGTTTCACCTAGTTGCTGAGGATTGCACTTTTTTCTCACCCAGCACCTCGCAATCTTTGGCAATGGGTTGATAAGTGGAAACGGCATGCTGACCAACGCCTGCTGCAGGTGGCCCGTGTGCTCCAATGCGACATTCACTTTTAAAGAAGAGAATACAAGAGATGAAACCTCGTTTTGCCCTCGACTGCTCTCCCATCACTCAATACTTTCACTTGAAACCTCCGGTGTCTTTACTCCGACTGCAAAGAATATTGGAAAACCCATGCTGGTGGACTTTGCTTTAGTGCTATTTAATATGAGTGTGAGTGAAGGCACAGCTGGCATTTAAAACCTGTGATCGCACCACGTGTTCATGGATTGCAGCGTCAATCTCTCTGTGTTTATACAAATGCATGGTCGCCTAGCCTTTTGTGTTTTGCATTTTATAGGTTTTGCTTCAAGATTCAATAATTCAAGATGAAGTAAAATCTAATTTGACGGCACGAATGGAACTTGACGTTGAATTATTTGCATATTGCAGCACTGTGGCTATGTGGAGTTTCCTGGGGGACCTCTAAAGGTAGTCTTAGTGCCCCGGGGACCAGCTGATGGGGATAGGGGGGCACCAGAAGATGGGACGAAACGTATTTTTTTAAAACAAAAAATGGAACTGTCATGTCGATGCACACATAACGAAGGAGACTTTCTGCGCAGCCGCTTCAGAAAACCAAGGTGCACCATGAATGTTGAACTGCTACGTAGCCTATGATCCTTGTGGCTACCCCCTGCCACGTAGCCTATGATCCTTGTGGCTACCCCCTGCCACGTAGCCTATGATCCTTGTGGCTACCCCCTGCCACGTAGCCTATGATCCTTGTGGCTACCCCCTGCCACGTAGCCTATGATCCTTGTGGCTACCCCCTGCCACGTAGCCTATGATCCTTGTGGCTACCCCCTGCCACGTAGCCTATGATCCTTGTGGCTACTCCTTGGAATCATCCAGGCATTTTTCAAGGGTCAATTTTTGTAAGATAGTCCATTCTTCTAGAGCAAACATTGACAATCTTTCATAGCCAGGGCAGCGTCAGCCCTGGCCAACCCTTGCCACTCCCCCCTCACCCCTCCAACCCCCCCATGGACAGGAGCGCAACGGGAGTTCCAGAGGTAAATTGCAATGACAGTGCGAAGCAGTCTGTTAATCCCGGGCCGGATTTATCCCAAGGAATCGCCTCCTCAGTCGACATCCTCCCATTTCTTGTAAATCAGTGAACTCTTTTATTTTTGTAATCATATTTTTGTCAATAATTGCAATGCGTACATGAAAACATTAGAAAGAGGAATGAGGGCAGGAGGTGGCCATATTTCCATTGTTAAACACTTTAGTCGCTCACTTAACGGACTGGATGTTTGCTACATGTTTGTGTAGCTTGATATTGATTTGATCTGTAAATGCGCCAACATTTGTTTTTTGGGGTGACTGGGGGGAGGGCTTACGGGAGATTCGGGTGAGCGAGCAGAGGCGGGATTTGGGAGGTAGCGCATTCAGTTTTGAAAGCACCCTTTGAATAAAGCACACGCTCATTCAAATGCGTGCTATTTGCAGTCTTGGGTAAACAAAGGCCAACATAGTATTTGATGTTTTTGAATCGATGGGGGTTTCCATGGCACCATGGGAACCACCGCTCGGATACCTAGTGCGGATGCCCAGTTCATCAGTGCGGTGCCTTGCTCTAGGGTCTGTCTGCTGATAGGGTCTCCCCTCTAGTCTAATTAAATCGGCTCTCCTGAAGAGCCTCTCCCTTTGTAGCCTCATTTACAAAGGGCCATTTATAAAGCGTGTGGCTATTCAGGCAGATGGGACCGGAGCAGCAAATTAAGGCAGCCAGGTGGCTTTTAGCGTTTTTATTATTTACGTCTTTCCTTTTTTAATTTTTCTTCTTTTTTTAGCACGCTCATCAGACAAAGGTTAATTGTTACCTGCAATTCCCAGTCCTGCTCTTGAAACAAATAATTGTCCCAGCTTTGCACATAGGTATGCGCAGAGCATTTGCTTCCCGGCTTGCGGCCATATTGCGGATGCCGCGTTAAATCTATATATGCCATATCTGTTTCTCCTTCAGCTGTCTCCAAGGAAGCGCATGAATGCAGAGGAAACATTTGGACGCGTGATCCCACTGTGATCCGTGCACTTCCCATGTTTCATCAAGCAATTGGTATCGGAAATTGCTTCTAGACATTTTTATTTTCTCCAAATTGCATTCCTGTTCACGGTGCAATCGGTCTGTGGCATCGTTTCCTTGGTATTTACTATTGCTGCTGATGGGAATGTGATTTCAGCATTAAAAGAAGTCTCATTCTGCTTTGATTAAGAAAAGCAGTATTGTGTGCTTCATCACCTAGGTTGATCAAAGAAGTTGAATGCTCGCTTCAACCCCTTATTTGGAGGAATTAAACAAATGTAGGTCCCCAAAAGTTGCCCCAGTATGCCATTAAGATTTAAATATACATGAGCTGGCGTCGTGGTAGGAAAGGCGTGGGATTTGGACAAGGCATACATATCTAGGGAAACGCGAGATCAGAAATGAGCACTAGACCCCTGACTTATGAATGGTTTGGTGGGTAAAGCATATCCATGCGCTCTGTTGACGGGCCAGTCTAGGGCAAGTTGCTTTTCATTTAGCAGAAGACACAAAAGGAGTCCTTTAAAAAGAAAACTATTACATTCTTTCCTGGCAACGATAGGCCACTTAATAAGGTGACTTATAGCAGGTTTTGGTAGGATATGTTGGGTTTTTCTACTGCATGCTTTTCTTCTCTGTGCTTTCTAGACAGCGATTGTGCATCATCCCGGCTTAAACTCTTGAAAAGTTCAAATAAGGTTCATCTATCCAGATGACCGTGTTGGTGACGTAGTGTGGGTTCTGTGACAGACGGTGTGCTCTAGTGGCCGTGTGGATGGGGAGTGTCGGTCTTACTTTCTTTCACCGAGTGTACGCCACATGCCTATTGACACTTTTCTCTATTTCTTAGTTGGACTATCCAAAGTTCTTCCAGTCTTCCTAGACTGAAGTTGCGTGAAATGATTTTGGATATATGTATGAATTGCATATGCGTGTTGGATTGACCAAAAGACTGATGGGGAACATCTTGAAGGGCGGACATAACATGGAGATAAACCTACATAAAAAGGTTTTGCCCAGTTGAATACAATGTTGCTTTTACTCAAATAGTCAACTGAGACGAGGTTTAAAGACATTTTTAGTTTTACCTCCAACTGGAGTATTGTCTCTTGGCTGCACGGATCATGCAATCAATGGACGGTAGCGTAGTATTTGATCACAATTCAAGGTCTAGCATATTTATTCACAAGCTCCAATCAGTGCAAAAAAATCGATGACCCGTCAGAGTAGTATTCTTAGCCACATTCTTGAACATTTGGTAATATTTTAAATTGCACAAATCGCAAAGGAAAAGCAGTGTACTTGTCTGCTTGCTTCTTTCATACCAATTGAACACACAGACATTCAAGCAGATATTTCACAATGATAATTGTGCAAATGTCTTTTTACCAGGGATCAGACCTTTATCCGTTAGAAAGAATTGTTCCTAATGTGATAAATTAAGTTATATATTTCTTGTTGGTTTGTACAGAGTCTCATTGTATCTGAATAGACAATTATAGAAGATTTTCCATAAAACCATTGATCACATAATGGGGACAGTTTGATTGGTCTTCCCCCAATAGACCCACGATTAATCAAAAATTCAAGCGGGCTCGACAACACTATTATAGATGAAAAGATTAATCTTGGAGGATAATAATGAAATATATACCTACATTGTCATAGCAACAGTGTTTTGAAATTGATGATCTTTCATTAATTTGAAACCAGAAACCACAGCGTTGCAGAAGGCCTCAGACCTTTACTAAATGTAAGTGTGGGCATTTAGAGTAAATATAGGGATCTGGTCCTCTTAGATGGGACCTCTTGGCTTGGAAGCATTTCTTCACGATTCCTGCTCAGATGCCAACTCTCCTCCTAGATGATGGGCGGGGTTCATTGCACTAGATGTCTGTTGTCCTATTTCTCTGTATGTGTCGAAAGGTATTTCTACTTCTTTCATTCTAGTTGAAAACAAGCTCATCGAAAACACAGCGGTATCTTTGTCTCCACCTTTTATGAGGGACATCCAATTAATCAAGTTCCTCAAACTGCTCGACACCTTAACTGACTACTGCGAGAATGACTCGATTTTCCAGTTGGAGCGGAGTCTCAGCAGCAATGCCAATTCAAATGCCAGCCTGAACAATAGCCGCATCTCACAAGCTCAGACGGCTAAAGGATATGCTTAGTGGCAGACTCTTTTCTGTTGGGTGTGTGTATACATGGAATGCCTTCCGAGTTTAATTTTGGGCAGAAGGCACTTCCTTAGCTTTGTCAGGAAGCTAAACACCAAACTGCTTTCGGTCTCATTGTCTCACTGTCTAGATTTTGGAACGTCAACACTTTTGAAATGACCTCTTGGACATAGCTAGATTTAAACACAATATAAATCACCCCCTTAGTTATGTTAGGTTTTTCTACTGCACCAGGCACTATCATAGTGGTCTACGCGTGCTGAGGTTTGTCCGGAGTGCAGCCTACTGTGCCTCCACAAAGGGTATCCAGGCCTCCGCCTTCAAGGAAATACAAAAGGGCAGCAGGGGTGGTTAAATGGGGAGAAAGGTTAAATGCTTGTGTTTATACAGGTGAAAAGGGGAAGGTGGGATAGGGGTGGGGCTTAGGTGGGTGAAGAATCATTGTTGTAAGCATCACAATGATCAGAAATCGGTGGATCTAGACTGGACACCATGGAATAAAGATAGGATCATGATGAATACATTAAAACTGCTATTATGGGTACAGTACAAACATTCAGTCGACATACACTATGCCTCCTGACCTCTCCACCCTCGTCAATAGCAGAAGAAAGTATCAATTACTATAAAACGAAAAAAGTGAAAAACTCTCTTCCACTTCTGTTGACATGCTTTATGAGGGAAAAGGTAGACCGTAGTTTGGAAAATGTGGGTGCCGGCCAGAGGGCAAAATCATTAACACTCTTGGGATTCGGGAGTCAGCAAATCAGCTTGACGGCCAAGGTGTGGGCAATATACATTCCCACAAGTGTTGAAGTAAAGCCAGAGCAAATTGGCCATCTCTCATTTTACGGCCACTTGAATAATTCCAAGTGAGGGTCCGTAAGTGCAGTCGAGTAGATGTGATTTTTCAAGATGTCTTTCTACCATGTTTAACATTAACCGGTGCCGCCCACTGCCTTGAACATTGGCTGAGAAAACATTGACTGCAGGAAAGGCAGAGAGGACTCTGGGCAATTTCTGAATATGTTCGAGTATGGGAGAATGGTAGGGAGCCGTGTGAAGGCCACAAAACTAGTTTGAGGCAGAAAGGAAAGGCTAACGGGGCTACGTTGACAGCAGTCGACAGCAAAAATGAGCAGATAACTGCACCACTGAGAGTTACTGAATGTGACAGACGGAGGTAGAAAACCAGATACTGGAAAGGTGTGGAGCCACCAGAGAGATACCTAGATCTTGTCTGAGATGCATGTGAGCAGTCAGAATTTGAGCTGGAGGAAGAGCATCAATCGGACACACCACCAGAGAGCGGTTTTCACACCCAATATGTAGGCGAACAGGAGGCCAATGTTGGAGGGATACTCCATGGGATAGTCTCCTGAGGAGCCCCGAGAAGATGAACGGATGAGTGCTGCATGCTAGAATGTGTAGGCAAATATTGAGGAACCAATAAAGTGATTGAATAGAGAAACACTGCATGTAAGAGTTTGGAGGGGAGGTTTTGTAAACCAAATCACAATAATAAAAACTTTTAAAAAAAAATATTTCACAGACTTCGAAGGAAAAGTAAACATTCAAGTCAATTCTAGTTGCAGAATTTTGGAATAAATGTGTGGGGTGTCTACATCCTCTTGTCTTGTGCTAATCCTATTTTAAGATTGTTTTGTTTTCTCCCTCAAATGTGGACAACGCAAGACCATACGTTGGTCAATACGTTATTTCTACGCGACCTTTAGTTAGTATTGGCTTGATATGAGCTGTTTTATAGCATGCAAGGGGCACAGATTCAAGCCCATTAACACGTATGTATTGAAACTGGCAACAAATCAATTTCCCCCAACAATTGTGCTTTTTCAATGCTGGCCCAATGCTCTGTACCTCCTTAGCAGTGGTTTAGTCAGCGGCGATGGTCGATTTGGTAAATATCACCTCATTGGCAGCATTATTGTGTTGCTGTTAGTGGCTTGGTGAACCTAATGACATGCTGTGTGCCTTGACGTACCGTGCAACACATGGCATTATCCCCGAGGGGGGGGCTTTTTTAAGTGGCTGGCTTGATACCTTGAGAGTGGCAGTGTTTTCCCTGATAGCTCGCCTGGAATAGCTGGCTGCCACTCCAGCGCTGGAAGCTGTAACATTCTGTTCCAATGATCCGGCGAAGGCATTGTATGAAATGTTCTCCTCGCAGCACTTACAAAGTTAATGGAGGTTTCTTGGTTGCTGCATTAGTTAAATACGGAACTGGATCTGCCATAGAGCTGGAAAGTGAAGTAATTTTGACAACAGTAAATTAAGTTACTGCAGCTGTGATAGATGTGTGTTCCAGTGCATTTGTCTCAGAATGCTATTTGTGGAAAAGAAGCCAACCGTGTTTGATCTTCTTATCCGATTAAAAAAAAAAGTTTGCCCTGTTTAAACATTTAAAAGTTTTAACAAATGGATTATTTTTCTGACAAGAGGGCGATGGGCCCATCCTTTAGAAAGTGACTATGAAGAGTTGTGATGAGGGCACTGAACTCAAATGTTTTTTGAAATGGTGGATGGTCCTGAATAGGTATGGAAGGATTAAAGCCTTGCTCCCTGCTCCTTGGCGGTCAATCTTATCCACCGTTGAAGAGTGCTGCTTTTGTAGTCTGCGACAGGCTGTTTGGTTTCTTTTTTTAACATTTTTTTTTAATCATCTTTATTTCATTTGAATCAACATATCAACAAATCGGCAGGGAGAATCATAAAACATAGACAATTTCAAGCAAAATCTACAAATATTAATAATCCTAATACAAACCAACATATTCCAATAATCCCACCCCCTGTCCCAATTTTGACACTAAACTCCACAAACTACAACCACAAACAAACAAAATCATTACAACATCAACATCAACCTCCCACCCCAATCCCACAATTATCAAATCCAAATTCTCTACACCTTAGCCAAAATAAATCATTAAAAGAAACCCAACTCTCAACAATATTCAGTCTCCCGATGGAACCTATAAGCACGAGATTTTTCATATCTTGACAACAAGCGCAGATCTACCAACCAACCTTCAACATGTGGCTTTTTCCGTGGCTGTTTGGTTTCTGATTCTAATTGGAGGTATTGCTGCTTATATCACTGTGTTCCGTTTGTCTCAAGAACAGAGCTGTTCTATTGTTGGCCCTGCCCACTGTGTCAGTGTCGTCGGGTATCCAGCATGGCAGAGAAAGAAGATGCCACTGTTTTGGTTCTATCCGCGGCCCACCAGGAGCCCTGTCCACACCACCTTCACTAAAAGATGCCATTCGGGTGGGCTGGGTGGATGTATTTTCCTGTTAAGTTGTTTGTACCTGGGTTTACCTTTCATTTACTCGCCCCGGTGCTAATGAGGTAAACAAATTGACAAGCTATGCTTAAAGCTTCTCCTTGCCTCAAAGTACACTTGTGTCTGCAACAGCTGTGTTCACTTTTTACACTTCTTTTAATGGTACTTACAGGTTTGGGGGAGTCGGGGTGCCAGCCACTGACCTGCATCCCACTTGGAGTGCTTAACCCCTGCCAGCTATACAGTCCTCCTGCCATCAGGGTCCAATTGGCTAGCATGGTTGTGGCGGACATGTTCTCTTCCTCTTATGCTGCGAGGCAGCCTACCACACAAACGGCGCAGCCACAGGAACTACTGTTCCATTGCCGTCAGCCTTGCAGGTTTTAGGACCTAGTGGTGTTACGGCTTCCGTCTTGTGTAAGTGATACTACGGATTTGTTCTCTTTCTCACATGCTTTCCCAAGACTCTGAATGCTTATTTCAGCCTAGGGATGGTTATCTCTTTCAATAACAAATGACTGCCTCGTTGCTCCTTTCCTCCGTTCTAGAGGATAGTCGGTTTCTTCTAGTTCCTACCCCTTCTAGTGCTCCCCATCTAGAGCCCCCCCCCCAATGCTTCTGCCTTCCTCTTCCTATGGACCATCACCTGTGTGAATTTCCTAGGTTCTGACCTCTGGCTCTTTGGTCACCATCCTTTGTCATAGGGATGAGACTGTTACTTTTCCTGTAATCACTCTGGCCAATAGTACCCGTTTATGCTCCGCTCTCCGTAAGCAACAGCCCTGACACAACTTTTCCCAACTCTAGAGTTGGTGCTTGGCTAAACTTCAGTCAAAGGTCTGCTGCCCCTACTGTTCCTTTAAAGCAAAATCCCTCAACAATTTAAGCTATTCAGTTCAGGTTCTAGTATTGTGATAATGATAATGATGTGTTATTTATATAGCGCGTTAATCCAAAGCGCTTTACAGAGCACATATTTACATACAATATCACCCAACCGAAATTGGTACTCATTTATCGACCTCGGAAGGATGAAAGACAGAGTCAACCTTGCCGGGATTTGAACCTGCGACTTGCAGATCAAACACAGATCACAGCAACAAGCACTTAACCCGCTGAGCGATCTTACCAGCTAACAATACTTTTCCATAGATCTCAGGCCTGTACCCGCTGAGCGATCTTACCCGCTAACAATAGTATTCCCTAGATCTCAGGCATGTTCTAGTTGTGTATTTTGCATAACACAGACCTTTCCAATTTAAACGCGATTCTCCGGAAGTGCAGTCAACTTGATGTTTTATCTCAAAGCTATATCTCCAGAATTACCAAATTTCTTAATTGTGTGTGCTGGGAACAGCTATTGTGAAAGTGTCCTTAATTAACTGAAAAAACACAATAAATTGAGTCTTTCTACCATGTCTAAAATCCGCTGGTGCTGGCTATCTCCTTGAATGTACTTTTATGCTCTTTGTTTTCTATGTGGCTCAATTAGGTTTTGCTTTCTGCTTTTCCAGGGGGAGGGAAGATCGAGCTCATCTCGGCAATATTGGCGTATCTGCATGTTGCTGCATGTGTATACTCGGATTCCTTTTTTTAGCACAACTCCATCCAAACACCTGGAAGGATCCAGCAACCTCATTGGATCAGCAGTTCTCTCACATTAATCTTAACCTCCAATGTCCACCGTGCATCGCCATCTCTAAAGCATGAGCATGTGGTGAAGGGGTTTTGTGGATTTGTTGCCGACACCCCATGCGTGCTGCCTCCTAAGTGCCTGGCTGAGCACCATACTATTCTGCCTGCTATGTTGCGGCTCAGTTCTGCTGACATTTTGGAGGTCTCCAGAACATTCAAAGTTCCACAAATGCATGTGAAAACACTGGCACCCTAGGTTTCATAAATGCCACTCCCAACCTCTTGGGGCGCCAGCTCGGAGGAGCTGCTGTTCAACTTTATTCACTTCCTCTGAGGTTAACACACAGCTACAGAGTAGAGGATAGATTGGTTCTGTCACCTCTTGGTGAGGACATGGTTCCAGAAAGGAGGAGAGGGCAACAGTCTTTTGCAGCACAGTCCTGTGTGAAGAGATTTTGAGGCTATGATCTTCATGTTCTCGTTATGTGGGTTACAAATGCCCAAATCTGTGTTTATGCCTGGAGTTACATTGCGTTCTATTATGCCTGGCGTTGCATTGCGTTGAATTTTGTAGACCGTTTAAGAGGTGGATTTTCAGTGGTGGTTGCTGTATTCACTTTGGAGGGGTCGACATTGCTGGCAGCTATTTGTCTCCTGCTTGTAGGCTAGAAAAGCATGGTTCGTGTGAGCACAACTGCTGCCAGGAGCTACCTTTTGACTCCCTAGTCCATGCAGCATTAGCTCTGGGGTTTGGAATGTGCATCAAGTAGCCTTGTGCCACATGTAGAAAACATGTAAAACCTAATGAGTCTTATTTAATGGACAACATTTGGAAGTAAGATTTGTGGCACACTATGTCCCAACCACTGTTCCCCGGAGGTAGCACTTTATTACTGGATGAATCCTACCAGCCTGGTGCTGCTTCTAGATCCCGCGCAGCACATCCCAAGAGGTAGCACTTTGTTACTGGGTGAGTCCTACAAGCCTGGTGCCGCTTCTAGATCCCGCGCAGCACATCCCCAGAGGTAGCACTTTATTACTGGGTGAGTCCTACCAGCCTTGTGCTGCTTCTAGATCCCGCTTATAACATCCCCAGAGGTAGCACTTTATTACTGGGTGAGTCCTACCAGCCTGGTGCTGCTTCTAGATCCCGTGCAGCACATCCCAAGAGGTAGCACTTTATTACTGGGTGAGTCCTACAAGCCTGGTGCCGCTTCTAGATCCCGCGCAGCACATCCCCAGAGGTAGCACTTTATTACTGGGCGAGTCCTACCAGCCTTGTGCTGCTTCTAGATCCCGCTCATAACATCCCCAGAGGTAGCACTTTATTACTGGGTGAGTCCTACCAGCCTGGTGCTGCTTCTAGATCACGTGCAGCACATTCCCAGAGGTAGCACTTTATTACTGGGTGAGTTCTACAAGCCTGGTGCTGCTTCTAGATCCTACTCAGCACATCCCCAGAAGTAGCACTCTATTACTGGGTGAGTCCTACCAGCCTGGTGCTGCTGCTAGTTCCCGTGCAGCACATCCCCAGAGGTAGCACTCTATTACTGAGTGAGTCCTACCAGCCTGGTGCTGCTGCTAGTTCCCGTGCAGCACATCCCCAGAGGTAGCACTCTATTACTGGGTGAGTCCTACCAGCCTGGTGCTGCTGCTAGTTCCCGTGCAGCACATCCCCAGAGGTAGCACTCTATTACTGAGTGAGTCCTACTACCCTGGTGCTGCTTCTAGATCCCACTCAGCACATCACTGTTCATCCCTGTGGGCACGAGGTTATGCACTCTTAAACATGAGACCTTTTCAAGGCGTTTTTTAGACATTGTAGGACTTGGTCAATGTGTGTGCAATATTATTCAGGAACTAGACACCGTCCAGACAGTAATGTAGGAATGTTTTATTTTATTTTTTATTTATTTATTGCATTTGTTACACGACCAAACCCATGGGTATCAATGTGGCGCGTTTACTTGTTTTGGTAGATATTTGAAGGTCCCCTTCTGTTTCCTCTCTTGCTGATAGAGAGATCCGGGCAATGTTGGTGCATTCTGGTGGCTACTGGTCCCATTATAAACTATATACTGGTGCAGACGGGCCATTGCTTTGGGTTGAGGTGCCCCAGAGAGATGAAAGGCTGAGTTGGCCTTGCTTGGGCTCGGGGGTGCCCTGGAGCAAAGAGCAGCCAGGGTCATGCATTTCATGCTTCTTGGGCATTTGCCCTCGATGCTATTGTGACTTTACTTGGCTTTCAAGTAATAATCAACGTCAATTGGAGCTCATGCTTTTTTTGTCAAAGACGATCTGAAGAAAAGACACCAACCTTGCCGTTCTGATGATTAGAAGACGATTAGCGTAGGCGGATAAAGATAATGCAGCCTGGCAACCAGCGACCGCATCGACCTGATTGTGTAAACAAAAAAAAATTAATTGCACTTCCGGGATCCTGCACCCCCCGTGTTCTGGGCCTAGCGCTCCGGCCTTTTGTAAGACCGCGTGCCAAATGTGACCCCGGCGCCCCGCAAGGAGCAGGAGCACAAAGGACTGTTTATTGGCGATGAGCGCGTTAACCTCGCAGCGAGTTCCCGCGACTCGCTATAAAGCCACGACCTAGCAATTACTTCAGTGCCATCACGCAATGTGCGTGTACGTGCGCGTGCGCAATCTCCGAAGCCTTTGCCTGAAAGAATCACTGCTGCCTGCCAGAAGAGGCCGCGCGCAGCCTCCTCTGCGCGGACGCAGCGCACCCTTGACGTGCATCTAGCTGTCACTAGCCCATTAAGAGCGCCCCAGAGTGGCGGCCCTTTATTTTGAAGGCAGGCAAGCGCAGCAAGCTATCTTGACTGGAAAGCGCCCTCCCCCTCCCCCATCGCACTGGCCCAAGGATTCCTATTGTCCAATGCAGTGGGCATGAAAGCAGCAATTTTACAGCGCAAGAACTCCAATAACATTTACTGCGGTTGGCTGGGATTGAAATGCACACAGGCACTGCTCAGTCTTGCTTGCTTAAGCACCAGCTTCCCTTGGCCTCTTGCCAGTTCGCTCATTTCACAGAGACGAGTCCTGTAAAAGGGGGAGCAGATTTCCTTGTAACTTGCTGCGGGGAGAGCCGAGCAGCCAGGCATAGTTGATTGCATTACATACTCCGCTATGCAGAGTCAAGGATCGCGCTGTAATTGGCGCAATGGCCCTGGTCGTCGCGAGGCAGACCCACCAAGGTACTTCAAGTTGCCAGAAAGAGGATTTAAGTGTGTTTCTGTCATCTGTTCATCGCTTTGGAATTGACATTTTGTATTTTTAGTTTTGTTTTGGAAGCGGTGAAACAGGTGCTCTCAAAGTGAGTGGCTGGGATCCGAACACTGCAATGTCCCATCCAGTGGGTCAATTGGCTTGGTTCCTTGCCGCCAAATGTGACTAGATTAATCCATGGAGAGGAGAACATCAAAAGCCCCCTGGCCCTAAATTTGCTCCACCTCCAACAAGTGTGGGAAGCCCTCCACCCCAAGCTTTTGGGTGCTCTGCCCAGGGAAGCCCTCTAGCCCTCCACCCCAAGCTTTTGGGTGCTCCGCCGAGGGAAGTCCTCTAGCCCTCCACCCCAAGCTTTTGGGTGCTCCGCCCAGGGAAGTCCTCTAGCCCTCCACCCCAAGCTTTTGGGTGCTCCGCCCAGGGAAGCTCTCTAGCCCTCCAGCCCAAGCTTTTGGGTGCTCCGCCGAGGGAAGTCCTCTAGCCCTCCACCCCAAGCTTTTGGGTGCTCCGCCCAGGGAAGTCCTCTAGCCCTCCAGCCCAAGCTTTTGGGTGCTCCGCCCAGGGAAGCTCTCTAGCCCTCCAGCCCAAGCTTTTGGGTGCTCCGCCGAGGGAAGTCCTCTAGCCCTCCACCCCAAGCTTTTGGGTGCTCCGCCCAGGGAAGTCCTCTAGCCCTCCACCCCAAGCTTTTGGGTGCTCCGCCCAGGGAAGCTCTCTAGCCCTCCAGCCCAAGCTTTTGGGTGCTCTGTGCGCAGAAAGAACCTATTTGCTAAGTATGGCTAAGCAAATGAAGTCACTGCATATTGATCAGTGCCGCATTACCACAGTAAAAAATGCTGCATAGTATAGGTACCGATATCTTGATCTATGTCGCAGCCGATTAAAGGTGTCACCTCACTCCTCTGCCAGGTGCTAGGGTTGCTAATGTTTGCTTTATGCCTCTTAACTCCATCGGAAATCATTGCTAATCCGTTCAGAAGCATCTCGCTGTATCCGTGCCTTCCATCACTGCTCATACGGCTTCAGCTTCTCATTTCAGTGATTATTATTTATTTACAAGGCTCTCCGCGGCTCCGACCACTTTTGGTGCATCGCTGCCAAAGCATTTAGTCAGCGCGCAAGTGAAAGGCGTGAGCACTTTAAAGTTCAAGCTTAAGGGTAATTTATTGGTGCCGTGATCAGCCAAACTACTAATGCAAAGGCTTCTGGGAAACGCAGCTCACGTGCTCCATGCAAATGGGCATCTTAGCAACCTGCAGAGAGATCAGGCTACCTGGTGATCGGAAAAGCCAAGGATGCAGAGTCCACCCTTCACTCGCTCAGGGGAGGAGGGGTGTGACTTTCACCTGCACCCTTTTCATATATGGACACTGGCATTATAGTACTTTATTAATCTGATCAATTTAGATAACACAATCACCTGCTGGATCTATTCAAATAATTCCAGTACTGAATACAGTGTAAGAGAAATTTGCCTTGTTCTGTCGTACTCTTTAGTCTCTATCTGATTGGTCTGCAATGACTAGTATAACCGTGCTGATCCTGCGGCCTAAAAATAATTTACTTTTGTCTAAGTTTGAACTGTTACCATCAGTGGTCATCTTGCTTCACCATTGCACTGGAAGACCCCTGTTTGTTTTATTTTTAAGTTTATCTAGTTAGTAATCTGTTTTGCTTTTTTTCTGTGCATTTTCTTTCATTGCAGTTTGTTTAATCCACAAATTGTCATAAATAATCAAAATCCGCAAGTGCTTGCCCCTCTATGATGTGTCTTGAGATCATATTTACCAGGCGGAGCCGGGCCGTCAATAATACAGTGAACGTTTCGGAACTCCATGCCCTCTTGGTGTTAACACTGTGAACGTTTCTGAACTCCATGCCCTTCAACCTCAAATCTTCATGTCAACACTGTGAACATTTCTGAATGCCGTGCCCTTCAACCTCGCCTCTTGGTGTCAACACTGTTATAGAGAAGCAGCCAAATGCCTCTGCAGGAAGTCCGGCCCCCCTCCCACCTACATGCTGGAATCCAGAAATCATGTCATGCTTGACACCAGCGGTTGTGATTATGCCGCAGCGAATCTTCGAGAAAAGGTATCAACTAAGAAAAACGGATGTATTCCCGAAGAGATGACAATCTCATGCAGGAAGTCCCTGAAGGAATGTGAAAAAGTAAGACAACGAGCTGGTGAAGTCACAGGAAACAAGCGTGACGCACTGAGAAGACTGGCTGAAGAAGAGAGTGTATGGACCTTATAGAAACGGATGACGAATTAATGAGTCGAGTAAACTTTCATATGAGAAACAAAGATTGCGCATGTGGAGAGCACTGCAAAGAATGCAGACCGGTCCATAACTACAGACTCAGTAACGCAAGCAGACTAAGTAATCATAGAAGCTGGCTATGCATAGTAAATAGATTGCAGGCGGAGCCACCATTATATAGAAGCTGGACATCGGTGTCACAACTTTAGTAAGTTCAAACCCATGAAGACAAGGGCTGAAAGTTGTGTCGCAGCAAAGAAGTAGCCAAGATCGTGGATGAGTCGGGAAGGTCTGTCTGGCTCGGTGTCAAGGTTGAAGCAGTCAAGACTGGTTATCTCTCCTTGAAGACAGTGAATGTGAGATGCTGAATCATTCTCTGTTAATGTGCAAAGAAAGAACACCACAAGTACCAAGTTTTATTAATTTAAGACAATTAAATGCTGCAAGATGGGTGGAATTGTGGTCTCCTGTCACGTGAGCCAAGGATGGAAATAGAGTTGGGCATGCAGTTCCAGACCTCTGATAGCACGTGCCCGCACTCCCTTATATTCTCAGGAACA
This sequence comes from Ambystoma mexicanum, assembly GCF_040938575.1. Lineage (NCBI taxonomy): Eukaryota > Metazoa > Chordata > Amphibia > Caudata > Ambystomatidae > Ambystoma > Ambystoma mexicanum. Next base: position 965,882,925 of record NC_090937.1, read on the forward strand.
AGAATACTTGCAAGGCCAAGTTCAAAGACAATCTTCATGGCAGAAGTCCTGGGTGATGAGAGATGATGGGCTAATTGGGTGGTTAGATAATGTCATGTCCACCTCCTGGCACCTGGGGTAGAGCTTGCGTGCTGCTAGTGAACCAAATGTTCCAGACTGGCACGAGCAGGGCCATATAACGAAGGGCCTTATAGTTTGAGAGCCAATGATGTACCGTGTATCTAATAACTGTTGAAGATTACTTGCACTAGAGGTGGGCATGAGTTGTCCACCTGCAAGTAGATGTCCTATCACAACCGAAACCCTTATAGAAAGTATAGTTAGATGTTCCCCTTCAGCGTATCACAACCCCCATAGGTTTCTCTTATTTGCCACATAGTATGGCGTCACGTTTGATGAATCTTTACTATACAAGTATGATTTTTTATGAAATTCTTTGCGGAATGCTTGTGTGACGTCCGTTGATGTCCGTTGTAACTCCCTGTTTTAGACAATTGATCTTAAAACAGACAAACTTGTCATCTTCCTGAGTTGGTTCTGTTTTTTGGCCTAAGAGTTACTCTGCTTCCCATCCACTGCATGATACGCTACCCAAAGGGCCCTACGCTCACTGTGAACGTTTCTGAACTCCATGCCCTTCAACCTCGCCCCTTGGTGTCAACACAGAGAACGTTTCGGAATGCCATGCTCTTCAACCTCGCCTTTTGGTGTCAACACTGTGAACGTTTCTGAATGCTTTCCCCTTCAACCTCGCCTCTTGCTGTTCAGAGTGGTAGTGTTTCTAAAGCATGTTGGCGACCTTCGATAAATTGTTGAACCTCATCGGCACTCATTTCAGCCATGGCAAGCCCCTTTAGTTAGGCAGTTAGGCCTGAACCCAAAAATGCATTAACTGTTGTCCAAAAATGATCTCTTCATAGCATTGCGTGGTAGCAACTTCAGCCCCCCTTTTGTTTGGCTGGTGTAATGGGGTGAAAGTGGATTTTTAAACTAGCAATTTAATTTAGATGAAATGTACTGGACCCACCTGCTCGTTTCCTACTTATTCTTGACCCCCGCTGTCTACAACGTAGACTCCATTTTAAGCCTTACTTTTTAAGTGGTGTTACTCCTTCTAACAAAATCTGACTTTAACTATGTTTAGTTTATGTATCTCTCCGCCCCAACTGCCCCACCATCTGCGTACCAGTGACATTTCTTTTAATGATTTGCACTTTGTAATCTAATTATCTGATCACCACAAATGCATTTTTGGACATTTCCAGAAGAATGGGAATGGGGATGGGGGAGTGGTGGCACTGTTTCTTTGTAAGAAGCTGCATTTGTGTAGGTAGAAATTGGTCCTTTAAGAGGGTTATTGGCAAACCGAGTTCTTAGAAACGGTTAATATCCTGAGCCAGCAGGACTCCCCTTCACGGAATGGAGATTTAACCTGGTGTAAATGGAGACAAATTCTCTGTTTTGTGCTAGAAAATGTGGACCTCACCACGAGTTGGGCGGTATCCCAGTGCTATTACCACCGGGATACCGCCCACGCTAATAGCGTTACCGCCACCTGGTCCGGCGCTATTAGCGTCAGATCAAGGGTTGGGTGGTAATGGGTATTCCTCATTCCCCATTGGGTCCATTGGACCCAACGCAGCATTTTCCGCGCAATTAGGGTGCGCTAATAGCGCTGCGCTATATATGCACGAATAATGGGCGTTAAGTTGGTGCCTTTATCCCCAGCTTAGAGCTGGAGGTAAATGCTGCCATATTTGTGATTGGGTGGACCCTTAAATGTGGCGGTAATAGCATTACCGCCGGATTTAAGGGTTACCGCCCAACTCGTGATGACCCCCTGCATATTTCTAGTAATGTGATAGAAGGCAGGCTTGTTGACTTGTTAAAAGTTGCAAGTCTTTTTTCTTACGCTAAGGTAGACCTTGGAAAACTCAATATTACATTACTGAGTCAAATATAAATGGCATGATGTTTCCACATGTGCGGATGATAAAAGCTGTATTTCTCTATTGTGAGAGCCTGATATTGCAGTTTTGTATTGGCCTCTCTTTAGTGAGACTTGAATGACCTTGCAGCCATTTTCTAGGCCAGCCAAGCTGCAGCGCAAGTGCTTCAGGCCACCCAAGCATGTCTAATGAATTGCGTTCTTCTTCATCCTGCCATTTTGCACAGCATCTCCATCCGTTTTGTACAGCTGGACTCTGGCAGCAATTGCAGCTGGAATGAGACGCACAACATGAGGTGTTGGCGGCAAGCACTCGCACTCGTTTTACCAGCCTAAAATATCTAGCACAGTTGACTGGCGCACCAGGCCGCAAGAAATTCCCTCCAGTATCGCTTCATGTTCTTCCCTCATTTCTGACGCGCTGTTGATTTGCCAGCAGGTACTCAAGATGGAGGCGATAGACTATGGCAAAGTTGAGGCACGTGGTCTCTGTTCGAGTTGAAGTTGGAGAAATTGATTCTGCCTCAATCTGTGAAACCGGCATTCACACCCCCAATTCTGTTAATTTTGGCATGTTACTTGCCACCTAATCCTTACCCAGTAAGAACACAGACCTTCCTCAATGGCCCTTTTTCTCATCCCCGATGTTGCCAGTCACAAAACTGAAAATGAATGCATGAATCAGAGCTAAATAATTGCAAGAAATGGCAACGCAAGGCTCAGATGAAATTAAAGCCGGAAAAAATAAATAAATAAATAAGGCCCAGAAGTTAGAGATTTGGCTCCTTGTCGTGTCCACCTCTTTTTGTATAACCAGCTTGAGTGGTGTAAAAATGCAGAAAATCAAATCAAAACAAATGAGCCCAGTCCATTTTCACCGTCCTCCCTGACTTCTTGCTCTGTCTGTTTGCGTCGTTTTGCAGCTTTTGCCCTTAGTTTTACTAATGTTGTTTTTGCCAACATGCATGCCACGGGTTGCCTCGCAGCCCAAGATGGCAGCTGTTAAGTAGAAAAATGAGACATGGGGCCTCATTACGAGGCTTGCGCTCCCGTAATGAAGGGGACCGGTACGGGACCGGCCCCCTTCATTACGGGAGCGCGTATTACGAGGTTCCCTTTGCGGGACCCGGATCAGATGTCAGGTAAAACTAGATGTCTTTTCCGGGTCCCGCCTGGGGAAGAAGGAGGTAACAACGGGACACTTGTAATGTGCACGTTGTTACCTCCCTCCCCATTGCCATTGAACCCTATGGGGGCTCAAATGGAAATGGGGAATGGTTCCTGCAAGGAGGATTTACCGGATCCTCCTATGTCGGAATGACCCGGTAATTCCCCATTGCAGGAACCCGGTAATGGAACCCGGTTTGGAGGCAGGCATGGAGCTAATAGCTAATAGCTCCATGGCTGCCTCCAAACTCGTAATGAGGCCCATGGATTTCTTTCTGGAAGTACCTAGTCTTCAAACTCTTTGTACATTTCAGGTGTTTTGGGGCCACCTGTTAATTGTGGAAAGAAATGGTTGACTCCCTAAAGTCACATTTTCTGCCTTTCATTGGAGTCAATTATTTAAATGCCTTAATGGTATGATTTGTAATCTTTTGCCTTCGCAAGCATGACTTCTTGGTTGAATCTGGTCCAACACTTGGAAGATGTTGCTGCAACTCAATTTGCATATTGCCGCGTTGGCATATTCATTGCTGTCAGTGTGATAAGATGTGTCAAAATCTTAAGTAAATGCTATCTCTCATCGAAACAGTTGAGGCTCTGGCGATTACCGTACTATACGGGATTAGATAATAACAGCGATATATGAAATATTTTTGGGGTACAATAAGTATAAAGCGGCAGGTTAGGAGCGAAACCTCAAATCCCGGCCTTATTTTGGTGAAGGAGTTGGTAATCTTCCCTGATCAAAGATCCATCCTTGGTAGAGCCGCTGCGCGGAAGCGGTAGTGACATGCCCAGAGGAGCGCAGGGGTTTCTACCAGCAAAGCTTTGATCTCCGGCTAGAGCTCTACGCCGGTCCTTTGTTCCCGGGTGAAAGACGGTGCTTTTTCAAACTAAATTATTAAGGGCTTATTCCAGTTCATCTCGTCTTCGCTCCTTCCCACCTCCTTTGTCGTGGCCCCAGTGCAGAAGTCAAGCTCTGGAACCTTAGCAGCAGGTTGCTTTTAGAGGTCGGGGGAAGGCGGGTCACACAATGGCTACTTGCTGATTTGCACATTCAAAATGGAAGCACAATTGTCTTTCAAAGGTAAAGTGAGAGTGTCGTTAAAAGTTGAACTGTAGCTTGTTTTTACTTTCAGAATATTTTTCCTTGAATGAGAAGTTGCCTAATTAAGGCTGGTTCTTAAGAATACAATATCCTAGGTTGCCGAGAAGGCGGGAGGAGGCTGCAAATGCATTGCAGGTGATTTTGTTTCTTAATATTCACGTAGTAACTGTTTTCCATACGTTTGCAGCAAGCGGCTAATTTAGCGGTCTTTTTGCAGTTATGAGTCTTATGACATTTAAAACTGAAAAGCACTTGAAATCTTTCATAGTGCATTTGTTTTAATTAAGTCTACTCTTTTATGTTAGTGGCGGCACAGTGTGTGTGCGTGTGTGTGTGTTTTGTATCCTTCCAGCCGAAGATAATGTGGACTTTGTGGCACACTCTTGGTCTGCGCTTACTACCTTGTGAAACTTGCCACACTGTTTCGAGTTTTAGGCTTATTGGGAACGTATGCCGACAATATGTGAGCTTGCTCTGTTGGATACACTAATAGTGTAGGAATCGTAATTTGCAACCTTTTCCCGGACACGGAAAGTGAATAATAGCCCTTTCTTTGTCTAGACATTTGGCAGTTGTTTTTCTGCCGTGGTTTGAATTTTCTGTTGCTGCTCCTAATTCTCGAACAAGAAATCACTCTATCCTCCATGTTGCGTTCAGAACAGCACAGGCGTTTTCGTTTAGAACAGTAAATCCCATTAAGGCTACATGTTTAGTACTGTTACAGTTTTTCTATAAACGTATTTAGCAGACCTTCTGGAGCTCAAATCTCATCGGAGGTCAAAATTCCAATTTCAGGGAGACCATTTCTCAACTCTGGCTCTGGAGACTGGAATTCTAGATGCGGGGCCACCGTGCGGCTGGATGGGATGAAGTAAGCAATTATTAGGCCGCTGTGGGGGTCATCTGAGGAAAGGAAGCCGCTCTGAGCGGCCTGTTGCAGTTGGTTAGGTGAGGCGGGAATCAGACTGCAATGGCAAGAAATCCAGCCATTGAGGTGCGTCTGACAGAGGCACGCCAGGAAGGATTGCGAGCAACCGCCAAGCTCGCTGAGCATTATGAGGAATCGTTGATCCCTTAATTTTAATCTCGTCCTCAGGTTAGGCAGAGCATTAAAGGGATTGAAATGGCGGGGTCGATTTGGACGAGGATTTTAGGGTGGGGAAAGTTGAATGGGCAACATTTCAAATTGTGTGCAGCATGTGTGAATTGATGGCAGCTTCTACTATTGTGTTGAGAAATCGATGTAAATGGATTTGAAATTAAAACGGAGCATTTCTATTGGTTGTTCTGAACTGATCATATTCACGCATCTGGAGTGGAGTTTTGAAATAGAAACTTAAAGTAAAACCCACAAGGTGAATAACCAGATGGGGCTTAAGCAAGGTCGGTCGAACTTACCCAAAGTGTCACAGGGAACAAGAGCTACAAGGTCTGTGAGTATTTGCGGGTAACTGAAGTTTTGTCTCCATTTCCCCTGAGTGTCGACGGGTCTTTTTTGTCAAATGCATTCAAGGACCTACTGTAACAATGGAGTCGTGATCCATGGTGAACGTCCGTCCCACGTATTAGTTTATTTTGTTTGTTATGTAACCAAAGTGGCAAAATTCCTGTTTGTACACACACTATTTGAGGACCAAAATGTTTTTTAGTTTTGAGTCCAGATAGGCAGATGTGCATTTTGAAGGCATAGCTTTCTTGTCCCGTGGACCTAACATGTCAAAATATTCCAAAACGGGCCTATTGAAACCCTGGGTAAACCCCTACATTGGGCCACCTCAGTGGTGGTCCGATGGGGAAATATTCCCCAAAATTGTGGGAAAGGGCTGTTTTCTCATGCAGCCGGTAGAATCAGTCTGTGGGTTGCAAGTGGCTACCACACAGAGTCTACAGGCCATGGGCTGGCATCTGAGCTCAGTCCGGAGCAGGCCTGATTCTGATGCACATGCCACACCATGGAGCTACGGGGAGTTTGGGGATTCACTAGAGCCATTGGAGGGAGTCAGGGCAGGGACAGATGCCATGTCTCGGAAAAAGTGACCATGGGGCAAGGTCGGACACCTTGCCATTCGCCACTTTGTCTGGCTGACTGGGACTGTGGGCTACCAGTAGCACACAGACCCACCATTGTACGCCCATGGGGTGGCTTGGGTGTAAGCTAGAGGGGTGCCTTGTACAAGGCCAAAGACGCTGTATTGGGCAGAGTTGCCACCAACAATGTCCATTCGGCTAACTGGGTAGCACAAGGCATGGCCCTGCAATCCTCCTGCAAACATATGTGATGTCCTGAGCCGTGCAGGGTGGAGGCAAGTTGTGGTTGTGTTGCTCACAATAACAGGTGAATTTTATCAATGTCCCTTAACCAAAGCTTTTTCACGTGTGTGCGTACACGTGTGTGGCATGGCCCAAAGGGGGCATGTAATCATTCTAATAGGGTGCAGTGGAGTACGTCGGGTTCCTTTTTAAATTGTCTGAATTTTGAACTGTTAGTCCATCTGCACATATTCAAACTAATCTGGCGTGAAACAATATTGTACAACCAAGAGGAAATGGTGATCAAAATGCACACCTGTTTTCCATCTGTTAAGAGTGTAAACTGGCATTGAGATAAGCATACGTGTACGCACTCAGACTGGCACCAGATAAGGGCCACGGGGCTGAAACACTACACATGTTCTGCTTCCTCTGCATTATATGCTCCCCGGCTGTGCCACGCACCTTTCTTTTGCAGGCCCGCTTGACTTTTGTTTGCCAGCCTACCTGCAATGCAAACAATTGACAATCAACATTCAAGGTAAATAGGGCATATAAATCAGATCAGCCTGTGGTTAACAAGGCATTCTTCCATGTCTTAGCTGTACCCATTGGCACCAGAAGAGCTCCCATGAAATGGTTTGCTTGCACCGTAAGTTGGTGCCTGTGGGGTGATCTCTTGGCACACGGTTGCCAGTAGCAGCCTCCCTTCCAAGGCTCAGAGATCCCAAAGGGCTCCCCACCACTCTGCCTCTTGCGTAGGGGGTAAGAGAGGTGCTGCCACCACTGCCAAGCTAGTAGGGGTGGTCGGTGTCCATGTTCTGTTGCAGGCTCCCTTTACCAAACACCAGATAGAGTGGCAGATTCTGTTACATGGTTTATTGACAGCAGCATGACATCCAACTAGAGTCTGAAGTCTAAGGCACCACCTGCCAAGCTTAACTAGAGTGGTTGAAAAGCAAAATGCATTGATTGGCAGGGGAAGGTGGAAGAGGAGGGCTAACTTTTGTTTGGCGGCCACGGGATCAGTCTGAGATGCAGGGCGCAGTCTAATATGGAAAGAGCGTTTAATGTTTTATGGAAAGTAGGACAGGATGCAGAAGGTCGTATTCTGGATCGGAAGCAGGAGGTCTTACACACAGATATATTGGTGATCTGGACTGGAATATATGCATTCCCGTCTATGATTGGCTGTCAAAGGAAATAAAAAGAAGGGTGCATTTGTGAGTAATTTAGTTACTCTTGTGCTGTGTGTATGCCGAGAACTGAAGGGGCAAGTGACTTATTAGGCCTGGCTGGTAACTTGCAACCTGCCCCCGGTAAAAGGCAATCGAGATTTGGCAAGGAGGATACCAAGTGCGCAGAAACTGAAGAGGGTGGCAAGTGTGCCTGAAGTCACAGGATTTGTGGAGAAAAGATTAATAGATTCATTCATTCTGATGAAGACAAAATATGGCTGTTGTTTGCCTGTGTGCTGAATGGCAGGTGGTAGAGTAAATGGAAGGGGCAACAGTCCCCAACTCGGGTATGGACCCCTGGGATTAGTTGTGGAAGAACAATATGGGTCTTTCAATCCTGATTGCAAAAGTCACATAGACCACAAAGTAGAGAACCACATTACCCAGCATGCACGATGAATACAATGGGAGCCTTAATATCCCATGGGAGATACAAAGAGAATTGAAAGTTAAAGCTGACAGAAAACTAGAACATGGGAAGACTGATGGGTTTAGTCACTCAAGCCTACAGACGAACAAGACGAAACATGGCCCGAGTCAAAGTGCTGATCTTCGGCTGGAAAGTAGTCTTCTGCCCCTCCCCGCTCCACTGAACTGCACCTCGCTGAGATCTCATTTGAGAAGACACGATATCACATTTCAGCCTGGATCAGTACATAAGCACACTAGTCACGACTTCAGACAAAGGGCTATTGTGAACTGCTTCCAGCGCCTGCGGCCATCCTCCCATTCCCTTTGTGTTGTTTTCTGATTCTCTCTAAACTCTAGAGCATAATTCCTTACCCGAGTCTGCTATTTCTTCAAGGAGTCCACTCTCGTGATCTGAACCTTGAGCTCTAGCTCATCATTTGCATTAGGGAAGTACATTCTGGCATGGATTCTGGTGTCACGTTTTCAAGTGCTTGTAGTGGGGGGTTTTACGGGATGTGTAATTAACATAGAAAGGTGTGAAATCATGCAATGAAGAATCTGTGGAGGAATGGGGAGCAGAAAAAAAAGTTGTACAACCAAAATTAAAGGCTATTTCGGGCAACAGAGGTGTGCCGCCATTGTTCTACCTAACCCGTTAGCGGAGAAATGCTGGCAAATGGGGTCAGTATCTGTAGCATATTATGGCTGTAGCGTATTATGGCAGTGCGGCAGTGCCTGGCTAATGCTCCTACATATGAGCTGAAACTGTTGGCTTTGCCACTGCCTGCTTTCAACAGGAGTTCAGTCTAAGGAACGTATGTATGGACACACATCGTTGTAAATCGAGTGGCTAAAGCAACACTTGGGTAAAGCATCGTTATTACACAATGAGCGGTTTACTCGGCTCAATTAATCCATTACTCTGCAGAAGATGTCTTGGAAATAACACTGGAATCCCCCTAAATTCATAGAGGTAGCTCAGAGATCTGAGGTAGGGTGTTTTAGTGGGGAGGGGTCGGTAGTGGGGGGCAAAAGCCATAGGGACTAGCAAGGTCATTGATGGTCAATGGGTGGCCAAACAACATCCAAAGTCTGTGTCCTATCCCGTAGCTCTCCTATTTTATCTTCCTTTGTCAATAGTTTGGGCTTGTAATTTTTCAGTGCCACCTACCAGCCAAAACTAAAAATGTTAGCTGGTCCCCTATGGACAAGGAACTGGAACTCATCGAATATTACACAGAGCAAAACCTAATGTTGTACAGCATTCGGTACATTCCCATGCCCAGAGTATCACAGACTGTCCATCATATCGCAAATCGTGTCCTTTTTCACTATCTCTGTCAAAGGTTAAGCAAACTCTGCCTGCTATTTGTAAGTTTTCTGTGGCACATCAGGGTTCAGCCAATACTGACTATATTTTTGACTTTGCGCCTGTGCAGACTTTGCTGTCTAATAATAGTTTCCTCTCGCCACCAGCACAGTCCATGGTGAGAGATCATGGAACTCGTAGTGCAAAACATCTGCAGAGCCACAAGTTGCAGACTTCTTGGCTAGTGGGAGTTGAATATTCATACAAGTTAACAAGTAACACCTCAAAGGCTGACCTTCGGCTTCTGCTTCTTTATAGTGCCTAGTTAAATTAATTTCACACTCTATCTGTCCGAGAATATGGGCTGGCCAACATGTAGCAGAACCCTGTGCATTTGGGATTAAAGTTATCGCGCTGTACACATACCAAAAAAATGCAAGAATACCCAGCATCAATTAATGCCATTAATGCTTCAAGTGAGTCATCGGCTGAGCGTTGATATTTTTCTTCACTGTAGATGTTTCTCAGGCTTAGACAATGCGACGGCAGAGAGTGACTGCTCTACTCGATGGAGTCGCCTGACATTGCTTGATCAATGCACCTGGAAGGGTTTCTCCGGCGTCAGCTCCGCTTTCTGAAATGGTGACAATTGGTGGTGGAGGATGATTGATCTATTTGTAGGAAAGGAGCAACAAACATGGGCCAAAGTAAACAATCGGGCTGTATGGGTGACTGTTCACCAAACTATAGACCGGTCACTATGTGACAACCAGGATTTTAAAAGGCTGCTTGCTCTCTCGGAGGAACCAATTGAAGCGATGTTTGGCTCCCTTCAGATAGAGGCTTCTGATTGGCTGAACTAGTGAGATGAAGCCCAAATATCCTTCTTTAGTTTCACGTGCTAGATGTCCTTGGCTTCCTTTTGAGAGCATAGTGTGGTAGATTTATTAAGCCTGCAGCAGCATATTGCAGTACACCCACCCATGACCGAGCTTCCGTGGAGTTTGCTCAATAAAAGCAGGTGCCGAAATTACCCTATCCGCGGAAGGACGAGCTCTCGTAAATGTTGCTATAATGCTAGTTAATAAATCCCGCACATAAATCTGAATCGCAGCTTCAAGGCTGCCTGGACCTAATAAAGTGTCTGATTTCTGTGGTCCTGGGTATCAAGTGGGTTATGTGGTTGGAACGTCTTTTTTCCCCTCAATTTGACAATCTCCTCTGATGTCACGGGGTAGTTGAACCAATGCATTTGCGTCCCTCTTTCAGGAGCTCTAGCCGGTACCCCTAAGCATTGCCCTCCATGGATCTAGCACGTCACCCTTTGTAAACGACGCGGGTGGCATCGAAGAGTGTCCGAATTGAATACTTCGCCCGCACACCTCTTAGTTGAGAGTCGTTGGCCGAACATGATCATTGCGTCTGTCAGAAGGGAAGTGGAAACCTGTTCAGTACACTGTGCAAAGTCTTTCCTCACTCTCTTATGCATCCAAGTACTACAAATAAAAACATGCACGACGGCGTGACTCTGCCAGGACACTTCCGATGGAGACGTGTTTTTTACTTTCACTTTGATTCGATTTGGTCATCGCGCTGGACAAAGAAAAGTGCCTTCCTTTATAAGGATTTTACGAACTAGCCACTCACATCCCTTTGGAGCACACAAGCCATTTGTGTGTTCTAGTCTGCTTTTACCCACATGGTTTAGAGGATTAGTCTCGACCGGAGATGGGCCAGGCGAGGTTGACAATGGGATAGAGTATTTGGGCAATCTTCACGGGCTGCCCGGCCCGCGCACACAATGTTTGTTCAGAAAGTGCAATAAATACTGTAACCACTAGCCCAAAAATCAAGTTCCAGAGAATCGGATCCATAGCACGGGGGATTTGGAAAAGTACAAGGGCAGTCTTGTATTTCAGCACTCTGAGATGGGTCTTGTCCTGTGTGTTGGCGGCATGTCCAATCAAAATATACATGCACATCTGGAAATATTTTCTGTCATTCTCCAAGCGCTGAAGGGCTTGAGTTACGAAAGTTTTGTACCGTGCGAGTCTGGAAACAGCAAACCTTTTCTTTATACCAAATTGCAAAAGAAAATACTTTCCTCGTAGTTTCCATTAAATAATGCACGTTTGCCTCTTTCCCTTTGCTCCATCGCTTGCCTTTTTATAACCAAGATGGAAAAATCTGTAACTTCAATATTCCATTATATCGTATGCCATGCGTCAACCCCGTGGCTCAATTCGTAGCTTCCGTTTGATGTTGGGTGCATGCGAAATCTCTTTGTGAATTGGCGTGCACTTTGAATAGTTGAGTTTCTGTGCATCTAGGTCAGGCTGTCCCAGGACCTCAGAGGAGCAAGGAGACTGAGCCAGAGAGAAGCAGAAGAATAACCTCCTGTATTGGCGCATGACTACTAGAAAAATTGGAGACCCACTGCGCTCTCTGCGGCTGTGTTGTCGGAGGGAACGTTTGCGCCAGGGGCCGAGTAAATACTCAGCAAATCAGTCTAGCATCCTTTTCCATGGCCCCAGCCAAACCATTATTCGCAGCAGCCATTCCAACCACACATTGGGCATGATTCAAAGAAGCGTTTTAGAATGGCGCAATCCCGTAGGAAAACGCTCTGTGAATCAGGCCCATAGTGTGTTCTTAAGCCTCCATCTTTCTACTGAATGTAGGCCATTTTCAACTGAAGTTTGGCTGCCTGGTATTGCGCTTTTGCACGTACATGTGCGTTGTGTTCGGTCCCCGTGGTGGCTTGTGGAACAAACCGACTGCCTTACTATCTTCCAGTTAACGAAAACCCAGTGTGCGCATGGTTTGTGCCAACTGAAACACTTGTGTATAGGCGCGTTATAAATGGCATATCATATCAACTGGCATCCAGCGAAGCTGAAATAACATCCGGTTGGCTACTTAAAATACAAACATTTGTCTGATTTTAGAATGTATATTGATACGCCAGCAGATTCGCTTTAATCTTACAATTAATTTGTTGATCCAAGCGTTAAATTAAGGCTCAGTAGCATGTCACTTGACTGTAGCCGTTCCTTTCCCTCACCTAATATGGCCGCTGCTGGATGTTCTGTCACGTTGATGCTTTCGCGACCTAGTTTTCCTTTTTAACTACACGAGCTGCACTACGCGCGCGCGCTCTCCCTTGGATACTGTTGTTGCCGGAAGGCTGGTAAGCGGTCCGCATGTTCTTTGGATACGGTCCCTGTGTTTCAATCAGGCGCTTTCACCTAATCCCGTGCTTGTTTCCCTTTTTTTCTTTTTTGCTAACTGTTCAATTATCTCCTGACATTGGATACGTGTGTCATCCTGAATTGGTTGATTATTGCATCTTCGTGGGCAACAATTCCCCTTCGTACGTGGATTATTGCAGATTGCCTCTAATTGTCATTGCAATTGCAAGTAATATTAAGGTAATTCCTCTTAATTTTTTACACAAAGTGTTGCGGAATTTTGGTTGGTCTATGAGCTTTAACATTGATTGGCAATTCTATTCTGTTTAGTTCTGGAATCGTTCCCTAGAGTTTACATCACTAGTGGTAAGTGCAATATATGGGAAAAAATAGGTGTTTTCAGATTGTTAATAGCTACGGCAATCTGTAATCTTTGTGAATTTTTGTTGTACAGATTTCATCTTGGACAAGGTTCATCGGTAAATATACCTAGATAGTCTTGGTTTATTTTAGTTGATTCAGCCCATTAATTCATCTATGGTTGTTTGATCACCGCACGCACTTATTTTCTTACCATGTTGTTTTGTCCTCCTTTTTATTGGTTTTGGGACCGGATGGATGCCCCTTGTAAAACGGTAATTGACTGTACGAATTTTTAATTTTTTCACTATCATCTAATGTTATTTAATCATAATGGTTGTGCAATATTGTCATGATGTTAACAATGTTGTTTTGTATTACACATTCATTTTTGGCCATTTTCCCTTTTCAACCCCTTGGTGCTTGCCCAATTGATATGATGTGTATACAATAATGAATATGTTATTGACTTTATATTGGAAACTATGTACAGCCTTTGAAAAAGAGCTTTGCTCGAAACACGTGTCAGGCTGTGGAATGGAATTAAAAATATAACTTGACTGTTGTTGTACTATTGTTAATTGGCGCAGTTCACTGATTACACTTATCTTGTCTCTTACTGAGGGTTCTTGGTCCAGGCACCCTCAAATTTTCAAGTTGAACGCTGCCTTTTTCACACTCCTAATATTCAGTATTAGCGCTGGTTGTTCACATTGGCCTTTGGACCACACTGTTCTATTGCTAAATTCAGAGGCAGCCTCCATAATTTAAGGTTAATAAAACTAAGAGTGACAGAGTGGAGGTTATGGTAGCAGGCCACATTAGGCAATTTAGACTTTGGCCAAAATAAGGTAGAAAAAGATGTGCCGCCAAATAAGAAAGTAACCGAAAGCTGCAGAAGGGATTTGGGGTCCAAGGTAGTGAGTGAAATGTCTGTATTGTGGGCCAAATATTCACATTTGTCCTACTTCAAATCTGCAGCTAAAAGCAACCTTTTCTAGTATAACACACCAGATCGGAAATGGCTCTCTCCAAATTTTGCACAGTTGCCACTTCAGTAGTCTCACTTCTTAGTGAACGTTGGCCTCTGTGTTATTGCACCGTGGTGTAATGGGAGCAATAGGCCAATCCCAGCGGGACACCTACTGAACATGATGGCTAAACCGTACATCAGGCGATCCGTTCCAAGGGCAACTTTCACTAAGAGGCAGACATCCAGTATTACAGGATTCCTAACTACTCAACCTACCCCTGTATGTTGCCTTCACCTATTACTAAAGTGAGCCTTCAGAAAGGGCATGCATTCTGCAGCAAATCAAGAAAAAAACACTAATCGGCACCCCAACACATCTCCACATCTCGGCTTCCTGCAATTTACCACCAAGTGCACTCACTAGTCAACATTTCCATTTCTTGACACAAGGGAACGATCTACTCTTTGGGACCCACACACGCACACCTACTTAAGTGTCCACGTGCTATCTTATTACCAAAGATTAGTCATGTGGCAGGGCTGATCCCTTAACAATTTTTGCTTACCACCACAATTTAAGATGGTGACCCTAGATGTGCTTCAGAAATTTGGGTAAATCCCAATATATCTGAGAGTCAGAGTTCTACTAATGGCACAGAAGCCGGCATTATGCATCAAATGTTTTATTAGGTAGCAGTAAGAAAAACAAAACTGCCTTTCCCATGTAGCTGTCTGTTCCTAGTCCCAGTCCATCCACCAATCATCACCTTGAAGTGTCTTTAAATAGTCCTTTCTTTAACCAAGAGTTATCTTTTTGACTGCCAACCTCCACCTCTTTGTCCACCTGTTTAGGTAGAAAAACCAACCAGGCCCTTCACCTTAAAACTGCTGTCTGGTGTAAGCGTGCTGACACAGACAAAAAGGGTGGGTTAATCGGATGGAATAACACTTGCCTCCGTACCATTAGTGGAATCATGGTTCTGTCATCAACGTACTAGGATTAGGCAGAATTCCGTGCCATAGCATGGGGCTTCCTACTATGCAAAGAAATCGCAGAATTGGCAGCATGTCTGACTGTGTTACAATACAATCTCTTCCTTGGATCAGCACCCCTGGAAGAATGAGCCCCAAAAATCTGCCAGGTCCATGACCCAACAAACCCATCTAGGTAAGGTAGGGTAAGCCATAGGTAAAGGAGGAATATGAAAGGCGATACAAGGTCCATCTGTGCACCCCTACTCCTCAATGCTGCTGTTCTTTTCTCATAGATTTAGAAACCTGGAATTGAACAACACGGGCATATCAACGAAAGCCAGAAAGGAAAGGGAGAATGAAAACGTCTTATTGCATCTAGAGATATGAAGGGACACCTCATCAGGGACAAACCATCTACCAGATATAAATCCTTGCATCTGAAACTTTACAAAAGGAAAACAAACCCACAAATATTACCAATTGCACAGATAAGCCCAGCAGGCACAGAAGCGAGTTCTCTGGCCATTCTATGAACGGGGACCCCATGAAGGAAGCTACATGCGATAAGGGAAAGGGAATCTGCCAAAACGGAGGATGAGTCACCACTGATGCTTGGGAACAGTTCTTTGTAGATGGGGAGGACCATCAGAAAGTCTGTTTCAATCTTTATCACCAAAGAGCACCATGCTACACTGGAGCATCTTTCGGCAGTCAAAAACCAACTGCACCTTGTTCCTCAACCTATTAATCTGGCTTCAACTCAAACTGTAGATCTGTGGCAGTAGAAAAATGTCTGTGCACTTCAAAGCATCCGTGTTGCATAGCTACCACGTGAGATCTTCCAATGCTTCTGTGCAAAGAGGCACTCAGCTTTAAGAATCTAGTCCTTTCCCTAGGGTCAACATTTTGATTAATGGCAGTGCCCAGTACAGTAAAGGAGGTGGAAATAAATACCTGAATGGATGATGACAGAAGGTGTATGATCCCGGCCATATACCTTCTTTGTGATCAGTTCTATTTTGGACTTGGAGACTTGCAAGTCGGAAGTCCTGCAACCGACCACAAAACCCAAAAACTGAAATCTCTAAGAGGAAGTGATCTTTGATTTCTCCCAGTTGACACTGAAGTCTGTCAAATACAGAAAGTACAAAGTCATTTCCAAATGATTGAACGGAAGTGAACGGTTCTCTGCCTTGAAGAGAATTTCGTCTAGGTAAATTATAATTTTCACTTCTCTTGCCCTTAAGAACGCTGCCACTGGTAGTAGGAATTTTGAAATACAACACAGAGCTGAGCCCCACCTGAATGGCAGGGAGGAGAATTGATACCTCACCAATTGCCCCAAAAACGTCCTGAGTGGTACTTAAATGTGAACCATCAAGTAAGTGTCTTTTTTAATCCAATCTGATCAACCAATCTCCTGGCTTCAACACGTGTCAACAGAGAGATCGTCGCCATCTTGAAATGCCTGTACAAGATATATTTGTTCAGATCCTGGAGATTGATGATGCAGACTTTAAACCCTTGTCCTTTTTCCAGAGCAAACATATATTGCTCACAAACCCCTCTGGAACCACTCTCCAGGGCACCCTTTCGAAGCAATTTCTCCATTTACTGATCCATCAGGACACTGTTTTGATTGGAAGAAATAGGCCTTTTTGGGATACCTTGAACTGGATGGCTGGTAAAAATCCATGCAGAATCTCCTGGCTGCTTGGGAATCCCCTGAATCGAGAGATCCAAGCAAGCGATTTTGAGTAAATAGAAAGAGCAAGTCCTGCCAACTCCCCCCTAACCCTCAAGGAAAGGCTGTAATCTTGCATTGCCCTCTCCTGAAGCCCCCGGACCATAAAGAATGCTGTAGCTGGGGAAAGAAGTTAGGCTTGTGTTACTAATAATGTGCACAATTCCTACAGGCAAGGCTTGAGTTGCAAGAGGAAGGCTGGCTGTGCAGCCTCTACCAAATCCGCCCACTGCAAAAACCTATTGACTGAAGACGTTTCAGCGAACCACCTGAGCCCAGTCTATCGATGAGAAAGTATAACTGTACTTTCCCAGGTCTTTGACAAATGATTCTCCCAATGCATGAAGCTCTGCTATGTTCTCCTTGGTTCAGCCAGCCCATAAGCTCGGGACTGATCCGTAAGAGAATGCCCTTCCTGACGTCATGGTAAATAAAGGTTCTGGAAGCGCTGCCTCCTCAGTGAGTCACAATATCATGCTCAGTTTCCTCCCCTGGGAAAAGGTGGGCGAGACTTCCCGTTCATCCACTTGTGACTGGAGAAAGGCACCTTTTTCTTTTAGCCTTCTTAGCCATTGATACTTCTGGCCAGAGGGTCATGAAAGTACTTCCATCACATCCATCTAAACATGGTTCGGGTCCCGTCTTGGCATTCAGGTCATCTGGCTTAGGAAAGGCACAACATGCTGCTACATGCTCCAGCTGCTGCTTCTTGGCGGGGGGGGATTTCTAGGTACAGTAGCCAAACATACATCACCCCAGTAGACACAGAATCCCCCCTGGCTCTAATGGAATTCTAACAGGGAGGTCTATACATCTAAAGTAGAGACCTTCATAGAATTGGCAAGGTATAGAAGTGAACCAGATATCACCCCACAGACAGACACAGATTTCTCAACAGATGCACAGAAATCCCATCCTCAATCCTCATTCCCTTGAGTGGCCGGGGCCTTTAAATGGCCCACAATGCACCCTGTGTGTACCTGTTCCACCTAAAATCTGGCTTCTCTGCACCCTATACTAGAAGGCTCCAAAATGAGAGCAGATGCACCTGCAAAGCCGGCAACACTAGGCCCAAGCTTGCTTCTACTTTAGCAGGTACGCCACCATGCATCCTCCATGCATGTTTCTTTACTCCACCCTCACTGATGTGCAACAGTGCGCCCCACTTTCCCAACAAAGATGCTGATTGCCCAACCACTAAAGTCAGAAGAACCCTGGCCACCCCCCTGAGCCGAGAGACTAGACCCCCGACTAAGGAACGCTATGGTCTGACGGCACATGCTGCCTACCTATAAAAACGCTGCCCGCTGCTCGATGGCACTGCAAGTAAGGCAACTGAATAATAACACAAAACCTTAGCATGACGGGAAAAACAGAGGGCACGCTTCTCTGGGAAGCAGTAGGATGAGAGGATGGACTACTTGAGGATACTACAGGAAAGGACTACTTGAGGATACTACAGGATGGTGATTGCTGACTGTTGTGGGACCAGAAATAGAGGGCTTTATGGGAGTTGTGGTTTTGTGTTTCTTAAAGTTCCTTAATACACGAGGAGATGTTGATGCGGGATCTGAAGCCACAGTGCTGTGACGTAGAATGCCAAGTAGCTGAACATGTGTGCCATTCTATGTATCCTTTTACTTTTTATTTCCCACATATGCTTCCATTGTTACCGCAATATAGTCGTCCGTATGCCTATGGCTATGGCAGTACTCTGTTTTTATGCACATTAAGCTCGCCTGTTGTAGTGCTTCAAATCACGAGCACCCTTTTGCTCCACGAGGCTAGGTCTGTGCTAAAAATGTTAAAAAGCCCTAAATGTGCAACCTAAAATTGTGTGTCTAACCTCGCAAGTTTTTCCTCACAAAACCTTCTTTACTTTTACTGCACAATCCCCACTGTATAGTCTTGTAGACACCACATCTGCATAACAACGTCTCATACATTTGTGTCTGTCAAATACACTTCTGACCCCGGTGAACCCACCCCGATCCATTGATTGAGGGCCTGCAGTTCTCTGTATAGAGCAGAGACTAGAATGTCTAAGAGTAAGGGCCTAATTCACAGAAGCGTTTTATAATGGCAAAACCCCATTGGAAAAAGCTCTTAGAATAAGGGTCTAAGATTTTTGTGTGGAGAACTCCCGGCGTCCAGGGAATTTGACCAAATTCATAGTTAACTTGTGGTATGACATGAAATCACAATAAAGCGGGCGCTCCCATACCATTCCTGTTCTGTTTCCCCTAAGTCAGACCCATTAAGAGTAACCCGAGCGAGTCTGTTTCAGACCTTCTACTCCCACTCTACATTCCACTCGATGTATTCTATTGAAACTGAATAGTTTACAAGTTGTCATGCCGTGATCTACAGGTTTCCCTTCTGTATACATTAGGCTTTCAGTTTAGAAGCGAGGCGTATCCATCTTGCGCCGCAAACATGTGGGCTGTTTATCCTCTCCTCTCGCTGCTTCGGGGGTAGACATTTGCAGTGATTGCACTTTCAGGCAGTTTGTAAAATGCTTTAAAGTCAATAAAAGGTGCATTAAGTCTGGTTGGATGCACCGAGGCAGATGCCAGTAAAGTGTTTCATGTTCTGGATATAGACTCCTTGTTTACTCACTGGTGCTTTTTAATCCCTACTATATTGCATTGCTTTGCTGACAGAGGCGCTTTTTATCCCCCCTTTTCAAGAAAGATCGGAAGGGGCACATTTCTTCGTGCCCACTTTTGTTTTGCCTCGTTGGGCGCAACAATCGCCGAATGAGCATCTGCACACAGGTTTGCAATGTGTTGCCCATTGTGATGTAATACGCCTCAACATGCTTTTGAAATGTACTGAACAAAACCTTCCGCGTGCTGAACTGATGTCTAGTGAGCAGGCCACAACATTCTATCTTCTCCGCATTCCAGGAAAGCCGGGCTCTTGACAAAGTATTTTGCAAAGTCACTTAAAATGAGTCCGCCGGGCTAGGGCTTAAAGAGACTTCCTGACTCCCTAACCTCGCAAAGTGCGGCTGTCACTCACCTGCTGCCCTGCAGGCAATGCGGGCTGGTTACGCTTCTCTATTGTGACTTCTTAGCGCAATGGCCATGGTTTCAGCAACTTAGCAAGTCCTGGACCTCGGTGCTTGGAACGTATTCTCCAGCTCAAAGCGGAGGCCATCTTTCCCTACAGAAAATTGTGCAATTGAGAAGTAATATCAAGAATTTGCTCTTTTGATTCTAGCTTCAATATCAGCTGCGCTCGGAGGTGCTCTTCTGCTGGATTAGCACAAGTTACGGAAAATGCAACCGTTTGGAAACTTGGTGACCGTGTTCTGTAGTGTATTCCTCTTTAATGATACCAGCACTACCGCCCTCTACCCTCCACACCTTGTGGCGAGTATCCAACCCTCCAGGTCAAAACCTTCATTTCAGAACCCAGGGCAGATATTATACAGCTGCAGCGTTGGGATCCCCATCCCCTGCTCCGCTCGAGATGTATGCTTCTCTGGGTGCAGGAATCTTAGGAACCCCGTTGCACGCTGTGGAAGGGATCCCTGTCATTTTGTGTGTCACAATTTCTGAAAACAACTGAAGTTAATGGCACCCATTTACTGCAAGATCCACCCATTTAATGCTAGATCCATCATACCCACCAGGTGTTTTTTTTCTCTCTAAATGTAGGGCTTTATGTCTGATTTCCCTCAGTTCTAAGGGTTTACCGTCGTTTCACCGGCAGGCATTTTCACGACTGCCTTTTTAACGTGGAGATAATTACGAAAAAGTCTTCGAAATTTTGGGGGGTGGGGAAGGGCAGATAACGGGTTGGGGTTTTCGCGATTTGTTAAAAATCAGTGGTGGACTGGGAGCTTGAGGGGGAGCCCTCCAAAAAAAAGTCTGACTTTTTTTCGTAATGGTGGAACCATTCTAAGTGCTCCAATATTAACTTTTAGCAAACAGATTGCATGTTTTTTTGCTGGATTGTGGGCCTGGACATGCAATTTGTAAAACTCATCAACTTTTGCCATTTTGGCATCTGTTATGCTGCTACTGAAAAAAATCAAATGTACTGTTACATGATCCGTCACCCGGCAAGGCATGCCTCGATGCAGATGTTACACTGGTGCCGTGTTGCGCAAGCAGCAGATTCCTCCGAAAGCAAATACAAGAAGGAGCTCCTTTGTGGTTGGGGCCACTGCCTTACTCCTGGTGTCAAGTGAAAGCAAAGATATTTTTCTTTCAAATTACATGGAATCGAAATGTCAATTATAAGTGCCGGCTAAATGGCAGTCATTCCGGCAGATGTGCTTATTTTTGTAGAATGGAGCGCATTTCTCTTAAAGGGCCTTCTGACTCATGGCCCAGCTCTCTCTGGTCTGCTGATTGTGTGTTTTCCTCCCTGTGGATAAATGAAGAGCTTCCCCTAAATTTATAAAATTGCTTCAATATTGACCATAATGCTAACTATTTGGTTCTGCGCAGATTGCCAAGTTTTTCCTTCTGCAGAATTATAAATTGTCAAGCAAAATAAACAGAGAATATTGCACGTTTTGAAGTGTTTTTAAAATGTTCTTTTTTTGAGCCGCGACCAAGATGCTTCAGACGTCGGCGCACTGCCCAAATGTGTCATTGGAACACAAGGATGGTAATGTACTTGTTGAAGTTTGTTAATACGAGTCTGGATATAGCATACAATGCTTGGAGCTTTCTAGAACCTATAAAAAAGCCTCCATTACCCATGGGTGAAGGGTGGGGCTGAACCGTGATCGGTAAAGGGTTACCTATCGGCCACTACACTAATAGTTTTGCAGATACAGTGCAGGTACTAGAAACGTTTTTAGAATTGTATCATCTCGTCCAATATTTGTACTAATTTACTAGCCTAATTTCTAGTGACGTCTCACTCGGGGATGGGAGCTACTACAACCAGATTGATTGGTGTAGGTTTTTTTAACATGTCCATCTCATCGTCAGGAGACCGCAATTTCTGTCCCCGTCTAGGGTCCCAGGCAGCCGAGAGGAATCCTCGAGGCTCCATATATTTTGACTTGCCTAATTCGTTTGACAAGGTGCTTTCCTTGTCACTTGTTTACAATATAAATCAGCAGTGAACTGATGTGTGCGCGTGGTGGAGGTGGCCGACTATGACTGCACAGCCAGAGGAAATTGCAGCAGAACATCAATAATTGGAAGTCTCTTCAGCTAGAGGCTATTTACAACACAGGAGTGCCTGCGCGCTGCCCATGAAAGGCCATCGCACAGATATCCTCTCCCGTGATGAATATGTCCCATTCATGGCGAGGTCGTGGTGTAGGATTTAAAATAATTTCTTCTATTTCCTAGGGGGAAAAAAAGACTAAGTTATCAACAACAACAAAATAACATTCTAACCATCAAATTGTAGAAAGATGTTTGCATGTGTATTACATCAAAAATGGGTGGTTAGGTCACAAAATGTTCATTACGCATTGATTTATTTGTATGGTCTTATGGATTGCGAATCTCCCTTCAAATAAGTCTTCATATCTGTGTTGATATGTAACCTTTATCACCGGTCCTTCTCAAATGGCGTATGGCCACAATAGACCAATTTGGACTACATTGTACAAAGCCTATTTTTCCCCTTTCTTTCTTTGTATTATTTTTGGCAAAGGGCTGGCGTTCATATTTATAAAGGTGGTAATAGGAATCTAGAGTTGCAACAAGGGCAACCAACATGAGACCACATTTATGGGGGCAGGGAAGTAGGTGAGATTTAAGTGGAAAGATTTCTACATTTGGGGCTAAGCATAGAGGATATGGACGCTCGTTCAAGAGGATGGAGGCCAGAATAGACAAGTCACAGAATCGAGGTTGGGCATGCGGCGTGCGGCGCAGCGAGGGACAGTTCAGAGAAGTCGTGACAACGATTGACTCAGAAGAGTAAAGAAGAGAGAGGCCAGATAGTAAATGGAGTGGTGAAATAACATGTGCGAAGGAGCAGCATGTGTGGGAGGCAGATGGCAAAGTTCAAGATGGAAGAGATGCAGGAGCGTAAAGATGCAGACCAATGAGAAGAGTCCAGTACTCAAGGGTGGAGAAGATTTAGATGACCAGATTGCCGGAAGAAGAAGAGAGGAGAGAAGAAGTCTGGAGAAGAGTTTAAAGGTAGTAGGAAGGCACTTGTAATTGAGGAGGCCAGAAATATTATTTTGTTTTAGATGAGTTAATATGTAATGGGTGAGGGAGCATCTAGATCTTGATAGCCGGGAGACTGGCTTAATTGGTAGCGTGAAGATGAAAGCCCGCAGAAATGGGATGCAAATATCTAAACCTGAAATGTGGACACACAAAGAACGATTGACAGAGTGCAAGAAAAGAAGCACATTTGATTTCGTTAATATATGCAATGCAACAATAAAATAAGTGCCCAAGACCTCATATGGATCGTTGTTGGGATTGGTTACACCAAACCTCTCCTTTCTTTGCATCATTCAGTGTGTGTGTGTGTGTGTGTTTGTGTGTGTGTATGTGAACGCACAACACACAAAGTCCCCCTCCTTCTTTATACTATGCACTTCTTGAGTCCATGAACTTGGATGCCGTCTACTCGTTTTTTTGGCACTGTAGTTGAATTCCATATTTAAATATTGATTTTAAAATAAGGTGTGAGCTGAATTCGTACGAGTCTCCTATAAGCATCATTCTACAATAGACCTGTATTTCATGGTGTGGCTCCTTCTGATCTTGTATAAGCACAGGCTTTCCATGGAACCACTGGCTATGGTCAGTTTGGTCTCGTACAAAGCTTTGAACTCAGTTGCCTGGGACTTCTAATGGATGGTGTTGGATAGAATGAGACCGGAGCATGGATATGTGAACTGGGTGAGGTTATTATATGGGGGATCGATGTCCAGAGTGCAAGTTAATGGAGTGATTTCCTATTCTTGGCCGGTGTGGCGGGGCACAAGACAAGGGTGCCATTGTCTCCATTGATTTTTGCGCTGGTCATTGCACTGTTATGAGGAGACATGAGGTTCTAGGTCCCTTGATCGGGGGCGGGGGATGGGGGCTAGGCATTGTATATCGCTCTAAGCAGACGATGTGCAAGATCACTTGGTTAATTTTGAACGAGCTTTGAGAACTGTGAAAGAATTTGGGAAGTTGTCGGGTCTAGTTGTTAGTAAATCCATTTCGGTTATTATATGCACTACCGCAAGAGTTGGGTGGGGAGTTGCTATGGTTTGGGATGGAGATTCTAGATGGAGGCTTTAGGTATCTGGGTGTCAGGGTCAGTGCAGACTGGGACTGGATGTTTAGTCTTAACGTTGGTAAGGTTACAGAAGCCTTTGGGAGGCTTACTAAATTCTGGATGAGATTTCCAATTATTTTGATGGGAACAATGGCTCTGGTGAAGATGATTATGCTTCCCAGACTCTTACGTCTACCAGGTGATGCCCATGTTACTGAAGGCTGAGTGCCTTCGAGCTCTACGTAGAACACTGACAACATTGTTGTGGAAAGAGGAGGTACAGTACATTTCGTTAGGGATCTTGTATTTCCCAGCAGGTAAGGGAGTAATTGGGGTTCCGGATTTTAGAGGCTATTATTGGGTGTAGGTGATACAACATATGGTGGACTGGTTTAGGCAACCACATGGCAATCATATCTCGATATTGATATTGATATTTTATTTCTATCGCGCTCATGCACAAGTGTTTCAAAGCGCAAGTATAAAATGGGTTGAATAGTGAATGAATCGGCAAAGAGGTGGGTTTTGGAGCTACTTAGGGCAAGGAACAAGGAATTGGGGCTGCTCCTCCATCCAATTGACAACATCATTTGGGTCTGGTGGAGAGTCACCAAAGCGTTTGGCCAGAGATTCCCCTTCTGAGTTGCAGCAGACTGGGACCTGGGCCGCTTAGGTTGTAGGGGATTAAAAGGGGTCGCTTGGGGCGTGGGGGATTAATAGATGATTCATAGAAGAATGATAAGACTATCACTTTTAGGGAGTTCTACCCATTGGTTTGCATCAACTTCATGGTTTGATGGCTGGCATGAGGGAATCTTCGGACGGATTGCCGATGAAGCCATGCGCTCAAGGGATTAATGTAGCTATGTTGCAACTGGCAGAGGGAGGGAGGGAGGAGTATTTCCAGGCTGTATGTGACAGATAGGGCTGAGCAAGATGTGTCTGCAGGGGAATTGAGGCAGAAGTGGAAAATGGATTTGGGAGAGCAACCCACAGACACGGAATAGGACAGGATTATCGGGCACGCAACACAGGTGTCCAAGAATTCACAGTTCCACTGTATACAATATAGGATTGTACGGAGGGCGTATATAACGCCAGTGAGAGATGTCAAGATGGTGACTGGGCAGATCCAAACTGTTTGAGTTGAAGGAAAGAGACAGGAACATTTTTACACATGTGGTGGGGATGTGATTGAGTGACGTGTTTCAGGGAAATTGTTGCCGAAGAGCTGTTCGAGGTTGTAGCGGTGAAGATCCAGGTAATGGTCCAACAGTGTCTGCTCAGGTTCTTGGCTCTTAGGAATAGCAGATGGGGTAAGGCCGTCACTACGTTTTTGGCTCTGGGTATGTTACTGGCCAAAAGGGCTATTGCAATGGCCTCGAAGGTGCAACCGGCTCCATGCATTGGAGACTTGCATAGAGCTATGCGCAAATGGGGGCAGAAATGGATCTGGCACTGGTGGGTATGGTACACTGGTGGATGAGGGAGTTTCATGGTACACGTTGTGGCACGAGGTGTTGGATACTTTGTATAGACGTTCAAATCTCGGGCCACCCTAGATTTTTATTCAACTTCCAGGGGAAGTTTGACGGTCGTGCTGGCAGGAGTTTGAGCGGGGTCAGCCGAAAGAGCCTGTAGTGGCTGTTAGGAGGGTATGGCTGATGTTGTAGGTGGGGTGGCTACCCCTCGGGTTTCTCGTTATTTTGGACCTCGCCGAAATAAGTGTGTTGATGGCAATACCGTGTACGCAGCATACTCATGCTTGATCCTAATTGATTGTATGCAACCATGTAATATGTTTATGGAAAAAGGATAAATAAAGTGTTGAAAAAAGAGATGTATTACCTGTTTATAATGACCAGCTACAGTTACAATTGTGGCACATTTTATATTTGTATGCATTTTATACAAATGCCTCAATCAAAAGGCTGATAACTAATCATTATCTGCAGCGCATTTCTAGATCAAAGAGCAATTAGCTAATGTTGTACATGCATTAATTTATGTTTAGTTTAGGATCTTATAGGTACACACTTAAACAATGTTTTACAGGAGGGGAATAGGCAGAAGGGATGCTACTGACAGGTGGATTCAGCTATGTCGGACCCCTACTACTTAGTTAGTGGTCTTCACACTGTGGGGCTGCCCCCCTTCACCTTAGGGGGGCGGTATGGGGTGCAGGCTGTCCAGTTGGGGAGAGAGGCTTTTTAAAAAGGGATTTCAGTGACTGCTTTTAATAGTACATATAAACAGATATAGCTTTTGGGGGGTGGGGGTTAATGGGGGGGTGTTGCAGAAAACCATGTTTATACTCTGGTGGGCGGAGGAGTCAGTATTAAAACGAAATTTGAATACCACTGAATTAGATTAAAACAAATCGTGATCTTCTCATCAAAGTTTGTTGTATTTCCTATGAAAGAAAAGAACTTTAAATGGACAATTTAGCCAATACAAAATGGTGGGCATTGCTGCTCTTTCCAGCATATCAATATGATCATTTTAGCTGTCAGTAAGGGTCTTATAAATGAAGGAAATGTTTGACAACACGACACAATTGTTGTATCCTTAAATCTGGCTACTGTTCGAGTTTTCAGTGACATAATGTTTTCACAAAATTCTTCTGCTGCATATTTTGTTACGGAGATGCTCCACTCTGCTGCAAAAGCCTGGTCTTTGCTAAATGTTTGGGTCATATCCCCCTGAAAGCCATCAATCCAGGGATTGCCTGCATACATTTCCGTGCAATTTAGCAGGAGTCCAGCAGTGAACAATACAATTCCCCTGTTGTCTAGTTGGGGGCAAGTGCATTTAATTCATCCAAATGCAAATTAGTATGAAAATGTGCTCCTCTGGAGAATAGAAAACAACATCCATTTGACCTAAAACGTTTCTCTGACAAAGAAACACTAGATACAAATCTGCTCATTAACAACCACCTCAACTTTTTGAAAACATTGACTCTGACAAAGAATGTGTTCTTCAAATAAATTGATAAAAAGATTTCTCGTTTCATTTAAAAGGCAAATGCGTTCACAAGAAACTATCAGTTTCCCTATTTACAAAAAAAGCCCACAAGGAATTGCTCCCCACTTCACTTTGTGGGGAAACAGTATGTTTTCCAGATGTGAAGCCCAAATCTCATACTGGTGTTCTTTTTTTAGCCCTGTTACATTATCTAGGCTTGCTGTGTGTAGAAAGATGTAGTAATGCTCTTTTGGACTGCATCATATAGCGAGTCCTTGTGCATTTCCTCTTCTCGCTTTTCCTGCTTTTCTACTATTTATTTATTTAATTGTTTTTTTAATAACGTGGCTAATACCTTACCGGAGGTATTCGGAATTTGAATCTCTGTTGCTCTGCATGGTCTTGCTTCCAAGACCAGCGCGTTGCCCCTGTGCTATCCTCCATTCTATCCTTAGGGACCTGGGATGTGTCTATAGGCCACAAACAAACTCACTTATCATTGGCCTTTTACATCTGGACCTCCTAACATCTACCTTATTCGATTTATATCGAAATGTATGTGATGATTTTTTCTTTGTTCTTGTTTTGCCTTTTTCAAAACAGGGGTGTAGCCAAACAGTAATTTTGAAAATGCAATCCTTGGATACATGTACCCTTCGTGGGAAATTGTGTTCCCTGTTCTCTTTATGTTTTTCATCTTTGTATTATGTTGTTTGTAAATGAATAAGCTTTTTGCAACTATTTTCTCAAATTTATTTTGAATCTGTTGTATATATCTTCTATATGGGCAATTGAATACCCCCATTTCACGGACGAATTATTGGTCCTAAATACAATAAAATGGTATATTTGATATATTAAATATTCTTCTTATGTCATATTAATTTGCCTTGCTCTAGCCCACTACCTTTGTGAGGTTAAATAACTTTTAGCACAATTAGGTTTTTGAATGGTTCAATTGGGGACCAACATGTTTGTTTTGATTGATGATACTCATGTGTCCCTGACTGCTATTGAGTTTTCACTTTGGGTACTGTTTCTACTGAGAGCAAACAGTCACCATTTTTCAATACGAGTTAGGTCTTCTCATTTGTGTGGTCCTTTCTTTGGGCACATTGGCAGCTTCATCAGGTTGTGTGGTGCCGGTTATCTTCCTCCTGCTGGCATGCTACCAGAAATTGGTTATATTTTTCATTATATTTATGGGGAATACTAGGGTTGCCTGATCTGAGAGTGGAATTAATTGTATTAATTATACATTAGCTCCAGTGAGATTAAAGCAGCTGGCTTACAGCACCATCATTGTATCTATTAACTGATAACGTGATTGTTTCATGTTGCCGAGTGGTTGTCCCTATAAATCAACATACCACTTCATATCATTCAAAATCTAAGTTTTTACTTTATTTATATTTGAAATAGAGGAAACAATATATTGTAGACTAAAAGGTAGAACAACCCAGTTTAGCCTTTACTTAAACCCAGTTCCAGCTCTCTTTACATCTCTTTATGAAATTCTGTAGGGGCACTTTAAGGTGTGCACCCTAAGTGAATATGATCCAATAGAGGATTTCTGCTGAATAATTATTGCATATGGTTTATATTCCTGTATAGTTAAGATTGTGACAACTGTTCATTGTATTTTTTTGGAAACATTTGCAGTAATGCAATCTGTTGATATATTTGTAGCCTGTTATTTACTGGTATCCGCTGGTATCTGCAAACATTGGTAGCCTAATTTGCATGCCATTGATCAATGTTCTACTTGCAGTTACTATGGAAAAACAGGGCAAGGTAAACCATGCTTAGATTGTTTTTGGTCATTTCTAAACCAATACCCCATCTTGGAAAGGGATATGAATAGCATATAGATTGTATTCATTACACACCAGCAAAGGGAGAGGATTCAAAATTCTGTGCACCATTAGCAGGATCAAAAGAGTATTAGAATAACAGAGGCGCACAAAGATTTCAGTTGAAACGATGATGGGTTTGCATGCTTGTGGGGGGTTGTTGTGAACTCCTTTTTGAATTGGACGAGGCGAGGGCAGATTGGGTGGTGGTGTTAAGAAGAACCTGGAAGTCAGGTTTTTTGTAAATGTGAGTTTGGGCGATTCGTGTGCCTTAATTTCAAATGTATTTGGGTTGAAGAAAAAAGGTTATAGGTGAAATATGAATGTTAGTATGATTTGATAAGCAAGTCTGTTAACATGATCATTATCTCTTAGGTGCTTCCTGAGTTACCTTGTTAAAGCAATATTGCATACAGAAAAGCATCAATGCCTGATAAGAATTGAAATTTCACCATTTTGTGTTTGTAAAGATTTTTAAATGGACCCACTGTATGATTCTGCTGATAGGCAATGTTCAAGCATGTAGGCAGAAAATAACAGCCCCTCTGAGTGTGTCTAACCCATCTCAGTGGTTGTGCACCACCTCTCTGACCAGTTTCAACGCATAGAGGCAGAAAACATGCACTCTGTAATGCTGCTACCCTGGTGCCAAGATTCTACATTAGAACGGCAAGTTCTCTTTAACCCAGGCTACATCAGCCAGATTCTGGTACTATATAAAACATTAGGAAGGGTGCTCAGCCAATCAGGTGGGTGGAAACGTGAGCCGTGGCCATGTTTTTTTTTTCCTTGAGAGATTCAGCTTGTGATGCCCGCCTCGCATGAAAATATAAAACATGTTTCAACTATTTGCACCCAAATAGAGCCACAGTGTTCAAATAGCTATCACCCCGACTTCAGGGAGGTCTTACTGGGCAGGTAACATCCCTGACCCCTCGCTGAGGCTCTTGCTTCACTCTGGCCTGGCAGTCTGTTACCAGCCCTTTAAGCCCTCGAAAGTGGGGGTGATAGCTATATTATCTGATAAAAAATTCATGTTTTTCACTAAATAATGCAAAATTGGAATGGCTTTACACTTAAATAGCATGTAAATCATGTTACATAGATAATGCAAAGCTAGAGGAAAACATATGTTAAGAAATGTAACTACAACTCCTCTAATTGTGCTGTCAAGTGAATGGGAACAGATAGACTTGTACAACTTGAATTGTAGTATTTTCTTATTCTTTTGTTTGTATTATTAAGTATCTATGATGCAAAGACCTGTACACTAAACACAGCACATCAGAAAAGGCACATTACAATTATATTAGATGGAACACAAAAAGAAAATCAATTCATTTAAAATGCATCACCAATTAAAACAGTTAAGGAATGATATCCATTAACTTAATAACAATTCATTTAAAATGCATCACCAATTAAAACAGTTAAGGAATGATATCCATTAACTTAATAAAACAAAACAAATGATTTACACATAAGGATTCAAGCAATTAGCCCCAGGGCCATTATTCCAGAGGCTATGTCTTATATCTTGCAGATTAACATTTTTGGGCTTTGCAAAGAAGGAGGGGCTGGCAAGGTAGCCAGAGGTTTTGCCATGTTTTGCCAAATGTGAAATGCAGCGGCAGTTGTTACCATAGATCTTGCACAATAGATGACACTCCAGAACTGGTTGGTGTATAATCCCTACATTCTGGATATCCCTTTTCATACAGGAGATGGAGCGTGCTACAATGCGTGAGCAGGCGCTGTGCTGATTCCACAACTACCCTGCAGAGGCCACATAAACGCTCATTTTTTGCCAGGCCAGAACAGGCCCCAATATTCTCATAAACAGGAAGTGTAGCTAAACGTAGAGACAGACGAAAGTGAACCAATTGAGGGGAATACGTATTGACCAAATAGTCACAAGGAGTGTTTAAATTCAATCCCTGTGTGGAATAAAGCAGGTATTTGCTCTTACATGCAAGATAACCAATGGACTGAGAACGGTCATAGTCCCTAGATTTCCTATCAAAGTCCATAGCATGGACTTCTCCCAATAAACCGGGCAAGGCTCTCAGGCCTATATTCCTGCAATGCTCTAGAACAAGTTTTTGCATTTCAGAAAACCAGATGCTGCACCCACAATTACGTGAGGGACCGTTAGCTCGATGTAAGAGTCTACAATTTTTGCTGAAACAGATGGTACCCCACAATTTAACGACAGACTTTACCCAGAGTACGTGCAAAGAAGGCAGTCCTAGTTCTAAAAGCAGGGCTTCAACTGGTACAGAGTTAGGAAGCCAAGCAATGACCTAAGAAGTTTGGCCTCCAATTTCTTAACCCAGGTTACTGATTTCAGCGGCAATGTTTCCAAAGCATACAGGAAGCCAGGGACTATAGATAGCAGGTTTGCAGACAACTTTGTCTCCATAGATCGTCCTCCCTGTCTGTCTATCACATTTTTCACAGTTAACCATTTTGTCCAAATGTGCATACCAAGATATTTATAGGTCTCAACTTGTTCCAAGCTACAACCTCCCAATTGTCAAGTAAACCTCTTCCCCTGATAGGCACCCTTTCCAATGGTCATTATTTTAGATTTGCCTGTATTGACAGAGAGAACGTTATGATCTGCTTATTCCACATGCGTTCAGTGCATGCTGAAAGTTCAATGGAGTACGGTCAAATATAACAGTATCATCAGCATAGGTCATCCAGGGTAACTTCTCGCCCCCATAACTAGGTGGAAAACTTTGTACAGACACTAGGGCTGAAACAAAGTCGGACACATAGAGATTGCATAGTATTCTATAAGGCAGTTGTAGCCAGAATACATATTACAACTCATCTGTTACATCTGCTTACATGCCTACAATTTATTTGGTTCCAGTAAAATTGACAGAGAGCATTTAACATCCAAATTTTAAACTTAGTTTGAACTCTGAAACTAAATGGTTGTTCAAGTATAAGCTTTCTTGAAAACCAGAAATGCACAGACCTCGATATTCATTCACTCCATACTGCTTCTGATTCTGTGTTTACCGAGGACAAAAGCCTACGTTCCAAATCACAAATAAATGCACTAATGTATCTTTGTTTTGGGAACCTAGCCTGAATTCATGAGCTTATATTAAGATAATGAATAGATCTATAAGTTCAGTGTCTTAAGATTGCACTCACTGATGTTATGTTAGTGCATTTATAGTGCACCAAAGCCCAAGGGCATCCAGGTGGCAGAGGCCTCGAACAGTCCCTGACCTCGTACCCTGGCAGAGCAATAAGCTATCATGACGAATGTATTGGTTTCACAAATGAAGCCTATAAGAATGGTCTTTTATTTTAATGTAGATAGTTTATCAATACCAGCTGCAAACACCAGATGTAATTTAAGCAATATTGTACAGTAAAATGTGCTGCACAATATAATGTATTTTAAAGTTACCATCGGATACAGTTTTTCGGCGATAGGTTTCGAACTGTGTCCGATTTGAAAAATAAAAACAGATCTGAATTCACTAACATGTAGAATCACATGCATAGAAATAGATACATTAAAATGAGGTCTTTTTTTAATGCATTGACATATTTTAATAACTATATTATATATTCGGTCCCAAAAGCAGAAAAAATGTCTCCGGATTCAGAAAATTCTTGCTAATCTGAATATATATTTCTTATAGCACTTGCCCACACTGGGAATTATAAAAAAAATCAATATTAAAGTCCACTTTTAATATCACATTCCTGATGCGAGGTCACCCCCGTGGCTCACACACTCCCTTATGACAAAAATAATGCAAATGAAAGCAAAGTGGAGGACTCTACTGGGTGTGAGTAAGTGAAGGGAACCTATCACAGGCTCTTTCCAATTCAAAACTGCAAAGTCAAATGATGCTGTATGGCTGGGGCTTGCTGGGTATTTAAACTCAAATACATAATAAGAGAGTGTTTTGGAAAATAGAAAAGGAAGAGAGCCTTTTTCACAGGTGGAAGGCTGATTGGGTCTTCAACTATAAGTAGCTGATAAATGTTTCCTTAAGGGGGCTTTTCCTGATTGGGCTTATAGTAGAGGGCTTTGCCAAGACAGGACCAGACTAACTGAAAGGGATCTTGGAAGCAAGTGTACAGACTGCAAGGAAGGTCCTATCTCCAGGTGATGCTAGAAGCCAGATATCCTCACCTATCCTCTGCCTTTGTAAGGCAAACTAAACGTGATTATAGTAAGCCCAGAGCATTTAGACAAATGTCCCAAGAGTTCATTAAATCATAGATTGCAATTAAAAGTATTTTGGGAGATCCCTGTTTACAATCGGTCACTGAAAGGGAATATGCACTTTGTGATTGATAACTAACATTAAAACCTTAGAGAGTTCCAACATAATAAAGCTTTTCTCCAGCAATTCTGGATCTCCGGAGGTCTTAGACTTCCCAAATTGAAATGTAGCATGACATGCCTTTGTGATTGTATGCCATAGTCAAAAAAATCATTTAAATCTGTTCCTTAGTGAACACATTAAAGTAGGTTATTACTAGGGTGAACCTGATTCCTACAGTATAGTGTGGAAGTTATGTGCTACTGTTCTAGCATTCCAATAAAAAAATAATTCCTGAACTCAAGCCTTTAAAAAAATCGTAACCAAGTCTACCCCTCATAGATGTCATTTTTGTATCTATTCCCAAGCTAGAAACTAATAGTGTGTCAGTTAGTGTCAAACATTTTAGATGTGAATCAGTCCTCAAACAAGAGAATCATATCTTGAGACAATGGGCCGTATTCACAGAAGCGTTTTATATTGGCAAACCCCATTGGAAAACGCTCTGTGAATTAGGCCCAATATTTATTTATGATGCCAACACTTGGTAGTTTTAAAGAAGACTAAGTGAATTGTTTTGTTTGAAACTTTATTCAAAGAACTGTTTTATTTTTCTAATTAAATGGGCAATGTTAATGTGTATGTCTACATTGTGGAGTATTTTATTCTATTGCCTAGAATAGTTATTCATATGTGTTTTTCTATGTACAGATGTTTGTGCAAATTTGAATGAAAACGTTAGCAAGACCATAGCAAGCAGGTTGCATTTTTTTTCTGTAGACAGTCTGCCTGTATTCATGTGGAATATTGTGGGTGACTTTCCCAGCCTCCAAAGTTGCAGTATCACCTTTGCTTTCCTCATTATTTTAAATAAACCAGAATATTCAGGTTAAAAACAGCCTATTTCTTGGCCCGGAGTGCAGGGTGGGATTGTTATTGTGAGCCATAAAAACAATCACTAGAAAAGTCAATCAATTGTATAAATAGAAGTCATTACAGATATTGAAAAAGAAAACCTTCAAAGGATTAAGTATCTATTGACCTTAACAGAAACACTCCCTATTAAAAGTGCCTCAAGTGCTAAAGCCATGAAGTATGGCACTAATGGTTGTTATGGTACTTATAAACAGTAACCTTGAACATGTGCTGACACACATTAAATAGAAGGTTATGTGAATACAGGGTGATATCCTCATGAACGGGCGTAATTAGGGACCGAACCAGCTAGTATTGGTCAATGTTTGTTTTTGAATGTCATAAGTAGTTTCACACCACTTTACAATCTGAAAATGGGTAACCTTTGAGGTATGAGAGACACAGGGTTCAACCTCAAGTTATAGAATTTGGGCAGCTGGCTTCTGTTGTTTTTTAATTTTATGTTGGCCTCGACCAGAAAGACAGAGAGGTTGTAATTCCCTGGAAATGATAAGATAACACACTGAGAATGCAGTGTTACTAGCCATACTTCTCTCCCTGCATGACGGGCAGCACACCTCTCCTGGCAGAAGGCCAGGTACAGTGCAAGAGTGAGTTGCATTCCTTCTACATGGCTATTATTTAGATGTAATATTTTAGCAACCGGTCTGTTTGCTCCACGCGTGACTTTCACTGTGGCAGAAAGAGCACACCACCCGACGCCACACCCTGCATTGAAGCAACAAACAGATAGACAGCACCAATTTGAAAAGCTAATCCCACTTGGAGGAACACAAACTGGGACATGAGGTCGGGAATTAATGTCTCCACCTTATCTGATGGACAACACGATTGATAACACACAGTCATCGAAACCGGTCGACCCCCTATTGTATGATATCCCTTAAGGGAGTTGGGGATACAGTATATGTTCACTAAAATTTCTATGTTGAAAATAGTGATGATCTTTTCCTGATTTATCTGGTTAGAATAAATTGAATGCAGAACCTATGAAGTACTGGCCCACTACAAATAACCGGTTCCAAAAAACTGATTCGTCTGGACAGCTATAGAAACAATCTCCATTTTTTAACCTTTTTTTAGCTCTGTTGAACCACAGTATCCCAACTGATCTATAATGTATACACACACTTCTCTGGGGGTGAATAAAGAGATACAGCATTAAGCCGGAAGGAAATGCTTTCTCCTTGAAATGTTCATGTAAAAAATAGTTCTGGTTCAACGATTCTTGTTTTTAACTTTGTTGAATTATGATACATTGTAGAGGCAGGGATAAGACCCTCTCTGCTCTGTCCTATTAGATAGGCTGCTCACCAGCTCTGACCTAGGGACAGCATCACCTTACAGGGATAGGTTGTGCTTCCTCCTAGGGATAGTGCTACTGTACACATTGAATGTTTACTGTTGAATTACTCATGATACAAATAAGCAAGATGCTCTACGATTGTTCTTGTGTGATAAAAAGTACCTAATACTTAACAGTAGGGCTAGTCCCCCTCTAAGGTGTTTTCTTGCCTTAGACAAGTTCCCTAATTGTTGTTGGATATTTTATCTTCACCACATGTTTTCAAATTACCCTGACCTTTTAGTGCAACTATTGTAATGCCATAGGGTATCCAGATAGGTTCATGTATATTGCTATCCAGTGTTGAAAATCTGGTTCTCCAACTGGCTGCCATGATGTAGGTGGGCTGGTTTATTCTTAGGGCAAAGCCTGCGAACACTTAATTTTCTTTAGAGTCTTGCATCATGTGTAATGTTGGTAACTGAGTGACTCTTGAGATTGTGGTGGTGGCTACAGAAGGTGCTATCCTTGATAAGTCCGTCTTAGTGCTTAATGTCTGTATTCATGTAGTGAGATAGGATTGAGTTGATGCATTCAAGTGTCTTCTGGCCTTTGAAATGTGACAGTCATAAAGGACTCCTTTGGTTGGAACAAGGAAGGAATCTGCCTCTTCATGACCAGCATTGCCGCCATCCCGCTGGGACAAGACCAGGACCTAGGTCACAGGGCTCTGCACACGTTGGCTGTCCTTATGTAGGATTGCAACTCCCATCACACCTAGCTAACACTGTCAATGGTGAGGGATCCATGGAAGCCATTGTCCCAAACATCTGGAGAACCGCAGCTTTTCAGACCCCTGGTAGGGCATTGCTCAGAACCTTCCTATGCCTGCCTTCATAACCAGCTCCACTCTGTTGCTCTGAGGAGTTCTTGGTCTATATAAAGGGTGATGTGATGAGAGTCAATAATTGTATAGTAATAACCAAGGCAGGTGATGCTTTTTCCAAGTCACTTGCTGACATGAGCGCTAAATACTTTGAGAGTATTTCCAAATGAGAACTTTATTCAAACGACTTCATTAAAATAGTTTCCACATTCAGTGAATTATTGCATTTATTTTCTGTTTTAACTATCCGTATGTAAAGCCCCTGTGCCTTTTTACCTAGTGACGTAATTCAGCTAGTACATGTCACCGAATTTAGGGCATACTAGTAGGGAAAACGAAACATATGCCAGTAATTATGTGGGTGGTATCTGATAAACATTAAAATGTTGGGGGTTACAAGCTAGAATTTTAGTTGTGTTTGTTGTGTAGCGTCAACATGGTGTTTATGAACGCTTTGAGGCACTAAATCAGGTGGCTCTGTGGAAATGTAGCGCTAGCTGCAGTAAGCAAAGAGTATTCAGTGAAGTGCAGGGCCTAGCCGGTTGCCCGGAGCCTCACAAAAGCCACTCAACCCGCAATTCTATAGACTGGATTAGCTGGGTGACCCTGAGCAGCCTTTCAAGTGAGGGTGGGCGCCAATGGGCAAGTTTCCAACTGAGTGCCGTGCCCTGTGCCTGCTCCACCGGCAACCATCCTATCCGGCCACGGTAAGGTGCAGTGCCGAAGTGAGAGCAATTACTTCATGCAGAGGCAGGCTCGACACCACAAGGAACTGGCGAGACCAATCTCGGGCCACCGTCCTTCACCCTGAGTGCTCTCCATCAAAGTCTCACAAATGCTGTATCTGAAGCGTAACCAGAAGCCGGACCTCTGCACCTTGGCTTCTGGAGACGTAGGGTTTCCCTCAGTGTTCTGCTGAAAGTTGTATTTGTCTCAGGAATACGTGAACTTCACTTACGTCCCAGCAGCAGCAGTCTCCGATTTGCTCTGTTGCATGAATACTTTTTTGGCCTGGCTTTAGAATTTTTGGTTGGCATTTTTTTTCCTTTCATTTCCCCAGCCCATTTAACAGTAATATTGGCAGGAGTGGTAAATGTTTGAAAGAAAGCACGTCTCGCAAAAGAGTAAGATAAACATACTCAGGTGGGCTAAATGAGAAATGGAAAATATGTCTTGCACAAAAGGGGATGGCTATTATTCCCTTGTCCATGGATTGGTATTTTAGATGTAAAATAAATAAACGATATTTAAGTATGCAGTCCTTATATTACTGCTACCTTGAACATAGCATTCATAATTGGCTGCAGTGGCACATTTTGGGATTGTACCCCTGGGGCTTCTTTATAGTGTATTGTGTTGGCATACACAATGTGGAAGACCCAGTGCTGTCTCCGGTTGAGGTTCTGTCCCTGAAGCCTTGCCTGCTGACAGTAAGGTTCATTGGACAACTTTTCTCTTGCACCTGGACAGTGAATGCGATTACATCTTGACACATTCAATTTAATGCCAGAGGACCCTGTACACTCCTGGTTGACTCCTCCATAGAATAAAAGGGATGTGTCTTAAGGAAAACAAAAACATGGACAAACTAGCCGGTCTTCCTCTGCTTTCTAGAAACCTGTACCAAGAGACAGCCCAAGAATACAACCCACAAAATGCACTCCCTATTGGACACACTTGGCAAGTAAGAAATGGTGTTTTGTGTGCCTGTAGAGAACTGACATTCCTGCCAGATAGCAAGTGACGTTTGTGCCTGGCTATTAGCTCGCAAATGTCTTTATGCAGTTGGTGCACACAGACTGACAACAAGGAAGCCTTCATTCAGCGAGTTCCTGTTGTGGGGAACCTCATGAGTACCCGTCCGGCGCGCAACTCTGTGCCGACCATGTGATTTCCATTCTCCTTACCTCAATGCTGTCTCTACCCAGAGCTAAACAACCCAAGATATACATAATTCTACTCCTTCCACAGCCATAGGGCGAACATCAAGCAGTTTACAATCTTTCTTGCCATACATTTTGTTTACCTCACTTGATATGTATTCATGTTAATTTCAGTATAAATGTGTTACTCTTCTGTCATAACTAGGCCAGGAGGATAGCTCAAGTGCAACGCTCTTGTTTTAGAAGCAAGACAACAAAGAGCATCAGGGGTTTGAATCCCAGTCCCAAACTTAGGGGCTGGACTTCAGGATAAAGCGTGATGTAAGAACCCCAATTTAATAACTAGACTTAAGCCTCATAGAGCTGGAGAGCTCTCCTGAGCAAGTAATAAGCAAAGGATATGGAAAAAGATTCAGGACGGAAGCCCTGCTACGCAGGTTGCGAGTCGGTGTGATGTGCATTGTGGGAAGGCGTGTGGAAGGCAATAGCATAAAAGGTAAAAATCCTTGTTGAAAGAAATGGAGCCGTCAGAGACGCGATTGTTTGCGCGGAGATGCAATGGTATCCTTCACTTTGAACCTCTGCCGGGATAGAGTTCAAAGGGCATGGAGAAAACCTAGAAAGACGAGGTCTTGGGCAGTGCAAATTAGCGAGTGAGCCTGTTGTGGGCATGTCGTGAATGGGAATCCTTTGTAGTGTCAAATTAGGTTCCCCAGGACACGGCCCCAACACAAGCCTTCAGGGAGCGTGGACAACTCAAGGCAGATAGAGTGACATGGTTGGAGGGGATGAGTAGCCCCCTCTGAGTGATGGGTCCATTGTTGGGCGATTTTTGTGGCCCATCACTTTGAGTGATGAACGTGACAGAGGAAGGAGGTTATAAGTTAGAGTGTCTCTGTGAAGGCTGGGATAGTATGTCCTCGGAGGATTGTTTATACAAAGGCACCTGGCAAGGAGCATACAAATCTATAACATGTGTGTGCACATTTATCATAAAGGTATCCAGATGTGCATTGTCGTATTCACGGTGCACACTATTTCAAAGCGGTGCATGGCATAACATATTGCGCCCTTCAGCGAGGGCATCCCCAACACACGTACCCTTCCATCTAGTTTAGGCATTTCTCTATTTCACGGTTCCATGTCATTTCCATGACAGTAATTACTTTGAATTAATTACTACGGAATGTATCTTTTACATTTCGGGGGGTCCCCCTCATGTCCCGTTTCCCCTGCACTACTACCCCCAACCCAACCCCTTGCCCACCCCTTTTTTTTACCTCTTGATCCACAACTACATCTCTTTTTCAAAGTATTTTCGAATTAAAGTAATTACTGTTGTGTGAACAACAGGAGACCCTATTTCATGGCTATGTACTGGAGGCGTTCAAATGCTACCCAATCTTTAAAACATGCTAGTACTTCAATGTTGTAAGATTCATTTTGGGTGAATAAAAATGTGAGCGCTCGCAAGCTTTATTTCCGTCCCTGGGGGACTGATGCTCGTCAGCATATCCGGCGGCCATCTTTGCTTTAGATACGGATGTGTGATTACTTCGAATACTGACTGCATGTGTTAACTTGCTCCACTGGCTATATAGGTTACCAAAGATCACTGTTCAATGGCTTACTCCAAAGGGCGTCATGCATTGTGGAGTTTAACAGGCTTGCACTACGCACACGGATAAACTATTGCGTACTGTGCTGGTCATATTCGACACAGAAATGTAATACCGCTTCTTCAGCACAACTTCCTTCACAAATCTATTTCTATTTTGCCATATTTTAATGGACCCACTTATGTGGGGAGGATGAGGGCGTCCACGTCCTGCTCATTAGCTACCGAATTCACACCCGAGCGCCACCTGATAGCTGTGCAGGCCCGCACCATCACATGGAGTCCTGCTGTGGGTAGACAGTTAAGATTCACCTGTTATTTCCCCAGCAATTTGTACAACGCATGAAGTCTAATGTTGGTATCTTTGTGCATGAGTACGCTGCACTCGATTTTCTGCGCTACCACGAGCTGACATGCTGCTGTTTTAGGCTTCAGGATTCACCCACATGCAAAGCATTACAAAACAAATTCCCTGTGCTGCGAACATGAGAAAGATTCTTGCATATTTCTAAATAAATAAAGCCCCGCCCCCTTATTTCCCATGATTATATTAATATATAAAAGTAAATCCTCGATTTTGCTCTTTGCCCGCCTTTTTGTTTACTTCACCTCCTAAAGTTGTTCTAAATGCAATTTTGAAAGACCTGTTCTCATAAGTGCAAAATGTGTTTGTTTTTGTTTTTTGGTTCCATTCATCTGTTTTGTCCTTTTAACTTGTCACTCTTTGGTTTCTTTGGAAGGTTGTAAGGTTTGTTCAAGCTATTTTGATAGATAAAATGAGCACATGGTTGCCCTTGATTAGTTCTCTTCTATTAGCACCCGGGATAAGGGGGCCAGCCAATTGGGTTGTTGGGCTCGCAGGCGGAATCCCACGTTCCAAGCCTGCCGTCCCAAGTAATTGGAAGTTTGGGTTATGGAACCCCATTTACCTTGGCGCTGAATAAGGCGGTTGCCAGAAGGTATGTTAATACCCTACATAGGGTCTCCAATAATTCAGGACACAGTTATAGGCTTGAGTTTGGTCGATTTAACGGTTTGTTGGTTTGGTTACAGTACTTGCTATGGATTGGCAGACATGGTTGTACACATTAGGGTATACACAGTATGTGGTTTGCATGTCTAGAGTGCCAACCCGTGTTTCGACTTAGGGTCTTTCTCAAGGCGTGAATCAGGGGTCTGATGGATCCTGGGTGTGAAAGGCTGGTTAGCCTGGTGCAGCAGGGCATTGGTGGGTCCCGCTTGATGATGGCTGGATAGCCTCATGAAGCAGGAGCCTGGTAGGTCCTGGGTGTGGGGCACTAGTTAGCCTTTCGTAGCCCGGCTGGGTCTGGTGTGGCTCACGGCGATCGTCTGAATTGAATATTCCAAGTCCCCGCCGATCCATGTACCCTCAGTCCACCATGGAAATGGAAGATGGACTCTGCACGGAGCCTCACCTTCCAACTCCACTGCGGCCATCTTAGTGGCGTCCTGTTAATTCAAACAAAATACCTTGCTGTTAGCACCCCGGGTTCCCAGATTGAAAACTCTGGGATTCCGGATTGAAAACCCAGGGTGCTAATAACAATGACACACAATGTGGGGCCCATCTTTAAGGTCCTTGCTGCACTCGGGCCTATAATTTGCACTCCGGACCAGCTGGATTAAATGTTATTGCTATAGTGAGAATTTGTTTGTATCTTGCCAATTGAAAGGCTTGTTTCCATTGGGGGCTTGCCATGCAGTAGTCTGTTGCACCTTCATGTGAGTTGTATTACGTGTTTACAAAATAAAACAGTGGTTCAGTCCAAAAACGACTACGCACCT
Source organism: Ambystoma mexicanum (assembly GCF_040938575.1). Classification (NCBI taxonomy): domain Eukaryota; kingdom Metazoa; phylum Chordata; class Amphibia; order Caudata; family Ambystomatidae; genus Ambystoma; species Ambystoma mexicanum. The sequence goes on from NC_090937.1 coordinate 965,924,349, forward strand.
TCAACTGAGGAAAGCTTGTTGAACATTGGTCAAAGATTTTAAGATTTCGCACGTTTTACGAACGTGAAAAGTTGTGTCCTGTGAGAATTCCAGTGTGGCAGTACTTTTTATACCGAGCCAGTCCCCACCATCTGTAAAAACAGACATATACACACATTCATATACACATACAGAAAACAACTCTGAACTCTGGTGCTGAGGCCCAGCAACCTGTCGCAGCCCATTCACTCCTCTCACTTATAAGAACTAAGGCACAGAAAAAAATGAGGGGGAAAAGCACCAATTACATTCCTTAGCATGTTTTAAAAAGTGGGGGTATATCGAGTTGAGCAGTTAAAATAGATGGGGAAATAAAACCTTTCTATATCCGACAAGCCCCCTTATTACATGTTGCAGAGCACGGAAGGGAAGAAGGTGTTCGGTGAAAAGAGGAATTCATTTTACTTGCATTAAATGACGTGTGTGTGGAACATTCGTTTACTAAAAATAGATATTCTGTTTCTTTCATTTGAGTTTGAAACATTTAGCCTCACAGCATGGACAGCACAGGCTTGGTGTAATGGTAATGTTGATTTATAAAGCACCTATAAACAAGGCAAGTGTTTCAAAGCGCTCCAGGAGCCCGGGAACATGGGGAAAGACAACAGTCGAATCAGAGCCCTTGAAATTCTGAGACGATAATAGTCTGTACAGGCATAGTAAGAGCAAATCACAACAATTACAGTTGAGACACAGAAAATAGGCCTGGCAGTGACTCTGCAGTTTTACCAAGTGCAGTTAAGGGGTGAAGACAGGGGAGAGCAGAGAAACGATCTTCCGGCACGGTGCATTCGGATCGTTCATGTGCAGAGACGGTTAAGGGGGGGGGGTTCCAAGTGCACCCAGTCGGTGGAATTTGGGGCAAGTGAAGAGAGACACTCTATAGGGTGTGGTGAGGGTGGGGCGAGTGCAGAGCCCTAAGGCAAGTGCGAGAGAGGACTGGCGGGGGTGACCGGGACCTGTGAGACTCTGAGGAACACTAGGTGGCCAGTCAGCCAGCTGTAAGGAAAAGGAGAGAGAGAGGGAAAGAGCAGATAGGTAGGTTAGCAGGGTCGAGGGAGAGAGAAGGAAGAGGAGAAGAGGAAGGTCTTGAGGAGCACTGAAAAGTAACGTGTTTGAAAGCGAGCGAGGAATTGCTCAGCAGCAACGTGCTCTCCTTGGAAACGAGACGACACGAAGCAACAGTCCGCGCTTAGAAACCTCTGGGTATTAAGCGCGTTCTAAGTACGCAACTAAGACATATTCCTGTAACAGCGGCTCGATGCCCCTGGGCTGTGTGAGCGCTTTAAAAATGCAAATAAATAAATAAAGCTTCATTTTGTCTTCGAGCAGGTCGGTCGGTAGCGTTCGTGGAGTCATTGTGCAGTGCTGCTGTGTCATGCAGCGTGTGAGCCAACACCTTGAATTCCTCAGCATTACCCACTCTGTGTGGCACTGCACTGCGTGCATAGGCGGAGAGCTGCTTGGCCTCCTTAATACACTTGCACCAGGGTGCTTAATTGTTCTCTAACAAACAAACTATGTATGTTATTATTTTGAGCCGCCATAATTCGCCTGTTGCCTTTCACGCCAACCACCTTTTTCTGAGTTATCGATCCCATCTGTGCTGGTTTTATCTGGTGCTAGATGATCTGGTGTGAAAGAGAGCTAGATATGGACAACCACAGTTGCACGTGGAAAAGAATTGTTTTGGGGGGCTCACAAAACTCCCAAGTGTGTAATAATCACAATCTCGTGGGGGCAGGTGAACCACTAAAGCTCGAAGTGCCAGCAAGACCAGATCTTTGGGTTAAACTCGCGCTTGAGGGATCTGACTTGCAACCTGCAGTCACAGGTTTGAATTTATTTATTTATGTATTTATTTATTTGGATTTATAGAGCGCACATCTGCCCGGGGGCATCGTGGCGCTAAAGAGGTCTTACTTCTTACAGGCATACATGGTGAATATACAGATACACAGATTTGCATAGAAGCATATTTTCATACATTTGCTGTTATTTCCATACATACAGTGGTGAGAATACAGGTGAGGCGGGGTTAGTTGAACAGCGTGGTTTTGCGTAGTCTACGGAAGGCATGGTATGATTTTTCGTTCCTTAAGGCGGTGGGGAGTGCGTTCGGGCAGGGGTCTAACTGGGCCCTTCTTCCTGGTCGTTGCATTGAATAGTATTACATTGCAGTAATTGCACCTGTTATTACAACGCTTAGAAGCCAAAGTTGTGGGCTCGGTTGTAGGGCCATTGTTATTGTGTTGTTTGGTTTTGTTATAATAAAGGAGGGGTGTTTTTATAATAATAGAGGGGTGTGGTGTGTAACCCCTATTAACTGTGGCGTGTTGCCCCTCATGACTCGAGACACTCATGCTGTGAATGGGACAGGAGAGCGCGGACCAAGTGAAGGAGAAAAATCAAAATCGTGAACGGCACGAGACATCAACACGAGAGGCTTGCGGCAGTGCTGAGCTAACGACAACGAGCTTGCACGTACGGCAAGCCAAAGAAAATAGCCGACAGCGGTCCGCACAGTCAGATCAGGCGTAATACTCAAGACAAACACAAGAGTGGATGAATAACACGATACAGGAAAGAAAGTTACAAGTATTAGAGACTGACAGATGGGAGAGATCCACAGTATTACAGATACATCAGATTGAAGTATAGAATCTGGACGCACCTGATGAAGGGCTAAGAGAGAGCCCGAAACGCGTTGTGCATCAACGGAAAGACAAGAGACTATTTGATCAATAGTCCCTTTATTTCATTTGAGAACTATGGACTTTAAATTGAAAAGATTAACAAGAAAAAGAGTGTTAAAGGGGCATTAGAAACACTTTCGTTTTGAAAAAATTGTGAAAATACGGATATATTGTTTGGTTTATTGAATATTGTTTGAAACACGAGACTGCATGTAACATTTTTGTTGAAAAATTGGTATTTTTTGAATGACTAACAAAATTGAATAGAGATACTACCCAGACAGCCAAGGGTGATTGTTTTTGGTTAAGAATAAAATGTGAAATCAAAAATTGCATTAAGATAATGTGTTTTGCATGTCCATGCCTAAAGTGTGCACAGAGTATGATCATTTTTGCTGAAGTGATCTTTCAAACCATTGTTTATTCTGATTCTGTAGCCCAGAATCAAACTCTGTTTAGCACCTAAGTTTGTATTTAATTCCAATAAGTAAGCATTTGAGTTTACATTAAGGTTCATTGAATTAAGGAGTGCTCCTCTACACCAAAATTTCATCGAGACAATAAAAGGGGCCTCTGTGTGCATGTGCAGGCACTGCAGCAGAGACCCAGGGAGCAGCAACTTTGAGTCCGTGTTGTTTATTCTGAGTGTGCCTGCAGTGCGCCTGTCTTGAAGCCTTGACCTGTGTGACCACAGAGCCGAGGCTAACGTGTGCTGGGTGCTCCCAGTCATGGTACCGGGTCGGGTGATCCCTGCCCTGCCATCAGCTGCCCTTTTGTCCGCCCGGGTGATCCAGGGGCACTGTATGTACCGCTCTGGTGCCCCCAGAGCAGCACACCATACTATCGAGGGGGTCGGGGGAAGTATTAGGTGAATGGTAATGCACAGTGCCATGAGGGAGAGTGGTCCCCAAATCTAGCTGGGCAACAGTGTCTCCTATATCACAGAAGCTGATTTATTTTGTTGTCACCTTTCTGATTTTCTGTTGCCACCAGACTCTGAATGGATTTTTATTGGTGGAAAGGCATTGATCCGTTTCATGGCGGCAACCAGGCCTTTGTGGCCAGCTGCACACAGGGGAATTTGATCTTTTTTTGTAATTGGGAATAATTGATTTTTCTATTTGTTTTAGCCAGTACATGCTTTCAGCAGCTGTAGGAACGGATATTTACCCTTTAAATTATGTATTTAACTCATAAACAAAGACGGGGCTTTAAATCACTATGTCTATTCATAAACCTCTGACCTCGCAGTTCTAGCTCCATCAACACCAAAGGTGTAGAAATTCCTGCCAGCCACAATATTTTCTCCAGCCGCGCAATTATCTCACATCTATGTGTGATTTGCATTTTGATAGTACAAGTACACACACCTGGTTTCCAGTCCGCAGCGTTGGTGGATGTTGGAAGCATTGTGCACTGCCTTTCAGTACGCTCTTTAAAATATTTGAAGTTCTTGTTGGAGTGTCGTGTGATGCACACATCTCGCACATACACACCCACAGAGACAGACACACCAGCCTTATTCAAGAGGTAGATAAGACGCTGCGCATCTAATATCAACGAGAACCCAAAATGAAGCAGCCGAGGGCATCCGAAGATGAAACCAAGCTCCAAACTAGAACTTACAAAGCCTGATTGTTATTTGCACAAGAGTATAGGATGTGCAGTTACAATGCGCAAAGGACACAGTGTTCTAATGTTCTATCTAGTCTTGGCGTTAATTGAAACGATACAAAACCTCAGAGCACTCAAAAAACAGCCATCCAGTACTGTGAATGGTGATTTATTGTGATCACAGCCGACACGTGTTTCGACCATTCGGTCGTCCTCAAGGCAAAAATTGATAGGGATAAGTCCCTTATGACATGGGTCCAGACAGTTGCATCTAGCTTGGGCCTGGTCCTTGGCAGTAACCTAAAAAGGCACTCAATTGAGAGCGCCAAAGGTTGCAGAGATGAGGTATCTAAGTTGAATCTTGTATTCAGATTAGATGTGTCAATATAGGGTTTCAATACCCAGATGATGTATATATGGGTTAAAGCCCACTCGCGGCAATGGAGATTTCCCATCTAATTGTTATTTGTTGCTTCCTGATGGTAGCAGGACATAGATCAGGGTTTGCATCGGCAGTGCAAAGTCACTTTTCAGCAGTGCAAATTCACTTTGAACGGGGCAAATATTCCCTGAATCAGAAATTACCTATGCATCGAAGGGCATACATGGCCAGTACAGCCCGAGCCTAGGCAGGCCGAGTGAAGTGACAGCCTCAGCGAGGGCTGTGGGCCGTCACCAGCCATCTACGCACCCTCAAAAAGAGGTTGGATAGTTTATTCACACCCTGGGGATTGACTGGGGTACAAATAGTTGTTTTTCTTTTTTACAGGAGTTGGGCTCTGCTCATACTGCATGAGCCCCATCTCCCATCGTTTTGTTTTTTAAAATATGGCCACGTCATAGGAAAAGCAGAGAGTTTCATTAAAGACGTTTGAGCAAAAGGGACTTGGTCTCTTTCCATTTCCATTGCAGCGGACGGGCAGGAGGAGCGCCAGAACCAGAGCACAAAGCTCCAGTCCTGCAAGTAGTAGGGGGAGGAGGGGATGAAAGGTTGAGGGATGTCTTTGGGGGTGGGAGAGTAGGGTGGCAACAGAAAGCAACAGGGAGAGCATTCTGTTGCCTTCCCACGATCAAGATGGAAAAAGCGGGCGGTAAGCAGGTTATTCTCGCCTCCTTTTCCAGCCACCCGATTGGCTGAGCGCCCTTCGCTGGGTGCGAATATGCAATCTGCACTGACACGAATCAAACGCTGGACCCTGCACCTTCCCTTTGCAGGGCACAAAACACTGCACTGCCCCCCGCTGGCAATCCATGAGAAGGACTTCCGAAATCTCGTAAGGACCTTGTCGAATACCACACTCGCAATCTTGCCACAAATGGTCACCCCAGGTGAAGCAGGGATCCCTGCAAATCCCTATTAATGTTTTCATTCTTATTGCTGGTGGAGCAGTACTTTTTTGTTTAACTTTTAGCCTACCTGTAAAGCATCTGTTTAACGATCAGGAGCTGAAGCACCAAGAAGCTGTGGCAGAAACCCTGCTAAGAAGACCCAGTAACACGATGCAGTCCAAGCGGTTACCTTGCACGGCATTAGCCGTAGTACGCTATTACCAGCACCTTTCATTGCCTGTAAAAGTATCAATTCCGGTAATAAAATGCTAGTTAACAAGGTTTGGTGGCTGGGTAAGCTCTGTTATCCAGCCTTTTAGCTTGGGTTTCCTGCTCTCTGCCTCCCTTGGTACCATGGTATCTCCCACAGGTGCAGGGTAATGGTTTTTTATTGCATATTTCTAGTCTCACACATCACCTGTAGACAACTTATACAAAATAACCTTTATATACCTGACCACTGGACATGTGGCACCATGCACATGTTTCTTTATACAGGCTTATTTTATATGCAGCACCAGTTGAGGCTGAGACGTCGGGCCTGTATATAATGGACTCAACAGCCTTACCTAAAATGAAGAATGGACATTAGTCTGAAGATCTTAAAACCAGAGCAAACATAAATGAAACAGCTGTGAGTAAAAGTATCACAGTAAGATTGATTATTCCAGGAATATATAACTATTGGAAATTGCCAAGGATATCTTTCCTTATGAGCCATCGAAATTAAAAATGGTGAAACACGTGAAGAGAGAATGAAACTATCCGGAAATAAAAACGTTCTTTTTTTGGAACTAGAACATTGTCAGATTGTCATTTCAATACTCATTAATAAATCATCAGTAAGAATATCATCAACAAAAATGGATGCAAATTGCTAGATCATCACTGGCACACAATTTTTCAACAACTGGTTGGCGCATGAGCATATAATCCCCCCTCATTCATCACAGTTCTTTGCTGTGTGGCAGTCACACATGCTCTTGCTAGACAACCAGAGTGATATACTTAAAAAAGTGTGGAATCGCCGAGGGAAAGCTTTGTTAGACTGCATCCATTCCTTATAATGGATTCCTGGGCCACCACAGTCTTTCTGATAAATTAACTTGGTCCCGAAAGCCATTCGTTGAAGGAAGGGTATTTTCTTTTCAAAACACTGAAGTAACGACCAGAAACACCTTGGAGAACTGCAATTGACCATATCTAAATTGGTGCAAAAAATGATCCCTCCAATGGACTCGTGGGGGAAACTGGAGACGCCCATTTTAGAACTAACCATTGCTACACTGCAGCCAAGTGTTCTAAAGTAACGAGGACAGATTGATAATCGAAAGCCTGGTATCAATGCTGCTGAGGCTACATTGTGTCCAAAAGTGAACACAGAACATGTTGTGCGGAGCTGTCCTTATCCCCGGCGTATTCATTTTCCTTGTAGCAGGATTCATGCGTGCTCAGACTAGCCTATAGGGCAATGTGGCAATCCCGAATTGCAACCCCAACATGCAAGTGTGGTGTGGTTTTTTTGTGTGAAAGTGGACTAGTTTGGGCCGGAGTGGGCCAACTTTTTCTGTTACTTTACTGTGCAGCAAGTAGTTTTGAAGAAATAGTCTGTAACATGCTCAGACTACAAAAAATGTCCCCGTGAGTACCATTACGTTTGCAGAAGTGGGCCACTTTTTCATTGGTGCCTGAGACCATTTTATGCGCCAATCCGACCCTGGCTCCACGGCACGCTTTGGTGATGCGGGTGGAGGGCATAGGTGTGTTTAGTGACGTGTGTGTTGTGCGTGTTACTTTGTTGATTCGCCCCTTCTTTCAGGTGGCACCAGGGGCAGTGCTGAAAATCAGGTGGACTTGCACCCGTGCCTGCACGGAAGGGATTTGGTGGGAATCTTGTCCCGTGGTGCCCTCTTGGTCTTGAACGTAGCGTCACTGAGTGGATGTCGCCCTCCTTTTAGGGCTTTCACATGCTCACTCTCAAAGTTCACCAGCATCCTCTGCAGCCTGGGGACTGGGGACCACTATGGAAGGGCCCTCCATCATGCACGGGTTCAGTCATGAAGAAAGGGACGGATGTTTTCTACTCAAGTCCTTCATGTTGCAGCAACGGATGTGGTGGCACCTAACCCTCTGTCTATCTCTATTAATAGAAAGTTGTGTATGTTAACACAGTGTAGGCCAGTAAGAGGTGCGAACACTACCCGCTATACCAGGCAACACGTCATCAAACCTGCTCACTTTGCCCCCCAAAACCAGCCTGCACTGGCCCGTCTAGCCATCCCTTTTGGTATTAGCCTGGTAAGCATGAAAGCAAGTGGTCTGTAAGTGGAAGGTCTTTGTCCACCCTGTTGCAATGACAATTATTTGTTTTTTTCTGTAGAAATAAGTCATATTTTTTAGTAGACCGATCACCTTCCCTGCGCGCGCTCGCTCGCTCTCTCTCGCTCTCTCTCTCTCACTCTCTCTCTCTCTCTCTCTCTCTCTCTCTCTCCCCCCCCCCCACCCCCGCTCTCTCTCTCTCTCTCTCTCACATATATGGAAGCAAGGTTAATTTACTTCCCTCGCAGTAAAGCCTGCCAGGTCTGCCTTTGTTGAGAATCTCTTTATGTAGATGTGCCTGAGCACGTAGTGGCTCAATACGCGGCACTATTCATATAAATGCGCCTGCCTGTTTTGACTGGATAAATTACCTTGTAGCGGCTTGTTGAGAAATGCCTTGAAGCTCTCTGTAGTGGTTCTAATCAAATGCAATGACACCCACTGATGTGCTTAAATGCATTTCTGATTAATTGCAGTAGTGGGTCCCGAGCTGATCCATCTTTGATGGAATTAGTCGAAATTAGTGTTTTTAACTCACCAGGACACTTATGAATTGTTTTCACCCTTTGCCGCTTGAGCAGCAGTTCCCGCGTGGCGGAGACTGAGAAAGGCGCAGTCGCAGGCAGCAGAGTACGGCAACCCAGCAAGGTTGGCTGCCATCATTGTTTTGGATTCTTTCCTCCCGTTCCACCTTTTCCTCTGTTGCTGAAGGGAAAGGGGTGCATGATTTGGCAGTATGAAGACTATTTTTTGCTTGCTTCATCCTCCTCCAGTTTTTACATCAACCCTCCGCTGTCATCTATATTTCAGGTGCCACCACAGCATCAGTCGTTGCAGACTGCTGCAGTGCCATTAGTCATGCATGCTTCCGGCTTGCTTACCGATGCAGATGTAACCCATTTTGATCGATCCCATACCAGGGCATGAGATGGGGAGGGCAGACAGGAGAACCCAGTGACTTGGCGGCAGTCAGTAGGCCGACAGGAGTGTTCTTTGGCAGCAAAAATGTCTTTCCAGCAGAGGCCCCTTGACGATTTGTTGTGGTGCAGAAGCTGGAGAAGACTGGGGCATTAGAAGCGTCGCTGCAGTCCCAGCACCGCAGAGGTGGCCTTCGGCTTCAGTCTACTCCTCCGCCACTGACTGACTCTCCAGAGAAAGGTGCAGAACTGAAGCTGAGGACCAGATCTGCCTGCTCAGAGGCCAAGGTCATAGTAAAGTATTGTAGGAGAAGCCAACAGCGCCTCCCTATGCTGAAGAGTGCACTAAGTCGTCTCTAGTACATTGTCAGGCTCCCTCCCTTCTAATGGTTGAGGGTGCGGTGGCAGGATTGGGTTGCAGTAAGACCTGTAGTGTAGTTTGAAGGGAGTGGTTCTTTGGCAAGGATCGGAGGTGCTGTGGTTAAGTAAGTTTGTCGTGGTAAGCATTATGTCTAACGGAAGGATTGGCTTGGGGTGTCACAGGAAAGGATTGGGCACACTGGAGAAGGATTGTCTCTGCGAAGGTTTTGGGTGCTGTAGGAACGCATTTGAACTGTGATCGTGATTGAGACTGCTTTCAATGCAATTGGGGGTTCAATCTTCTTTATGTGAATAGCCTGAAGAGGCAGAACGTACCCTCCGTCCCGGAAGACTCTTTAGCCGGAAGAAGAATCTGCAGCAATATGGACTTTGTTCATACAAACTCTCACCCATTCCAATTGCTCGCACGATGGACAATTATTATGAGAGATACCCTCCTAGCAAGCCCTATAACCCAGCAGTAGTGCGAATCCTGCCCAGAGTAAACAAAGAGACACAAGACAGAGCTTGAGACAGTTACATGGACAGACTTGACTGAACAGCAAGATACCAAGCCACTTGTCGTTAGAGATGCCATGGTGACTTATCCATGTCAGACACGAAGCACACGTGCCATCCACACACTTTGGACACACACACACTCTCAACTACATGAAGAATACTGATATACAGCTCTATAGCTAGAGGACAGTGACATATACATAGCGAATGCACGTTTATTATTTTTCCATTAGGCCTGCTACAGCACCGCGGTAACGCACAAAGCAAGAAGAGTTTGTGTACATGATTGCAGATGCTCATATGCAAATAACCCCATGGTGTGGCAGGAGCACCCAAGGGACCTGACAGCCATAACGCATTAACTTGTAGGCTCTTTAGAAGTCGTATATAATAGAAGCCAGACCATGACTCAATACATCTAGCAGTGATCGGCCTAGAAAATGGACCCCAAGCCTCATGGAACCATGCATAGCAGGACTACTGTGGCAGCGGTAAAGCCACCACCAAGGTCGCAATGTTGCAACTGACATTCTTCACTCTGAACTTAGTAACACCGGCTACAGGAGAAGCGAGCACTCCAACAAAATACAGAGAGAGCCTGGGCTTGCAACTATGCTCTCCATGCACGTGATCCGGGCGAGTAGAGGGGCTGCCAAGATTACAGCCTGAGAAGAGCAACCTGTCCCGCCGTCCAGACAATAGCTGCAACAATATTGCTACAGTTATGTTACCATACCGCGTTGGGAATCGGAGCACGCTCATTAAGGCTATGGGCTACACAACGCCATGATGCTGAGACATAGTTGCCCCTTAGTGATACATAATTACACAAGGCACTATTCACAGGTGTTCTGTGGCTGGGAACAGAGTTAGTCCCAGGCTCGGGGGTTCCTGGCTCATCCAATCATAGCCAGGGACCCTCGGGTGGACAGTGGGGGGTCACCAACCAATTTCAGGGCTTACTCACTGTAGCAACTTTGCAGTAACAACTTTTGGGGAATGGTTAAACATACCACCTAACACTACACAGGCCAATAACACAGCACCTCTATACGTCTCCATATGGGACCTACTACTCAACAGCCTATCCAGAGTTAGGATAGGTTTTTTTGATGGTTCCCGAAGATGATGCCAATCATGACATCAGATGATAACAAAACTGGCCTGCGAGCCAGGGTCCATTGAGAGCTCTATGGATGTTCTTCCATGTATGTGATCCCTGTGGCGTGTTTGTCATAATAAACCGCAGTATTTCTTGCCTCTTGTGTGGACCTGGTGTTCTTGATTAGGACTGAGGGAAGGAGTTAGGCCTTCCACAGACTCGCTCCGCGGGTCCCCAAAGTGGCTCGGCCAGACCTGGGGGGTCCACCCCTAACAAGCCTTAACGCTAGTATTGTCCTATCCGGGTCTTCGCAGTACGTGATAGCATTTTATTATCATTATTACGATAATGGAAAGGAATGGGCATTCGAAACATGCACAGTTCTTCTGATACCAGTCGTCCACACCTGCAGTGAAGTGGGAATTTAGGAAATGGTGCATTAAAAAAAAGACAACTAATTATGATTAAAAAATAAAAGACTTGCGAAATGTTTGCTTTCCTATGCTATGAGGTTCAGGGGTCAGGGTGTCCCAGTATGCTCCATGGTAGTATAGTGCAGGCCACTAGTATCCTCCCTCTATTATCTGAATTTTAAAAAAAAATTATTTATTGCATTTGGATATATTCCCAAACCCTTGGGTGTCATGGCGTTATTACATATATGTTTGTTAGCAAGTTAAGGTTACATACATCTTTGTTAATAGCCGAGTACACATCTTCGTTATCAGGACTGGGTTACATCAATGTTTTGTTGCAGAGGTATAACAGGCGTGTAGTCTATTATGTACCATGCTAATGATCTAATTTTGCTAGGTTTTTCCGTCTAGGGTAAGAAGTGTTTGGGAGAGTATTAGTACTTGTTGAACAACCAAGTTTTGAGTTGTTTTTTTAACTTGGGTAGCGATGTTTCATTGGATAGGTGGGGTGGGAGAGAGTTCCAGATACGGGGGGCTGCGATAGTGAAGCTAGAGTTGCCTGCTCTTGTGGTGGTGAAGCGGGGGATGTGCATTTGGATATTTGCATTGGATCTGAGGGATATCGATGTGGTTTTGCGTGCAATGCAGTTATTGAGGTAGGTAGGGGCCGTGTTTGATAGGCATTTGTGTGTGATTGTGAGTGTTTTATGGAGGATTGTGGCCTGCAATGGGAGCCAGTGTGCCTCTCTTCTGTGTTGTGAGATGTGTTCTCTTCTTTTGATGGCCACAGCTGCTCTGAGGGCTTTGTTTTGTAGGAGCTGGAGTTTAGTTACATTTCTTTTTGGAGGTGCCTAGCAGTAAAATGTTACAGTAATCTATTTTTGTTAGGATGAGGGCTCTAGCAAGTGTCAAGCAGTTGTCAGGAGATAGGAGAGGCCTGCTAAGTGTGATGAGCTTGGCGGTGTAGGCTGTTGAGGAAGCGAGGGCGCTAATGTGATTGTTCACTGTGAGATTTGAGTCTAGGTATACCCCCAGTGTTTTGACTTTATGGGAGATGTTGATGGGTGTGCCGTCAATCATTATGGAGGTGTAATCTGGGTGGAGTTTGCTGAGTTTGTTGGGGGAGCCAACTATCAGGATCTCAGTTTTGTCTCCATTGAGAATCTACTCCATGTCTGCTCTGTGTGGAAATAAAATGGGACATTTCGAACATCTCAGTCATAATGTTAGTTTAAACATAATAATACAATTATCGTTTTTATAAAGAGCTTAATTTTGGATTCCTCCAGCTTCTGTGTGCTGTAGTAGCTGTTATGGCATTTTTCGACCTCAGGATGAAGGTCTGAGTCGGCTCGAACGAGGATTAAACTTGCAGACTTGACCCAATGCCAGGGGTGAGCACTTGACGTGTGAGCTGTGCTTTCGGATACAGCTGTGTACTTAGTAGGTGGTATATATTTTAAGTGTTGCTTCAGAAGAGCAGTTTCGCTGGACTAGGTGGTCCTTGCTTGACATAAGTATTGTTTGGGCTATGAACATACATGTAGATTTCTGTGAATTGTGGATCTCTTTAGATTCAAATTCTAGGCATATTCCACTATCCTGTGGTTGGTTTGGTGCATTATATTTAGCTTTCTTCAAAATTCAAAGTAATCTAGCCCTATACTATGTGTAGAGGTACTCATAATTCTCCTCGATTGAATGCCCCCATACTGTTTTTTTCCACCATTAGTCTTGCTGGCAGGTGTTTCAAGCTGAACTCAACCGATCGTCACAACACCAGCTGCGTTAAGATTATACGACATTCACTACTGAGCGTGACACCAAAATACTGTAAAGAACTCAACCCAGACACCTTATAATGGGTTACGGGGACACTGATCTGACCCCCGGCACTTCTATATGGGTCAAGTCGAATACAAATAATGAATTGCATTCACCTTGAGCTCCCAGGACCGACTATATACCTGAAGAAAAATCCCTTTCAACTCTGTGCAACATGCCTGGAAAATTCAGAATTGCATTGAGGATAGCCTTTGTAACTGCTGCCTGCCAAGGGATCACATCGAGGCAAAGAGCACTGTCTTACAGTGTAAACTATTGAAAAGAACAACTCTGCAGAGTTGGCAAGAAAAGTGGTGGGCGTCATGCCCTATGGAGACCGCGGAGGCGCAACCTCTGAGGAATTGATCGAAGAAGAGCTCCCAGGAGAAGGGGTGGCATCTGACCCAGAGCAGACAGTCTACCCAAACACCCAAGAGCGAAGGAACTTTGACATTTCCTTCACTGCCGATCCCATCTCTGAAGAGCTTGCCGAACAGCCGACCCAAGAGGCCACAGTATGGCAGTCGGAAGTCTAGAGGGGACAAAACACCAAAATCTTTGCTGAAGACAAACAAAATTGGCTTACGTTCAGCCATCACCTAAACAGCCCAATGACACCTCACAATTGAAGGTCCACAAGATGGGAAAGTGGACCCCAACTAAAAAGCCACCGGAGCACCGAGACGCACACCATCAGTCATACCTAAAGGTGGTAACAAATGGGTCACAGCCACAACCAAACATTCCACAGATTAGGTCATCTGTGAGACACAAGAAACCAAACACACATTTCCAAAAAAACAGTTACTGCGTGCTCAGGCACAGAGAAGGAATGCATGGAACTAGTCGACTTCTACAGTAGGATTCTCAAATAGAGACTGAAACTAAAGTTCACACACCTGCACGGCACAAAGCATCGACATCGATCAGTCAGACACACCTTTCAGGCACAGGACATTTCAGGTCCCACACCAGGTGAACCTAAAGGCATTCCTCTTCTCCCTATTTCTATGTCCACATTAAGCCATGCAAGACCAGAGTCCATGTCCAATCTTCCATCTCAAGTGCGTCCAAGCTCCCTGCAAAGCAGAGGCATGGAAAGAATCAGATATTACTTCAGAAGAGGAGGAAGAGGATGAAAATCGGGTGACTGTAAAGGGGCGTAATCAGGCATTTGCAGAGTCAACAACTACTGTTAGCCTTTTGATGCGGGAGATTGAGGAGAATGCTGTATCAGTCACGTGAGAAGATGGGCAAGCCTCCACCCAAAATGCCAAGAATTGACTTTATTCACCCTTATGAACTCATCCAAGAGACGAAGGACACAGATGGAAAGGATGTCTGAAAGGATGTCCAAAAGGACACAGGGCAAAACGAAACTGCAAGATTACCCAATGGACTCTGCTGGATGTATAGAAAAACCAACCGCTAATCCTCACATGGAGGACCAATGTTTCTATGTGGCACTCCTCAAGTGCGCCACAATATGATTTAGAATCAAAATGTAAGGCGAGAAAGAAGACGGGGAATTAATTGACTCGACTCTCCCTGCCTGTCTGATGATCTCACCCCCTACTCTCCTGGCTTGTTACGGTCATCCTCAGCTCACCTCCTTGCCACCACTCAAGCTCCCTGAGCTCCCTCTCCTTTCTGCTCTCTCTTTCTCCCCAACTCTGCTATGCTCTTCCTCTCCACACTACCAAACCTCAGCATTTTTTCATCACACCCTTCCATCCTTAATTCAGCACTTCCTCCGCCATTCCCATTCATCTGTCATTCTGTCTTGTCTTTGTCCCTGGTTTGTGTCCACCTTCCTCTGCAACATAGGTCTTCAAGTCACATTCTCTCACCCCATTGTAAAGGACCAATGTCCTCCACTGTGTTGTCAATGGTACATTTTGTAAGTGTTTTTGTCCCAAAAATACTTTGCTTTCTATGTGGTTTTCATAAATAAAATAAACATTTGGAAATACAATAAATAATTGATGAGATATTTGAAGAATAGCATCCATTTGCTGACTGTGTTGCACTAATGGAATAGGCAAAACACCAAGGTGTCAGAATAAGGAAACAGCTACAACAGCAAGGTCTGTTCATGTCAGAATTGTGTAGTAGTACAGGCCTTCATCTATGGATACTCTAATGGTTTGTGACCAATTACAACTGGAATACCTTTCCATTACTGCTGCATGTGAATCCTACAGATGCCCGTACGTCTACCACAGATGCACTATCAGATAAAGAGCTGGATACTCATTTCCATGGGGTGGAAAATGGCCAGAACAGTGGCCTACAGAATTTCCATCACTGACCCTACCGCACTTGTGAGCAGATAACCAGAACCCATTGGGAAGATATGCCGGCATTGCTAGAATACATGCCAGAGGGCATTAGGGCAAAGGTGCAAGCAATCATCCGAGGACATCTTGCATCCACAACTGCTTTCGACAGCAGCTTGGATTCAGAAGAAAATGCTGGCCACCAGATGGCTAATGCCACTATTTTAAGATGCTCTTGGTTGCATATGACAGGATTTCATCTGGAGAGCCAGGCCACTGTAATAAGCCATTTGATGCAAGTTAAAATTTGGAAAACAGGTAGACCAGGCACTGAAAGAGGGAGAAAAAAGAACAACACATGCTAAAAGCACTTGATAGTGTTGTGGCCCGGCAAACACCAGAAGAGGCTATTACACACAGCATTCCCAGTATCAACACCAGCCTTTCCAGTGTGTTCACACCACCCATGGCAGCTGGGGGAAAAGCTGCCAGAATACACAAAAGACCATAGCATTAGAACACCAGTTTGGGTTTTCAATTAAATTACCCAAGTCAAGCTCACACCCAACCAGGATGGAGGGTACTAGGCACTGGGACAGGGACAGTGGTACCAGTCTGCACACATAACACCAGAAATGATGGCGAACCAGTGACTGGGGTCACTTTCAGCACTCCTTGCAGTAGGTCTTACTGTATATGCCCTGGTTGAACACCTACCCCAGGTTGGGAGGTGTCCTCGTGCTTCTTTGGCAGGGACATACCCATGAACCTGTCGCATGTTGTAAAAGTCTGATTAAACCCCAATTGAATATATTGTTTTTACAGAAATAAAATGTATTGTTCCTAACCATTCATATTTTACCTATTACACCATACCCAACCAAAAATGTCTCTCAGTGGATCTGATTTTCCTTTACAATATATAAGGAGGTTTCTTACTTAAGATGTCCATTGTCTTGTGACCTGCAGTCAATCCTGAAACATGAAGTCTCATGTGAGGAGACGAGGAAGGGTGGTCTACAGGTTCATTAGCACAGCAGAGGTGCAATTAAGATAGAATGAAAGAGATTTTGGATGTGAAACTAGAATATATAAAATAGGAATGATCATAACGGTGCGATGTAGCTGTGTCAATAAAATAGCCGAGTGTTTATTGTGCCTGCTTCAGAGCTATGTACATGTGTTTGCAGTCTTGGCAAGGTGGTGGTATGTTCAGCACCAGCTCCCAACATTTGTGTGAAGTTGCAGTTCAAGGTAGAGTAGCAAGTTAAGCACTTCCAGAGATCTTTGTTAAACACATAGGGCTAAGGTTCTCATAGATCGACTACAATAGAACCTATGCTCTGTCATTCACTACCTTGTGGGTACAACAATCTTAACTGGAGCATTTTAAATCCCTAGAACAGGGGGTCTGCAACCGTTAGTTCCCCAGTTGCGTAGTACTGCAATATCATTCAGCCCTGGTCAATGATGGCATATCATGGTAGCTTGTCCCCAAAATATCTGAAATCCCACACGTCAGACGCTGGCCGTAAACTTGGAACAGATTTTGGTCTGCTAATTTGACAAATCTCTTATCCAAATTTGCTAATAGTTAATGAAGGCAATCCGATTTTGAATAACTGGGAGCCATCTTACAGAAATTCCTCTGCCTGACAGACAGTGACCATATGGACCACCTCACAGAGATAGATCAGCAAAACAGAATATTCCTGTTTTGCCAAAATGCTGCCTGGCAAGGGGAGGATCTACTATGTGGCCACACCCCTTACATCGTTGACCATTTGAAAATTGTAGATCACCTCCTGCATTTATTTTGAACTCGTTGAACTGAATATAATGGTTGCAAAACAGGCGAATGAGGTGTTTATCAGGCAGTGGGGCTGAGTGTAAAAGTGTGTGCTTTGTAAAAAGGCCTCTTCTAGAGGAAACAGCTTGATTTTAGGCAAGGCTGAAACTAAAGTGAATGAGACAAAACACCTTTGATAACAAATATTATGTAAGTTCTTGAAAGAGCCCACTTTAGCCATGGCCTGTGGCGTTTGTGCTCGCAGAGCAGCAGCCCATTGCTGTGAAGCATACCTGTACCATTACAGGAAGAGAAGAGAGATCATGACCTTCACAAAGGTTTGGTGTGAATCAATCCCTTAACTTAATCAGGTATTTTAACGACCCCTCCTATTAAATTCACCAGCTGCCACTGGTCACAAGGAGATGCCATCGTTCCCGTAGGAGGTGAGCTTACCTGTATCTTGTCAGCACTGCCCCATTGAGTTCTGAAGGAAACGGTGATGGGAGATCCATCAATAGCAAAGTTTAGGAGTGAGTAGAAATGCAGAAAACAATTCTGTTTGCCATTATTCTGTTCATGCCTTTCAGTTCCATGGCATTGTATGCTTAGGAAAGCCTGGGAAGGCATCATTTTCTGTTGATACCATCTCTGTTCCTTGCAGGCTTTCATCCAGCCATTCTTTGTACATAAATACAGGTGATCTGTTTTGAGTTGGAACTGATTATTTCTTTTACTTTTGTATTGGTTTCTAATCCACTTGCTTCACTTGATCAACAATTTGGGGATTTTTCTGCAAATGACATTACACATAACTACAATTTGAGGCACCAGGAGATAAAAGGGAATGTGAACGACGAAACAGATGTCTTGTACTTTACAAGTTTGGTGTTTCCAGGCCCCTCGCCCTCACATCATTGTTTCTGTAAATCCCAGCAGCAATCTCTGCACTTACCCATGCACAAACCTCCTATTCAAATACTTTTGTCACTAGCCTTCTTGTAAAGCAGTCCATGGTCCCTGTCAGTTCTATATCAAATACCCACCATTGACAGCAATCTGTCCTTCCTGACACACGTAGCCAAGAAGGCCCAAATAGCCTGGCTCAGAATCTCTACCCTTCAAAAAATCAAACCCTTCATCCCACCACAGGACTTCCACACTGTAGTGCAGGGCCTTGTGGTCTCGTACATCGGTGGGAGAAATGCTCTCCCAGCTGCTCATTTGGCTCCCCTAAAATCAGTACACCACGCAGCAGCACGTCTTATTACAGGAGCATGGAAATGTGACTGAATTACCCCCATCCTACGCAAACGCCATTGGCTACCACTCCAGGCCAGGATACTGTTCAAGTCTGCATGTATCATCTACAAAGCAATCATGAGTAGCACACCAGCGTATCTGGCGGCTAAACTCCACATAAATTCTGGCACATGCTCTTCGCAAAGCATAGCAACCAATCGGCTTGAATCACAACTCAATCGCAAAGTGCGGACCCACAAGCATTCCCTCTCGTGTCATGCACCCACCCTTTGGAACTCGATCCCGGTGTTGGCTCGGAATACCCCTGCAATTCTCCAATTTCACAAATCTCTCCAAACATGGCTCTTTCAACAACTCCTGCCCAAGGACTAATTCCAATGGACGCACATACCGACGCACAGACCTCACAGTACTGCGCTACGTTTAGAAGATGCCAGCCCAAATGTCGGCAACCCACACTCTATACAGCGTTCTGCTGCTCTCGAGCTAGCTCCGTGCTTTAAAGAATAAAATTAAATAAATACCACACATCACCAGTGGTGCGCCTGTGCAAATTAACGATATCCTGCTACTTTGAGATGTGTGACTGTCTTATTAAATCTTCTGTACTTAATACCCGCACATTCTCTAAATAGCTCTTGCATTTACAAGCATTGGAAATGATAACGCGTGTCAGCACAGAGTCACGTTCCAGTTTAGCGCAGGCCCTCGCTAGTCACTGTAGGCTTTGCCTCAGGCGAACATTTTCTTTCTCCAGCAATAACAATCTCGCCCTGCTACATTTACAAGGCGTGTGTGGATCTGTGCTTCTCTGTAATTCTTTCAGTGTTTTTTCAATGGATACATATTATTGGAAAGCGGTTCAAGCTTAAGAGTTGTAGGTTTTTTAGGGGAAAGAACATATGGAATGTAACATAAATCTATATGGAAATAGCAACTTGAATAGCGGACAGTTGGATACAGTTTTACTGCCTACACCCAACGGGAATGCTAGATTGGAGCAGTTCCTGACTCAACCTGCAGTATTAGGGAGGATGGGTGACGTGTCGGGGGGGCAGTGACGAGGAAGAGGTTGTGTGAGGGCCATGGCTTCTTCAAAGCACCGTGGAAAGCAGTTCAAGTGGGTCTGTCGTTTATGGGATATGTATTGTTTGTGCACATGATCATCCTATAAGCCCAATTGTTTTTAGGGCTAACGGTGTATAATCCTCGCCCCACTTTGCACACACGAATATTTGCTTGGAATCAGTGGGGTCCCCGATTAAGTGGGTGAATGGACAGTTTGTTGTGGGGGAAAATGCGCAGGCATCTCTGCTGTGATTGGTCTGCTTAGTTATCTAAAGGCAGATACTGTAATTTGACTGGAAGCCTCAGATTGGTCTTCGTGCCAAACGTTTTGGTTAGGGAGAATGTTAGCAAGGGGAGATGGTTGTTGTTGTAACAAATGTCTTTATTGTTGGAGTTTTTGATGGAAGCGTGAGAGTTAGTTGGTGTTACCCAAACCTGAGCCATCTCTGGAGCGTTTTCCTCTTCTGACTTAAAAAACGAAAAGTTTGGTCATAGAAGGTATGGTCTGGAGGCTGAATGGCGCTGATCTAAGGAGATGGCAGCATTGCCAGCTCTATTACTGCAGCCCCTTCACAATGCTTCTAGACCCGAAAAGCATCACCCACCGCTCATGAAAAGTATTTTTAGTTTCATTAAAATAATTGTTTTCCTTTTCTTCATAAGAAGTAAAGCAAATTCCCCTTCTGTAAGGCTAAAAATGCTGCTTTCAAGCTAAGCGATTTATGCTTGAGACAATAATAAAATTATCCTTGGGACTGAAAATTCCTTTTTACATATATTTCGACCACTGTAAGTCGGTTCTATTTCAAATATGTTTTGGGGGGAAATGTGAATTGTGCATTTCAAAATGTCAACTTTCGTGATGCAGATACAAGGCTGCCTCAGCTATGGATAATGCCAGCTACACAATGGTCGAAGCGAGCCGGAACGGTTAGCAGCAGTGTTCCACTACTTTTTACTATTAACAGCTGCACTATTTTTTGCAATCCATTTTTACCATCCCTGAACTGTTGTTTGTGAAGTTAAAGCACACTTCTCCACTAAAATGAAATGAGATCTGTTTCAACTCAATTGGCTGTCAACCAGCAGGACTGCAAGCCTTGAAAAATGTGTTGCACGATGCTCCCTTCCTTCCTACTCTGTCCGATTCACAGTTCCACTACTTTTTTGGTACACTTCGATCACTGCAACTACAATTTCACACAAGAAATTGGCGCGATGTTGGGGGCTCTGTCGGCTTCCCTGTCCTTCTGCATGTTCCCGAGCTGCTTCCATCAAAGCCGCTTCTCCTCATTGATGGCTTGAGCCAGATCTATCATTTGCAGTCTCTTTCCTCATTCTTAAATCCTGCAGAATAGTGGCAGGTATGAGCTGCAATTGGAGCATCCTGGTTTCCCAGAATTTTAAGCACCCCGTTTACTTTCCATCTTTTACTATTCCATTGTACACAAGTGTACTTGGGATGAAGGGCACATTGCGTGTGAAATGCAAAGGTTGCACTGGTCACCTGGCTACCCTCTGATCTTGGGCCCAGGCCCGCTCCCCGCCAGTTGCACGCCTGCACTGCCCCATCCCCTGGCAACCCTTGCATTCGGGGGCTGTTTTCTGTATCCCTACAGCCCCTTAACACCTGATGTCTGCACTTACCCTTGCACTTGCAACGAGCTGGCCGCACCTTTTATTAATTTTTTACTGTTATCCTATGTACTGCACTTCCCCCTCCCCTTTAACGCCGCACTTTTCTCCCTCCACGCCTCCCCTGCACTTGGCCGATCTCAATGTCACCTGGCCTAGTAAGATCATTGTCTCTGTCTTCCCTCTGCCCTCCCCCTTACCTCATCGCCAGTGGTTGAAGCGGTTGGGAGCGGTGCTCCTCTACTTTTTTAAATTAAGTTTCACTGTTCCTATACTTTTATTTTGAAAAGAAACCATTCCGGAATGGTTTCGTTTTAAAATAAAAGTGCAGCAAGAAGTTAAAACGTGCACTTTCAGTGCAATGCACTGAACGTTCCCTTGAACAGCAGGTGAGTGTTTGGTGGTTTCTGTTGTGTGTGGGTGGGGGCACGGCGATGGGGTTTGTGGGGAGCAGGGACAGGCCAGCAGGGAACATAGTACCACTACTTCTTTTCGTACACTTCGACCACTACTCATCGCGCCTTGAAACACTTGTGTATAGGTGTGATAAATGCCATATCATATCAAAAGAACCACAAAACGGCAGAGCTTTTATATTCTAAAACACACAGAGGCATCTGGTTTTTGATTCCGAGAATTTGACCGCCTGAATGACACTTTTGTGCATCAGATACTCAGTGTGTCGCGACAGAAGCCTGATAGTACTCTCCATATACTTACATGGTGTTCTTTGATCGGTGGTCAACATCAGATCATGCGGCATGGCACGTGCGTCCATGGCTGCAGTTGCTAGGCTAATCACATAGGAGCCGTTTTGATACTGAAAACAACATGCTCAACCTTTCCTGAAATGTCAACTAAGACGACTTCGTGGACTTCCGAGATGACTGTATGTTAGATGCCGCTGACAGCCCACTAGCGCAAAATGTCTGAAACCCACCTGTTTTCCTTCAGTCTGTTGCATTTCATGTCCATTGCATCTCTATCCATTCTTGTAAATTTGGTGGAAATACAAGTACTATCAAGTGAAATGAAAACAGCATTTTATTTCTATGCTATCAGCACTTCTGTGCCATTTGGGACTCTTTCTTTTTTGCTGACCAACCCAAGAATTCCCACGGTGGTGGTGGGGTTGAGGGATGTTCCCAACTATCAAATCGATGACCGTGATAAAAGCCAGATCGGTGTCCTTACTTCTTTGCAGGGCACTCTATTATTCTTCAATGAAAGTCTGATGCGGGCAACCACCGGACTCATCACCTTACATTGGCTAAGTGTATCCAGCTCCCTGGCCGAAAGCTTCTCCAGTACCACAGTATCTGATGTGGGTTTGGTGTCAGCAAAGCACTGTACAGAGCAATATCAAGCAACACAAAAACAATTCATGAGAAAGCATAAAAACGCATTCCAAGTCTAAATCTAAAATACAAATATCACCATTTAAAATATGTACATCACGATCATTTGTGGAACAGTTGGCCACAGAGGGGAGAACGGATCTTCTTTGGGAGCGAGAAAGTGTGACCTTCTCCGTGGAGTGGTGCATTGCTGCGCCCTCACCAGCTGTATCCAGACCTTAGTCTCCAGAAGGAAAGAAAATGAGCAGCGGAAGTTAAGAGAATGATGACATTTTAATCAAGAGTAAAGTAATGAAGACATGACTGAATAGGTTAGTAACAGGAACATGGTTGTGTGAGCGCCTCAGTGTTTTGAAGAGATGGATATTCCGGCAGTGCTCTGAACCAAAGGGATCCAAGCTGCCTGGGGAGTTTGTTCGGTAGAATTCTTTAGGAGTTCGTTTCAGAGCACTACCCTTCATAGAAAATACATTTTTCTCCCCTATACCCACCCAGGAAGGAGATTAAAAACATGCTTGGAATCTCAAATGCTCTCCTTGAGATGTACTACGGAATTCATTTGTATGAAGGTGGGTGGGTGTGTGTGTGTGTGTGTGTGCGCGTGTGCGCGCGCGTGTGTGTATGTATATATATATATATATATATATATATACATATATATATATATATATACACCGAAGAGGCAATGGAATGATCTGGTGATTGGAAAGATGGGCCTCACAGCTTGTCTTGCTGGCAGCAGTACAGTAGCTGTCACCAACCCATGCAAGTGTCACCCGAATCTCTTTAAGCTCATAGCCCGAGTTGACATTTTCGATGCAGTAAGTCTGTTGCACATTGCCCTCATTAATTTGATGCCAGCGATCAGGACGTGGTAGATCTTTAACAGAAGAATCTTAGCACATGGACCGTAAATCTAAGATAAAACCTTCTTAATCAAATGTGCATGGCAAGCACCTTTAAATAGCCCTTCCAGACATTCGTCCCAGCTTCCAGTCCTCAATTTAGAGAATGCGGTGCTCACCGTGCACACCGGCGTGTGCAGCTTGCAGGACACATGTTTGCATGCAGGTCAGGCCCAATCAGCCCTTTCAGCCTTCAGAGCTCAATCAATTGATAACCATTAAAATGGGTAATCGTAAAACCTATCTTTGGATTGTTTTGAAGAGCGGGGAAGGCAGCGCTTCATAATTGTGACATTATTATGAAGATAATGCCTGCACATCTTTAGATGGGCAAGAATTGCCATCTGTATATACAAAATGTGAACACAAGAAATGATTGCCTTCAAAGACCAACTCTCCAACTATTTTCAAAGCAATATCTTTAGACATCCCGGGTATCCCCATCTTTAGTCACCCCAGGTATCCCCCAAGGATAATTTGTTGCATTTGCTGTCCTACCAAAGAGGAGGAAATGACCTTTTAGGTTAGTGCTGAACCTGGAAGTGAAGCTCCTGAGGTGTTCCCTTTTCTGTCGCTCCTATCGGAATCTGTGGCAAGCTTCAGATTCCAGCCCCTTTCTTGTTAAATTATGGGGGGAAGGAGAGGAGCAGATCTCTCTCCTCACTCTTCCTCTCTGTCCACTCTTCCTCTCCCTCACTCAGTATTTGGTCATTTGGAGCTGCAGACGACTGATAGTTTTCAGGTGGAGTGGGACTTACTGCGGTGAGTTTCTGCTGCTTTTGAAGGCTTGTCTATCGTGTACAAGTTCCAAAACGTTTTATAGGAGGTTGTGGATGTTTAGTAGGGAAGACTTCCTTCCCCATGTGCATTTTAGGATTTGCTTGAAGAGAGGAGCGCTTTGCTGTAAAAGAGGCCATAAAAGAGCCCTCGAAGAATCTGGCATTTTAATCTCGCCAGATATACTAAGTATTGACCCCTACACATGGATCACTAAACAAACTCGGTCAATGTAGTGAATTACCAGTTCTTCTTTGTCTTTTTGCATATTCATACTTTTTAGGAATTATGTAGCCCCATACTTGCATAAAGGTTGCTCTTGGGCCTGGTCTGTGCTATATAAATAAATAAAGATTATTTGAGTTCTATAGAATTGTCTTGCATGTTTTAATACTGCAGTTTTTACAGTGTCCAATATCCTAGTGGGTGCTGTTGACAAAAGGAAGTCCCCACACTGGAACAAACAGACTCTTCAACTGAGCAATGTATACTTTAGTCAGTTGCTTTATTCATGTTGCTGTGATATGAAATAAGTCATTCAGGCCCTACAAGTCAAAACTACCAAGAAATGTGTCTAGCCAATTAGATGCTCTTTGCAATCCAGTCGACCCAACACGACTGGATATATGGGAAGGGGCAGATGCTGTTAGGAAGAGGATCGGCGTTGCCTGCCTTAACATGACATAATGACTTGATGAGAGGTAATGAATTTATTTAAAGGAGGAGTGGTCAATATGTCCCTACTGAAGTCAGGATAGAGTGTGTGCCTGGGAGGGTGCATTTCATGCATATTGAACTGCAATGCATCCAGGGCAGGATGACACATAAAAGAGCATTTACCAGGTGTTCCTGTCTATGTATCTCTGGTCTGTTGTGTGCGGCTTTCAGTCGAATCCTTCCAATGTAAATAGTGTGGCAGGAACACCCTGCGCATGCTCAACTGCTTCCAACCTAGCTTTGCTCTAAATGAGCCCACTAGCATTACTCCTACAGGTAAACCAGCCCCTTGTCATCAGCGTGTGGCTTGTAGAGAGATGAACATTCCACTCCTCTTTCCAGCAATTATCATTGTGTTCCAAGGGAGCCATGGAGTGCAGCCTGGCTCCTGTTCACAGATCAAGACATATCCAGGGGCAACAGAATGGCCGGGCGATGGGGAATCCCAGGCATTATTCTTTAAGAAGTGAATCCCGATCCTCCCATCCTTTCCCTCTCATCAGCTGTGTTTTGGATGCCCTTAGTAAATGTAGCCTTAATCACAGCAGGGAGTGATCATTAAAGGGATGTAATTGACTGCGGAGTGACTTATGCATCCCTAGCTGGAGCCCAGGGTAGTCAGTGATGGGAAAGTCAATTCTCTCCTGATCATGATGGCTCCTGCAGTCATTAAGGCTGTTGCTATACATCTCTTGGCCAAAAGAGGTGGGGCGCAAGCAGCAATGTTGCTTTTCTCGTTAAGGCACTGCTCTCCCTTTCGAGCCCGTAGAATAGAATATATTTGACTGCATGGCATCTAATTAAGGGCTCTTTAGGACTTCATTTCCGATACTTTAACGCAGAAAAATTTAACTCCCAGAGTCAGGACTTTTTTTTATAGCCCGAGCGTGTAGTGATGTTGGTTTTCCAAGCACAGCTTTGAATCTATGAAGAGGAACAGAATAGATGTAGATGGTCCCGTGTGGTCCATTGAGGGGCCGTCTTTTGACTCCCTGTGAAATGACATTGATTTTGTATTTGTTGTTCTTACTCTATTTTTATATTTTCTTTTATGTATCAGCGTTTCCAGGTTTGCTCTCCTTACCTTCAGCGTTGCATTTGTTGATAGTTTTTAGATAACCCAGCAGGAAGGGGGATAGCCTGCCTCTTGACACCCTAGGTTATTGCAAAGACTTTCATAAGCCATGCTTGCAAGATGAATTTTAGAAAATTATCTACCAAGGCCGGGGTTTCCGTCAGCCCCACTAATACTTGAAAAATGCGCTCAATGTTCCTCTCCCTGCCACCTCCAAAATAATGATCCCTTTCTTATGTTGCCATAGACGGATGTTTTGTTTCTCTGGCATAGTTGCAAGTTGGGAGGTTATGCTCCATGTAAAATCTCTTAAATGTAATGGGAAAAGGGATATGCCATGATTTTTTAAGAATCATTAGTATGGATGTTGAAGTGTTTACATGTATGTCAATTTAACAATGCAGACATAGGCATAGTTGTGAATCGCCACATGCATGGCTGTAGATATGACCTGATGTTCCCTTTTGTGTTCAATATCACTTGTACCGCTCCTCTCGGTTATTGTTGAAGCGCTTCCACAGTGACACAGCGCATGTCTGAATGCAGGCCACTGAGACACATGCAACTTCAAGTCTGTGATTGACTAACCATTTCAATTTCAACATGCTCTTTTGACCAGCAACTTATGCAAAGGCATATAATTGCATCCCGTTCTATGAAACGCCTTGCACATAACCCAAGACTACCTCCAAGGTCTAACGTTACCTCAAAACTCTTAGAAATAGATGAAAATAATGCAAATTAGTGGGCTTCTGGGCTGAATACCTGTGAAATGGGCAACCCCGCACCTTACCCATTTTCCCCTGAAATGCAGGGATGACTCTGCAATGGCCTTGTGATAGGAAGGAGCCACAATGCCAGTAGGCCTTCATCTGGAGGTACGAGCTCGGTTTATTTACCCTTAGTTTTAATTAAAAGGAGGTCTACATTTTTATAATAATGATAATGTGTTATTTATATAGCACCTTAATCCAAAGCACTTTACAGAGCACATATTTACATACAATATCACCCAACCGAAATTGGTACTCATTTATCGACCTCGGAAGGATGAAAGGCTGAGTTGGCCTAGCTGGGATTTGAACCTACGACCTGCAGATCACGCTCAGATCGCAGCAGCGAGCGCTCAACCCACTGAGCTATCTTACCGGCAGATATGATGCACCAACTCGGTGCACTTTTTCAGCGTGACTCATTGCAAAATGAATGCAAAAAGGCAAAGTAAAACAATTAGTTACCCTCCTTTTAATGTTGACCCAATGCCAAAGTCTATTTTCATTCTTATTTATTGACAGTAAAGAAAATGCATTCTAATCCATGCTCATTCCCGCCATCCAGTGGCATGGGATCATGCTTCAACCGAGGAGCGAACCGAGATTAACGCATAGGCATCCTATGTTATTGCCACCTACTTACTCAACTGTGGAAGTGGGTGGAGCCTACAATTCCTTATGGGAATTCAAGACAAACCTACTCTACCTTAGAATTTAAGAGGTTAGAAATGCAATATAGCAAAGTAAGAAACTGCAGTGGGATGATGCAAAAAACAAGTGGTTAGTAAAACATATGTAACTTCTGACTCCTCGTTTTCAAGAGAACTGGCAAGCCTCATTATCATAATTGGTGGTGGCGTCCATGCTCGGAGCAGTTAATGCAGGCTTAGAAATTGCAGTTTCTGCTGGATTCATTTAATTTGTTTCTTTATAACGCGCCTAATACCGTACCGAGTTCGGTTTCTAAGCGTGGATCCGGGATTCGAACCTCTGTTGCTCTGCATGTCTTGCTTCCAAGACCAGCATGCTGCCTCTGTGCTCTCCTCCATTCACAGAGACTAGTAGACGACCCCTAGTGAATAGAGTTGTATTCCTTAAAGAAATGGCTAGACTCAATACCTGCACTAAATGGAAAAGCATTGCAAACACGTGTATCCTTTTTACATCAAGAAGAAAGGGCCAAATGAAATAAGGGTTCATATGATGAGGCCAGAACAGGGACTGTATGGGTGTGCATTCCTCTAACCAGCATCATAGCATTCCAAAACTCTCGAACTGCATTCAAGAAAGGACAACTTCCCGCTATCCTAATGGTCAACAAGTATTTCACACTCGAATACTAATGATAACCCAAGTGGGGAACTGATGAGTAAGAAAGATGCTGCTGAAGGCTTAGACACATAGGTAGCTTTGCGTAAAGGACATTGCCATGGTCCGAATATGTAACCATAAAGCATAGATTATTATTGTTGGTCAAAAGACTGCTTGAGAGGGTGCACATTTCTGATTGTTCTGAGGTCATATCCTGCATTCACCAGTACAACATAATTTGCACACTTATAGAAAGGCCGACATAATAAAGGATTCTGACAGTGGGCACTCTGGTAACATGGAAGGGTCACAAACCATCAATGTATGGCAGTTTAAATGCTTCTTGTTCTAATGTCTAGCATCTTTCAGAATCTGTGAGATTTCAGTTTCAGACAGTTTCCCTTCAGCCATGTAATGACTTTGGTCAGACAGGGTTTCATGTGCTCCAAAGTTTCCTCAAGGTTGCCTTTGAGTGACATTCAGATCTGCATGACATCATCCTGTAGGAGCCACCATAGATCATGCTTCCACTTGATATTGCCTACTGGCCTGACCTACACCTATAACAGTAGATGGGTGAGAGCCCACCCTGTTGGATGCTTGGCCCATGTGTGAGACCTGCAAACCTCTCTCATAAGTGAGGTTGTGGCCTGTATGAAACTAACTCTAAAGCCACAGTGATCGGCATCAAATAAGCCTTTCTTGTCCAAACATTCTTCCAGTTGGGTGTTTACTAACTTCTCACAAATCTTCCAAGACTGGGAGACATTGGAGGGTGATAGTTGGGGAGACCAGCATCAAGGCAGACATCAGTCAGGGTTCAGACCAGGGCTTTTTTTGGTGGTGTGGCGACCACTTATTTCAAATGTGACTGACTGGTTGTTGATCTCTCTTGGCCATTGTACAACTGTTCCAGAATTCTTCCTATAGAGACCAAACGTGCAGTGACCTAAGTGGCAGATAGTCCAATTGAAGCTACAAGTTAGTATTAGGAGCAGACTGGGCTACATCTGAGCTAAAGTTGCCTTGAGGTAGAGGCCTTGACTTGGATTTAATGGTTGGTTAATTTCTGCCTGGATTTGAGCTTGTTCTTCTCCTCAAAGAACCGACAGAAATCATTGGAGTGACAGAGACTCAAGGTCGTCTGGAGGACATCCAGCTGCATCCTTTTTCCCCATATCCCAATGCAAGAGTCTGAGATCCTCAGAATACCACTCAGCACTTGAACTCTTCATTGGGAGCATGTTGTGAACATGGATAGCCTAATCAATCAATGGCTGCCTAGAGAGAAAGTGAATGCTTTTTCAGGAAAGTGTTCAGGTCATGATACCTGGCAAAAGAGGATTAAAAATTACTTTTGTTCTATCTTTGGTACCCTATCATTTGAGGGGTCAGCATTAGCTATGATCTCAGTCTGCATAGTCTTGTGATCTGTCTATATGTGATAGAAAAATTAACCTCTTCCACAGATGCTCCTTGGGCAAGAACAAAACCATAATGGACATGGGTAACCTCCAGTAGCCAAGAAATAATTTCTGTCATGTCCAGGCAGCATATATACCAGTGTGCAGTACGGACCTTGATTTTCAAACGTTTAGACAAGCACTCGCCACAAGCCATTGGCTAGTGATAACTGACTCTTGGATAGTCAGATCTTGGGTGCTGTATGTATGTGTAGAAATGAGGGCACAAGTGCCTTTTTATGCCTGGCCAGTAGCTTGCAACTTGAACATATTACCCCTGAAGTTTCCTGGCTCCTCTTCACCTCTCCTTTCCAGCTGTGCAGCGAGACAACACCGAAAACCCATCCAGTATAATGTTGAGCAATGTCGAGTCAATTCCTGGAGTTAGCCAGGTTTCAGTGATGAAGAACAGGTGGTCAGGTGCCAGAAAAATAGTGTTTCCCATCTGAGGTCTGCTGCCCACAACTAATAAAAATATCACAAGAATCAGGATGAGAGATCCTACAAGCAGAACGTGTGGTTCTGAACATATAAATTTATTTCAAGAACATATGTTTATTCTTAGTTGGTTTACACGACTTTCGATAAGCACGAAAGCGAATGACAACGGACAGGTATAATTGTATACAGTGGAAATACAAGGTAAGTATCAACCTCTATGATGTTGAGGTAAGAACTCCACCTAAGGGCACAGACACATATGACAGTCGGAGAGACCTAAACTTAAAGTGCACCCAGGACGGAAAATGGTCCGGGGCGTAGTTAACACAGGGTGAACACAACAATATCTACAGGACATACACAAAGAAGGGTTTTTGCAGTTGTGTCATGGGGGGATCGACACAGGTGCGTTTCGGCCATGGGAGGCTGGATTGTAGCCTGTCTTGGTGTGGCCTTCATCAGGATTGACACCAGTAGTGGTGCTGTCCGTAATATCTGTGGGTGAGATAAGGCTTGTAAGGATCTCGGGAAGTAATTCTTTAATTTATGAATTAATAAATAATGGCTTAGTGGAGCCGTGGTAATACATCACAAGGTGTATCCAAATACAGCTTATCTGCTGCTGAGATAGCAGGGGTGATGCTGTATGTAGACAATCCTTGGATTGTTGCTGGATTGTGGGTGCAGAAATGCACTCTAGGTAAGCCGTGGGTTCCTGATGTCTAGATTTGTGTCAGGATTCCGGGGGCTTGATGAGGGCCTGAATAGGTCCCTGATCTGTGGAAAAGATATGGACCGTAAGGGGTAAGACATAAGGCTCATATCTTGGGTGAGGGTGTTCTCTGTAATGGACCATAGAACAAGTGGACACGGTGGTGCATGCTAGAGATGGTCCAGGAGGGGCCGTGATGTGCCTTGGTTTAATACCGGAAGAATGTGGAGGTATACTAATGGGCAAGCGTTGTGTTATGATGGGAGGACCCATCTAAACACAAGACCCAAAGTGAGTACATTGTGCAGTGTAGGCGACATGATTGACATAACTGAGTGTTTATAAGCGACTCGCCGCTAATCAAGGAATGCTCTGTGTGGCGGGTGCCCGAGGGCCGACAGGTCGTGGAGTGACTGGACCCAATAGTCCATAATTCAAGTGCAAGAATGGACCGGTGGCTAGTATACAGTGTGCTATTTATCTGGGAGAGTGGTAAAAGAATCGCAGTTTAACACTGTTATGTCAATCATGTCGCCTACACTGCACAATGTACTCACTTTGGGTCTTGTTTTTAGATGGGTCCTCCCATCATAACACAATGCTTGCCCATTAGTATACCGCCACAGTCTTCCGGTATTAAACCAAGGCACACCACCGCCCCTCCTGGACCATCTCTAGCACGCACCACTGTGTCCACTTGTTCTATGGTCCATTACAGAGAACACCCTCACCCAAGATATAAGCCTTATGTCTTACCCCTTATGGTCCATATCTTTTCCACAGATCAGGGACCTATTCAGGCCCTCATCAAGCCCCTGGAATCCTGACACAAATCTAGACATCAGGAACCCACGGCTTACCTAGAGTGCATTTCTGCACCCACAATCCAGCAACAATCCAAGGATTGTCTACATACAGCATCACCCCTGCTATCTCAGCAGCAGGTAAGCTGTATTTCGATACACCTCGTGATGTATCACCACGGCTCCACTAAGCCATTATTTATTAATTCATAAATTACAGAATTACTTCCCGAGATCCTTACAAGCCTTATCTCACCCAAAGATATTACGGACAGCACCACTACTGGTGTCAATCCTGAAGAAGCCCACACCAAGACAGGCTACAATCCAGCCTCCCATGGCCTAAACACACCTGTGTCGATCCCCTGCGACACAACTGCAAAAACCCTTCTTTGTGTATGTCCTGTAGATATTGTTGTGTACACCCTGTGTTAACTACGCCCCGGACCATTTTCCGTCCTGGGTGCACTTTGTTTAAGTTTAGGTCTCTCCGACTGTCATATGTGTCTGTGCCCTTAGGTGGAGTTCTTACCTCAACATCATAGAGGTTGATACTTACCTTGTATTTCCACTGTATACAATTATACCTGTCCGTTGTCATTCGTTTTCGTGCTTATCGAAAGTCGTGTAAACCAACTAAGAATAAACATGTGTTCTTGAAATAAATTTATATGTTCAGAACCACACATTCTGCTTGTAGGATCTCTCATCCTGATTCTTGTGATATTTTTATATGTACCCCCATGGGTAGATCAGGACACTGCCAGGCGCCCTTACATTAACTTGCTGCCCACAACTGACTTTGTGTTCACAAGCATGATTTGCAGGCCTGGATACTATATTTTGCTAGAGGTTACCATGAGCACCTCCGGATTACCCTTATAGGTTATCTGGGATTAGACGCTAGACCATTTGGCTCCAACTGACAACCATGTCTCGGGTGATTTACAACCTGAATGCTCTGAATGCTGCCAAAGGGAGAAAGTTATGCACCACCTGTCACCCATGCACTTGCCTCCAGGTATTGCCCTGCCCTCAACCCCTACCAGTATTACAAGATGATCCGTAACAAGTGTGAATGATGAGCTGTTGAAGTTGCTTAGCATTCAGACCGATCTACTTACTGATGGGGATCAGCTGGGGCAAGCAGTGGGCTGATTTCTGTGGCGTGCATGGTACCTAGCATGATGCAATTTGCAAAAAGGGTGGGCGCTGCTACTTCCCAAATTTTGGTACTACGAGGATTTCCCAAATGAGAGCAGGCATGTTCCTTGCATATATCGCTGTTTTACTGACAGGAATAATTCCTTCGAAAAAACTCTTAGAATTATAATGGAGTTGGGGGTGGTGGTGAGGGGACAAGGGGGTTTAAACGGGTGCGGAGGGGCTTGGGGCAGGGGCAGTAGTATAGGCAAAGGGGGTGTTTGGGAGGTCCACCACCCCACATTTTAACCAAACAAAATGGTGAGTTTTCTCAAAGGAATTACTTCGAAGTAATTCCTGTCGGTAAAACGACATGGAACCATACTTTTGATCTTCTTTGCAGACATAAATACGATATTAACATCAGTCGGTGCATTGTTGTGTTGTGTGATCTATGGACCTGCCAGGGTTAAGTCATATATGCAGGTTGTACCACTTTTTTTTGTCTTTGTGCCATTTTCAAAAGATTTTGAGGTAATTCACTTGAATTAGTGGATACAAGTATGGCAATTTATACATAATAACACAGGGACTGTGGCACATGTGGCCATGGTTCTACAAAACCTTCCTTTACAATGTGAAGGACCTGGGCCTCCATTTCCATTTGTAAATTGAAGCTGTGTCTCTGCTAATTTTTTTCATATTGCTCTTTCCAGAAAATAACCTGAAGGTGTAAGTGTGAAAAGCAATGCATGCCACGAATCTGAGAAAGTGAAGGGATTGGGTATCCTAGAATGGCGAGTGGTCTGCCTTATTTTTCATTGTCCCAACATGTCATCTGGTTACAAATAGTACATATTACAAAGATATTCTAGTTGAAGACAGTCTATTTGAACCAGCAAGCCCCATGGCATCCCAAGGTTGCCTGAAAATAAGTATGACGTTCAAGTAGCACACGTGCCTCTCCCAATCTATTGGGTAAAATGTTATTGCTTTAAAAAGCATCCAGATATGGGTTTTTCGGTCAAACGGTTGAACAATAGGAAATGGTGTTGACTTCTAAGGAAAATGCAAGTTTGGCCCATAGATACCAGGCTAGCCATTACTTCTTTTTAATTTGTCAGTTTTGAAAGCATTTTTGGATCAAATGTGCCACTGGCTTTTCAGTCTAAAATGTCTAGCCATAACACCTTTGGTGTTGTTCCAATGTCAAGTCAATAGTTATATCTGTTAGGATTTCAGTATACTTGACTATTAAATGAATTGAGTGTTACTTCAGGGAATGCAATATTCCCATTTACATTTCAATAGTCACACGCTGTGTTTCCAATCTTGGACTTTTCTTTAACAAAGCATTGTGAACAGGTGCTTAAGATAGGTTGTGTTTAACAACCAGAGTGCTCATTTGATAACATATGGCAAAAGCTAAATCCAGGTAAAACAAGCTTCACCCAATTGTTAAAGAAGACATTTCTTACGACAATTTCCTGTTGTCAGCCTCCGTGGAAGGGAACCCATTATGTGCAAAAGACAGACACAGATAACAACTCGCTGGGAGTATTATGTTTTAATCATCCATCTTACGGGCTGCTGAATAGCTCTCAATGCATTTCTGCATTCATCATGGTTTTATAGATTTAAAAATATTTCATGAGTTCTATTCTAATATGAACCTTATAATGCAATTGGTCGCGTTTCTACAAAGTGTAGCAACCCTTTTTATTGGATATAAACGCTTCCTGAAAGACATGATCATCTTTTGTCACAAAGACCTCAATAATGCTAATGAATATGACTTTGCTATTTTCCAAATTTCACAAAACTACAAGATATATTTGACAACCTTAAATCTGGAAAAAGCAGGTTTTGGAAATTACGCATTTACTTCAGACTTCTTAGTACACTGTGTCCAAGGTCATCTCGCCTAGCTTATCTGCTTCAGCCCACTGCCAAATTTTATTTATAAAAAAAACTTTGAACAACACCTTTTAAAAATGGTATATTCCTACCATTTAAAATGCTGAATCACTGCATATTGGCTTCTGCCCAAACGCGTTTCTAAGTTGCACACAACTCTATATTTCTGTGCTTACAGCACTTTTGATTTTCCATGAGAATTAAAGCTTTATAGCCATCTGTAATGCATGATGTGACATTCAATTTAGGAAAAATCGCTGCCTTTTGCTGACCTACATTCTATATCAAAAATGTATATTCTGTGTTAATTATGTTGTGCGCAATATAAGCATTTCTTTGTTTTTATGTTGTCCTAAATAAATGTGTGTAGTGTCACCTATTTTCTAATGTACCTGCCTGTAAAAAGGGCCACCTGTCTGCCTCAATAGAGAATGCTTCTGACTTTTACAATGTTAGACAGGGCACATGTCCATTTTCACCTGTCTATCATCAAAGACAGCGGGATGATCCACTCCTCTTCACAATCAAAATAGGTGTGTTTCTCTGCATCGTGTTTTTGTTGTCATGTAAAATGTAATTCCACATGAAGTCACATATGTTTTCTATATATGCCAACCGAAATATCCAAACAACGGTTTGAGTTTGCACCATTCCTGTACCATGTTAGGGTTTGAGAGACCACTGAGAGTACGCCTGTTCAATGGCTCATTTCTGCTCGACTCATTTTCCCCATCAGCAATTTAAAAACTAACAGTGGGCAACGGGCTCAAAGAAAGGTGGTATAAGGCCTATGTCCTAATATTCAAAGGCTCATCTCCATTTTGATTGAACAATTCTATCCTCCATGATTGAAATGCTTGAGGAAATGCTCGAGGAGCCATCACAGTCATCCTCGGAGGGCTGTACATCCTTTACTTTCCGCCCCCTTGTTTGTGGACCTCTGCTGTATTCTATGTCTGTCAAATATACTTTTTGAGTTTCTTCTCTCTTCTGAGTGCCATCTTTGCTTGCCGCCATAAGGAATAGCATTATATTTCTGTTTGTGTGTAATGTGTATGTGAATAAATAGAGCAGCTTGTAATATGTGGAAGCTGCCACCATGCAATGTTAATTCCTCCTTGAAATCCTCCTACATCATGTCCTCCATCTTGTTAGCCAAATGGAAAAAAGCGAGGGGTATCCTGATATTCAGCATTAACATGTGCAACAGTAAGATCAAAAGCAGAGCAAAGCTCTGCATGCTGTAGTTGCTTCTCCAAGGGTCAGCTCTTTGTGTCCTGTCTGTGGCATGCTTGTCTGACAACCATGATTTGCTCCGACATGAAGCCCTTCCACAGGCAGGAATGAGAAATCGGATAATCGGTTCCATGTGTTCCAGTAGCTACAACGGCCGTTAAATTTGAGCCTTTGACGTTGTAATGAGATGTGATTCAGTCTGTTAAATATCCATGAGGCAACATCTGCTTCTCCGAGTGACCTTCTGTGGAAGAATACTTAGCATCTATTAGAGGATAAGGCAGCCCATCAGAGCCCGACTCAAGGAGTCGGCTGCTGCTCAGCACCTAGCTGGTGATAATCATTTGTTGGAGTTAAATAAAGCCTGGAAAAAACTCCATTAAATAATTACAGGGATTATATGCATTTCGAAAACCTTTGTGTTCTGCCAAAATTACTCATTTAATTTCAGGGTTGGTTTGTTAAAAAAAAATTGCTGAACTCGAAGGCACAATAGGGGAGCTGTCGGATGCTGTTTTCTGTAGGTGTTAATAAAATCCAGATGAAAAAAACTGAAACAAATTAAAACCAAAGCAATTTTACCATCTGTTGTATATTAATTAGAACTTTGTGTATCAAGGGTAAACTCGCTCGTTTAGAATGTCACCAAAGGCCCACTAATAGAATAAATGATATGCAAATATGTTGGAGCGTGAGCATGTAAATTAATTGTTCCACTGCCGGCATCGGCAAGCCCCTGAATTTCAAAGGTCATGTAACAGACTTGTGTTTTCCTTCCATTGTCTTCTTTACAGAGCAACCTCAAAACAATCAGGGCCAATCCACGCTGCAGCCCCTGCCGCCGTCCCTCAAGCAGCACCCGGCGCCGCATCACCCATCCATCACATCTCTCAACCGCAACTCGCTGACGAATAGAAGGAATCATAGCCCGGCCCCGCCGGCTGCTCTGCCCGCCGAGCTGCAAACCACACCTGAGTCCGTCCAGCTGCAGGACAGCTGGGTCCTTGGCAGTAATGTGCCACTGGAGAGCAGGTACCAGCATTATGTTCTTACCCCTTATTGCATTGACAGACCTCTATATTTTTGATAACTCTATAGTGTCCATGTGCATTGATGCAAAGGGCGACATTTGATGAAGCTATATTTTAATGTTTTTGCCTTCTATTGAGGTGCCTCATTTGAAAAATGAAAATGGGTGCTCTAAGGTGCAGCTTCGGCAAAACCATATTACTGAGAGGCGTTGTAGCATGTTGTCAAAGAGGGAATCTTTTAGTTGAGATCAGCATTGCACATCTTATATTAAATAACACCTTTTCTTTTCATGTTTTAAAACCGGTCCTTCTGTGCATACTAGTTTTCTCATATTGATCTCTCAAGAGTTCTTGTCCAGATCAAAGTGAATTTTAAGGTCAGGCAATCGCTCAATGTGTTCCGCCTGACCCCAAGATGTCTGCGTTCAGGGCAGAGCTAGTGTGAATGCATGATCTAGAGTCTAAAGAGGCTATTAGATGATATGTATAGGTTGGCTTTTATTATGTTTCTATCATAGAATGGTCAGACTCTTTAAAAGAAAGATCCATAATAAATGGGTGGGGAATTCTACATTTCAGCTAATGATTTTCAGGAGAAAATATGTTGTACCAGACTCAATGGCACACTGCTAAATTTGCCTAATTAATTAACATTCACTGAACAATTAATCAGCACTGTAATTCGCCATTGTCACTTACACATTTTTTGTGATGTGGAAAAAAGAAAGTAATTTTCCACTTGAGTCATTAGATTGAATATGCATAATTGTATTACAGCTGAGAATAATTGTTTTGACAAATATATAAGAAATGTGCATGGACTACTTCTTGGAAAGCATTTCAAGTCGGTTACTTACAGCATATTAGTACAGTATCCGTACCGTATGAACGATTTCTAGAGCAAAACAAAGGAGTTGGCGGAGAGGAGTGGGAGACTCAGAATTAGCGGTTGGCGAGAGAGGAGGTGGATTAATTAATTTTGAACATTAAGACTGAATGTATTTTAACCACAAAACGTTTACATATAAAGAAAGCTAGTGCTACAAGCTACTGGCTAGCGTTTGATCCAACATAGTTTTTCAAAGATCTTTGCGCCGTCCTGATGACTCCGATTCTAAATACCCTTCCGTTGCATCCTGGACTTGCTCCATTGCCTATAGGAGTGCCATTGCCTCATGTATCTTGTTAAGTCCCTCAGTTGTTCTAGTGCACACTTGATTTAATCCCATGCCTCGCTTTGTCAGACTTGTGGTTTCAGTCATGCATCTTTTTGGTGGTTTGCCTCTGAATGTTATTAAACCACTCAGCATAATATTTGTAGGTGCCAATGAGTGTCTCTTTTCCTTCTGATTTATCTATCTCCCTACCCAACCCAACATTATTTGCACCTCAAATTATTCTCGCCCTCATGATATCGTTATTACGCTGTTCTTCTGGTTTGAAATCAACAAACAGGGTGGTCTTTCCCCTTACTGGCAGGCTTGCAGACTTTCATCGCTGGCCCATACTTTCCTTTACTGAGTCTGCCACATTTCAGTATGGTTAGGAGTTGAAGTCATTGAGTGCTGGCTTCCTCACTCCAGAGCATGCCCCAGAGTTCTTAATGTTATCCGTTTGCGTTGCTGTGCAATGTTATGAAAAAGAACATACTCTTATGGGTGCCTTCAAGAGAAGTGATTCTAGCTGTAATCCAGCTAATTCCTTTCCATCCCATCAGGCACAAGTTTTTTTGAGTCTCGTCTGTGAAGCAGAAGTAAAGATTGT
Source organism: Ambystoma mexicanum (assembly GCF_040938575.1). Classification (NCBI taxonomy): domain Eukaryota; kingdom Metazoa; phylum Chordata; class Amphibia; order Caudata; family Ambystomatidae; genus Ambystoma; species Ambystoma mexicanum. The sequence continues at coordinate 965,962,947 of NC_090937.1, forward strand.
ACTGCTGTTCAATTCAATGGACCGCATTTGCTTCTGGTCCTTGATCAGATCAATTAGTCAGTTTTATCCATCACTGATGCCGGCTTGTCATGGTTAAAGCTACCACATCAAGGGACATTGGTGTCTTTGGCGAGCCAGTTTGCTGATCTCCCTGACACCAACTCCTCATGATTCCGGGGGTCTATTCATGTCTTACCCCGTTTCCCTGGCCACATTAGGTTTGGCATACACACACCGGCAGCACTCTTTCTGTGGTAAATGGGCCTTCCTCTCCTCTTCCCTACATTACTCTGTCACTCACATGTGGCTCCCCAGTACTGTGGACACCGAACCATAGTATTCATTCATTAATTCAGCTATCCAGCTTTTTACTAGTCCTGTGCGCCGCCCTTTACTCTCCGTTTTCACAGCAGTCTACTTTGCACTACAGCGCACATCGGTTTGTCCCATTGCTGCATGAACTGAGCATTTGCTAGTTCCATTTTCTAGGTTGCTCGGCTGTGCGCCTACCCTGCTGCTCGCTTTAGTTTAAAATAGAGATTTGATCACCTACTTATGTCATACTTTCTACCTCCTAAGTTGAAACGTCCACCCCCCACGACCTCCAGCACCACACACGCACACGCACGTTGTTCTAAAGTTAGCACAGTGGCCCTTTTTCCACCTCTTGCTTTATTTCACTTCTCCTTTACTAGTCTGCAGCAAGGTTTTGGATTCTCTGCTGTGGCCTACTTAGTTTAAACCCAGCTTGCCTGACGTTTTTGAGCTTGGGTTCCAGGTCATGAAAGTTTTGACGCCCAATTCGATGGAAAGGATGGGGATAGAGTGGGTGTGGCCTGAGGGGCAAGGCCCACACTCTTTTCCCCCAGGCCACAACACAGAACACAGGGATTCCTGCACAATGCCTGGGTTTAGGCCCAGTTCAAGTGACCTTTGACATCTATCGCATAAAAGGAAGTGATGTCATGTGACACTTCACAAATTGCATCCTAAGAACTAGTGTTGCATGGCATGACCTTGGGAGCACTAAAAGCACAATAAAAGTAACACGTGCAGTTATTATAATGGACTGGGAGGATAGTTCAGGGACAACACGCTCGCTTTGGAAACAAGATGACTCTGAGCAACACCGGTTCGATCTCTGGGTATTAAACACATTATAAATAACCAGTTACAATTACAACCAAATAATTTGATGGATGGATGTTTTAGAACTACTCTTAAACATTGCTCTTGCATACCATCCACACTACTGCATCATTGCAGAAGGGGGCCCGTCATATGCAAATCAGTACTGCCACCAATGGGAGCATCCCAGGCAGAAATGCTAGGCTGTGTCCACACTGCACAGAAACACAAGCATTACATATGCAGGTATTGCCATCATATTCCAAGTGCAGCCTCAAATGCCTCAGTAATGTCATCCAATGGCAGCTAATGCCTCATATGCCTCGTAAAAAAACCATATGTTGTGTACAGTCAAACACAGAGGCTCTGTGATTGTAAGCAAAGTGCATCCTCAAATTCCTCAGTAATGTCATCTAATGTCACGTGGTGCCCATCAGCCATGTCCCTAGGGCCCAACTTTCGCGCCTGCTCGCACTTACCTTTCACGTGGCCATGTATACACTGGTCTCGCCCATGTCGGTTTCCCAGATCAAGTGATGCCTGTTGTTCCAGGGAGTGATGGCCCTCTGTTTTTGCTGTCCCATAAGCAGTTTTTTGGTTCACCCATATGTGCTGAACCAGCATTTCCCTGCGGAAGCAGTGAAGGTGGGAAAAGTACACTTCCCTGTCTCTATTCTAGCACATCAGCTGCCTTAGGGAAGCAGTTGAGAGGAGAGGGGATACAGGCGCAGGACAAGGCCGTGGAACTGTAGGAAGTAAACATGGCTCTCAGAGCCGTGTGTTTGGTTTCTTTCCCACAGAGCTGCCATTGCCATCTCTGAAGGAGACATTGCAAGGGCGGCAGTGCAAGCCACAGAAAAATACCTTGGTGGACTGCATGGCTGCTCATGGCCCTTACTTTTAATAAGCGCGTTTAACCCATGCCTCAAGCCAACTCTAGGTTATTCCCACCTGCTATGGCTCCACTGGGGAAAATGGCCTATCTTCAGAAGGTTGGTTCTCCAGAGCCACAGTCGAGTCGGCATGGGCTCCCTTTCAGTTTCAAACACATTGTTCAGTGGTGACTAAGCTGAGTCTTTACCCATTTATTTATTGTATTTATTTATTTTAATTCTTGATGACGCGCCAAATCGCCCGCAGGCCTAATGGTGCACAAAAACAATACAAGACCAGGACAATCGGTGAAAACAAAGAAGGTCAGATAACAAGGAAGAGGGCGACAATCTAGTCAGGAGACTAGGGTTTGTTAAAGAGATGAGTCTTTAGGTACTTTTTGAAAATAACCAGTGAAGTGGAGCTATTAAGGTGAAGAGAAAGTGAGTTCCATAGAGTTGGCGCAATTACACTGAAATTGGTGTTTCTGAATTTGACTGAGTGAAAGCGAGGCTGACTAAGCCTGACTTGCTCAGCAGACCTGAAGGATCGACCATGGACATAGCGCTGAATGCACTGTGTCAGGTGGATAGGTGCAGAGTTGTTCAAGCATTTGAAAGTAAGAGTGAGTATTTTGAAGGATACCCTATGCTTGATGGGAAGCCAGTGCAGTTTCTTCCGGGCTTCGGTGATGTAAAAATGCCTAGGTAGACCAAGCACGGCTCTGACAGCGCCGTTTTGAGTGGTCTGAAGGGTGGCGATTTTGCCAGCAGAGGTGCCTGCTAGAAGACTGTTGCAATAGTCCAACCTGGAATTTACAAGGGCGGATGCAAGAAGGAACATATTGCTGACAGATAAGAATGGATGCATTGCTCACAGTTGCCTGTTTATCCAGCCACAGGTTGCTCGAGTTTAAGCCACGTGTGGGCGCATAGAGAGTCCAGCGTCAATAGTGACGCAGAGTGTCTTAACGCTTTGGGCCACCGGAATGGAAACATTGGCAATAGTAAATTAAGCATATTCCTTTAATTCCTTTAGTTCTTTAACATGTGCATAGAACCAGCAATAAGGATCTCTGTTTTGTCAGCATTCGATGCCATGAAGTTCCGACTCATCCGGGAGTGGATAATGGAGTAGATGGCAGGTATGGCTTTAGAGTCTTAGGGGTAAGAGCCTGAAAGTTCGAGGATGACCTGGGTGTCATCAGCATAGTTAGTATATAAGACACCCAGGTCATCGAGCAACAGAAGCAGAGGAAGAATGTAAATATTGAAGAGAGTGGGGGACAGAGAGGATCCCTGGGGAACACCAACTGTGGGCAAGGAAGGTATAGAAGATGAATTTTGGATAACCAGGCGGGCATTCCGGGGACCGAGAAAAGAGGCTAACCATTGCGTCGTAAGCTTTGTGCAGCCAAACAAGGGATTGTAATCTCGTTGCCAGTAGTGCGTGGTCAACTAAGTCGAACGCAGCGGAGAGATCTAACAACATCAAAAGGGCGGGATGGCCATGGTCGATGATGGATCCAAGATTAGATTTCAAGTCTAGCATGGTGGTTTCTGTGCCCTGACAGGCTTGGTAGCTGGACTGACGAGGGCCGAGGATGGCGTTGTCATCAATACATTTCTGTAACTTGAGATAGGCTAGACCGTCCATGGCCTTCAAAAGGAAGGGCACATTAGTTATTGGCCGATAGTGCTTAGCAAGAAGGGGGTCAAGATTAGCTTTCTTGAGCAAAGGTGTAATCCATGCTTCCTTGAGGTTCGCCGGAACTTGGCACTCCATAAAGGACTGATTGATCAATTTGGTGATCCAGGGACTAATTGTCTCAAGGCATTGTACCAGGAGCCTAGACAGGCAGGCATCACCTTTGCATGAAGTAGGCTTCATATTGAGTATGATCGTAGTCACCTCGGATACAGTGCAGGGGTGAAAGAGAAAGAAGGCTTTTTTGTAGAAAAGTTGTGGGTAAACTCCTGCAACGAACGGGGGATGACTCGGTAGGTACACTAGAGGGGGACTGGCCAAGTGCATCGCCAGCATACCTAGTTATTTAGAGAACCAGGAGCAATTTTCCCTTGTCTGAGTGGGTTCTGTTATCTGTCTTTGGAAAGGCTCCCTGTAAGCAGGGTAAGATGGTAAAACTGCCTGTTGTCAGAACATTTGGCAATTTTCCCCATCACCATTACTCGGTACACTAACGTTGTCCTCTTAGCAAGGGCAGAAAATGGGCTGTAACTAGACGGAGAAGAGCACCTGAAAAGTTTTGTTTGTCTTGCCGGAATACTGCTTGAGCCCTGCTCCATCCCTAGGCCCAGGTGCTAGCCAAGAAAGCTTCCATATCTGTTCCCATATCTGCTTAAACAAACTGGCAGGACAGAATGCAGAAACAGCCAAAGCCTCACATCCTATCCAGGAACTGGCCAAATTGGCATGTATGTCTTGCAATTTACAGACATTTTCGCTATTGTGGCCAATGAAAAGAGCAGAATCCACTTTCATTACTCGCTCTTAAGGGTTTCTTGCTGAATCACTACCACAGTAATATTTCAAATTAAACATTGTAGCCATTCTTATGTTCCCAAAATGCTCTTTGATTTATTGTAAATCACCAGGCTTAGGTTCCACTATGTTGCATGACGTGGCCTGGGGCCAATGCGCCCCTCAGCCCCATGCCCTTGCCTGCCCAAGGAGGAGAGGGTTCCCAGAGTAATTCTTTCCATTTCCAGCACTGCTCTGAGCCACCCACCTAAAGCAAATTGCAAAAACGTTTCTCCCAACACCTTTTAGCTGCTCATCTGCGTTCCGCGTGTCTTACGTGTGTCATTCCTCATGCTGCATGGCTGGCAGATTAGAAAGCTTTTTCAAAATGGCATACCATCAGACTGTTTCTTGAATTATGTAATGCATTTTGAGTTGCAAGGATTAAGTTATTCATTGGGTGAAAATAATGAGCTTGCAGTTTTCTTCTTATACATCGTCTTGTTGAACAGGCAACCATTTTCATAATTGAACCATACTGTCCAACGGCCGGCTAAGGCCCCTCCAGATGTATTCAAATTGCCATCTTCTCCAGCATGGGGTCTGGCATGGATTCACATGCTTATAAATATTCCCTGTCGTCAGGATGGGAATCCTCGGTAAAGAAAAAATCAGTTTCAGTTTCGTTTCTGAACTGTCTTTCTCCTAATAACTAATCACTGGTCTCTGGGTCATACTGCCCCCAGCCAATGACTGCCCTCTACCTAAGCCCCTTCTCTGGCAGCCATCTTTAAGATTTTTACCGCACGTTCAAGTGTTGGGAGTCCTCGTGCTATAGCTATCGAGATTTTACTGCGTTTTGCGATTTTTCAAAGAGTTAAACCTCATTTTTTCAGTCAATCGAGCCTCAAGCTCCACCGTTTCTACTTCAGTTCAACGGGGACCCGTTTCGGATTTTTCTACACCCCTAAAGGGCGTTTTCATCGAGTTCTGCTTCTTGGAGGATTCCAGAAGATTCTTTGAGGCCTACCCCGCGTGGACATGGCCCAGGAAAAAGGGAGCACGACACCCGGATACAAGCTGTTCAGGGGCTGCCCTGGATGGGGATTGCAGAATGTCTTCAAGGAGGACGAGCATTCTAGATGCCTCTACTGCCTTCACAAAAACAAAACGCACGTGGAGAAGGACTGCGTTTTGCAAGAACATGTTGGAATGGACCATGAAGGATCGGCGGATCCGCCTCACCAACTGGCTGGAGGGGAAGAGCCCAGCAGCAGGTGAGAAGAAGAAGTCCAAGTGGACTTCTAAGACCTTTGAGGGTCCCCCGGCGACGGGGGCCTAACAAAAGGCAAAGCACTGTGAGTCCGCGGGCACCGGGAGCGCCTAACGGTCGGGCTCCACGGCTGCCAGGCAGGGCGCACTTTCATCAGCCACGGGCCAACGCTCTGGCTCAGGGAAAAGGAAGTCTGAGAACCTGGGTAAGCTTCGGCAGAAGTCCCGGTCGATCCCGACAGACAGTCGAGGGGGAGCGAGGCGGCAACCCTCCCCCCAAGGTGAAGGCCTCAAGTGCCAAAGTGGTCAAGGCTTTGATTCACCCGGCTAAGGCCTCTATCGAGGGAGTCGTGGCGGCCCTGGCGAAGCCTGTGGAGGCTACCCCAGTGGAGGCAACCTCAGGCCCAGAGTTTCCCTGCCACCGCAGAGGGAATCCTCTTTTCAGCCCATCGATAAGACCCCTGTGAAAATCCCGGTGGAAAAAGAGGGGGGGGGCCAGTGGCCATCACGGACACGGATACAGCCTCTGAAGAGGAGCTGGCTGAAGTTGTGAACATCCTGGACAGGAGGTCCGAGGAAGTCCGGTCCCACGGGAGGGATCCCAACGAGGCGGACGAAGAAAGCGACGGTGAGGCAGATGAGGTTCCTGTGGAGGTGGAGGATTCCACTCCCCAACCGTCGCACCCGTCGCAGCCTGTGCCTGGGCCACAGGACAGCTCAGGAGCAATCTTGATGGCTATCCAGGCCTTGTGCACAGAGATAAGGACAAGGTTGCCCTTACTCCCAACGGACGACCCAGTGGAGCCTGGACCGTCCAAGCAAGTGGAGGAGAACTCATCACCCACCGCCCTTCCAGACTACGCAGCCCTCAAGGCCTTCATCTCCTTCCCCGGATCCGAGGGATGACACGGGAACAGAGATGGCTACGACGGGGACAAATGGCGACGGTGGTCACGACGGGATGGGCCTTCCATCACCACCCCCCCCGGGCTTCCCTGCCTGACGAAATTGGCTCCTTCCACGCGATGATCACCAGGGCATCCGAGCTCTTTCAGCTCTGCCCGGTGAAACGGAAGAAGGAAGGTTTCCTCTATCAACGGCATGAGGCCAAGAGGAAGACGGTCCTCTCGGTCCTGTTGCTTGACGACATCTAGGACGAGGGGCTGGAGCTCTGAAGAACCCGTCCACAACGCCTGCCAAGAGAGACCGGTATGAGAAGAAGTACCAGGCCCCGGATTCCGCCCCCATGTGCCTTAGGGCGCAGCAGAACCAGGATTCAGTCGTCTCGACGGTGGCCAAGAAGAAAGCGGCGGGGCGACGGCTTCAACTTCGACCTCCCTGCCGGACGGCAAAGGGAAGAAATTGGATGTCATGGGACGACGGGTCATCTCGTTGGCGGCGACGATGATTAAAGCAGCCAACGCCCTCGCGATTGTGGCCCGCTACGACAGGGAGCTGTGGTTTAAGATCGCTCCTTTTCCCGGACTTCCTCCCGAACGACAAGAGGGCTGAGGCCCTGGAGATACTGCAGGAAGGCGAGGTGGCGTCGGACCACGGCATGACGGTGGCCACGGACATTGCGGACACTGGCTTCTGCGAGATGGTTAAAAGTGTTTTTCGCCGGCGTGGTTGGCTCAAGGCAACCGATTTCCCCAGGATGTGCAAACCAGAGTTTTGGACATGCCTTTCGACAGAAACAACCTGTTTGGCAAGACAGTGGACGAGTCACTTCAGGCCATCAAGGCCGACACGGAAATGGCGCAGGCCTTTGGAGTTTTGCAACAACGACATCTGCCCTTTCGGAACTCCGGAGGCAAGCAAGTTGCCTCCAAAGGAATCAGCGGCAGGCACCTCAACATACCGCCAGGCGGCCCGCTCCTCGTCGCAGGAGGCCTACAGAGGACACGGCAAGTCAGGCGGCAAGGCCACTACCAAGCAGGACTGAACCGGCCGTAGCGTTGGGCACCCACCTGAGCACCTCGGTGGGATGCCCGCTGGCGAAGTTCATCAGCGTGTGGGATTCCATCTGCACTGACCGATGGGTGCTGGATACCCTGGCCCGTGGGAACACTCTTGGGTTTCTAAAAAAGTGCCCCCGCATTCCTCCCTTGGCCAGGAAGAAAAACCACATCCCTCAACTGCTGCTGGAAGTAAGGGCGATGCTGAAGAAAGGAGCCATCGAGCTCGTCCCAAAGAGGCTCCGGGGCTCCGGAGTGTACTCGCGATACTTCCTCGTAAGGAAGAAGACCGGCAGCTGGCGACCCATCCTGGACCTTTGTCGCTTAAACAAGTACATCAAGTCCCAAAAGTTCTGGATGGTCACTCTCCAGCACGTGCTAGGATAGCTCAGGAGGGAGACTTCCTATCGTCGCTGGACTTGGAGGATGCTTACGTCCACATCCCCATTCTAAAAGGACATTGAATGTTCCTCAGATTCGTAGTCCGAGAACAGCACCACCAGTTCAAGGCCCTCCCCTTCGGATTGAAGTCCGCGCCCAGGGTATTCACCAAGTGCCTAGCACCAGCGCGGCTGCGCCTGCAGGAGATCCACGTCTACCCCTACCTGGACGATTGGCTCATCCGAGCAAGGACAAGAGAACCCGCTGTTGGACACACAGTGAAGACCGTCCAGCTGCTCACGGACCTGGGATTTTGCATCAACTACATGAAATCCCACCTGGTCCCGTCACAAGTCGCACTGTTTCTGGGAGCCAGACTCGACACAGTGGCATGATTGGCCTCTCTGTCGGAGGAAAGGATGAAGGCCATCCTGGGCAAGGTGCAACAACTGTCAGCCATGGATGTGGCCAGGGTGAGGTCCATCAAGTCCCTGCTCGGCATGATGTCCTCCTGCATTTACCTTGTGCGCCTGTGCAGGCTACGGATGCGTACACTGCAAAAGTTCCTCGACGTCCGTTGGATGCAAGCGGCGGGCAGCTTCAAAGACAGGATCTCGCTCAACGAGACCTTAAGCCAAGCAATCCGGTGGACACCCGCTCGCATCTTGTGGCGGGGATGGACTTCCAGACCCCCGCACACCAGGAGACAGTGATGAAGGATGCCTGCCTGGAGGGATGGGGAGTGCACACTGGTGATCTCCACCCAAGAGGCCTTTGGCTCCCGGAGGAGAAGTCGCTACCCATCAACGTCCTGGAGCTACGAGCCATGTTCTGGGCCCTCAGGTCGTTCCTTCCATCCCTCAAGGGCAAGGTGGTGAGGATCTTCACCGACAACACTACCACAATGTTCTACATCCGGAAGCAGGGAGGCATCAGATCCCCAGCCCTATCCAAGGAGGCCCAGGATCTGTGGCATTGGGCCGTCGCCCAAGGGATGTTTCTGGTACCCTTCCACCTGGCAGGAATAAAGAACACCATCGCCGACTCACTCAGCAGGGAGCTATGCTCGTGCCACGAGTGGGAACTGCGGCAGGATCAAGTGGACCTGCTATTCCAACGATGGGGCAATCCCCAGATCGACTTATTCACGACGAATTTCCCCAGCCGGGGAGCATGGGCCATGCCTTCTCATTCCCCTGGGACGGCCCGTTCCGCCCACCGTTGCCATTGCTGTTGCTGCTGCTTCGACTCATCAACCAACTCCGACGGTCCTGGTGCAGGATGATCCTTGTGACACCATCGTGGCCGAGGCAGATATGGTTCCTGGACCTTCTGGACATGTCAGCGTCCCCACCAGTCAAACTGCCGGTGGACGCGGATCTCCTCTCTAGAGAAGGAGGTTCCATCCTCCACCACGAACTGGGGTCACTGAATTTTCAGGTCTGGCTCCTGCAGCACTAGACTTTGGAGGGTACGATATCCCGGCCGACTGCAAGGAGGTGCTTGCAAAGGCCAGGGCGTCCTCAACTCTCAAGTGCTACGGACACAAATGGATAAGGTTCTCTGTCTGGTGCCGTGCACAGAAGATTAACCCTCTGCGGATTACGGCCCCTCAAGTGCTGCCGTACTTGATATCGCTGGCCAAGGCGTGGCTGGCCCATGCCTCCATCAAGATCCATCTGGCGGCTATCTCCCGCTACACCAGAACTCCGAGGTGCTCATCCCTGTGGTCCCATCGCCTGGTGTAGGAGTTCATGAAGGGACTCTTCGATCCTTCCCGCCAGTGAAGGCTCCGGCCCCGGCATTGGAACTCAACATGGTGCTGACCAGGCTCATGTGGCCGCCATTCGAGCCTCTGCATGCGGCACCGTTGAAGTTCCTGTCATGGAAGACAGCGTTTCTTGTGGCCATCGCCTCTGCACAACGAGTGGGAGGGATCCAGGCCCTCTCTTGTAAGACCCCATACCTGACTTTCCACGAGATGAGGGTGGTGCTGAGGACGCACCCCTCCTTCATGCCCAAGGTGCCGTGGGACTTCCACCTCAATGAGCCCTTGGTGTTACCTGTTTTCTTCCCGTCGCCTTCGTCGCCAGCCGAGAGCACTTTGCACTTGCTGGATGTAGCTAGAGCGCTGAAGTTCTACGTGGACCGCACAAAGAGTTTTCGGAAGACATCACAGCTGTTTGTGAACTTTGCACCTGTGAACCAAGGGAAGGCCCTCTCAAAGGCTTCCATTTCCAGATGGGTCTCCGGCTGCATCATGCACTGTCAGCGGTTGGCAAACCGACTGTTGCCCGGCCGTCCGAGAGCCCATTCGACCAGAGCGATCGCTGCTACCACGACATTCCTATCTGGTGTGCCCCTGCTGGACATCTGCAGGGCTGCTATGTGGAGGTCGACGCACACCTCCACGAGTTTCTACTGCATCAACCGGGATTCCAGGGAGGAGTCCAGTGTGTGCCAGGCAGTGCTGCGCAACCTGTTTGCCTGAGGGTGGGCCTGGTGAGGAGGTAAGAGATGCTTAATGCTGAGCCTTGCCACCTCCCGTGGTTGTGCATGTGTGTACTGCTATGCATTCTTTTATTCATGAGCATATGAATCCATGCCAGACCCATGCTGGAGAACAACAGTTACAGGTAAATAACTTGTTCCTTCCCTGTGTTTCCTAACACTACAGATCATTTCTCTATCTCCTGATGCGCGTTTCTATTTCAGAATCCACTCACCCCCTGGTTCATTTTCAGAGTTGTCTTCATATTAAACTGCCATCTTGGCCTTCCCAGCGCTGCGTGTGTGGCAAAGCCATGCACGCACTACGCTTTCTGTGGAGAAATGCGTGCCAGCGTCGTCCTGAACCACCTTCAGCCTTCTGGTTGTGCGTCACCCACATTTTCGTTTAACGATGTGCACGCCTTCTGTTTTAAACATAAATGCTGCTATCATTAAAATCTTATCGCAAATGGGGGCAGGTTTTGCTCCAGCCCCTCCTCCCAAAATTATCTTTAATATTCTCACATGGTTTAAGCTTGTCACACAAGAGAGCCGTAGCACTTTTAAGCGCAGGTCCTCCTTGCAGTCGGAATTCTGACCCGTGTTCCGGCTGCATTAATAAATTCATCTGGGCCGGGTCCCGGCCTTCTAGTGATTGGCTTGATGTGCGTCAATTATTTCCGCTTTTGCCTGTGTTCAGCTTTTTTTGTGTGTCCAACTTCGAAGCCCTGTGATTTTTCTTCTGCGCTGTCATTTAGCAGATGAAAGGATAAGAATTGTGAGTGTCAGTTGTACCGCGATAACAATCTTGCTATCTCCCCGGGCACCGATGGGTGATAGCTGACAGTTGTATAATGACGTTGGACTGTGCCATGAATAAATCAGCACTTTGTAAGCGTCTGTGCATTCAAGGGGGTTTGCTCTGGGGAAGGGTGGGCGCGTGCATATTGGTTGCTTTTGTTGGTGTTCTTGACCTTCGAGGAGCCAATGGTTTTTTGATTCCTCCAAGGCTGCTTGCAGTGCTTCTTAAATATACGTTGGAAATGTAACTTCAATGTCACACCAACATCTTATTTTTCCCCACTCTGTTTCGTCGCTTGTACTGTTAGTGCCTTTAATATACAGCTGCTTCAAAGGACATGTTGTGGTGGGAAGGATCCGTCACCTACACCAGAGCTCTGCAGCCTTTTCTTTAAAGCCTACTGCTCCCTTTTATGTGACAACCAACAGGGGCCGCGCATCACCACGGAGTAAGAGAAATCGCTGCATGCCCAAGTGAGGTTTGAGCGACTGAAGGTGGATCATAAAGTGAGCATGGATGAAAAGCATTATTTTGCAATTTGCAATTAAAAACTCGAGGCAATAACTTGATAAAGTCCTGGCACCCACAGTGCAACAGTTGAAGTGGAACTTTTTGCAATTAGCGACAATATTTTTCTGCTACAGCATACGAGTTTGCGTTCCCTAACCAAAGTGGAAGTAGTGTATTGTTACCTAGCAGAACTGTGTAAAAATGAGGGGTCTTATTTATGTATTGGATATTTGTAAGCCGCCTATACAACAAATGGTGTTTCAAGGAGCCACAAGACAAAAGGGGGCGGGGGCGGGACAAGAGAAAAATATAACAATAATGGTCCTACTAAGCTTTGTAACAGTCGGATCTTGCAAGTACAGTAACAAGAAGTGCGGGTGATGGGCGAGGGAGTGCCGGTTTGCACAAAATGCAAAGTGCTAGGGTGGAACACTTGGCTGCCAGTAAGGCCCAAGTAGATGTCCCCTAAGGGACATTAAAAAAGGCTATTGTGGTACTGACATGGAACTCTAGTGAGGGTCTGATAGCATGCCTGTGGGTACCACTGCATCGAAGGACCTTTGACGGCCTAGCACCCAGTTTCACTAAATCCAAGAATGCTCTCCCAGCTTAAACAAAACAAAAACACTGAGTTGCTTCTCCGGACAAGTGCCCCTCGAAATATCTTTTAGATGTTCATGTGATCAGTCTTCTGTCTTGCATTAATGTTCGTCTGCCTGTAGACTGTAGATCTTGAGAACCTAAAATGACCACACAAAAGAATCAAGTGATATTACAGTCTGGCTTCTTAAGTTGTATGGCTCTCAAAAACAAGGCACACCATATTATAGCTATTTTACGCAGCAAATGGACAGGCAAGCTGCGAGGAAATACAAGCACTTTTAACTGTGGGTGGGATTTGAACTCTGGATCATCTGGGAGTATAGCCCTGCGCTGGTCTTCCTGGAAGTTCTTCAGGCCTGCTCGGAACATCACGAAGATGGTTAAAGTGCTGTGGGAGGCAGGATTTCTCTTTGGCTGAGACTTTGAGAGTAAATCTGCATGATCCATCCTTTTCCACCCTTCTCACCTATGCTGCATTTACCTTGTTCTTCTAATAGATGGCAGTATGCAGACCTTTCAGCCAAACAGGGGTTTTGAATCTGCTTATCAGTTTCCGTTTGCAGGTCTACTTTGGGCATTTTGGCCTGTATCATAAAGTTAGTTGGGCTCCTATGCATTATTTATTTTGAGTGTTTTGTGAAGTTCTATCTGCCACCACCTTATGGTTACTTTAAAGCGCTTGACATTTGATATTAAAATGAAATGACATAATGAAACATGTAATTTAAAGTAAACTGATCATGAATTGCATGAGCATTGTGCAGGTTTTGATTAGGGAAGTAGTGTTATCGATTAAGAGTGTACACAATTTCTGCTCACCCACGTGACCTAGGAGTATGGTTTTAAGGTTTTATTAAACCGGTATAAGTGCTCCTCCCCTTATGTTTTGCAGATTAAGTCCCATTGGCACGAGATTCGTAATCATTTCATGGGATTTAAATTTGGCCAATTTTTGCTGGGAGTATAAATGACTCACTTAAACTTGCTATAATTTCCCAATACTTATCAAATAGCTATGGTCTTCACACAACACACATTATCAAATATATCCTCATCAGGGAGATCTTCATATCAAAGCTCAATGTTAACTATTCATGTAAAAACACTTTGGCTGCAATTTAATGAGGTTATAATTTACAAAGAAATGAGTATGCACAGCTCAAACATGTTTTTTTGATTGTCCTGAAATGACATTTCACTTGATTTTAAATGCAGTGAGATGCACTTTTCATTTGCCATTACATGTATTTTGGCATCACCCTTTCCAAACCAGGGTGTCTGGGACTTATCAGGGGAATAGTTCTAGAGACAATCTATCATTTCTATTGAGGAATTCTCACACTCACTTTGAATTGATCTATAATGCATGGAGCCCGCAGAGATGCTCCCAGACTGGACATCTCCTAATCAACAAGGCCCCTCCTGATCTGTTTCCATGAAGTTAAAACTGCCTCTGGTTAAGTTGGTTCCAATTCCCTCAGGGGTAATGACTCATCATCTGTAGGTGACATCCATATTCAGCACTCAAACAATAGGAACAGGTGCTGAGTCCGAATCCTATCACCTCTCCGCTCCCCGTTTTTAAAATCCCCAATATTGCCATGCATATGTCACACTATTTGATTGGGCCGATGTTACAATTGGATGATCCACCATTCAGACAATCCCAAAGAATACCCACACCCAAACTTCATTGTTTGATTATAATATTTGGTACATGTGAAAAGAAAAACATAAGAGGCAATCTGCTTTTAAGGTTATTCAATGAAAAAAAAATGTATTTCATAATTCATGGTAGCAACCTGTTACCTCGATGAAATATGGAGTTTCTTTTTCAATTGGTGCTTTCTGCATCCCCTTTCACTTTACATTGGTTAAAACCTAGTCTTTGGGTGAAATGTACTCCAGGGCAATATGGTTCCTGGGATGGTTTAGCTTGTGGTAAAATCGGCCCCATGTGTTGGGTTCTGTCTGTTTGGTGCGCAGGTGATTACTTGTGTGCCACAGCTGCAACATATTTATTGCAATGGAGAAATATTACCTCAGTGAAGCAGAGAAAGGCACTATTCTGGCACCTTTCACTTTAAATCCAGGCAGTCTTAATTTGCCTTTGGTATGGTCCTACAGTAAACCATCTGGCTCACACTTTAAAGAAGCATCCGTTTGATTTAGGGAAGTCATTTTGGGTTCCTTTTATCTTCACTCTCCTCTCCACCCCAATGCATGTGTCAGAAAATCCAGAAAAGGACAGCATGGAGCCCTAGTAACACTAGTTGTTTGCAGAATTGTAGGATTCAGTGACTTTTCCCTGTTATATTGCCTGGGTGAAGTTGAGCTCTTCGATCAGAATGTTCCATGTTTGGTCAGACCTTTTTAAAGCCATACAACAGACGGATCCTAATCAAGAAAGACCACTTTTCTACCTCCTTCTTTGTGGTGCAGAATAAACCATTCTAGCAGCAGATGTAAAACCTCCATGGAAGAACGTAGGTGGGACTCCATCGGAGATTCACAACTCCCCCACTAGAAACAGTCCAAATATGTGGGGCATATTTTTCTGAAATAAATGCAGATTTCTTATGAGCACAGACATTCAGAATTCTCTGAAAATTTTAGAAATGGCCTGCAGATTTTGAAATACGGGGAGTTGCAGCAGAATTCCCCTCTTACTACAGGATTTCTGACTCCACAGAAGTGTGAAAAACATTTCTGCAGATTTTCTGTTTTCTGTAGTTTGGGACTCCCTCCGCCATAACCTAGCATTATATGCTGTGAGAATGCATGCCATTGTGTTATGTGGCACCTTCTATGGTTCCAATATGGGGGAATACATGCACTGTTCCTTTCCATATATTGATTGGGGTATTTAAAGGTGGAGGTTAAACCTGTAGAAAATCCATGATGTGATTGAAACCTGCCAAGTGGGTGCTTGCTAACCTGGGGTAGGTAGAGGCAGAAGGACTGTTCTGTGCCATTTCAATCATCTATGGCACTTAATCCTCCTAGTGCTGGAATCCTTTCCACCTCATCTGGATATAGTTTTGTCCAAGTCAAGAGGTTTAAAACAATGAGCTCAGTGAGTTACACATGGAATTAAATCATTCTATTTGCTGTGGAGTCTCCTCCTTGGGTGAAGTGTCAGGCCCTTGTTGATTGACTTTTCTTAAGTGTCCAGCTATATACCTCATGCCTAAGGACATCCAGGACTTCCAGGCTAAATTATTCCAGCACTGCAGAGATAATTTACCCTTTGCGAATCCGAGAAGCACAAACATCATTACAGAGTGTTAGAAGGGAATCAGGCCGCCTTAGAGTCCCTCTCTGGGCCCTTGAACCCTGCTAGGAATTGTCCAGAGAATGCACTAATGCCTCTTCTTGATGCAGCTTTCTCAACTCTGCGTTTTCTTGAGGCTTTGCTGCATACAGCAGTGGCTCAAAGTGCTACGAAGCAAATAAGGCAGCATCTTAGTTCTACTTAAAACGCTTAAAATAAAAAACAATTCCGTATTCTGGAAGCCACTGTTGTATGTTCAAAGGAACAGACATGTCCCAGTTACTAGTCCTTTTTTAATCAGCAGAGTAGAAAAGCCCCCATATGTTCTCTTGTGGGAGAGAGGGGCACATTAACACCTTCATAGATGAAAGGCAAGAACAATTTTCCTCAGAGCAGAATACAACAAAGGTCTCAAGGATTGTTTTCTTTTCACTTGAGATTTTCATTCTCCTACCACATTGAAGAGTTGCACATTTAAAATCTGGAAGTGGTGGGCCTTTTTGTGGGTGTGTGTAAGTGACATGTTATGCAATATTGGTCTGTGTGTTTTTGTTCCCAAATACATCTTTGCTGGAAATGTTAACTTGAATTTGTGATTTTAAAGGACAGCTTCGTTTTGCTTCATGGTGGGTACTCCCTTTCTCTCCTACCCCAATCCCACCTGGTGCACTTCCTCCCTCACTGCACTTGTTCTGCGGTTGTGTCCTATTACCTTACCAGTTTTGCTTTTTAACCTTATGGCATTTTCCGGTTAAGAGTGTTTTACTCATTTTTTATTTATATTGGTTAATTTATTCCATTCACAAGTTCTGCTCTACTGGTGTGCCATGATAGACCCGGTTACGTTGTGGGATTGGTGTGGAGTGAAGAGGTTCTTAATAAAAACACTTCAATAAAAATCGATTTAGAAAAACCCCTCTGTGAACACACAGAGCGGTCTTTCTAAATCGAACTGTCCCTCCCCTGCCACACACGAGTGCCCACAGGGGCTGACAGGCACCCCAGGACCCAGAAGCGGCACAGAGGAGAAGGGGTATGAGTGCATGAGTGCATGTGTGTTTGTGTGTTGGGTGTTTGCTGGAAGATTGGGGGAGTCTTGGGTGGGGATGGGTGTAATGGGGGCTGAGGGAGGGAGGAGAGTTTGGGGGTGAAACCCCCTATTTCGTGTTAATCCATCAGAGGTGGAGGGGGGCATTGGGATTGGGGGGGTGAGGGAATGTGTTTTTTTTTTTTTTTCATTTTTTGTAGGTCGCCTGAAATCGGACGAAAAAGAATCTGTCTTTTTCTTAGGCAAGCTACAAAAATGAAAAGAAATCCGATGGAACCATTGTTTCACATTAATGTCAAGTCACTTTGTACAAGGCCAACAAGCACTGCGAAGCAACCGTAGGGTGGCATGTAACACTCCACAAAGTCCCAAATAAATAAATACACTTTAGCAGCACTCATTTTATGAAAGGGGCTACAACACCCAAAGTATAGGTGTTGTGGTGGGTCGGAGAGAAGGAGTTGGATACTTTGAGGACATGTTTGTACTGTCTTTATTGAACTAAAAGAATAAGACTTATCTCGCCCTATGACTGAAGGGAATACTCTACCTGTCTTATGAAATTAAAGGTGCTCCTCTGATGTCAGGAAGTCCAACGAAACTGTCCTCCCTCCAAGCCATCCCTCTCTGACCCTATCACTAAATATAACTAAAGTAAATATGGGCCAAGCGACTGTCTCTTCTTCTCTTGGTCTTCTCTTTATCCAAGTTTCTTATCATACCGTATATTTCTCAATATAGTCCATTCTGATGGTCTTTCTTTTTACGTCTAGTAGTTCTTCAAGACAACTGTTGGTTCTTGACCTTTCTATGGTCCTCTCTCGGAAGTAGTTTTTCCTAACAACCTTTCTCCTCTTCTTGGTATCGCATACAAGTTCTTCACAACCCTTGTGTTGATGTTTTTCCAAAGTTTCTTTATTTCTGTTATCTTTTAGGCTTTCTTTGCCAATATTACTTTCTTTATCCTTAAGACTGGGATGAGTTGCTTTAGGTAAATTATTCCCTAGCGGCCTACCACTGTTCCGGATTCACCCGGTAGCTCTCATGATGCAGGGGAAGGGTTGCAGGGCTTGGCTCTCACTTGGGTATTGTTTCTCGCTCTCTTTCTACTTCTTCTTCGGCCTCACGGCTCGGCGTCGTACATCTACCATCTGCATACTCTGGTGCTCGGAAGGCATTCAGATTTCCTGTCACGGTAGTCTCGGCACTGTTCTTCGGGTGTCCTGCTAACCACTCTGAATACATGGTCATGCCACTACCAAGTACCTTCTCCTTCTCTTCTGGTTCGTTCCTCTTCCCTTGTGGTCCTGTACACCAGGATTCCGGTGTCTCAAAATCTTCTGCTCTGCTTCTTCGAAACTCACGTACTCTGCAATGTACCTTGACTCTCCCTCTACAAGGCGTGATGAGGTCAGGGGGCTTCCCCTGCGTATCGGACTCTCCTATCCTCCATCTGTTCTGACTCCTTAAAGTTAAATACACATCTCAAGTTAAAGGGGATTTTTCCTGATCACGAAGACTCCATGGTATTCTCTAGGGAAGACAGTACCATATACGTGGCTGGGGTAGTTCCTTCATGGTGTTCCTCACAGGAACGGAAGTCCTTGTACCCAAAGGGGGAGTCTCTCCCAGTGAGGTCCCACTTGCCTCAGCCCATAGGCATGGTCTTGCAGATCGAGCCCACCTTCCTAGCCTCACAGCGGGAGGTCCCCCAAAGGGAAGAAGGGGCGAATATCTGCAATTTGTCACAATGTAAACTGAAAAGCAGACTACACCCTTGTGGAACCTACAATTCCTCTGCTTCCCTCTTTGAAGAAGACAACATAACTGCAGCCTGGGTTGAGAAAGCTAGACAAGGCTTGATTATGCAGATTTACTCTGAGATTCTAGCATCACCCCATGAGGAATCAGAATCACCCAACTCTATTATCATCCAAGCAGGCCTGTAGAACTTCCAGGCAGCCCGGTCCAGAGACTTGTTCCCAGAAGAACCACATTGCAGATCCCACCCTTATTTAAGTGTGCAAATAATTCCTCTTTCCTTTCTATAGGATCAGGCAGTTTGTGGTCATTCGTGCACGAGAGAATACATTGGAAGTTTTCTCAAGCGCTTTGTTTGGTCACACCCATGCTGTACAGGGAGGTCTCAAAACTTGACAACTCCTGAGTTAAGGGTATATTTGCATCACTGGGAAATTTGACAAAAATAGGCTAGCAGAATGTCACTGCATGCAGGTCTTTTAATGGATGGTTGCTCTCTTAAATTGTTGTCCTTGAGTGAATATTTTCTTTGACTTAGGTAGCCTGCCATGCATTATTTTACAACCTGGCCTCTAAATTAATGTATTTCCCAGTGAACTTCCCTTCATCCTTCAGGGAATATAATGAAATGGTCCAGTCATTACTATGTCATGTAAGTGAGTGGTGGACAGCCCATAGAAGAAGCACAAACAATGTTCTGACATCGCGCCATTCCCACAACTTGCATTCGTGAATTCTCCCTCATGGAGTGGCCTGCATGTGTATGCCTCATGCAGAGCAGTCTTCCCTTCCTCATTGCCATTCCCTCTCTCCTACTGTGGTTTCCATGCATTCACCTTTCTTATAAGCCAATCCTTGGCTCGGTCATTGTGATGGGTGACATAACAATCCCAGGTTATATCCCTGAGGTTTGGAGGAGATGCTTAAAAACGCAAGGGGACAATTCTAGGCTCCACACTTCAAGCTATCCCCGAGCACATGTCGGCCCAGCACACAACCCTACTGCAACCCAGTTCCTTAGAAAGGTCTATAAATGTATCCCTGCAACATTGTTAGTTACCAAAATATATCTTACTTTCCATATTTTATGAACAGCTTTCTATTTGATTCACTGTCTACCATTACACTTGCAGCCCTCCTTGTACAACTATTCTATTGACCTCATATCTTCCCAATTTGTTAGTTCGGTTTTCTTTTGCTTTTCCTGCTACTTCATACACCTCACATCTGCCGTGTTTTCTTTCTACTTCTTTCATACACTACAGTCTGATTACCTGAGCAGGAGCAAAAGACACAAATTTCTGAGACAAGATACTGGTGCCTTAAAACCACTAGGGTGATGTTTAGCTTAATATTAAAGATTCATAATATCGAACAAAATCTGGATCGACAAATGGATTTTCCAGTGCAAGCTCACTTCCAAATACTGTTTCCCAACTGGGTATTCTCGGAGTATCAAAAATGCTGATCCTTCCAATGGTGAAAACCTATAGCAACTGTGGGTGCGTGAAAGTAGCCTCCTCCCTGGCTTGCCAGAAATATTTCCCATCTTGGGGATGCACAGGTCACAGGCTGCCCTTCGTGCCTTCTGCAAACAGTTGTCTATATACACGTTGCCAAGCAGGTAACCCTTTTGAAATGAAGGCGCACTGAACCCCCTCAACACTTTCCTGCACTGGCCTCTACTGGCACTTACTGCTACTGTTCCGGGCTTCAACACAGACCCAACTGCTCTTGTCACAGAGCAGTATTATCCCCCACTTCGGTGATGGGTGCAGTGTAGCTATGAATATTCATATTCAAATAATCATTTGTATGAATGTTTGGGAACTACCATCCAAAGACGCGTAATATGTCTTTCTCTTCTGGGATGATCTTCACGTGCACGCCCTCATTGCAGTTCCCCTTTAAAGAACCCTGAGACTCCTAAGAGTCAAATCCGAAAACACAGTTCATTACAAGCCCATTCACCAACAACGTAAGCCCCTATCGCATGTTCCTCTTCCATGTGACACCTGTCAAAATGATTAGTCTATTCTTGGGTTTACTGCCTAGACCTGGGCATCATGTGCTAATCCTGTAAGAGGTCTGCATAGAGTGTACACAAATATGAATACATTCAGAAACATTTTACTATAATGTTATGTTGCACTCCTACTGGATCCTTGGGAGATAACCTGGTGGCAGGAGCCCATGATCCTTTAGAAAAAGTGGCACATTCTTGAGTCTTTTCCCCTTGAAAAGCAATACTTAGGTGTAATGTTCTGCGCGACCATGCTTTGGGCCGCGTGGTGCATATTGGCAATGACATGCAGCACTAGCCATAGGAAGTGAGGGGGTTCTATTTTAAGTTGATACCTACCTTTATTCATCCTTTTTGGAAGGTCATTAGCAATATACAGATGTGTTGTGCTCTCAAGTACACCTTCCACGGCTTCACAGCACTATTACATATTCTTTCATTACGTGCCGTATGGAAGGTCGATTGATGCGGAAGGAGTTGGATGGTCCGTTTGTCAATTGGGCCCAAAACCCTGGCCCACCAGCGATTTTGAGTGGTAGGTCATCTGGTCTGCTTGAAAGTTCCAGGGAGTTGATGTCCGGCTTTCAGGGTCGCACTGGAAAGAGGGTGTAGCCAAGCTTCAAGGGGAGTGCGCTCCAGAGGATGGAGCCTTGTGTGTGAAGAGCCCCCCAGCACCCTAAACAGCGTACACACAGCTCAGATGACTGACTGGTTCAGCAAGGATGACCAGTATTTGTCTGGGTGACTTGTATTGCTGCAGACCTTGAAGAGAGGTACAGGAAGCACGGTGCATTAACATGTAAATTGCAGACTCTTCTCATGAAAGCATAATAAGGCATGTGTAGTGCTTCTAGCTGTGACAGCGAGTTAGTGAGGCTGATAAACCACCTTCATGCTGATGGCACGTGCCATCTATTATGCTTTTGAGCTGATGGACTATTATCTTTGGGCAACTTTCACACTAGGTGGTACTCCCTGCCAGCAACATTTAAAAAATGAAATGCTTATAAACAAGAGGCATTTCATTGCCGTGTTACCTGAATTAATTTCAGCTAGCAGCCATTTGCCTAAATGATGCGCACTGACAGAGCTATTTGTGTATTGTGCAATGAAGGCAGAAGATTGCATCGTAACTAGGCTCTCTTCTCGTGTGATTTACAGAGCAGATGTGAGCGCCCGACTTATCCCCTCTCTACAAGGAGACTATGACCTGTATGGATTTACCCGCTTCTATTGCCAACTTTCGACTGGCACTCACTCTGTAAGCCTCCGGAACCTTGGTGCCATGCCAAGTGTGGGGCATGCCTCATTATCCACCGTTACATGAAAGTAGAAAGAAGTGGATCTGGAATCCTGTCTGAGCTGAATCTTTTAGGAATTGAAGTCTTTATATTGTGTATGTGAGTACCAGCACATATGCAGCAAATTGGCTACTTAAGTCCACTTCTACTTGTGCACTTTTACAAAATCCGTATTTTTCACTCAAGGCAGCCACATACAGTGCTCGTAATTTTTCATAGATCTATTTCTATTGTTCACATTCAACAATTTAACACCTATGTTTGTAACCATTTGTTTAAAATTCCATACTTAGAATTAAAACATGAATACAAAAAAATACACATCCTTGAATATTTCCAATCCTGATATTGTAACCTTGGAAGTGATATTCCTTAGATGCCTCAATCCAAAGAAAATGTAAATAATTTTGGGTGGTTACAATTCTACTCAACATCATTATAGTGAACGTATTACTGTAGTCACATTCAAATACAACACATTCATGACTATGTGCACATTAAAGTCCAGTACACGTAAACATCTGGTTCTTTCAATTCTTGTGCCACCTCTAAACCAATTAATTAAAGTGCCATCTAAGTGTCAACATGTGTTTCACTCGCAAGGCCATACACTATTCACAACCTCTAGTGAGCTTCATCAGGGCAATGGGTATATCATTAATTCACACAAAAAAACATCCTACTGGAACATGTGAGAACAAACATGTTTGACTACAATACATCTATCAATCGTCCCAAGAAATAAACAAACATATGGAAACAGGGAAACAAAAAGAGAACCACAAATTATTTATTTTAAATCTATTACTATACTCTGTGCCCTCAGTTTGTAAACAGTCTTGCTATTGTAAGCCTCATTTTTTGTTATACTTAGTAATTCTCAATCGGGTTTATGTATTACTACATGACTGCTAACCCTACTACATCGCCCAGTTAGCTAATGTACAATCCATTAGTGATACTATGAATATTATTTTCTAATAAATGGATTACCTCTTCAGAATTAGGATAATTATTTCATGCTAATTCAACTAAACCTTGCTCCAACTCATTAAGTAATTGTAACTAGTCTCCTTTAGTTTACAAGTGATGTAAAAAAAATATTAAATACTTGTGGGTTAACAAGACGTTTGATTAATCTAGTTATTTCCAATCAGTTCAGATGCTCATTGATCGTTAAGTAGTCCAACGCTTACAAACACTGTGTTCATCGTCAAATTACTTCCACTTGTTTCAATTTAATGAACTTGTCGCTTGTAATTCTTGCTGAAATGTAAACCATACAGTATTTTAGATTTCAAATGAATATAGTCTAATAATATCCTTGTACAGCCCAATTGCCTGTAGGCGTACTTGGTTATGCGAATCCCCCCTCCTCACTACTTGCTGAGACTGAGCTTGATACCATGATTCACCTGTTAAACAAAGTGCTGATGTTAGCAACTCAAACAGTCCACCTGAACTTTTGATTTCTTCTAACTTTTGCGTGTGATCCCACTTGACTATGTATTAGTAGATGTGTTGAATGGGATGTGCGTCGTCTAAAGTGCCATTTTGGCCCCTATTTAAAAACGAAAGCTACTATCAGCACTGAAAGTAGCCTGTCTAAGTCTTCCTTGTCTTGCAAATGTACCCGTTCCTATATAATTTTTACAGTACGGTATACCGCCTGAGAACCTTCACAAGGACATTAATTCACTTGATTGGTCATTAACAATTCACACCCTCCAAGTGTGCAACTCTGCATAAGTCATCGCTCCCACCCTCCCCGCCTTGCCGATAGCACCCTTCCGGTTATCCACTTGAATTACAACACATTGTGAACTGTTGTGTATTTGTCATGTCAAATTGACACCATTATTCTGATACGCTCCCAAACGTAAAATATAAAAATGCTACGGCATATCACTTTTCCTCAAGCTAGGAAGTATAACGGAGTAGCCTTCTCATGAAATAAACTTCATATTCATCCAACTTTATACTATGCTTCAATTATAAAAGTGAATGTAATTCATGGTGTGAATGTTATCCAAATGTGGTTCTTCTGAAGAAATGTTTTTCGCCTCTTTCTTTCTTTGTATTTTTCCACAATTGCCACCTCTTGTGCTCACATTATATTTTGCAATTCGACAATTCAACAAAACCTCAGTTGATCCATAGATCCATTTTCATGTGCTTTTGCCAATAGATCACTAAGGGTTGCTAAGCAACCCTGTATGCATTATCTGAATTCTTGCAAAGCATGACTTATTAAAACAGTTAGTCTGGCCCCACGTGTTGATAAAGCTATAAAGAAACCGCGCTGATTTGCTGTGCAGGCCCCCTGGGTACTTTTTTCCTCTCCTAAGGCTAAAGCCCTCCCACTTGGAGGCAGAAGGCATCGCTCTGCTCTGGCAGATAGAAGAGTAAGGCCTGTCAAATGTCACTCCACCGGAGAGCAACGTGAGGACAGCAGCAGCGGTACAGTGGTGGAGGACAAAAGCGCCTGCCCAGAAAATATCAATAGTCCCCATATGATAAAGTGGCTCCGCTTTTAGGTGGCCCAGGCCTCTAATGATTAGCATCTTTGTGAAACTGAATAGCCTCTGAATGGTGGTAAAAGATGCCTCTAATGGTACAAAGGTAGGCGAAATAGCTATTCAGACTCCTGGCTTCAGAGGGAGTTGGGAGTGGGGGGATCTACAGTGCAGTCGGGGTCTACAGTGTGATGGGTTCAATGACACACTTTCAGAACTACCATCAAGCCACCTCCAATGTTGAGGCAGGTTTCTCCCCTGCCTCTCCTCCTTGCACACCTCCTCCCCTTCTGCCAGTACTATACCTGTAGAACTGAGTATCTCAAGAAGCAACATTCCCTGCAAAAAGACCATGAGCAAAAGGGATAATGTAGTGACCTGGGGCAACTGGAAGATAAACAGCCACAATGGGTAGGTTAGGATTACATTCAATAAAGATGTAGACTAGGTATTGCCTACTGTGAAGGCATGGGATACATGACACAGTTCCTGAAGTTTCCCTGTTGCCTGCCTGCTGCTGCATCCCTGGAAACGGGTTGAATTCACTCCCATTCCCGTTGAAGGTTTGAGGGGTATCACAATGGATCCAGCAGAGAGTCCCCAGAGGCACCGCTTCCTTCACAAAAGGAAAGCAATATTTCCACGATCTGCGTCAGTTTTCCTCGTGTGAACCATGAAAGGCATTGGTTATAGAAAATCCGGTAATAACGATCGCCACGAAATAACCCTGTGACTAGCACACGTGAACTGGTTCCTCCATCAAGTCACCTTCTCCTTGCAGAATCGCTTAGCCCTGATGGTTATCTGAAAGCAAAAGCGGTAGTGTTGCTTTGGGAGGGTCCTCAACCGATATGAATTCCCTGACAAGTACCATCAAATGCAGAGAAATGTCTTTTTCTGTTTTTTTCTTATTGGTTCCTTGACCTGCCTTGCTAGGCCATGATGGCGGCCACCCTTTTGGAGTGCCGGGCATTGTCATGTACCCAGCTGAGTTGGGCTCATCTGGCATGAATGCTAAAGCTGCTAGCATCGCAGGCGTGAGACTTGTCGATCAACCTTTCACCTGGATGAGAAGTTCACAATCCAAGGCTGGTCTCTTTCATTGCACCTTCCCCTCTTCATTGTCCTGTGCCCAGTTCTGCTTCCCAGCCCGCTTCACTTAGTTCTACGCGGTCTTCTTTCCGATCCTTTCTTAAAACTCACTTTCTTGCGGTTATGAATTCCTAAGAACGTAGCATGTTCTTGACCTCCTTTTTGTTTTCTTTTTTCTTTTTGCTCATGTGTTTTGTCATTTTCTCTTTTTGTAATCATGTACATACAGTTCTTGATCATAGACCCTATATGAACTAATCCATACAATAAACCAGTGCCCATGAAGGTAGATCACATAACATGTAGGACAAGCTTTTTATAATTTAGACATGCAAAGAAGAGGTCTCTTTCGTTTATGGCCCACTTCCTGTTTTCTCTGCTGAACACTGTGACTGTAAATTGTACGCAGGTTGAGAGTGGCGTTTCCAGTGCAGTCTCCACTGTGAGACTGGTTTCTGGTCAACAGGCAGTTGTGCTGCTCCAGGGTGGGTTTTCTATATTTTGTTGGGTTAAACACTACGCGTTGTGTGTTAGCACGCGCCCACGGTGCAGAGGCTGTCTAGATGGAAGATGAGATGCAATAGAGAAAGGTTCTTAGACTTGTCTGGCTCAGACACTCAGTAGAGTGTAGGGGGGTGGTACTAGACTGGTTGCCTGGGGATTCGTGGCCTGTTATAGTCAGATGAAGTTAAAGGCTGTGGCCCAGTTGCTGTTTCTACAAAATATTGCAGAACTTGTTTGTTTGTTTATAACGCGCAGACCATCAGGCCCGGAGGCATCAGGGCGCAATTTGTACAAGGTTACTGCATTTAGCTTCATTATTGAGCGCTCCGTAAAAACTGGAAACATTGCCATTTTATTTTATTGTGCCCCCTTTTGTACATTGTCTCTTGGTTAATACGTTCTTAGTCCTTGATGAATAGACTACAGAGTTTAGCTGTAGTTAGTGCTGTCCATCACAGGAC
Organism: Ambystoma mexicanum; assembly: GCF_040938575.1. NCBI lineage: Eukaryota > Metazoa > Chordata > Amphibia > Caudata > Ambystomatidae > Ambystoma > Ambystoma mexicanum. The sequence goes on from NC_090937.1 coordinate 965,989,425, forward strand.
CAAGTTGATTTTTTGTCTCATACTTATCCAAGTGGGCATTTGTTTAGCAGCCACCCTGAAAAACCTAGGCTCTGTCATCAGGGTGACTTTGCTATTCTCAAAAACCCATTTTTTTAATTAAATACAACTCTGCCTGCCACTGTATGATGAATGATGTGCAAAGCCCCCCCGAAAGATTTCTGTCCCGCCCTGTTTGCACACTACGACAAAGGAAAACCGGCCTTGCTGCCAGAGCTATGTGCTACCTTACCTGCTAATGGTACAGGGCGGCATTCTAACTGAATGCCGCTCCTAGCCTGTGCCCCCTCTCCGAATGAGGGGACCTAGCCCTTGAAGACCACCTTAAGTATCTCCTTCCTTTTTCCAAAGACCTAATCCCCAGCTGCACATGAGGTCAGTGGCAGGGAAGAGTAATACTACTTGGATTTACCTGTTCTTAGGTCCCAGACACAACAGGAAGCTCCAACTATTGTCACACGTTACCCTGAGACTCCAGCCACCAGTGGGGGCCCTTGTGGAGCCTCACTCATCAAGACCTGAACATGCTGACCAGGAATAATATGACAAAGCTATTTATTAATGCAAGGGTTCCACATGCCAAAAGGGACTGGACCCTCTCAGGAAGATGGGGCGCATACCAGAAAACGGTGAATGCTGCTGATTGCAATGTAGCAATGTACTCTTCTACTGTACTGGATCCCATATACCAGCTGGGATCCCCACAGACACTCACCAACATGAGAAGATCTACAACACGGAGGACGGCAGAGTAGCAAGACCCAGAGAAGCTGGGCTGGAGGAGAGCCAGATGTGGACGGTTGAACTGCCCCTGATCTAAAGATGGCTACAAATGCTGTTGGCATTGCGGAGGGGTGCAGATCCACACTAGCAGGTGCTAACAGCACACTTGAACAACAGAACCTATCCTGAGTATCCAAACACACATAGAGATCCCCTGATGCAGGGCCACAAAAGATCAGCCCTTGAAGGGAGAGACCTATGTAAGGTGTGAGCCTGTGATCAAAGTGGCAACGGTCAGCCATGAGCGGTCAGGACAGTTGAGAGCACTAGCCAGCATGCAGTCGCTGGAGCAGAGCATGGACTGTACCAGAGCATGCCCGCTGGCAGAGGTGATGGCGCTAGATGTCACATGAATACTGAGAGGCCCACCATGCTTTTAATCACCTGAGAGTTGATGGACCCAAGCGCTTGCTGAGCCTTGAACTGCAGAAAGGCTTTGGTGGTTACCAATTGGACAGGGCACTGTTCCGCAAAGAGTGAGCAGGGAAGACCATCTTTAGAATCAGAAATAAGTGAGCCACACAGGAAGACCATGACTGGATTACAAGTATCGAGAGTCTTCGATTGGGGCCAGAAAGCTTGATGGGCGCTGTATACCCAATACTGTCCCTATACTTGCCATAGTTTGATCCATCCTGACAGTTCAAAGGCTGGGGCACACCTTTTAGTTGTAGAGCCACCCCTAGTTCCAATAGCCATTGATTCCCAACCCTGGTCAGAAAACAGAGTTGAAACCATATTTTTGTGACACGTGTTTTGTTGGTAAACGTCAACACACGCCACTCAGGTGGGTTTCAGCGGTTATTTTGGTTGTTGAAGGTTGTTTCTGGGCCCTGCTATATCAAAGTTTTAAGAATACTGTGGAAACACCACTCCAGTGCATTAGCATCGGGCTAACGCTTCTTATGCTAGTCTTGAATATTTTAACATGTCTTATTAGTCCTGCACATTTTGCAGCCTTCTGATCTTCTGCTTAGATGACTGTGATAGATGAAAACCTAGCCAAACTAGTACTGCTGCAGTTCCTTTTCCCTGTTCTCCCTTCACGTGTGACACCTTTTCATCAATTGTCTTGTTCGTTTAGGAAAATGTTTTATTTAATTCAATATCATATATATAAATATATCCAAAGGTTAGTTGCTAGCAGTAATATTCAACGATAGTAAAATGCCAGTGTTAAGGAGAATTCTCACCCAAGTGCTAAATTCCCTCAACCTTAGAGCCCTCCAGCTCTTTTGCTATATTTTGGGACTTTGAACTTTTCATTTTCAATGTGTTTTACTTTTGTGTTCTTTGGATATGGGGTTTTAAACAACTCCATAGGCATCATATTTTTTCTTGTGTCACACTAGCACCTTCAGTGCAGTGGCACAGGGGTGTCTTTCAGACTCCTCAAGGTTTACATACCTTCTCTGGGACTGACTACTGTCTCCCAGAACATGTGAAGTTAAATTGATTTTGCTAGTCCTTTTTAAATTCATAGACAGCACACACTATCTTCCTATAGAGTGCTGGAGTGGCTGCTTAGCATCCCGTATGTCTAAACACTCATGTAACAGTCAAATGTTACCCATTCCTCATGACCCCTCTGTAAAAACAGACTCTGGCCATCTTTTTTTGCCGTTTCTTTTAGGAAAGGTCCTTCTTGTGTTTAACTCTGCGTGCCAAACCAGGTTTGGTCCCTTTGTTCGATGCCCTTTGGCGGGCTTCAGTGCTGAAGCCCTCCTCTGGCGCCTGAGTCTCTGGGGTGGACAGGATGTGAGGGAGGGGCCTGAAACTCCCTGTGCTTAGTCTCCTAGGAGACCTGAATGCACCCTGCTGCGTGAGTGGCAGCTAGGCTGGAATGAATGGGAGAAAACTGTTTAAAAACAGGTCTCTGGGACTTGGAAGGCAGATTTGACCGCTGGAACGAAAGAACTGAAGACGAGCTGAAGGAAGGTAACTGCTGCAACTCCTGGATCATTGGTTTGCCCGGTGAAGCGCTGCTGCAGGTCTGAATTGCCTGGAACTCTATCGACAGAGAAGCTCCTTCAAGAACAACTTCTTCCCTTGAGCTGGGGGAACAACCAACACGTAAACCACCTGGACACTGCCTCCATACTGGTCGAATTTTCTTCAGAGTGCTGTTGAAAACCGGATAGCCAGTGAGAAGGATACCAGTTTGTAAAATTAAAGGCACTCACACCTTAAAACCGACGCTTAGCCAAGCTGGTGGCCTCTTCCCTGGGCAGTGCAGGAACCTCCCAACGTCGTCCTCCTTGTCACCACGACTGAAGCTCAGGAACAGCGAGATCTGCAGCAACTGCCAGGAACAACTGCCTCGGCTACAGCTTTTCTTCATTTTTAAAGTACTGTGCAAACGCGGTGTGGAAATACATTTTGCCACGGTGAAAGTTTGTGAAACTTTCCCAACTTTGGGGCCTTGTTCGCTTCTAAACCGACATATAACTCTTTTTCTGGCAAACTACTTCCTCGAACGTTGGCAAAGACTTAACCGTTTACTACCAGAACTGTGCTATCCTATCCAAGACTCTGAACCATTGACTTTGGCCTAGGCCCATTGAATTGAATTGCTGGTTGTAGTGAACTGAAACTATTTGCCCTGCCTATGAAAGTAATTGTGCTTTAAATTCGTTTAACCTTGTCTTTCTACCCCTTTTGAAAGTAACTGAAGTGCCACTTTTCTCCCACTTTGAGGGAGCTTAACTTGTTCAGAAACGTATTGGTTGTGTACTGTAGTGTATTAGAGTGTGATATTGAGCTGCGTTCTCACTAGTGGAATGTTTTCCAAATGACTGTGTAAATAGATGTATATTCTTTTACCAAGAAACCTTGAATAGTGTTTGTTTGAACTACTGTGATTGCAAGTCCTTTGTGCAACGTCTTCTACTGCTCACATTACTCTTCAGATAAGTCTGTCTGCTCAGCCACTGCTACCACATAACTGTGTAGTACAGGCTTGTACCAAAGGTGAGATTGTGCTTACACCTGTAGTCTTAATTGTGTGTAGTGTTCCCCAAGGGTACTGCCTAACAGCCACTACTTAATATAACCTAATCATCCATTTGCAAAGTTCATAAGAATGGACATTACCAGTAACTCAGGAATAGATAGTAATAATTATTACAATACATATGGGGTTGATGCACTTAAGCTAAATAAGAAGCTTAAGTAAGAACAAGTCTGTTCTGGTGTAAGTTTTACTTACCCTATTGTTTAGCTTAGTAAATGTAGTTTTACTTCCACTGTTTATTTAGCTTGGTCCATCGGCCCCACATATATGTATTGGGTTAATTTACTAAGCTCAACTTACACCAAAAATATCTTAGTTCTACTTTCACTAGTTTTTTTGAGCCAAGTAAATGTTGTCTTACTCCTTATTTAGCTTAGTAAATCAGCCTCTTTACCCAATTCTTTTTCATCAACGTTTGACTTTCACACCCTACTATTTTCTGTGTAGTGCAAGTCTAAATGGCCTTTTCCTAAAGATGCTGCTACTGCATGTGTCCTCCACAAACAGCACGAGTCCGACAGTCAACCAATCATAGACGTGCAGTCTCATGGTAGTAAGGTTTTTTTTAAACGTTCCTGATGAAGCCTAATTATTTTGTGTGTGACGGCTTGATGATTTGATGATGGTTCATTTTTTTGTTTTTGTTTGCAGTCTTATAAATCGCCAGTAAAATAAATTCCCTGGTCACTAATGCATACAAAAAATATGTCCGAATGCTGTGTCGACACTACAAATTAATTACTCAATTTTTTCATTGTTCTTTATTTTTGATTCATGACCCTTTGTGCAAAGTGTATAGTTGAAACGTGGTAAGCACTGTGCCTGTGCAACAGCTTCAGTATCTCCCCAACAACTGGCAAGGAGGGTGTCCAAGGCCTGCTTTTAAAATTTTTTTAGTGTTAGTCTATCTGCGAATTGGCAATTTTCAAAGCCTTGGTAAATATGGTTGCCGTGCTTTGTGATGCTTTGTGCATAGCGACCCACTCCAGCTGGACGTTTTGAATACATGCCTGATTCACAGAAAATGTTCCTATGAGATTGCACCATTATAAAACGCTTGCATGAATCAGGCCCTATAGCCAGAGGCTGACTTTTGCAACCTATTTAAGTGTGCTAGTTGCAAGCAAGTAACTTTCCACCCTATTGTTGTTGTACACTTTATTGTCAGCAATGGTTTGGGCAAAGGGTAACTATTAGATGAAACCCTTACATTTCTTATGGACCTGCTTTAAGAGTATGTGTCTGTTGAAATAGCAAAATGTCATGCTTTTCTTATTTCTAAGAATCTTTGGGTGGAATAAGTTCTGCTTCCTCTCTGCAGACTTTTCATTACCTTAATGCAGCAGACCGCTGTCCATGCGTGGCTGCATTGGCACAGATGAAGCCCATTCATTGTCTTTGCACATAACTGGATGAACACACAGCCGTGCACACTGAGATGCACTGTGGTAGCGAAGGGTGATCACTGTTGGAGGCCCACTGTGGAGTGCAGTCTCTTAACAAAAAAAGTTAGGAACCATCTTAGGAGCCTAGTCAATGACTTTACTCTCTGAATGAATAGCCTTTCGTACAAATATATACACAGCTCAGTAATTGACATTTTAGGAAATCTTAATCAGAAATGTTAATGCTTCTTTACAAAGAACCTTTGTAAAATTGGGAGATTAGAACTCCTATAAAATGTTAAAGTCTGTGGCCTAATTACCGTGCGGACACTTACTGCTGTAGGTGTCCTTTTGCAGTGACTGCCTGTCATCAAGAGTGACAGCTCACACTAGCGGGGGCGTAGCGTGCATGCAAGAGACGTCAAAACACATTTGTCATGTGAAGCGTGCATGGTGTATGCTGGTTGCTAGGCGACCTTCGCAAAAGGCACATGAGAAAATCTGGCTGCACAAGAAATGATAAATACTCAATGAGGTCAAAATGTATGTCAAATACAGGAAAAGAGGGGTTTGTGCTTGCAAACACATTCTGTGCCACAGCCCTGGGGAAGTAAAGTTGTAGATAATGATTTTAGACTTGCACAACTAGAAGAACCATTAATTAACACTTGTCACATATTAATGCATAAGAGGCAAATTATACAGTGCAGAGTGCATGGATGGCTCATACATGCCATATTCCAAATGTCAGGGCCCGTGGGCTGCGCGTATGCACATACTTGCAGTGCTGCTCAGTTGTGCCGTACAGTGTTAATTTCAGTTAATGCAGACCGAGGATGGAGTTTTTGTTTCATACTTTTTGCCCATATCGTGAGGCTTAAATACAGAGGTTAAATGTCGAGGACACTCTGCACTGCTCCCCCTGTTTGATGGAACAGTGCAAAGTGTATTTTTGCAGTGCAAAGTGACTTTGCTTGCTTAAATGCAGAGGTTAACTATAATGGGCCTGATTCCTGTGACTGCATGGCAACAAGACACTTTTCACTTTTCCATGAATCAGGGTGTTTGTTGGCAATGCAAAGTCACAAGTCACTTTTCACCAGTGAAAGGTCACTTTGCACTGTGCAAACAATTCCATGAATCAGGCCCAGTGTCTGTGAACAGATTGCTCTGCATTTGAATAGTGCCAGTGACAGGTGTGTGGCATGCACACCTCCCGATGTGCTGCTTTTGCCTAAATGGATGTGAGTGTAGGGTGGAGCGCATATCTCAACCTAAGAGCATTTCAGGAGCGCTTCATTACGAGATACAATTGTGGGATCAGTAATCGTGGGTGCATACAGTTACTCTTGCTCAGGGGTCAAGTCCTAAAAATTAATGTGGGGGGACTCATCAACAAACGCAATGAATGCGACGTTGCCAACAATTTGCATTTCAAGGCGAAATATGCACATTTCATGACATTGGCTTTGCATAATCACCCAAATTGACCAGGACGAATGGCATTTGCCTTTCATAAAAGCAACACACACACAAAACCCAGAGAGGATTTTTTCTTCTAATAGTGTTTTTGAAAACGTTAAAAGATGTGCATGTTTTAAACTCCAAGAACCAACAGAAATGTTTTCCCTGGGACTTGCAGTACCGAAATGGGATATTTCACCTTTAGTTGTTAGTTATTTTTCATCAGGTTATATAGTGCAGTGGTGAAGTATCCATTCTACAAACCTGATGACTGCGGTTTGATCCCTGAGGGCGGCTTTAATTCATAAATTCAAAGAGGACATCCAATGTTTCTCTTTTAGCTGGCGGGGACTGAGTCCCCCCCTCTGAATAAAGTGGGTGGACTCCGTCCCCCTGCATGTACCCTCGACCTGAGCCCAGTGCAGAAGAGTTGTCCGTCTTAAGGTGTAGACAAAAAAAGAACAATAACCTGAACTATAAGATCCAAACAATATCACATGGCCAGTCTTAAACATGTATGTGTAGGCAGAGAATGTCCTTGGTGCTGTCTCCACGATGCAAGTCGCTAATGGCCGGATTCACACAGCGTTTTCCTATGGGATTGCGCCATTATAAAACAATTCAGTGAATCAGGGCCTTAATAATCAGATGCACACAAAGGGGGCATACGACAAGAACATGCTGAAACGGGCAGATATGGGCAGGTACGCACAGGATCTTTATTATTCCATCTCTGTTTTGATCCTTGCTCAAAGATTTCAGCACAGGGAAACAGAGTAATGGATAACATTTGGTATTAAATGTTGCCATGTCTGGCGTTATCAGGTTAGGAGGGGGTCATGCGTCATCCATACCTGGGTGCATGCATGGGGATATCCAGGTTAGTGATCCATAAACGCCGTGAGCATGGGCATAGTTCTCTGGATACTGGTTGCATGTCGGCGTATCCATGGCCATGGGTGTAGCTGTCCAGGTGGCCACTGTAATGCCTGCCTGGAGTAATGTCTGCATCTATTCTGGTTGTTAGTTGTGTATGTTTGTACATTCATTGACCGTATCCAGGATCATTTCTAGAATTGGAGTGCCTTCCGCTATCAGTGTCTCAACCTTTCTAGCTCACAGACGGAATCATGAACACCCGTTCTCGGCAATTAAATTAGCCGTATGCTTTAATAAATAACTTTTCATTAACATCTATTACTACTATGTTAATCTCGGATCAATACTTCTTCAATCTTAAATCATGGGCACTACTAGAAATGTTAATCGATATTTTGTTAGTTAAACATGGCTGCATCTACAATGCCTGCCTGTTTGTGTCCTTTCCCTGCTTGACCTTCCCGCATTCTGCTTTGTCTCCACAGGCATTTCCTTTTTAAGACGGGAACAGGCACCACCCCACTGTTCAGTACGGCAACACCAGGATATACCATGGCATCTGGTGCGGTTTATTCGCCACCCACGCGACCATTACCTAGAAACACCTTATCAAGAAGTGCTTTCAAATTCAAGAAGTCTTCGAAGTACTGCAGTTGGAAATGTACGGCACTCTGTGCTGTAGGGGTCTCCATCCTGCTGGCTATTCTTCTCTCATATTTTATAGGTAAGACAATCAATCGGCGTTTTATTAACTGACAATGTTGCATGAAGGTTTTTTTGTATTACCCAGGTACCACGAGTTCTAAAAATAACACGATTTTTGCTAGTGGCCTACAAAGGGGGGGGGGGGAGTACCAATGCAGATGGATAAAACTGACCGTTTCATGTAATGTTGATAGGTTAAAATGCTTTTATACGCTGCCAAATCGCCACCATAGTAGTGTCAGAGCACCTAGGCGTGTCCGTGATTGGGTTCCTCCCAGGGCAAACCACTCATTCATTGCATTCGAGAAACATTTTACACAGATGCATGGAAGTGAATTCGGCCAGTAACATCGGCTGGGTCAGAGAAGACGGTTACTAAATGGAACATTCTCAAAGGTGCGGAAACGATATATCAAATATGCAACAGATCTCATTTTGACTGCCGTAGGGTGTCGTCATTTGCTCACTACAATTTATAATAATATACAAGAAATTAAGCTGTTGATAAAGTCCAGCGGAAACTCGAGAAAGAATTGGGGGTGCCAATTGGAGAGGAGCAATGGGTTCCTGCATGTGAACAAACCAAAAGGGTGTCGATAAATGCTCGCCCTCTTCTGATCCATTTCAAAATACTTACCAGGTAGTATGAAGGGTTACATAAGCCATTTCCCGAGGTAAGGGAGCCCAGTGTGAAATGCAAGCCCGATCTAGGCACGCTACTCCATTTATGACGGGTTCTGTCCCAAAACGCAAGATCAATATATAATAGAAGACAAAGCTAGTAGAAACGGGGGCTAGAGTAAGACCTCTATGAAGGAAGGTCCGTCCCCTTCTTCATAGAGGTCTTACTCTAGCCCCTGTTTCTACTAGCTTTGTCTTCTATTATATATTGATCTTGATCCACCCGGATGTAGACAAAGTAGACACTGTCAACCAGTTTGTATCAGTAGTCTACCGGGGTTCCTTCTTTCATAATAAGGCCAAAATGCAAGAGGCCTGGCACTAGGTAATCGAAGAAGTTCCATTCATTAGTGGCAGTCCCCATTGCAACTCTTACTCACCCTAGAGCTAGGTCTCGCCCCCCATCCAGACTTGATTTTGGAACATGGCTTTGCTGCTGGCGTAGAGGATATTGCTGGGTTGCATGAAAGGTATTACACTAAATGTATCACACTCTGTGTCGACCTAAGAACATCTGGGCAAGGGTGAGGGCTCACCTGGGCAAACCTGCTGGACCAGCGCAGACATGGGTTTAAGTAGATGATTGAGAAGTGATGTTGAGTCATTTCATGTACAGTCCAAACTGTGATGGGTTATAATTATTATAATTGTTCTTTTATAATGCGCTTAACACCAGAGCTTGGTTTCTAAGCGTGGGATCGGGATTCAAACCTGTTTTGCGCTGCATTGTCTTGCTTCCAAGACAAACGTGTTGCCCCTGAGCTATCCCCCCCTCACCGTCTTTCACCGTACTTTCAATGCTACATAACAACTTTAAGTGTGCATTGTAATGAGTAGTGATGACATTTCTATTATCAGGGATTCCATTTTGGGGTATGTTGGGGGATGGCAAGTTTTTTTTAAGATTGAATCACAACTGTCATGTAACACAATTGAGTGGTTTGAATATATTGGAAAACCAAAAATAAAGAAATGCCTCCTTTTAGATGGCGCATAATATGGGTCTATGTTCCTCTCCATAGTTTTGTAAGAGCAAAATACTATTCTCCCTGTTTTCAGGGCAAAACGCTCTCCATCCTTTCTTTCCAGAGATATACAATTGGAAACATGCAGGCACTTTCTAAGAATGCTCATTTTATTCCTTAACCCTGCACATTTCAGAAATAAGGGGGGTGCTGAATTCAATTAAACATATTCTAATCCTGCAGGATATAAACTCGGTACCCAGTCAATTTACTGAAAACATTTCAGAGTGGTACATTTCATCCCGAACAATAACGAAAACACAAAAAAATTAAATAAATATATGTATAGGGTAGTGGGGTAAGGGGTTAAAATGGGTGGAGATTGGGTTGGGGTGGCGTTTATAAGTATAAAAAATCAGGGGAATAGGGGGAGCCTCCCACCCCCACGTAAAAAAAATAATAAATCTGTGTTTTTCGGTGTTTTGGTCGTGGTGAAATGTACCATTCTGAATTTTCCGTCGGTAAAGTGACATATAACCTATAAACACCTGTTGACCAGCAATACCAGTACAGCGTTTTGTTCTAAGCGAGATTGTTTGCATTTGTAGAAACAAATCTCTGAGATGAAATCAAAAATACAGAGGAGGATCGTGCAAGGCCGGCTCTTGATGTTCACTTTGCATTAATCATTCCAGCAACGGTCCAGCAAAGTTGTTTTCCCTCTACCTCAGATGAGGACCAGCACTTCAAAAGAGGAAATGCAGAGGGCCTGCCACCGTCACCTGGTGCAGGGGTCTGTAACCTTTGGCTCGCCAGATCTTTTGCACTACATCTCCCATCATCCCAAACCAGCAAAGTCAATACCCAGAAATCATGGGAATTGTAGTCTGAAACATCTGGAAAGCCCAACGTTGCAGACACCTGACCTAGGGCAAAGCTGTAAACTGTGTGGGGGAGGGGAAGACGTTTCGTTCTTACCCACCCCCTCATTCCTTCCACCTTTGGGAAAGTCGGATGGTGAGGAACCGGGGAACCAGTTATATACACTTTAATTCTAGTCTTGGGTTGGTAATTCATCTTTTTCTCAACACATCCAAACCTCACTGAAAATTGCTTGTAGCCACCATACGACTGATTTGTTATACGTTCAAGCATTTGCTGAATTGCAAAGTGAAGCTCATGTCTTAAATCTTACAAAGCTGTGTAGTCCATTTTCTTGATGTCCCTCAGATTCCTGAGGGATGGTAGGTGTAGTTACAGCATGAGTTACCATCTCAATGCCTTCATCAACAATGACTGCGAGCATGGGGACCTAGTAACACAGGGTAGAGGAGGATTACAGAGTCCTCAAACTGTCCCATTCCCGGTGTGAGATGCCCGTCATACTGCATGTACTAGGAAAAGTGTGTGTGTGCCGGCACACCCTGGGTTCCTTCATTCATTTATTCAAATGCATAAATGGCTCTGGTTGGTTGGCGCATCCGCACAGGGGGCATTCAAGGCAGCAGTAAACAACTAAGGGCCTCATTCCCAACATTGTGTTCAGTGGGACATTCCCAGTTAAAACATTTTTGTAAATCTGGCCCTAAGTCTGTAAAAAGCGCCCTTTGTTTTGCCCATTTCACTTATTGACTTTAAGGGGAGTGTTTCTACATTTAAATGGTTGAAAGGCCCCCAAATACAGGCCCTCATGTGGTTTTACTTGTAGATTAAATTTTTTTAAACTCATTAGCCTTTTTGGGATTCTGTACACTACCATCTTATTACTATATCAAAATTGCATTTTGTATTTTTCTTTGTGTGAATTGCATTGCATTAAACCACATTTCCGACTTCAGGTCGTGAACTTAACAGACAATAATGACCAGAGCATGGATTTAAGATGGGAAGGCAAGACACACTAGGTTTGCATACTAGAAATGTTCTAGTATCTTAAGATTTCCTAGACGGGCAGGCCTGGCAATGCTGGAATGCTGCATGCATACTGCCCGATGGGTTGATCACATCTCTGTAGAATAAGCGGATGGCTGGGCCATCAGAACTACCATTGGTGCCTCTGCACACAGGCTCGTACTGGCCTATAGGGCAGAGGGGCCCATGGGCAAACCAAAAACACTAAATGCTGGTGTGGGCCAGTTTGTTTGGTCAAAGTGGGCCTCTTCTGTGGCCAATTTGGGCCAGTTTGATGAGTTCATTCACTCTGCCGCTAGTAGTTTGGAGCAGTGTTGCTGAATACATTTTCTTGAAAATGCACAATTAGCATCACACTTTATCAAAGCACTCTCTCTGCTGCTATTCAAACAGTGTCACAAAAGGAATGAATTGCCATTTGCAACTGTGGGACACTTTTTCATTGGTGCCCTAGTCCATTTTATGGCCCAGTCCGAACCTGACTGCACATACCAGATTCAAAGCACGCTTTTCAATAAAGTCAGGCTGAACGGTCAATATGGTTTTTAATATTCATTAAACCACTACCATGAGTTCTTTTTAGAAAAGTACTACTGGGTTTTACCATTCCAATACAACTAATATTCAGAATAATTTGGAGTAAAACACTAATTATTTGTTGCCTCCCTTCTATCGATGCCACCCCCGCCACCCGTCGTTCTCTATGGCAACGTCTGGCATTGCAGCTTGGATGGACCATTTGTGCAAGCCTGGGAAATGTTGCTGTGAAAAGTTGCAACCATACACTTTAGAAGGGAATCTGGAAATGATTGTGCAATGGGCAGTATTTCAACACTGAATGTGGCTACAATTGTTGGGAAGCGGTGGGCATCTTTGAAGGGCACTGTTGCATAATAATGCGCGGATTGAAATACTTTGGAGGCGTAATACATGTTCAAGTTTGTATCAGGCATCAATGTTTACTTAAGAAAGGTATCGGTGAATCTGTGGCCTCTTTTAACATAATTGATTCTAATATGTATTTTGCTTCAGTATACAATTGCTTTTTGAAAAAGGTCAATTGGAACTTACTTTTAGAACGCCCCTTTTATTTGTCAAAATATGTTATCAGCCAGAGTGAGATAAGCCCCTCCGCCGCGCCTAGGCGGCATGCCTCCAGAGATGTATTTCCTTCAAGAACTGTGCAACAGTCAGGTGGGTCTACAACTGTTTGGGAGAGAGGTTTCCACATTGGCCAGTGTGAAAAAACATTGACGTCCTCAGTAGGAGCCTCCACCAATCAGCAGGCTTGACCATGCACTTTAGCGATCTCTAGCACCCTGGAAGTGGGCGCTGGCCAATCAGTAATCTTGGAACACTGGCTGTATTCTTTGGTATAAGACTGCATTCCGAGCAGCCTGACTGCTGCTTGCCTGCACCCATTTCCTCTCTCTTCCCTCTCCATTAGCACCCGAAAAGTTCACACACGGGTGCTAAGGGTGTGTCTTATTTTAGAAATGAGTCTTACCTTGCAGCCCGACGCTGCTCATCTTTTCTGAAGTCCGTTTTCCGTGTTGGTGACGTCACAGTCATCAGCATGGAAAATGAACTTGAGAAAAATACAGTGCAGTGCTGGACACACAAGGTAAGATTTTTGTTTTTTAAAATGTAAACACATAATTAACACCCACATATCAACTACATAGGTGTTAATGGCATTATGATCTGCGGGGGTGGGCCAAGGCAACAGCCCGGCACCCTCAGTAAGGAATTCTCGCTTGGCTCGGGCACTAAACATGGGCTGCAGGCCGTTGCCAGCAAGACGAGCCCGTCCCTTTGAGTTATATCACCTCGGTATTCGCCAACGTCTGATCTAATCACTGGCTCCCTTGCCCCGTGCCGCTTTTTTCCCCCCTTCTTCAATCATTGGACCTGACATGGCCATGTTCCTTTCCAGTTAGGCTCACTTTTCATTTCACCCGGCAATCCTCTTGTTTTGTAGTTTTTTGTTTTTGGGAACAGGTTTGCGCTACTTGTGCATATCCGACCCCCAAAAGTAAAAGCCATTTCACCGGGTGCTATTAATGACAACAACTACCAATGAGGACTGTGCAGGCTGTTAATTGTGCATCCAGCCCTTTGTAAATACCTTTGCTTCATCAATTGCGGTCCATTATGCTTAGCGGCAGGCCATTATTAACTGGGGCAGCCTGCCAAGCCAATGATTACTGGCACGATCCGGAGCAACTGCAGAAGGCACTTCCAGGTAGCTGTTTGCGCAGTTTGTCTTTGTGTCCACCTAGTAAATAGTGTCCAGAAGTGCTGTATGCAATTTAAACATTTAATAACAAAGTTGTCTGCTAGGAGGAATGCATGAACAACCTTTAGAGAAATGCATTTTCATAATGACTAGCTCATGCTTTAGGTTTCAAAATATCAACCGGTTTCCATCAAATTGAGTAGTGGAGTTACACCTGTGCATACATACACTGTCATGATATAGCAATCAAAATAAATGGGTGCACACACATTGACTCTAATCAGTAGAACATATTCCCCCCATCCCTCATGAACAGACACGCCCCAACCCGAGAAACACTGGACCAAGAAATGTTTGGTAAGAACCAAGGTACACAAGGTAGCGATGGAAGATGGTCCCCGGTAACACATTGCTTAGTATCCAAGGGGTTCAAACACAAGCTATCCTAAAATTCTGAAGAGTAATATCCGAGTATAGAAGTGCCCATTTCTCGGAGACCATTTGTAAATCTGGCGATATGCATTTTCATTTATTCTTGTTTGCATCATTGATAAAAGGCCGCTGGGACCTTTCAAGAGAAGTGTGTTGTTATCACTCTTCCTTAGAATGCAGGAGCTACTCAAATGTTTATCTCAACTCATGCTCATTTCTTTGTGTGAATTGGTGATTTTGCATCTCTATGGTCCTTGGCATACATGCCATCCCCTGAGTGTTAGAGCAAATATAGGCTGGGAAGGAGGAGAACTACCACCTCCCTGCCCAGGCTCCTTTCAGGTCCCTGTGGTAGTGAAATTGTGGTGCCGAATGAGGAGCCCTGTGCCCCTTCAGCAGGAATATCTGCCTCTGGATCTCCAATGACCTTTTATAAGAGTGGGGTATATCCATTAAATGTGATGTGTCCACACTGGTACCTCTCTATTCATTTTTGCTTACCTCAGGTCCTCTTCTTTTACTACCATGCCAAAGAAAGCACCAATACCTTCCTTTTCACATGGGGGTTCCACGATTGGGTGCCACCAGTCCACACACTACGGCAGACGTTCTTCGTTACCTTCAAGTGGTTAGGCGGTGGCAGCCCCACAGATGTGTAGCTTAACATCCACTTATACTCCCTACAGAAACAACAACAACATGCAAATACTACCCTCACCTCTTGCTTCCACCTACGTGCCTCTGTGGATAGGGTAAGATGATCGGACCAGCACAGTAGTGCCACAGAAAGGAGCTCTTCTGTTGCTGCCGGATCTGAAGAGCAACTTTTAGGGAAATTACTAGCTGCAAAGTAGTATGGATTATAAGAAAGTTATCTCTTTGAGATAAATTATATGTGTGCTTTCTCAAAGAATACTTAAATTAGCAGAGATTTGGAGGGAGATCCTTATCCTCAGCAGGTGCCTCCCTCTGGAATAGCCTGCCTGCCGCCCTCCATCTTGAGCCGGACAGTCTTAAGTTCCGGAAACTCCTCAAGATATTCTTCTTCATTCGCTCTCCCTCTTCCTTACAGCTTGTCCTCTCTCGCACTTTCATCAGGGCCCTACACCTACCTAACTTCACAACACTTAGATATAACCTAAGAGAGTGGCTCTCTCTGCACTTACCCCAGTCTCCACTGACTGGGTGCACTTGGACCTCCCCCTCCCTGTTACCGTCTATGCACTTGCACGATCCAAACAACATGCCTGAAGATCGTCTGTCTGTTCTCGGCCTGGCTTCTCCCCCTAATTGCACTGGTAAAACTGCAGAATCACCGTCAGGCCTATTTGCTGTGTCTCAACTGTTAAATGTATTTTACGCACTTACTCTGCCTTTGCAGACTATTATCGTCTCAGAATTTCAAGGGCTCTGAGTGACTGTTCTTTTTCCCCCTTGTTCCCACCCTCCTTGAGCGCTTTGAAACACTCTTGTGTATAGGCGCTATATAAATATACAATACAATACAAGCAAATACATTTTTTACTCATCACAAAAACAATGTTTCTTCCCAGAATAGTGACCAAGGCACTCCTGCATGGAAATGTTGCCCTGGTTTGAATAATCCTGCAGAGTCATGGGTAGCCCGGCTGCGTTTCACATCTTGTGGCGCAGGGTACAAGTAGCCGCCCCCCCCCCGCGTCCCGGAGTGGAGGCCGCACCTAAGATGTTTACAGTATTGAATGCGGAGACTTGGCAGGCCTACTGCATGATCCTTCGCAGGGCACCTTTATGAAATGCCAGTTACCGTAGGCACTTAAATTGCACGAGATTTCCATTTGGCTTCAATCTGCTGCTAAGTGCTGTAAAATCATTTATTATTGATGGCGCATCTTTGAGGCCAATGATATTTTTGCAGGAGGGAATCTCATTCCTCTCCCTTATTGGTGAAAACATATGGCCGCTTGTAAATCATGGGTGAAGATTGATAATGTCAGAGGTGGGAACAAGGACAGGTTTACAGCTCTTGATGTGTGTCAGGAAATGAAATTTGCTCAGAGTTAATATTTAGATGTCCCTCAACCAATGTATACCTGAGGTTACAGTCGAGCCCAGAATCCATGCATCACTTCTAGTCATGCCAGTCTTCCATAATACATAAAAAATATAATTAGTGCACCCCTCCCACCTCCTCTTCTCATCCTGTATTGCTTCCCTGATGCATGAGGGAGAACCGCCCACTTCCTGCTTAGGCTCCGCCAATAAATGAAAGGCGTAGTGCACGCAGTCCTCATGTTCGATGCTCCCTCCTTCCGGCTGTATATTGCACATGAATGGGCACTTGCTTCGCACTTTATCAAGCTGCGGGCGATGCCATTCTGTGAACCCTATGCAACTCCAGGAAGATGAAAGGCCATGGTGTCAGTACAGCAATGAGATGTAAACAGTTGACTTGCTGAGCTAGTATACACCACTCTGCAGGCCTAGAAGCTCCCCACCTTCGGAGGCCAACACAGCATCAGCAGGCTGGAAACAAAGGACTGCAAGAGGGGTGGGGGGCGGAAACTGCTGCACACCCTGTCTCTGGAACAAGTTACCGATGCAGATAAGACTGTCCCTCTCCCCCACCCTTCAGCAAGGATGGGAAAACCCCACCCTTCAAAGAACATCTCCACTGTCTCTGATTGCTACAATCAACCCGAATTCTCCCTCTCTCAAGTGCCCACCTTTCCCCTTACACCTCCTGTCCACCTCAGCCCCTTTGCTATACTCACACTCTTACTTGTGTTGCCCTTGGTGTGTCCCCAATGTACAATGCTCCATATATATCCATTAAAAAGACTATTTGTCAAATTGTTAGCCCTGGTGTACCTTCAGGACAGCTAAGCTATTGACGATTGAGTAAATTGTGTGTCCAGGCGATAATTGATTTCAGGGCCAATAAGGTTGCGATTAAGAAGGAAGGTTCTGATCTTATTCGTGCGAGGTTGCAAGACCCTGATTTTGGGGGAAAATGTTATTGCGGTGTAAATACTTTGTTTATGAAGGTTGATCTTTAGGTCTTAGGTCAAGAGACCTTTTTAAAAATAGTTTTAAAAAACAATGATTTAGAAACACTGCTCTGTGACTGTACAGAGCAGTCTTTCTAAATCGAACTGTCAGCTCCTGCGACGTACATGAGTGCGCGTAGGGGCTAACAGGAACTCTGGGACCCGGAAGCGGCCTCAGCGGAGAACGAGTAAGTTGATGTGTGTGTGTTGGGTGTTCCTGTTTGTGTTTGTGTGTGTTTTGGTGGGGGGGAGTCTTGCGAGTGGGAGGGAGGTGGCGGGCGTTGAGGGAGCAGGATTTGTGGGGTGAAACTCCCGATTTGGAGTAAATCTGGGAAGAGAGAGTGGGGGCTGGGGGTGAATGCAGAGGGGGCGAAGAAATTTAATTATTTCGATGTTGGTGTCCACCTAAAATCGGCTGAAAAAAAATCGTTCTTTTGGTTGGGCCACCTACAAAAATCGAAATAATGACATAGAACCGATTTTTAATCGGGACTTCACTTTAAGGTAATACAGATGACGAGTCCTGTGTCCCCTGTGCTTTACTTTGGAGTGCTGATTAATCAAATCTGTGACAGCGACCAACCATTTGGAACATCTGGTCGCTTCCGTATGCCACCAAATAACATACATTTTTGATAAACGATTCAAAATCTATAGGGTGCCCGTCATTCATCGTTCACGGCGTGCTTGCTCAGTCATAAGGGAAGGGATGGAAGGCAGCTGATGTGCATCTCATAAAGGTATGTCATAGCGCTACCGTGTTCTGCGACTGTCGGAGAGGACGGCCTGATTAAGCTACCTACCATGAAGGGGAGTGATGAGGTGGTGTCACGCTCCCGGTTCTATTTGCATATGAGAAGCACATCGCCTTTCTGTCTACTTTGAGGTTGATTGATGTCTGAGAGCAGGATTAGATCTACAGCTGAAGAACGAAAGATAAATGTTTGCCTCTCTGTCACGCTTATGAAAAGAAATTGGCAGACGGGGCGTTCATTTGTGTTTTTGGTTTATGTTGCAGAAATAAAGTAAAGCCTATCCTGGACGTTCACAACAAAGAGAACGCTGCTCGCATCCGCATATGCCTGGAAAATGGCGGCGCAGCGAACTCGGACGCTATATCATTGCTGTGTAGATCTTCGATTGATGACAACTAGAGACAATAGAAATTGACCCGGATTGATCATTTCTGTGATGCCCCAGCAGGGAGAACAGCCACCTCCATTGTACATTACTGTGATATCACTGTATCCCGTTCCCGCAGCTCCTTGATCTACGGAGAGCGCCCTGGAGAATGCTTCATTGGCTTAGGGTTACCACCGTTGCTTAATATAATAACGGACTACAAACTAAATGCGGCTGCCATTTTGCCGTATTGCTTTCCCGCACATGGTGAGAGGTCATATCTTCTAACTTAGGGGTGGTTTCGATTATTCTGTTATTAAATCGCCACATTCAATGTGAGTATTGAATGGTTTTGTTGGACTGTTAACGTCTAATTCACCGCCCAATGCCCAGAGCCCACAAACAAATCTGTGCCAGGCCAATGTAGCCCATTCAGAGGTTTTTTCCCCGCCGCATTGGGGATTGTAATTTAGCATTTTGCTATAAATGGAGGGCTGCAATGCCCAGAATGCAAAAGAAAAGGCACTGCTATATGGGCCACAACCACAGGACATGGCCCTAGTGGAGAGGCCAGTTAATACCCAGGTAATTGAGAATATTCTGTCTTGCCTTTGGGGCAGATTTACTATTAAGACCTGGAATTTTTTTTTAAAACTGCTTAGTTGAAGCGAAATCAAAGTTGTGCTTACATTGTGCAGTTGCTGCTCTTGGTGATCTCACTAACCATAGTCCATGAAACGCATCCCGCCATCTATATATACAGAGATCAAGAGCCTCCCCGTGCCACACAGGGCTAGGTCATCGGAAATTTGAGACCATCGTTAATGACTGCATTTTCTTGCCTTTAAATTCACAAGAAAGGGTGATCTAGTAATCGGAATATCGTTTATGATCCACCAATCCTCTAAATAAAATACTGCACGATTTAGATAGACTACAAATGTTACCAATATACCCTTTGATCTCGATAAATATTTGCCGCTTCGGAACTGGTTCAACTGCATGAATACAAAACTATGGGCCTCTTTACAAGTGTGCTGGTCCAGAAACAATTACCTGTTTCTGGACCGGCACACTACGGGTTTGCCTGCCGCAGCCGCTGGACCCGACAGGTCTGACCTTGCCGGGCACAGCGGCCAGGGTAGACGAGCTGTCACGGAAGCACCGGCATCGTTAACATCCGATAGGACTCTATGAGAATGGGGACTTAAAAATGCCTGCGCCTGACTTCCCGGACTGCCGAGGTTGTAATCTCCCAGTGTTACCGGGAAGTCAGGCACCAGTAATTCATTCCAAGTCCGGCGGAAACCCGCCAGTAGTAGCGGCAGGGTTACCGCCGTACTTGGAATGAGGCCCTATGTATCAGTGCAAATGTATTAAATATAGGCAACACCTCAGAGTGAAGTTGCTGGGAATATGCCAGAGCAAACTGAATTAGAAAAACATAAATAAGAAAAATATTGCTGTTTATGCATGTGCAACACAAACAATTGCTCCCTAACACTTGAGTAGCGGGTGCCATTAGGTATAGTCGGGGATCTTTAAGCACTGTCTGAATGCCACAATCAATAATTTCAATAAATAAATAAAATTAATAACATGTATTACCTGCACAAAACAGGCCAGTGGCTGTTCACTCTACACATTGAATATGCATCAGTAAAACAGAGGGCCTCATCACGATACTGGCGGTAGCTGCGCCGGCATCATTTTTTTCCCGGCGCCCCCGAATGGGCAATTACAGGATCATTATGGCCTTGCCGGACCCGGTAATTGCCCATTTGCGGGCGCCGGAAAAAATGCTCCCCATTCCGATTTGAGCCCTATAGGCTCAATGGGAATGGGGAGGTCGGATGCGTACATCCGGCATGCTCTTCTCATGGGTGCCGGTACACCTGCCAAGTCAGAACTCGTAGTTTGCCGGTCCGGTAACAATGGTACCGGTAGTTTACCGGTACCATTGTTAACGGACCGGCAAACGTATAATGAGTCCCAGTGTATCGATCTTTTTAAATACCAGTTTGGTTTGGTGGCTTGCAACAAGTATTTCGAACACTCTGTTAAGGCCCTAGATGTCCCATTTTGTAAATGCATGATGAGTTCTTAATTTGAGTTGGGGATCTCCTGTCTTAGAAGATCTGCCCATGCCGCCCTGCAGGTAGTCCAAGTGCTTTGCAGCTGGGGTTTGAGACAGAATGAACGATGACTGGCAGGTCAGCAAGCTGACCGCAATCAGTGCCGCTTAGTGAAGAAGGGTTGGCTGTGTTTGGGCAGCAGTGGCAGAAAGCAGAGTTATTTATCTCTGAGATACTATATCTCTGCCTACACTCTGCAGGAGCAGATGGAAACTGGATTACTGGGCCGAAATCCAGACCTAGCACTAGAGTAGCAGCCAGTCTGGCCTCAATAAGCATAGGTGGCAGATCCGTGCGACCTGACCTCTGACACATCTTCATGACATCTTCATCTCGACAGCTGTGGGTCGTCTCATTAAAAGAGGCAGCAGTGACTGGTTGTTTCAACAGTAGCAGAATACAGTGGGGGGGTTGCTTTTATGGTCTCTGTCAGCAAAGAAATAGAGACTCTCTTCAACTGATGTCACCCGTAGCCTTTTAGTTCAAAAGACCCTGATGTCAACTATTCTTCTAGAATTCTCAATATCTCGTTTCTTGACATAATATGCCTATGTTTGTTAGGATTTTCATATCCCAGAGCGAGTGGAAGAACAGTTGGAGGCAACTAGAGTGTCACTGATGTTAGGCTGGTGTTACAGATGGCCTCAAGAACACACCGACTCCCACAGACGGTCAAGGGTTTCAATTCCGCAAAGGTGCCCAATGGTCATCCCTCTCGCTCTAATCTAGGGAGGAGTAGTCCGACCCTAACCCAGGTGTCCCTTGACCCCTGACTGATGCCAGAGATTGGTAATCTCCTACTATCCACAAGCTGTCTACCTTCGGGTGATGAACTAAAGGCCTCATCTATCTAAGCTTCCTCAGGGAACAATCTAAGGGTTCCTATCCAGTGATTTCCCTAAAGGAATGACTTGACCCCCTCTGATCCTCTCCACACCACTACTACTGCCACACCGTCTCCCTCAATCACCCCCCTTTACTTTCCCATTCACCTTCTCACTCACTCCCTACTCTCTCCTACTACTGAACTCGCTTACACGCTTAATCACTTCCAGTACCACTTCCTCTCATCAACCAATACCTCACCTTGCTCGCCACCTGAATAGTTAGAGGCGTAGCCAAGATTTTCTAACAAGTGGAGCCTGAAGTTAATGTAGTTGGGCCCACCTCAGTGGTATTAACATCTTTGAATAACTAGGTTGCCTTTAAGAGGTAAGCATTTTAATTGTTAGCTCGGTGGTTATATTAATGGCTTAATCTTCCCGCTTGTTGCTTAGGAACACTTCTTGGCCTTTTGTTCTCTGTTGCCATTTTCACAGACAAATTCAGAGAGAAAAAGAAAGGCAATGGGAATGCTTGAGCTAAAGTCTTATGCGGATCAGTCCTGGCCTGCCCAAAAAGGAGTGTTTTGGCAGAGAGAGAGAGAAAGAGAGAGAGAGAAGAGAGAGAGAGAGAGAGAGAGAGAGAGAGAGAGAGAGAGAGAGAGAGAGATCAGATCCACACCTCAATAAGTAGCTCCAGATGTGCTTTAGCCCAATGTAAGTGTAGGCCTTCTCCTGAACCATTGACCGAGGCACTACATTACCCCAACCAATCGCAGGACCTTGCCCTCCCACACCTCCCACCTCAGATTGTGGCATGTCCTATTTGCTGTGAATATGCCGTAATGTAACTTGATAATTTGCTTAATCAGATCTGTGACTACGCCCTGTGAGTGTCCTATGCTCTGTGGTCTTAGCCCACCTTCCCCATAACTTGACATTGAAGTGGCTTTATCAACAGAACAGATGGCAGCAATTTGGCACCATACAAAAGCATAGTAAGATAACTTAATACACCATTTTACACACCGCTTCCCTTCCATGTCTCCCTTCATGGTAGACACTTCATATTTCTTTTTGTCTGTCTGTGAAAAATCACTTTACCAGCGCTCTATTGTTTGAGCTTTGGGCAGTGCATTGCAATTGCTGTGGTGGGATCGGCATCCTTTCTTAAGGAAGATTTCATGTTATTGGAGGCCGTTGGAATCATTTCCTGTTTTTCTATGTTTTACTATTTCAAACCGCTGGTAAAACAATACAGTAGTGTTAAGTAGCAAATGACAAGTTGCTCCACCTCCTCACCAGTCCGAGAGGGATGCCTCGCACTCTTGCCGTAATTCTCTTTTTCTTTGCAACTATTTACTTGTATCCCGTTGAAGATGCATTGCCCGCTACACGATCATTTTATAAAAACAGGTTTCTGATACCTACCCGTTTTGCTTTTTTGATTTTCAAGTCTTAAGATAGATTTTTATTTCATTTGCAGTTGTGTAACATGATGGCATGATCACTGCTATTGTAATTACATCCTTTCCACACGTTTCCTTCCTTGCCCTCTTCCTCTCATATCAGTTGATTTGATTTCTCTCCGACAAATCCAAAATGTCAATCGCAGTTATAAAACATTTTGAGCTTTTGGGGTTGGACTCAAATTCTATGAACTAGGTATCGTTTTTAAAGGAATTGGGGAAATGTTCTCCTGGTCATAAGAGTACATTTGAAATGAATTAATCCAATGCATCTCTCTTTGGGTTTGTATCTGGTTCACTGATGCCAGGCAGATGCTTTTTGACGCTGACCCACCTTTTTGCAAGGGCCCCTCGGGCAGCCATGTTTAGACTCCAGCCGGCGAGACGAGGTTATTCAGAGCACATCTTTGTATCCGATTCCAAATTGATGCAAGCTTAAAAAGGTAGCAACAGATACTAATGGATTTTTAAAAAAAAACTATATCCTAACTTGCACATTCAATCAACGTGTCTATGATCTCAGCAGGCAACTCAAAACAGAAGCTAATTTATGGAAAAATATGTGTTCCTAATCACAGCTTGGCCCTGTAGGGATCCTAAAAACACGGTGTGATCTTTGAATGCAGATGCTTTCATCTTGGAGTCCAGATTTGGTAGCGTGCTCAAGTTTCCCACCCAGCCCTCCTAGTGCCCTTCACAGAACCTGATTAAATGCCTGCTGCAGAAAGTCCGTAAATCTTCAAATTCAACATAAAAGGCTTGTGTCACATGTGCATGGCGTTCCCACTAATTAAACTGGAATATGCATGTGTTTTTTCACTTCAAGCGGCAAAAGCCAAGCCCAGTGTGCCATCTGAACATGTAATGAATTCAACCTTGGTTCCGTTTGATTTTTTTCCACGAAATAATTTCATCCGCCTGAACAGTTCCTCTTCATCAATAATGAGTTATTTGCTGATCACTTGGCGCCTGGCCTTACTTGCATTCCGCGGCATATCTAATTTCCTGTTTCCGCTGCATAACTTTTACATAGATTGCACATTTAAAAATATTTTAAAAGATTGGGAGAGGAGTTCAAATTTTAAATTTCCAAATGTTTTAGGACCTATTTCTTTTGGTGCCAGAATGGAAATGAAACATATTAGCGTCAATTTCTGATGCGACCATCCATAAAACCATAAAATGTGTAATTTTTTAATGTGCCGCGATATTTTGGAGACGTCAGTAAAAAAAGGCAGCAAATGCAATAACTGGAGCATGGCTAAAATACTATAATTAGTCTGATCGACAAATCCATGTCAATTTCTTATGCACTGACAATAGCAGTGGCCCAAAGTGACACACATTTTTATGAAAGAACCTCCAGCCTAGCATAATAACAACAAGCTACCTATAACTGTTGTCTTAAGCATAAATGCTGCAAACGTTGGAAGGGAGGGGGTCATTTATCACTATCTTGTCACATGCGTGCCACTCAAATCTCCCCGTACTTTCATCTCAACATACCAATCTACTCTATCGACGGATATTTTCTGCATTCGAATAACTGGCCAACCCCTGGTGGGCTGTGGAATAATAATCATTTGTTGTTTATATGGCGTTTTACCCAAAGCTCGCTTTACATTACAATTATTATTAGGCAATCAAAATGGCATGTAGCATGGCATTGATGATTTCGTCCCGAGACGTGATGTTTCTGGATGCCCAGTAGGATGTTTGTGTCGCGGGGCAGCTTTTGAAAGAGTAGATGGATTGTTACTAGAAGTTTGTGGAGATATTACGGGTCAGGCAAGAGGAGGTCTTTAAGTGCTTCCCTGAAGCTATAGGCAGTAAAATGGCTCAGCAAGTTAGGCATTCGCCCTGGCCATCCGTGTTCAGCCTGCACGAGAAATGGAGTACCATGAATAATACCTTTTTATTGCAATACTTGGAAAGAGAGGAATCTGGAAGGACGCATTGTATAGATTGTGACCTGCTTCATATTATGCTTATGGAGGAGATGTCAAGGGGCCCAGGAAGGTTATTTATGGAGAGGATTTTTATGGCGAGGATTTTGGAGGGGTTGATTATGATCTAAAACAAACACTTACCATTTAGGATAGGAGATAACTTAGTTCTGAAAAATAGTCTAAGCCATTGGGAAAATAGAACTATCTCCCCAAAAATATGAACTCAGTTCTAGCACACTGTTTTTAAACTAATGCTCCAATGGGAACATCTTGCGCTGCAGTAATCTGCTGTGCCGGCAGGTTATTAGTTTGAAAGCTGCAACTTAATGGATTCGGCCATGTCTATTTTGATGTTTCGAGTTGCAAATGTGAGGAGTGCCTATCTGTACACCGAAAGGTATATGCATGTCATTTGTCCTATGAGTAAATACAATCCGAGCACTGGGATTGAAATGACCTTTTTTTTGTTCTTGATACTTCTGTTGCCCTGTGGGGGTTCCACATTTCCAATGCTTCCAAATGCAAGCGTCCTCCCCATGGACGATCTAGGGCAGGGTTGGCCAATTCCAGGCCTCGAAGGCCAGAAGGAAACCTATTGGATTTGCAGGATGCCTCTGATTAATATTCATGAGAGAAATGTGCATGCAATGATTCCAAATGTATGGACATTTGTTCTCATACATATTGAGAGATATCCTGAAAACCTGTCGGGGTTCCGGGGCTTGAGGCCTGGAGTTGGACAAGCCTGATCCAGGGAGAGTAATTATCAATGCAAGGACTAATTGCATAGATTGATTTAGCATTGTCAGGGGAGCAATTCTGAATGAGGGGTGGGATGAGTCTTTTGTGTTAAATGTGTTACCAAAATGTTTATAGATTTACCACCTCATGGTGCCACTTCGTCTACGGACGGCTTTTCCCTGTGCAACCACCATCTTCATCCACCCAGTCTAAGGACATCAGAAACATCGGGGGGAAATCTTATAGGAAACGGGTCCTCCTTCCACCTGCAGAGCTTCAGAATGACTAAAGTAAATTGAGGTCCCTAGAAAGATGCTTTGCGTTATGTTTAAGGATCCGTGGTGATAATCGGTCTGTTTCTTATGCAATAGAATCAGTGTTGCTGTTTTGAGATGAATGACACTTTCTTTGAAAGCTTAATGACGATGATTAGAACATTAAAGTAAGACGTGTCGTGTTCGAAGCACACAATCCAGCTTTATAGTGTTGCAAATTCATTTCATGGCTAGAGGAGCACCACAAGAGGGCCCTTAGTAATGAGGAGTGGATCATTGCAAGGGTTCCACCTTCTGCCTCTCCTGTGGCATTTGCAGTGGTCTCCTTTATGGGGTCCTGCGATTTCCAAGCTGAAGAGCACTGCCATCAGGGCTCTAGCTTCCATACCTCCACAGCCCAGACTGGCTCCAGAATCCCAAAGCTTGACTCTTAAGATATTGGCCTGGGGAAATACCTACTGCACGCTGGTGTGTACTAGTAACCTGGACATGGACAAGTCCTGCTAAGGACATGGGTAGTTCTGTATGTAATGCACAAGGAGTGGATTTGGCTGAAAGAAATGTCGGTGCCACCCTGTATGGAAGCAGTCGTGCATTGTGCAAACAATGTCCCCACAAGTCACTCTTCTAGTGTTTGGTTAGTGTAGCTGTGTCATATTGGTGTTATCAAAGGTTCTCTGTGGAAAAGAAATAATGGTCAGTACTGAGTATGCACACGTTGAAATCAATGGCCCTCATTACGGGGTTGGTGGTAATACTCAGCGGTAGGCAGCGCGTTACCGGCAACCCTGTAACACTGTTACCACTTCCTGACATCCCGCTGCTACCAGGATCTCACAGGCACCAGTACGGTTGATTCCCATTCCCATGGAGACCTGAAGCACCGGCACCGTTCAGCGCGGGGCTGGTGCTTCAGTGAAAAACAGGCCAGTAAGGTCCTGAAATGTCAGCAGGTCAGGCCTGCCGGGAGTACCGTGCCCCTTCCGGCAGACTCATGGTTTGGAGGTCTCGAAAGGGTGACAGTACTTTGCTACCGGCACCTTTGTTTCTGGACCGCCAACCTTATAATGAGGCCCCTTGTCATTCACTGCTTCTCTCCAGAAGGGAAGAGAACATATTCATCAGTGAGGAAACGAACATATGATTACACAAAATGTTTACTCCATGAAACAAATCCAGGAAAACCTTTTATCTGTGGTTGTTTTTCCTTCCATTTGTGTTGGGGCTACACTTGGCTTCTAAAGCTCTCATGCGTTTTAGATGCATCCGTTTTTCAAGCATTGGGCTCATGAAAATCCCTAATTTTTCCCCATTAGCCATGCATCTCTTCGGTCTGAACTGGCAGCTGCAGCAAACGGAAAATGACACTTTTGAGAACGGAAAAGTGAACGCCGATGTAATACCAACGAATACATTTTCATCACCGTCTGGCGACAATGGTAAGAGATCAATTACGTTACCTTTTCTGATGCTTCACTCTTGCTCTTTTATTCAGACATTATCTTGTAATTGCAGCCCTCTATCCCTTACCCAATACACCTTCAAGGCATTAGGGACACCCCACATTCACTGAAGGGAAAGGGAGTTCCCCCCCATAATGGTGCTCTGACGGACCTCTCTTCTGAAAAGTCCCATATTCTGTGTTTAATCTCCCACATTCTTTACCCAGTATTCATTCACGTGGCCTGTGAGGAGACCTACGTTGGATGCACAGCAGTGAGCAGGATTGCACAGAGTCATGTATTGATGTATTGGGCAACAGAAATGGGACGGAAACAAACTAAGGGCCCTTTATGTCACACGTGGTGTGATGTCGTCTCACCTCCTCCAGTGTTGTTGCCGAGTCCCTTTTCTATGTCCTCGTTCATTGGGAAGGACAGTCTGCCAGGTTCAGTCTCCTGAACCAATCCTTGCTACAATCCCTGTATCGCAGTCTGGGTTAGGCTGGTCCAAAAGTTGCCGCCACCCTTCAATGGCACTTGACCCTTTCTCTATTCTGGGATTCCTTTCACATCAAATCTTAGTGTCTTATCGCTGCCAGCTGAACTACTCCTCTTCTGACCTCCTTCTTGGGTCTTGCTGCTAGCACCTCCTCAACCTGCCGTGAGCATACCTGACCTCATACTTTCCTGATTTTTGTAACTAAGGGGTTGCATTCCGTCTTCTCGTCAGCTGTCCCCTTTCCTCTGGTACTGCCACCTCCTAATCTGAACGTACCCACCTCCCGCATTTCTTAACCACCCCTCCAATCTCTCTCTAGCACGGTCTTATTGCTCCCAAAAAACATTCTCCAACAATCCACACTGCCTGGCTGTTCAGTGCTTTTATAGTGTGCTCCCTCCTCCCCCTGGGTGTAGTTTTCTAGTGAGGTCTGCCCCTGTGACGGGGGAATCTAGCGGGAGCTGCGATTGGCTGCTCTACCTCTGAGCCCGTGAGGCTGCTGTAGGCTCCAGGGATAGTCCAAATCCATAATTAGCCCATCCACTCCTTTGGATATTACTCCTTCTCCACTGACCTTCCCAGGTTCTGCAGCGCTGTGCTGAGCTGAGCTATTTAGGGATGTTGTTGAAACCTTTCTTCGGGCAATGAACTCTCCGTGTTTGTGAAGTGGTGAACTCTCAATGTATCGGCAGAACGCCTAGAGAAGACTTCTTTGATGCACCTGGTGAAGATGTAACCGATTCTAAACACTTCCTTCAACAATTTCAACAAAGGAAGAGAAACCCTTTATTAAGAGTAACACTTCCTTTCATATAAGTTATAGCTTTGGATCTGCCTAGGGAGAGCTGCAGGGTGTGCTAGTGTTAACCTTCAAGGTCGAACAAAGTGTTTGTGCCGGGTCAACGTTGTGGGTGAAATGGACAACTCTACATAAAGTGGGGTAGAGGGTGATTGACAGCCGACGTGGAATGAGTGCTGGGGCAGGAGCAGCATCTTTGCTATTTGCCACCAGCTGGCCCTACTTCTCATATTGGTATTTGTTTCTATTTCCCCATGTACTGCACTGCCCCCACCCCCTCCCACTCTGCACGTTTCCTCGTCCCCCTTCCCCTGCACTTGTGCGATTTGAATGACACTTGGCCTAGTATGATCGTTGTCTCTGTCTTCCCTCTGTTCCGCCCCCCCCTATGCCTCGTTGCGCCTTGAAACACTTGTGTATAGGCGCGGTATAAATGCCTTATCATATCATATTTTCTCTTTGGGCCAGTGGGAATAAATTCCTGGTTGACCTCATACCCATTCCTAAATAGCATCTCTATATGAACCGAATATATACCCCTTTTCATTTCGAGCTAGTGCCCCCTAATTGTCTCACCTAGGTGTCCACATTTTGAGATCTTCCTGTGTTGAAACAACATGGCACTTGGACAATGTAAGGCTCGTTTGCTTCGCACCCTTCAAACACTGTTT
Organism: Ambystoma mexicanum; assembly: GCF_040938575.1. Taxonomy (NCBI): domain Eukaryota; kingdom Metazoa; phylum Chordata; class Amphibia; order Caudata; family Ambystomatidae; genus Ambystoma; species Ambystoma mexicanum. Next base: position 966,018,852 of record NC_090937.1, read on the forward strand.
TATATTTCCATTGAGCTGACGCTTAACGAGCATCACGTGCTTATCTGTAACATTATTGGCCTTTTGCTCGATAATGTTTACAGTATTTCAAGTTTAATGCAATGTGTGATAGTTTAATTAGAAGCCCTATTGATTCTTTCAATAAAGTATGTTTCCAAGAAGGGGTTTCATTTCAAGTGCTTGCGCGGCATTTGCAGTTTACCAGCAGTGTGAAGTCAGGGCGCGTGGCTATTTGCGGACCGATCTTTAGGTCGTCATAGCAGAAAGGTTATTCCATGCCATGAGGTGGTGCGCTATTGATCGCCTATAAATGGTTCACCTTGCTTCCGGACATTCGGATTAGTGCAGCCTGTGAAAGGCGGCGCACTGTCGACTACACTATGCACATTCTGGGATTTGCCTAAGTGGATATTCTCTTTGCATAATCAGCAGGCAATCCAATGCTGTCAGTCCAGCGGCAAAGCTTTAACCTGGGCGCAGGCAAAGCCTTTGGTTGCCTTGACCGCCTTCCCAGCAGCTCCTGTGCCAAGGTTGTCTTGGGAGGATAGCTCACGGGCAACGCACTCGCCTTGGAAGCAAGACAGATGTGGTGGGAGGCTCAACTGTGCCTGTGAGTTTCTTTACTCCGTCTCCTCAACTATATTGCACAATGGCTTGCGAGTCTTGGCTTGATGGACTGTAATATTGAAAGACAGGGGAGTTGCTAGGTCTGGAAAAGACCCGGGGCTAAGCTGCTGTCGGAACTGTTGGGACTGGGGGCTAGCTGGTCTTTTGGCTGTAGCTCCTGAGATTCTATCCAGGGCTTCAACCAAAAGATCAGGGGCTATAGCCCCCTTAGCCCCCCCCAGCAACGCCCCTGTTGAAAGATCTCCCTAGGATTGACCTAGTTTGGATTAGGAGCGAGCGATGTTAGAAAATGAGTCCTGAGTAGAAAATCCGTCCAACAGTGCCAACCTCTTTTCTGCACAAAATGTATTGCTTGCCATTGTTTATCAAAAATGACTGGCCTTCCGATCGCCCACTGGTTACAGAAGGAGGGTGTTGCTGCTAAAGTAACATTTCTGACCAATCCATACACCCTTTTGCTTCTTTCCTGCGCTCTGGGGAGCACCATTCAGAGCAGGGCTGGCATGCCATCTTTGGCGTGCATGTGAGGTCATCTAGCCGCTCGTGCACACTACTACTAGCTTTCACCTCAGAATGTGGCCCATCGAGCCGTCGGTGCAGCCACCCTTGGACGGCCTTGCTTTGTTTCCTGCTGGCTGGAAACAAGGTCGAGCTGCAAAGCATTAAACAGGCCACATGCAGTGCACTTGGAGAGCGCTCTGCTGGAGCTCAGGCTACGATGCCGGACCCTATAATATAGGCTATAACCAGTCTGCCCCTTGAAAGGCTCTACCACATTTAGTAAAACCACAGAACATTTCTTAACATTGCATAATTATTCTAATTCGACCATGACAATGGTATTTTAGACCTTGGGTAATGGTATGCTCTGAATAAGCATTTTAGAATGATTGCCTCGTGATGTAGGCACAGTAACTTTATTAGACTCCCCACAGCCTCTTTGAGGAGGTATGGTGTGGACTTCTCATCTTCTTCCAGTGTTAATCACGGAAGGCCTCGGGCAATCCTCCCCACCCCTTCAAGTCCTTCCACAGAAGATCTCACTGTCAGGGATTTGTCTTCTCAGCCCGCCCTCACATTCTTTAAATGCCGATTGACTCAAGAAAACCAGGGTTTTGCTTTTGAGGTCTGCCTCTCAATGTTCTTACGCAGTGTGTCACGGGAGACCAGGGTTTTGCTTTTGTGGTCTGCCTCTCAATATTCTTACGCAGTGTGTCACGGGAGACCAGGGTTTTGCTTTTGAGGTCTGCCTCTCAATGTTCTTACTCAGTGTGTCACGGGAGACCAGGGTTTTGCTTTTGTGGTCTGCCTCTCAATGTTCTTACTCAGTGTGTCACGGGAGACCAGGGTTTGCTTTTGAGGTCTGCCTCTCAATGTTCTTATGCAGTGTGTCACGGGAGACCAGGGTTTTGCTTTTGTGGTCTGCCTCTCAATGTTCTTACTCAGTCTGTCACGGGAGACCAGGGTTTTGCTTTTCAAGTCTCTTTCAATGTTTTACTCTTACTGACACGGGTTATGGAGAGTTTGCGTGCACGGCATTTCCTTCTCTTAGCCTCTGTGGGATGCTCTCCTCACACCCTTCCTCCCCTATTGGGAAGCTGCTTATCTCTTGTCCCGTTTTGAGCACACAACACGGGCTAACAACTCACTGCTGCCGCCACCGGCCGTAGGAACATCTTGTTCATCTTGTCGCCCGCGCTCTCTCTCTTCATTTGCCAGCGCCACACTCCTCAGTACGCCCACACCAAGGGCTCCTCTTCTACCGGCCCCTGCCGCCAGAAACAAAAGAAAAGCACCCATCAGTTCCGGACTCCCTGTATCACGCCCTGCGGCACCTATCAATCATTATTTCCCCCACTGTTCGCTCTCATTGTTTCCTGTGCTGCCTTTGCCCCTTCTCGTTCCGTGTGGATTCTTCCTGCTTCCTCACACCTCCATGTGTGTGTAGACCGGTCTGCAGTCAGTGTTGTCAGCAGCACAGATCCTCCATGCAGTGGGTTCCAAGTGAGCATGCACACTTCTGTGGTCCATAGAAACCTGTGGATAGTGAGATTTTCGCATTATAAAAACATTTATTTTTTATCTTGAATATGTTTCTGAAAAATGTTTTGTTCACTGGAGTAGCAGTGTTTAATGGTGTATGGTGTTGTATGATGCAACACGGTTCATTTGATTTTGTAGGTTTAATCACAAGGAAGTCCCCCACAGCCAACCTCATACAACCGGCATCATCTTCTCGTGTGGTTCTGAATCTAGGTTCCAGAACCACACAAAAAGAACACTCTCAATTGGAACTATGTACAGAGCAATGAAATTCTACATTATAACATATGGGGGGGTTGATGAATGGTTCATTTATCGAAAACTGTTTTCATTTAACAGAAGATGAGAATTGAAGAGGATCCAAATACATTACGCTTTTCTGTGGTGCACACTTTGTAGTGGGAGTTTTAAAAAAGGATGATGCAAATGAGGATTTTACGTTTGGGTGAATTTTTATTCCCACAGTGTAAGATCAGAAATAATACAAATATTGAATGTCCTTGGCTGCTTATATGTTTGTGTTTTAACCTTCAGGTAAATTTCCACAAGAGAACAATACCATCGACTCTGGGGAGCTTGACATTGGCCGGAGGGCAGTACAGGAAGTGCCGCCAGGGGTATTCTGGAGATCCCAACTCTTTATTGATCAGCCCCAGTTTCTGAAATTCAACATCTCACTTCAGAAGGATGCACTAGTTGGCGTCTATGGTCGTAAAGGATTACCGCCTTCGCATACCCAGGTAGGATGGGATTTTCCAAGCACTAAGCGGTATCTTTTGAAAGAAATACTATGCCACTCTAAAATATCCGGTAGTTACATTTCTGTGTTGTAAAATGTGCAGGGACCCAAAAGGGGTGGCTTTAACCTTCAGCCTTGCAGGTTTAGCATTGATCAATTACCTCTGGCAAATGTTTTATCACAACCCCAAAGGATTGGTAAACCCAGAGTGCTATATTATGTGTTGCTTTTCTAAAGTTAACCTATTTCTTTTCTGCACAGGTCTATGTGCTATGGGCGAAGATGAGATCAAGGTCAGAGAGAAGCTGATGAAGTTATTGATTTATTGCTTTAATTATGGAGAACGCTAGTACCATTTACCACAATTCCTTTGCCCTTGTCCACCTACGGACAGTAGCATCATAAGGGAAAACGTCCAATAAAGACATCACAAACAGATATCGAACAACATCTGGTAGAACTATAGGGAAACCCATGAAATAAGAGACACAATGATGATGGCAAGGAGTAAGGGTAGGCAGAATTCTCATTTCTGTGATAATTCCCCTCAACCTTAGAGACCCCCAGCTCATTTGCTGGACTTAAGACTTTTTAACTTTTAACCTTTTTTGCACTCTTCATGTGGTTTGACCTAATTTGGAATTTGTGTTTTCACTGTTTTTGGAGTCTGACAAACTCCATAGGCATCTGCTTTTTGTGTGGCGACACACAGCACTTTCAGTGCAGTGCCACTGAGAAATCCTTTAGATTTCTCATACGGTTTAAGTACCTTTTCTTGTGTGAACTACAGTACCCAAGAATAGTAAAGTGAAATTGACTTTACTTACCTTTTTTTGTTTGTTGGTCCAACACACACCATCTTATGTGGAGTGCTGGGGGTTACCTAGTAGCCCCTTATCATACATTCCTATCTAACCATTTTTGTTACCCTCACTACTTCTAATGGCTGGTGGCAGTGGTTTGCTTTTTCCTACCATTGTGCTTTTCTGCCGCAGGCTGAACCCTCAGCTGCAGTACCGCACCCATAGATAACCATCTTGTCAAAATGGCCCCTGTCTTCATTTTTTCACAATTTTCTGTTTGTGAGGTCTTTCGTAGGTTTTACTCTGTGTGTTGAAAGGTTTGTGCTGTTATTTGTCTTGCCTTTGGCGGGCTTCAGCCCTGAAGCCTGCACCTGGCTCCAGTGTATCTGGAAGGACAGGATGTGAGGGAGGGTCCCAAAACTCCCCTGTTCTTTGTCTCTAGGAATGCCTGAATGCAACTAGTCCTGATTGGCTGGCTGTCCTTTCTGGAGAGCCACCCTGCTGTGTGATGTACAGCCTAGGCTGTACATGAATGGGAGAAACCTGCTTAAAAGGCGAGGCTTTTGGGACTACAGGCAGGCTCGACAACTGGGAGAAACACCTGACGAAGAAACCGGGAACAAAGCTTGCTGCAACCTCCTGCACCTTTGAATTGCCTGGTGAAGCCCTGCTGCTGGGCTGAACTCTGTTATCTCCCTGACAGAGAAGCTCCGGACAGAACAACTTCTCTGCTTGGGTTAGTGGGACCAACTAACCCCAAGACGAACTCCACTGGACCACTATCCCCAACATGGTGTGCCTCTCCAAGCCCAATACCAGTGGTCGAGTGTCTGTAGTCGAGTGAAATGTCTACCACTGTAACTTATCCAGCTAGAAGCTCCAACCGGTATCCGTGATCCGCATCAGTGCTGCTTGGTAATCGCTGAACCCGCCTCTACAGCTCACATGTACTGCTCTTGAGATAGGCATGGCTGCTCAGTCACACTATCAACTTGTGTAGTACAGGCCTATACCAAAAGGTGGGTTACCTAATACCAATCAGATAAGTGTATAGTCTCACACAGTGTGACTGCACCATTTTTTACCTAACAGTTGATGCATGTGAAATGAACAAAATATTGGTTAATTTAGTGTGTTCCTTTTAGATCTCAAAGTTCTACTAAAAGACTGAATCACTTAACCCTAGTCCTTATTTCCTGCAGCGGAGTGTCTTGTGCTAAGGAACGGCCTCTGCTCTCTAGCCCTTTAAATTGAGCGCACACTTTTTAGCACCGCAGTTCCCCTTCCCTTCAGTGATTGGTCTTAAATATTCGTTATTTTTGCTAAACGCAATGGTTGTGTGAATGTTTCTATAATACTGGGAGGAGGATATTTGTAAATGCCACTAAAACCCTATAATACATAATACTGATTTGACATGAAATATAGGCCCATGTAATTGTTTTTTCCTATTGGCTAAAATCCATAAAATGGGCATTTCGGTCAATTGTAGAATTAAATGGCCATCCACTTTGTGGAGTGTCCATGGCACAACATGTGATTAGATGTAGCCCATGCAATACCAAACTCGTATCAATCTATGGCAGCCCATAAAGGTTTGCCTCTCACCACAGTCCATTCATCCTCTAAACCCAAGTGGCATTCATATTACAAAGTGCATAGAAATAAATGGAAGTCCCACCTCCACAGAAACAGCAGACAAATGCAGACCAGAGAGGGGGTGTAATATTGGGGTTAGGAAGATGCCAAGGGTGGGGGCAGAAGTGTAGTGGGTGGATGGTAGGGTGGGCCAAGGAAAGGAAAGTACGGCCATGAATGCGTGAAATGTGGATGCGTGTGCCTGGATGCTGCAGTTCCTTCAACTATGTGTGTGTTTGTGTATATGAACAAACTGCACCATCCAGGCACACCCATCCCCATTTCACACATCCATGTCCTTGCATTCAATCCCTACGCACACCATCCTACCATATGTGTTTATACATATATACGGTTTTAAGATCTAGTAAGCAGAGTTGACTTTCCCGGATTCCTTGCACATGGCAGGCTTCTTGTAGAACCAGGGTTTCCTCATTGCTTCATCCTGGGAGGAAATAATTGACAGCCGTTTGCCATTCAGAAGCAATCAATGTGTGGCTGAAGGTCTTCTGTGACCCTTTCGAAAAATGTCAGTCATATTGCTACAGGGGGATCAATAAGTTCATTTAGAGAGGCTTTCAGAAATAACAAAGGGTGTTGATGGCTTAAAGCAAAAGCAAATGAGGGGTGAGGTGGACCTTGTGTGCTCCAAAATGGCGATTGGATTTGTCTTCATTAGCACAAAAAAACAGGTTGCATCAAGTCTCCGGAAGGATACAGAGAGCGAGAGTTGAGAAAACGTGTGTGTGTATATATAAATACTAAACCCAATTATCAGCTGTTAGTAAGATTTTTATAATTATGATAAATATTTCTGACCTGTATCAACCCCAGAACCTTTTTCTTGGACTTGGTAACTATTTTACCTTGTCGCTAGGTGAAGGGGAATCTTGTTCTTCTCTCATCTAGTCTTTTACTCTTTTTATATGTATGGGTGGCCTTTTTATGTCTCTCCATAATGTAATGTTGGAGTTATAGTTTCCTATAACTTTTGGGCGTAGGCTGTGTTGTACACTTCTCTTTCCTATACTTGGGTGAACTACAGTTCACAAGTAGTAAAGAGGGATTTTCATCCCCTTTACACTTTGTAGAAGTGAGCCAGCACACCCCACCTTATGATGGAGTGCGTTGGGGAGAATTCTAATTTATGTGCCAATTCCCTTCACCCTTAGAGAGTCACCCAGCTCTTTTTCTGGACATTAGGACTTTTTACTTTCAACCCTGCAGTGAGTGAGACCTTTTTCTCACTCACTGATGTGTTTTTGAACTGATTTGGATTATGTGTTTCCTCTGTTTTTGGAGTTTGACAAACTCCATAGGCATCTACTTTTTGGATGGTGACATTCAGTGCAGTTCACAGAGAAATCCTTTAGATTTCTCATAAGATTTAAACACTTTATCTTGTGTGAGATACTGTTCCCAAGAATAGTAAAGTGAAAAAATAGACTTGACTTGCCTTTTCACTTTGTAGGTCCAGCATACCCCATCGTATGTGGAGTGCTCGGGGGGTCACCTAGTAGCCCCTTATCCTACATCCTTGTGTAACAATTATGTTACCCTCACTACTTTAAATGACTGGTGGCAGTGGTTTAATTTTTCCTACCATTGTGCTTTTCTACCACAGGCTGAACCATCAGCTGCAGTACAGCACCCATGGGTGACCATTTCGTCAAAATGGCCCGGTCGTCTTATGTTTGTGAGGTCTTTCTTGTGTTTTACTCTGTGAGTTGAGCCAGGTTCGAGCCCTTTGTTCATTTTGCCTTTGACGGGCTTCAGCCCTGAATCCCTCTTCTGGCTCCAGTGTGTATGGAAAGACCAGATGTAAGGGAGGGTTCCAAAACTCCCCTGTCCTTTGTCTCTAGGAATGCCTGAATGCAACCAGTCTTGATTGGCTGGCTGTCATTTCAGGACAGCCACCCTGCTGTGTGATTGACAGCCTAGGCTGTGCATGAATGGGAGAAACCTGCTTAAAAGGCAAGGGTTTTGGGAGTAGAGGCAGAGTCGACAACTGGGAGAAATACCAGATGAAGAAACCGTGAACAAAGCTTGCTGCATCCTCCTGGACCTTTGAATTGCCCAGTGAAGCCCTTTTTCGATTTGACAGAGAAGCTCCAGAAGGGATGACTTCTTCCCTTGGGCTAGTGGGACCAACTAACCCTGATGCAGACTCCACTGGACCATCTTCCCCCCCCTGGCTGTACTTCTTCACTGCTGCAAGAACCGAGTGCCAGGGGTCGAGAAATCTGTAGTTGAGTGCAACGTTGGAAATCTGTCTAGAAGCTCCAGGAGTCTCCTAAGGACCCTCCAGAAGCAGGACGACCAGAGCTCGAGTACCCTCACCAGCATGCAGGACCCAAGGAGTGCAGGAAGCCCAACCATATCCAAGATCTGCGACGGTGCTGTTAACGAAGCGTTGAAACCGCAAAGTGCTGCTGAACCAAAAAGAGCCTATAGCTGCCGACGACCTCCCAACTACCGCCACAGGAGCCCTCCAGACGTCTTCCCTCTGGTCCCCATGACTGAGCTTCAGGAACACGAGGTCTGCACTGTTGTAACAGGAAAGAATCTGGCTGGACCACTCTTCTTAAAATCAGAGGTACTGTTTAGACTTGGGGTACTTATCTCATTGTCGTTTTAGCTGTGCTTTTCTCAGTTGGGAATTGCATTGGCTTACCTTAGAGCTGATTCCAACTCTCCTTACACAGGCTTAACAGATTGTGGCCCTACAAGTGATTTCTTTTTAACAAATTCTCTAACTTTGTGCAAGACTTTGATTCTATGAAGTCTCTCCGCTCCATAGTCTGTTTCAAGTTGACATTGGCTGTCCTGGCTCCCTGCAGACACTTGTAGTCCATTGACTTTGATATTGTTTGTCCCTAATAGGTGGTAACTTGTTTTAGACTGTTATTGCTGGGAAAGGCTTGTCTAGAAGGCATTGGAAGATTTAAAGTGACCTCCCATACACTGAGAACCTGTGTAACCCTTTTCCTTCCTTAAACCTTTCCTTTCTCCAACCTCAGAATCTGCAAAGCATAACTAGAGAGATATATAATTGCCATTTCTGTCCTTGTGATTGAAGTCACCCCCGGATGTAGGAATTGTGTACGAAGCATATCCAAAGAGTATCCACTAACTTCTGCTGATTCTGAAAAGTAATTTTAAAGTATACTTACATTGTTACATGAATTGCCTTTTTAAAGAATGCTTATTTACATATGTTAAATAACTATTTATAACTGAAACATTGAGTGTAAGTGTTAGTTGGTTACTTGTATTTACTAATTTCATTGCTACAGCTCTACAGCTCACATTTACCCCTCTTGAGAAAGGCCTGGCTGCTCAGTCACTCTACCAACCTATGTAGTAAAGACCTATACCAAAAGGTGGGTTACCTAATACAAAGCAGATCAGTGTGTAGTCTCACACAGTGTGACTACATCAATTCTTAACTAACAGAGTGCTGGGGGGATACAAAATATCCCGTTTCTTACCTATCTGGTAACATTTTGTTACAATTGCGTGTTTTACATGATTGGCTGGTGGCAGTGGTTTTACCTTTATGACTTTGTCTTTATTACTCGCAGGTTGTTAATTCAGCCTCGGTAATGCACAGAAGGGCCACCATTTTGCTAAAATGGTGGACTCCTTTTTTTGCAATTTCTTTTGTGCTTGCGGTTTCTGTGATCTCCCCTGCCATTCTAGGTGGGAACAACCTCAGTGGAAGTCATTTGGATTTCCTGCCCAGGCTCCAGAGTGTCTGAGAAGGCAGGAAGCAAGGGAGGAGTCCAGAACTCTGCAGCCCTTTTGTCTTTCACCTTGCCTGAAAGGAACCAACACTCAGTGGGGGGGCTGGCTGTCCTGATTGGACAGCCACACCGCCCCTTGCTGTAAAATGCTGGGAGAGAATGCAGAAGTTGTCCTGAGGTTCCTGATACATACTCCGAGCCTCGAAGCTTCTGTAAAGTTGACCACTGGAGCTGAAACCAAAGAGGAAGATGAAGAGAAGACAGCTGTATAGATTTCCATCAACCTGAGAGCCTGCTGTGTAACTGAAGCCTGCTGTTACCCTTCCTTCTAACCAACCTGGGGATCCCACAAAGGACGACCCTGACACAGAGCCTGGTGAATGCCAGCAGTCTCAAGAAGACCTGCATTTTGAGCCTTCCCACGATGGGCTGTGACCTTGCTGTGCTGCAATACCCTGGGACCTCGAGCCATTACGTGGTGCATGGTTTTCCGAATGATGCTGAATCTTTGGTGGCATCTTTCTGGACCTCCAGAGACTTGATTTGAATCCTTGAAGTCCCCTCAGCAGAGTGCTGGACCAGATTAGCGTTGAGAATCTGACCAGCGATATATTCAGACTTCTCCTGGCTCCTGAAAAGGGCACTAAAGCCACAAAACCGCATCCGGCCATGAAGAAACTCTTGCCTGGAGTTTTCCCCGTTGATCCCTACTGCAAAATACCCTCAAGTGTCCTGTCTTCTGACTTCACGACAAGGAATTCATCAACAGGGTTTTTGGCTGCAGATCCTGAAGACGTCCTGCTGCAAACTCTTCTTCTGTGCTGAGGTACTGTGTTGGCTAGGGTATTACTTACCATACGCCTTTTGTGATTCCTGTGAAGCTATGGGGTGATTCATGAGATTGGGAGTCCTCTCATCCATTTCATCCAGGCCCAATGCTGGGATCCCTCTAGGGTGTCTTCTCAGAAGTCTCTGGACCCTAAATAAGTCTAAAGTGAACTACTTATTTGTTTTGAAGAGACTTCCTCAGGAACTCTGACCTTTCCTGCAACTTGACCCTATCTCAACCTGCCTACAGCTGGCCCTTGGACCACTAGTGTCCCTCTTCTGCCTCTGGGAGAACATTGTGCAATAGACAAGGAAAGAACTGGATAAGAAAAGGACTTCGTCTTGAAAATTATAATATGTGTTAAAAAGTTACTTACTTGTGAAGGAGTTGGTTGGTAACCGTCCCTCTGAAATGTGAACAGTTACAAAGGTTCTTACTATCCTTTGAATGTGTTTTGCCATTCTGAAAAGTATATATAAGGTTGTTTTTCTCACCTGTGAATTGGTTCCCCCACTTCCCAAAAGTAATGCTGTTGGCTTCACCTAACTATTTATTTCAGAATATAAGTGCATAAGTTTACCAACTGGTTCGTGCTTCCCCTGACCTGATGTATAGCCTGTCTAGAATAAGTCTGCCTTGGGTTTAACTTAAGTTGAATAGCTGTGTGCCATTCTTAAAATGTGTATTGTTTTTACTAACCTTGGTCTGCCTAGTACCATCCTTAAATAAGTTTGAGAGTTATTGCGTACCTGCATCTGTGTTCCACTGTTCTGAAAAGCAACTGTAATTGTTTATTACATTAGGTCTTACTCACCTGGTATAACTGACTGTTATCCTGAATGTAGTTGTAGGTTTAATCTGTTCCATGAATTTGTGTTCCACTATTCAGAAAAGTATCCTGGTAACAGGGTTGGTTTACTATGTGATTTCTTAACTGAGTGTCACTGCATAACTGACAGGGTCTACTACCCTTGAATTACTGTAAATCATGTATTTAGACTTTTCATATTTGAAAATTGGGGACTGCACTTCTAGTCTGCCATCTACACATCATAAATGTGCAATTCATGCAATATCTAAGTGTTTACTTAAATTGTGGTCCAGACAGGCGAGCTATATGAAATGATTAGCCCAAAAGGATTGATTAATTGCTGCATCCCCATTGAGCCATGTTTACCGTGGCCATTTTAAGTGCCTAGCAATGCAGAGCTTTGGTGATGCTATAGTCCCAAAGCTGTGTGCTATCATCAGAATGAACGCTATGATGACCAACTGTTTTGCTTGTTATGCCATTTTATAGACGGGTGGTCTATAAAATGGCATATTGAGTTAATTCCCAATTATATATCAACTGTAGTGCATGCATTAGTCACCTCCTCTGTTCTGCAAGTATTACAGTTCAGATAGGTTCATGCATGTTACTGCCAGCGCTAGGCACTTTAGCACTGAGAATGATTGTTCTTGATTAATGTTCTTGATTAATGAATGATGTGTCATATTAATGCATGATAGGTCTGTTATTTAATGGCATATGCTTTTTATATATTTTAACATTCAGAATTATGTGCTGTAAATGTTGCTTTTATGGAGTATCATCTCAGAAATATAGCTGATAGATTTCCCATCCTAAAATACCATCTCCACTTCGTAGTCCTTAATATAACGCAAAACACCATCTGCTAGAATCAGCGATTCTAGCAAAATGTTCATGGGTTGAGAATTCTGGAGACGTGTGTCTCATTGAATTCTTTCCTCAAATGATTCGATGTTTAAAGCAAAGAGTGTCACTGTGTAGCAGCACAGTACGGGGAATTACTCACTACCTCCAGAGCAAAGGGGGTTTGAACAACACCTTAAAGACCTTGTATCTAGAGCTAAAACCACATGTGGCCAACAACATCTAAAGTAAATAGGCAATCGCCAAGGCCAAATCCTTTGAATCCAGAATCTCGGAAGCCCAATCTAGCACTAAAGAAATATTTGCCATTTTTAGAGAGCTCGAGACACCCACTCCCGCCCCCCAGAAGTTCACCAAAGACAAAGACTGGTGTGGCGAAATACAAAAGGCCATGCAATCCAAACTTAGCCTCCTCAAAAACAAAATACTAGCCACTAAACAAGCCCTTCCAAACAAGCACATCCCAGTCCCACCGCCTGCCCCTGATCCCCCCCTTACCCTTCTCCTTCAAACCCATTCAGGAAGAAGACATCAAACCTTCTAACTGCAAAGGTGATGCATGCCCAGCCTCCATTATCAAAGACTGCACGGAAACACTAGCTCCCTTCCTAACAGCCTTTGTAAATGCCTCCTTTTCCACAGGGAAAGTCCCTGCCTCCCTCAAGGAAGCGTGGGTCCGCCCTCTTCTAAAAAAGCCATCGCTCGATCCCACCTCCCCCAACAACTACAGACCCATCACCACTGTCCCCTTCCTCCTTAAAATACTGGACAAAACAGCCTACCTGCAGGTCCAACACTTCATTGAAGAGAACAAACTCCTTGGACTCCGACAATCTGGCTTCCGCCCCAGACACGGAACTGAAACAGCCCTACTGGACCTGAAAAATCAGATGGACGATGCAAGAGACATGGGTAAACCAGCTCTTCTCCTATTCCTCGACCTCTCAGCGGCATTTGATCTCGTTGATCATAGCGTCCTATGCCACCATCTCTCCAACACCGCCAAATTCTCCCCTGAAGCCACAGCGTGGATCACCTCCTTCCTACAAGACAGAACCATGCAAGTTTTCTCGGACCTAGCCGCAGCTTCACCAACCATCATACTCTGCGGGGTGCCCCAAGGCTCCTGCCTCTCCCCCACGCTATACAACATCTTTATACGCCCCCTCTTCCTCATCCTCGACGCCATGGGCATCTCCTACACAAACTACGCCGACGACACACAGATCCTCCTCACTCTCACAGGTAACTATACCACTGACTCCCTGACCCTCAACAACCTCTACAACACCATCCAAGCCTGGATGGCAGATAACGGCCTATGCCTCAACTCCGACAAGACGGAACTCCTCCTGGTAGGTTATGCCGACACCCTAAAAAACCTAGATGCCCAATTCAGCCACTTCACCATTGACTCCATTAAAATTCAAGTTTCCGACTCTGTCAAAACTCTGGGAGTCTACCTGGATTCCAGCCTATCCATGGACAGACAAATCAACGCAATTTCCTCTGCAGCTGCATATCATGCCAAACGTATCAATGCAGTCAGACCCTTTCTCTCCAAAGAAAACTGCACCAACATAGCCAGAGCCATCACCGGCTCTAGCCTAGACTACTGTAACATACTCTTCCTAGGAACCTCCAATAAAAACTTAGAGAGATTACAAGTAATACAGAACAATGCACTCCGGGCAGCCCAAGGCATTGCAAAAAGAGAACACATCTCGGATGCCAGAAAACTAGCCCACTGGCTCCCAATAAAAGAAAGGATCTTATTCAAAGCCCTTACACTGACCCACAAGTGCATCCACCTCACTGCTCCTGCATACCTCTCTCAAAGGATACACCTCGTCTCCTCCACCAGGCCAACCAGATCGCTGTATACCAACATGCTCTCGGTGCCACGAGTAAAAAAAGCAAAAGCGGGCGGATCCAGCTTCCCTTATCTCGCGCCCTCTCACTGGAATGCCCTACCACCCACTATCCGTGGCGAGGCCTCCCTCACCACCTTCCGCAAAACGTTGAAGACCACCCTCTTCACTTAAGGCCAGACACACCAGCACGAATACCTCCATGTATCATGTATTATACGACCAAAGCGATATATGTAACATTCACAATGTGTCAACAACTTCTACCATGCCTGTAACATGTAACTAAGTTTAATGCAAGTAACAGCGCCCCAATGCCCCTGGGCTGCTTGCGCGCTATATAAATGTAAATAAATAAATAAATTCCAGGAAACCCAATCAAATGCCTTCTGTCCATCTTCTTCACTAATCATACGCCACTGCCACCCTATTTCCCCTTTGCTCACAGTCAAAAGTCTGGAAGCCCATAGCCGGGGCACAACACGCCACTTTTCAGACAAGCCTACATGCACCAAGACTGCTATGGTGGTGACTTGGCACAGTTTAAAACTTCTTAAAATGATATGTAATCAGAGTTTGTTTAGGAGGCAATACCCCATCCCAGTGTAACACCTCTTGTGAATAGTCTTGAGTACAAAGTTGGTGTGTCACGCACAGCGTGCAACAATCTTGTTGTAGATCTTGTCTCGCCTCTCCACTACTTTATTTGCTGCTTAGTAACGAATGGATCAATTTTCCAGGTCTCATACGCCTTTCTATCAAGAGCTCAAACAAAGTAAATTGTTGCATGTCATTGACAGGGAAGAACCAAATTAGCCTGAATTGATTATCCTGGTGAGCATCATAGATGCACACCCTATACAGACTGACAAAGGTCAGTGCTCATGGAGTGTGGATGCTGCACACAGAGGATAGTACTGTGCAGGGTCCTGCATCCTCTTACTCTCCCATCTCCCCAACCCCCGCAGAGCTTAACCAATCTGATGGGGAGTACGAGGACCCGGCCTTGCCCAAATGAATTTTGATGCGCCTCTACATCCCCTAAAATCTGCGGCCTTTCTTCCACCCGGCTTATTAGTGAATGATGGCCCACATGAAAGGCAACACTATTTTTAACTCTTAAGAGAATTCTTGGTGGTAAGTGCGTCATGATTTGCAAGGAAGACGACATGTTGCTAGTCATGCTACCCTGATGCACATCGTGTCATGAAAGTTTCACTAGCACATCCCTTCATGCCAAGTACATTGTAGTGTGGAGATGGTGCGCTACTGGCACTTCTGTAATCCACACCATTCTACCTTCTGCAAGGGGGTGGGTGTAAGCTTCTTCTGGAAGGTGCAGTGATCTCGGGAGGATAGCTCAGGAGCAATGGGCTTGACTTGGAAGCAGGATGACATGGAGTACCACAGGTTCGATCCTCGGGTCCACGCTTAGAAACCTCTGGGTATTAAGCACGTTATAAATAACCTATCTTATCAAGTTAGAGGTCTTGGAGTCTAGCAGTCATTAAAGGGAAATTGAAGAGCTGTCTGTGTATGTTGGTGATAGTACAACAAGCATTGGTGTGAGCACCTTGTCAGAAATGTTACCTCCCTGTAACCTTTTATTTCTTCGCACTTCCACTTCATTTCTATTCAACTTCTTTCACAAGTTTCTTATGCCGAAAAATGAAGCAAAATGCACAGAAATCAACCCGTTTTTACGTGTCATGGGCTAACCCCTGTCACCATCCTGTTTCTTTGCAGTACGACTTTGTGGAACTTCTGGACGGCAGCCGGTTGATTGCAAGAGAAAAACGTAACTTGCTCGAGTCTGACCGAGGGGAACGCCAAGCGAGATCCGTCAGCGTTCAGGAGGCCGGATTCATCCAGTATCTGGATGCCGGCATTTGGCACCTGGCTTTCTACAATGATGGCAAAAACCCAGAGCAGGTGTCTTTCAATACAATCGTTATAGGTGAGCGCTAACTTCTGGAATGTACAGTGTATCTTCAAGTTCCCTCGCACACCACCTGTAATCGTGAGCTTGGGCAAAGGAAAATGTCATGCATTGGCGCCGCTGATGGAGAGCTGAGAAACTGCCATATAGGATCTTGCCTTTTCCTTAAAGACCAGTGACCCACAATGGGCGCGGGAGCAGGCAGCTAGTTAGCGAGGATGTCCGCCTACTTTGTCATCAAGTGGCGTTGTTTATTGTGAACAGCCTTGTCATGACAAAGTCCTTAAATGTGTGATGTTGTGCACAGCTATAATAACAGGCTCTAGCAGTCATTGCTGGAAACTGGTCACTGTTTACCTCTTTCAGCTAGTAGCCCGTGTCACTGCAGCAATTGAAGGTGCTGTCAGCTTTCAGTTTGAAAGAAATAATAAGACTGTGCATATCTCAGGAGTGTGTAATAAATAACCTGTGTTTGCCTCTTGATTGTGTCCCAACAGAGTCTGTTGTCGAGTGTCCCCGGAATTGTCATGGTAATGGAGAATGTGTTTCTGGAACTTGCCATTGTTTTCCCGGATTTTTGGGCCCGGATTGTTCAAGAGGTAGAGGAATTACATGTTCACCGTATATACATATAAATTGATCTCCAATAGCACCAGCAGCGGCTAATTCTGTAGAGAGAAAAAAAAGAAAGGAAGCTGCCGTGGCTCGTGTCGCGGAGGTTTTCCTGCTTTCAAAGGGTTTGTTTGAAAAGCGTCTTGTTAATTCTCCTGCCCTGTTTTTTTTTCTTTTCACAGCAGCCTGCCCAGTGTTGTGCAGTGGGAACGGGCAGTATTCAAAAGGGCGCTGCCTCTGTTTCAGCGGCTGGAAGGGGACGGAATGCGACGTGCCAAACACACAGTGCATTGACCCGACATGTGGGGGCCGTGGGATTTGCCTTATGGGGTCCTGTGTCTGCAACTCGGGACACAAAGGAGATAATTGTGACGAAGGTAACTGGGATTTAAATGTGTTTTTTAATTATTTTTTTTCTTTTTTTATCGCCCTGTGTTCTGGAATTAGCCCGTAGGCTGCCCAATGTAAAATGCTGTCTGTAGTTGTAAGGTCGCTGGTGAGCTAGACGGCTACGACGTACACCATCAGGGTTCATAGCAACCATTTGCTGGAGGGAGGAGAGTGAATGATGTTGCCCCAAGTGATCTGGTCATCCATCTGCAGCCATTGACGATGGTCGGAGGCGAAGCCTGTAGAATGCGCCCGAGGCCTCCCCTTTAGAGTGGACGTCCTGATGAAGGTCTAGCTATTGGGAAACTTTCCTGGAAGGGATAAAGCACAGGGACTGATCTCGGTCAACTCAGTGATGTGTACAGCTCACTATGTAGCCTCAATTGAGCTACCCAATACAGGTGGTGAGATCTGGGTGGCACTGGGGATCCGATAGTAAGTCCCACTCCCCTGAAAAAACACAATTCAAGGAACCTTGGTTAGAAATAGTGGTCAAAGTGGGTGTGGGAACTAAAGGGTACAACGTTCCCTTACTTTTCAGGCAATTCGGTCACCTTCCCTTACTTTGTGACCCAGAGTACCATTCCAGGAGGGTGGGGGACCCCACCTTTTTGTTTTATTCATTTATTTTTTTACTTCTCAGGAATTCGAACCTGGCCCTGCTGTTAACAATCCAGTGTCACGTATAATTGCTCAGGTGCTGGATTGGCTTTGTTTATTCCAATAGACTGCTTAGGCCGTGAAGCCCATTCCCAAGCAGTCAAAAAGCCACACTCGGCAGCGATCAGCGAATTGCTGTAGGCACGGCGGTGTTTGCAGGTAATGTGACTGCAAACACCATGCATGTGGCTATGTACATGGGCATGTCCCTTAAGACATGCGAATGGTGGATGACGGGAAAGTGAAGCTGCATAAAGCTGCCTACTGAGGGGGACAATAACACACTAATGGTGGTCATTTAAATTCATATTCCTTCACTATGTTTTCTCCATTCTTGCTATAACTGTTGTAAAACACAGCATTGTCGGGTGGAGTGGAGCAAAGGAAGGACCTAGATATTGGTTTTGATTTGGGGCGGGTGGAGGTGACCTGAGTATGGGGGAGTGGAGGGAGGAGAAAAGGGAATGGGGCATAAGAGTCCAGGGCAGAGGGAACATTATGCCACTGTTTTGTATTTTCTTTTTCTTTTTTAAACATAGACCACTGTCGAAACATCAATGTTCATGCTATGTAAAATTAAGCATATGTGCATACAAGACAATGATGTATTCTCTCCAAGAGTATGCTGTGACCTTCCTTAGCTTGACAGAGTGTAAATGGAGATGCCGGGCCTAAGATGAGGCCTGTGTTATTTATCAGCTCCTTACTGGCCATTGCAGTGTAAATATCCACAAGACCCAGTAAAGCAGAGGAGATAACAGAGTTGTTGGATAGTCAGAAACATGTCATAAACTGTCCAGAATATGATGCGGCGAAGAATACTGTGTAAGGTAATCGGCAACGGGCTACACACTCGCACTGCTCTGGGGGACACAGTGGAGGGTCCTGAAAGATGACCATGTGCTTTCCCACAGCTTCAGGCCCACTGAGCTAGCTGCCATAGATAGGAGTGTGTATTCCCAGTGTAAACGCTATCGATTGTCTGACCTCCATCTCGAGCAGGTCCATGACTGCCATTCTGTGTACTCTGAAGAAAGTCACCACATCATCCCACAGTGAAGACGACGTCACAGGCTGAGAAGACAAGACCATGGCCTTGGCTGTCTACCTTGGAGATCCATCTCATTTCAGGGTTTCACATTTCTCTCTAGAGATTTAACCCGAGATGATCTGCCGATCGATAGAAGGTTTTAGTCTGTTCGCGCTACAACAAATTTCTAAATGATTCATAGAAAAGAATAGACCTGTCAGTTTCCTAGTGATTGATATCCACAAGCATCTGCCCGCTGTGGCGGTGCTGAATGAACATATGCCTCTACCTTTGCACCTGAGGCGAAGGATGACGGAGCAAAGCTCCTTCATTTTAACCTTCCTCCTGTTGAGTGTGTGTGCATCCCGCTGCCAGGGAATTTTAAAATGAAACTGACCTGGTGGTCGCTTGGGCTACGCAGTCCGCGCGCGCACCCCTACCCACAGGCAATTAGAATAAATGCACAGTGATTTGCGAACTCTGGCAGCGTTCTGACATTGTTACTCTTCTCGTTTCAGTTAAGCTCTGACGTCAGCAGTAGCTTGGTTTTAGGTACTGCAGTTGTGTTCTGGTGTCCCATTGCCCGCTGAAGACAAACAGCAAAAAAAAAATCGTCTCACCTCTGACATTTCAAAAGATGTAATAAAAAGAGGACTGGTGCAATTCCTTAGTTGTGACCTTTCTCTGACAGCACTGTTTATTCTCTATTTCTTATATTTTCTTGCCTCTGTGTTTCTCGAAGCACAGGAAACTATGAATTAGCCTCTTCTCTCACATTTAAAAGAAAGTGGCTTTAACATTTGCCATCAGGCAGCATTCTATGAGCGCACGTTCCACTCCATGCTTTAGTACGCTTTATTCCACAGTACAATTTTGCGTGCCCCCATACATAATAGATCTTGCAGCAGAGAAAGCATATAACCAATAATTAAAGGGTGAAAGGTCGGGGGGGGGGGCGGGCAGTGAACTGTATATTGTAAGCACTGCAGCACCCTAAACTGAACGTAGAAAGGCTAGGCATGTGCAGTGGAGTAACTTTGCTGAAAATGTTGGGGGGGCATGACATCTGAAGAAAAGGTGTCCCAACCAAATGAATGGGGATAAAATGGTGTCCCATGAAAGTTGGGGTGGAGGAGACAGCCCATCCCCCCCTAAAATTACGCCCATGGGCATGTGACCGTACTGCATGTGGGAACGGGATTCATCCCGTATTAGCGTAGTTGGGCTCACCTTCTTTTGAACACAGTCCCATGTCTGCTTAACGGTTCGGGGGGCGAGGACCTCCCTCCCTTTGATCATCGTCCTGTCATTACCACCCTGATGCATCGCTTTGTTCCACCTTTTATCACCGCCTTCATGTCCCAGGGCACTAGGGGCTTCTTGTGTGCTCCCGCCTATTCTCTGGGACAGTTCACCAGTGGAGTTATATGTCATGAGACCTCTGGCATGCAAGACTTTGCATAGCTTTCAAGCATCCTCTTAAAGGTCTGTCTCTACCGTTGGCGTTTTCTCATTTGCCTGATTTCATCATTCCTTAGTTTGCTCTCGCTGCCTGGTTTTTCAAGGATCTGTGTGCCACAAGGGCTTCTTAGTTGATGCATTTCAAATACTACACTGACCCAATAAGAGTAAAGAAAATCAAAAAGCTTCCTGGGAAAGAATGCGCCCTTCCCCAAAGTTAGCAGGGACCTTCTTCTCCTTTTAAAGGATGTAGGGTTTCGTGTGTCTTTTGAAAGTAGCAGTTACCTTTTGACACTGCCTTCATAACTGTAGATCCCCTGCATTTCCGCTAGTTCTTGGGTAGAGTACCCGGTTATGGGATTGGACAAATCTTTCTATCCAGCGTACACTCTGGGGTCTTTTCAGGAGAGCATCCATTCTGCCTGGGAATGAGTGACATCTCATTCAGTTCTTGATTTAGGTCTTGCCCATGAGCCAGTTCAGGATGCCCAGTCACAGTGGAGCTTGACGTCAGTGACCTATGTCTCACCGATTCGTGTCCATTCGGCCTCTATGACGCCATGCTAGGATGATCATTTCCAGTGACTGCAATTGGGTGGTTGAGGAGTTGCGAGGCATTTGGAGACGTTGCACGATGACTATAGCAGGGCCATGTGTCCTCAGCCTCGCTAGCGCTGCCTGCTAGATTATCTGGATTCTATGATATCTCACCCATGCGTACAGAAATTGAATCCTATTGAAAACATGCTTAACACTGCACCACAGGATATTTGAAGTGATGGATAGACTCGTTCCACCCTCCAGAGATGTTCACTTTAGCGCGTTGATGTTTGCTCATTGGTAGCAGTGGCCAGGGTGACCGCGTAGGTGGATGGAATTTTTGCAGCAGGGAATAGATGGGAGTGTTTTTCCACATTGCTCTGCTGTGTCTGTCCGTGATAGTTTTCATGCAATGTTTTCAAAAGAAATCTCGTTTGGGGAGCTGATCCAAATGAATCCCCGCGAAAGTGGATACGTCGTCCTGGCCCGGCGGAATGTAATGAACATCTCCACGATGCGCATGTGTAAAGTGCTGCCATTTTTTTTTTAGTAGGGAGAAGTTCAATTTTCCTTCATCAATCGAGTTGATTTTATTGACCAGCGTGCAAAAAGAAATGCAATTAAATCTGCAGAATTACATTTTCAGACCATTGACCCTACAAGTGTAAGGTTTTATTGAATCAAATTGCTGAATTAAATCTGATCATCTGAAGCACATTAAAGTGAATGGAGGCGGTCCCAGATTCTGCAACTCATTTGATTCGTGTGCAGGGGTTGGGGGGTCCGCTTCTGCTGT
Source organism: Ambystoma mexicanum (assembly GCF_040938575.1). Lineage (NCBI taxonomy): Eukaryota > Metazoa > Chordata > Amphibia > Caudata > Ambystomatidae > Ambystoma > Ambystoma mexicanum. Next base: position 966,040,254 of record NC_090937.1, read on the forward strand.
CCGAAGTCTCCCGGCATGGACAGGGATGAGGTCCTCTAGTGAACCCTCTTGTCCTTCCTGCGTGCAAGGGGAGTGCAAACAAGTGCCTGACGCTTCAAGTGCATTGTGCTATAATTTGTGATCATTGGAAATCTATGCATGATTCACGGTTTCTTACGTAGACATAAGGAGGATGCTTTCCATTTACCAGAAATCACCAGTTATGGGGATTGTATGTGAAATTAACTATGGCAAGAGTAACATTCTAATATTGTATATGTACTGCATGCAACATCTGTGGCACTTGGCCTCTTAATGTTTTTTTCTCCAAATTTCTTTTCCCTCCTCTTTTAATGAGGGCTGTACTTTCAGCAGATAGAATAACATCCAGTAAAGCTTTCAGGATATCCACAATGGGTACATTCTGCAAATAATATAGCCTTCTGGACCGAGGGAGGGTCGCTATCGCAGGATAATAACCCACCACCATAGGTAGGTGAAGGGTCATAATCCCAAGCGATAATGACCCCTCCTAAATGCTATAAGGCTGTTAGCACATAGTGGTATTAGCAATACTTGTTTGGAGGTGAAGTACAAACGTTACTTTAATAGTGAGTAAAGTAAATAGACAAACTCAGAACATTAAATGTGGTTTTACTTTGTAGTGTTAAAATAGCAATGTCTTCATAATTTAAGTATTTTAATTGCAAACTTAGTTAAAATGGAGTGGGTTTAACATGAGGATGCATTAGGCGTCATGTAAAAGTAAACGGCTTATCTCTGAGAAAGTAAAAGCATATTCCCATGTTTTAGCCTTCTCTATGGTGTGTTTAATTGGATGTTATCATAAAAAAGGTCGCCCCAGAAAGGAAGGGTGTTTTTGAAAGAAGTCTTGCCTGGAAATTGCATTTTTGTTTCCCTGTTTGCTTTTGAAGACAGAATGTTCAGAATGCAGTCATTACTGGGAGTTATTGACTGCACTCTAAACATTCTGATTGGCTGAAAGGAGGTCAATAACTATATCCGTGTGCTAATTAGTTGTAGTGATGATTTAAACATCATTTGCCTTTTCAGCAAAATGAATGGGAGTTATTTTTTGGTGGGGTCAATAAAGACCAGTTCTATTAAGAACAAAGCAAACGTGACTCACTGCGTGCTCTGCTTTGTGTCCCTTGGAGGTGGCAACAGGCCAACCATGGCACTGGCCACTCCATCACTATATGCACACTGCCATGATAATCTGTAGAGCATGTGTTCCCTTAACGTGCCCAAGGTTTACTGTAGGGTGCCCTGGTTGTGCCCACATGGTAGCAGCTTTGGATGTGTCGACGATTCGACCCATCATCACCACTGGTACACTACCGTTCCTAGAGTCTGCATTCTAGGGTCCTCGTAGTGTCGGCAAAATAGGATACAACATACACACACGAAATCGGAGCCTTAAAAATAGAAGCATTTACAAAATATGAGGCAGGTCAGCAGGATCCCCCGAACAATTAAAGCCAAGAGCTCCAATTCATGGGAGCTCCCCTTTAATTCTGTTTACTCGTCCATTATCATGCCAGACTTGATAATGTTCCTTTGACTATATGCGAACAATACATTATATGTTCTCCTTCCTAGCATTTGAAAAGTGCTTTCACATTAATGCCTCGCTTGAAATCTTTGCTTTCAAAAATCTTTTTTTGACAAGCCGGTTTCTCAAAAAGTACCTGCCTTAATTACATTTATGAGCATAGTTTAAAAAACAACAGAGTTAAACCAGAGAGTTAGGGATGAATAGATGAAATAAGAAAGGACGAAACTAAAATTGCATTTTAAATTTAAAAAAAAAGGCTTGAAAAGGGGAATTGGCCCCAAAATAATTATTCCAAAGAGAACATTGCAAGAGTAACGTGTGAAATACAAAAGTGAAATTATCTAGCAAGAAGAAAGTGAGATGTAATAAGTGAGAGCTTTTTTAAAGAAGAAAATGGCCTGTACCCATCTTCATTGAGTTTTACATTGAGCTCTTTAAATGTAAATTGCAGATTGTCTTTAACCTTAAATTGGAGTGTGCAAATAGAATGTTAGGCACTGTACTATACTAAGAAGGCTCCTTTGCTTGCCATTGGCTACACATCCTTTCCATGGCACATGATCTGTATTCTCCCACTGTAGTCCGCTGTGTTTAAAGGAACGGAATAAACGGATAAACTGTCCCTACTCCTCTGCTACATAAACATGACATTGTATTGTAAAATCTGTCGCCATGATGTAACAGGATTCTGCATTAAGATTGGTTGGTCCATATTTATCTGGGCATTAGAGGGGGGTATGCAGCCTTTCCATCGAAGCCATAGGCAGATACTCTAGGGCAGAGGTCTTCAAACTGTGGGGCGCGCCCCCCCAGGGGGGTGCGGCCGCATCCCAGGGGGGGCGCCAGAGTCCAGCATGAAATTAGTAAAAAAAAAAAAAATCTTTTCTTTTTTTTTTTTTTTTTTAGATTGGAGGAAATGGGAAGGGGCAGCTCACATGGTCAGACTGGACCATAAAACGGTCTTCGGCACCAATGAAAAAATGGCCAGCAGTTGCAAATGGATATTCAGTCCTTTAGTCACAGACGGTTTGAATAGTACCCAAGGGGATGTTTTTTGTTCAAATGGTGATATTTAAAGAATATTTATTCAGCAACAATGGCCAAAACTACTAGCTGCATGGTGAAGTAACTCCTCAAACTGGCCCACATTGGCCAAATAAGTGGCCCATTTTGACTGGCCTACACTAGCATTTTGCATTTTTGGTACGGTCATCGCCCTATTGCCCTGCAGGTCAGTCCAAGCCTGCTGGCTCATCCATTATGGAGGATCCAAGGAGCCAGCCCAGTGAAACACTGAGCACTCCCTCTGCTGCTTTTTCCAGCTGAGGGAATGTTCCTGGGCTGGCTGAACTGTCAAAGGGAAACACTGTTTGCCTTTGACAGTTCATTTCCCCAGCCGCACATGATCACTGAGCCATGCAACGCTGTGGGTGTTTTGCTTCACCAGCCTTGCATAGCTCATTGGAAATGCTGGCTGGGGCACTGCTTGTATGTGTGAGGGGGTGCTCCTGCGCCGCCTCGCACATACGGGCAGAGCAACCTGGAGCTGGGCATTTTAGCAACCACGACCAGGCCCCTGCAGAAGGTACGCTTATGGAGATTTATTTTTTATTTAAATGTGTATGCTTGTTTTATGGGACTGTGGTGGGAGCAGGATGGGCTGCAGCACTGGGATAGTGATGGGAGTAGGGTGGGGAGAGCCCAGGGTCTGTACTAGGAGTAGGGTGCGCTGACGGCACGCAAAAGTTTATAGCGATTTCTACATACTGTCCATCTGGCACTTTTGGGGGGGCCCGGCCTGCCCAAACTTTGCTCAGGGGGTGCCCAGGCCAAAAAAGTTTGAAGACCACTGCTCTAGGGTGAAGCAAGAAAGTGTACTTTCCCTCCGCAGCCTTCCCTCTGTGGCCATGCTTGGTGGAAGGGCTCCTGCAGAGGCAAGCTGGTATTGCCCTTTCCCGAAGCAGCGTGGGGCATGTGCTGCTTTGGTCTCTGGTACTTTAGTGAAAGGCAGAATACTTTGGAGTATGGTTAAAGGGCACTCGTCCGACCAGAGAACATGAAATGCCTCTGGCACCAGAAAGGAAACGCCTCCGAGATACTGTTATAATCTGGCACTTTTCATACTGTCCCCGAAGAACATGTGGTTCACAATAGCGACATTGTACGGTGGCAGAGGACATGTCCATGTAGGAAATGAAACACATTGTGTATAGGCGCATTATACATACCCAATATATAAATAACATTTTGTTTGGCATGGTGGGTAGAGTTGTTTGCTTTGCCTCGACACAAGCTGATTCCAACCATGATCAGTGCCTACACTACCCAATTTTCACACCATGGTTCAACTGGTCGGTCAGCAGCCGACACCCACCCCTGCTCCCTACCCTGCTTAGTCGTTGGTTCAAAAATGTTAAATGGTTTGCTCAGGGTACTGTGTGTAGTGCTAGAAATTCAGCCCTTTTTGCCATCCAGTGGACTCCCCCGTGTAAACGCTCTGCCATTGGAGCATGGTGTGACTGACTCCGCATGTGACTTCTTGAGTTCATGGTTATCGCATATCTAGACAAATTCGTTTTTTCCAAAAATAACTAAGAAATATGATAAAGAAGTACATCGGTACTTTTGGTATCTTAATTGATATTTTACTCGCTTTCATGATTATGTGTGGTCTGGCCCAAGCCTCCCTTTGCGCCCCACAATACCTTCCACACTTCCAGTAATACAGCCAGTCCCAGTCCCTTAATAATGTGCTCATACTCGGTGGTGATTTGAAGGAACTTAACTACAGCTTTTTCTTCCCTCTAGCGGATTGCATGGACTCCTCCTGCTCCAACCATGGAGTATGCATCCATGGGGAATGTCACTGCAATGCAGGATGGGGCGGCGGCAACTGCGAGATCCTCAAGTCCATGTGTCCCGACCAGTGCTCCGGCCACGGGACGTACCTACAAGAAGCCGGCACCTGCACTTGTGATCCCAACTGGACGGGCCCAGATTGCTCAACTGGTAAGGATGTTTGTAAATAAGTCTACTTATGCCTGTGTTGTGCTAACCGATGCAGCAGGGAGTTTTAGCAATCGTGAGGGTAACCTATTCGCTTCCTCAAAGCGATAGTGCTTTGAGGAAGTACGAGAATTCCTGGCGGAGGATGCTAGTCCCAGTTCCCGAAGACTATAGAAAGAATGGGGAAGTGCACTTGTATTCCACAAGTGTGCACAAGTGGTGGAAGAGGTCCCATTTCTTCCTTGGTGTACTGCTGAGTTCCCGCAGAGATAATCAATGAATACACGTAATATCAAAAGTGTAAGGACATCTTCAAGGAGAGAGACTGCTTAAAGTATGCCTTGCAATGCCCTAATCTAAGAGCACAGTATTGTTACAAAAATTATATTTTAAATGTTTCATAAATCTGCTATCACCTGGCTAGCTTAAAAGCTTGACATTTAAGTTTACACTGCCTAGAATGTAAAGTTCAGGGCTTTAAGTGGGCCGGGGCCTGCCGGGGCCGGGCCCCGGCAGTCTCCAATAAGTGGGACTGAGCCGGGGCCCTGCCGGTGCCCCCGTCCCCCCACACGCAACATTGGCGGGATGCATTATCCCGTCGCGGCAGCAGCCGCGACGGGATATGCGCCTGCCATGAAGTCAGGCGATCTGACAGAAGTGGCAGCCAGCCACAGCAATGCTGTGCCTGGCTGCCACTTCTGTAAATCATAGTAACTGCCTCTGGTGACCTCTCGCGCGAGGGGTCACCGGAGGCAGTTACTGTCCCTTTGTTTCCCCAGGTCGCCGAGGCGTCTTTAACCCTCGGCGAACCTGGGGATTCCTTGACATTTTTCGAGGTTTATGAAAGATGGCTTGAAAAGTACACAATTCAAGCCATCTTTTATAAAGCTTTGCCGACGGACAATTTTGTCCGTAGTCAAAGCTTTATAAAATATGGCTTGAATTGTGTACTTTCAAAGCCATCTTTTATAAAACCGAAATGTTTAAAAAAAAAATGGCCTGAAAAGTAGGCAAACCGTAAGGTATGCACACACACACATATATATGCATGTTATATATCTGTGTGCGTACCTTACTATGGTTTGTGTACTTTGCAAGCCATCTTTTCTAAACATAGAAATACATATTTCTATGTTTAGAAAAGATGGCTTGCAAAGTACACAAACCATAGTAAGATACGCACACAGATATATAACATGCATATATATGTATGTGCATACCTTACGATTTGCGTATGTTTTAGGCCACGCCCCCCACAAGCCACGCCCCCAAATGAGGGCCCCCCCTCGATTTCTTACCCCACTTAAAGCCCTGGTAAAGTTCATATATGACTGCTCCCCCGGTGGCAATTTAAGATTTGATTTTCAATCAGGTATGTAGGTCACTGGTGTTATGCCAAAATGGTACTCGTAGACCTATTTTGTTAATAGATATTTGTATAGCACCTGCTGCCATTGGTATAGTCTCGAAGTGCTGCAGTGATTGAACGCCCTTCGGAAGACCATAGTCTGTGCAAACATGTAAATAAATTGAGCAATACAATGCGAGTGAACAGTAATTGACATTCTGTGATGAGCAGAGACGACTAGGTTGAAGCATTTTTAAATCAATTAGCGCATATTTCATGCAGCGCATATTGTAAAGGCATTAGGAAGACGGCTATGTCAGTGGCTGTGTGACCGCTGGTCCGAATTGTTCTTGGGACTCTGCTGTATTCTATGGGTTGCAGCACAAGAGGGTGAAAGGTTATTGTAACTGGTTTATCAATGTCTAGGGCAACTGTCTACAGCTGAGGGCTCTGCTACACTTTACATACAGAGCACATGCATCAACGGCTAACTTACAGTCAGCAAGCAAATTGCAAGACAAAGATGCCACCAGTGCTGTTCCTCTTGTCTGTACCATGTAGATATTGCAGTGAAACTGTAGTTTAATGAAAAACCTCACAGAAGCAAAATTCTGAGTGGTGAAAGCTCTCAGTAGATAAACTCAAATGTGGTGAAACTTCACAGTGGCAGCATTCAGAATGTCAAAATTCAAAGGAGGCAGCAGAAATCAAAATGGTGCAAACCTCACAGTAGCAAAATTGTAAGTGGTGAAACCTCACTACAAAACATTCAAAGTGGTGGAACCTGACTAAAACAGAATTCAAATTGGCAAAATTCGTAAGTAGTAGAACTCAGAGTGATAAAAAAACATCATGGTAGCAGAATTCAAAAGCGGTGAATCCTCACCGTATCGAAATTCAAAGACGCGGAACTCAAAATATAAGCTGCAGAAGTTCCAAGTGATGAGACTTCACTGTGGCAGGAAGCCGTGGTGACAAATGATGATTTCAAACTTTATTCGAGTACATAGTTTTGTCCATTAGCTTGATTTCAGTGGTCCTTTGGGTTGAGGGGAGGGCAGTGGCAGGCTCAGCATCAAGTCAAACAGGCAAACGAGGATGTTGCCCTTATCCCGCTGCCCTGGGAGTGAAAGTCAAATAGGGTGTTCCGGGATCACCTGACCTGGTGGACCACTAGTAGGCCATGACAAGGGTGGGCAGGGGGAGGCAGAGCTGGGCTGCACAGGTAGGCGAGTGAGAGTGTAGTGAAGAGCGCTTCTCTTTTAAAAAAAGAAAAAAGGATAAATAGCAAGAGTGGATGGGGCTCCGCACAGTGCGGCTCCCTGCATCTGTGTTGGCTCAATCAGAGAACTGTTGCGATATCTTTCTGAAGCCTGATACTGCATGTGTCCAACCCACATATCATGCTGCATTTTCTTACAGTGGTACCCAGAGCTTTGCCTGTGATCATCTATGAAGCCCAACAGTTTCAACCCCTATTGCTCTTTCCTAAGAGTGCTTTTCGGGCAGTTTGCGATTCTTACGCCCCTTTTTATCCTCAAAAACCTTTATTAACTTAGTATTCTATATTCCTTAAAGTATTAAAAATGATTACCATAAGAAATAGAACATGTGGAAGAATTTGGACAATCCAGACTTCTTGAAAAGATGCACAAGTGTTCTGCGTGTCTATAGAAAAGCTATATTTAAGACTGTTTTCCCAAAATAGCAATACACCCAGAGATACTATGCCGGATCGTCGCTTCCTTTTTTAATCCTTCCTGTGCCCAAAATCTAGTTACTCCTTCATGGACCAAAGCAAGTGATATCATCTTTTTTTCTCTCTAATATGTGGCATTCAACAAGAATGTCACTCTTGCCTAAATTTGAACACGGTTACAGCAGAAGAAGTATCTCCCCCTTATTACCACTTTAGCACCCACCTTTTATGCAGAAGCCGCCTTATCAGCCCCAGTGACTTCTCAGCGGGCGGATGTAGTGGCTCCTCTTGTGACTTACTTTGCCAACCGTTCTCTTCAGGAAGGAATCTTCTCCAAGACCCATCTTGGGGCTCTGGGACTACCCTTGCCTACCCTTGCCAAGTCAGGTGAGAATGTGGGTGGCAAAAATGACTTCACCCATGGTGAAGCCAGAACTAAATTTCAGCTGACATTTGCCTACTCCCCAACAAAACGGTTAGGGGTACCATAATCCCAAAATTGGACTTCTGTCCTAACGCCTTCCTTTTATATTGGCTGTCATTATACTTTTGCAAGTAGACTCCCAAAGGGACAAAGTACACCCTGCTTCTAGATATGTTTACCTAACCTTATCTGTATATTTGACCCATTGGGTGTTGCACTTGTCTTGTAGGCATACGTGCAACCATTCACATCCCATCTGTCTTTTATTGCCACTGCTTCTTTTCTAAATATAGTTAAAGGAGTGGTATCATGCATAATGCTGCTTTAAAAACATTGAAATAATAATCAGTGGCACCTTTTATATCCTAGACCCATATATACTTATGCAAATTAGCCTCCAAATGAGCATTCAGATTGATTGCCACGCACAGGCGATTTAGAATGAATCTTTGTCACTCTGAAGCAACTGTTACAAAGTATAGTAACAATTATAGATTGTTAGAAGCTTGGCATTCGGTCTCGCCCACTTCGCCACCGCCATTTCATTTCATTTTTTCTGCAGCTCTTTCTTAATGGAAGGCAGATTGAGGACACATTTATTATTGTTTTATTGGTTAGTGGGGAAGGGGAGCGGTGGTGTGCGTGTGGGATATGCGGGGAATTTCCCCAATAAATGAATGCCAAATGAAATGGCCACTGGGGTGCAATGTCCCAGATGCTGGTATGGCTCTGTTGCAGCTACATCTTGTCCACAAGTAAACACAGGGCCACATTGCATTACTGCAATGGACAGACACCTGCTTACCTACACACTCCCCTATCCACATCTCCACACACACCCCTACCTATGCCCTGGTAAACAGAATGCCCACAGTCTCACATGGGCCATTAGGCATGCACATGCCAGGTAGCTATCCAGCAACAGCGGCCGGCCCAGTAGCGCTCGCCCAATTGGAGCTGAGGGAGCCCTGATCTTTTACTGGGCCCGACCACCCAGCTTCAGCATAATGGTAGGCAGAGTCACCACCCCGTCACCCAATAAGGATGAACTGCCGCTAACGTTAATTCACTTGCATTGCTTGTGCCACAGTGCTGCAGTGTGGGCCGATCGCAAGATGGGCAGGGGGGATTTCGATAATGACCTCTAGAACTCAAAAATGTCAGATTGAGGTATCGCTATGTTTAGGAAATGCTCACGAAAGGAATGCGCTAAATGACCTTTAGAAATCTGAAGAGGAGAGCTTTGTGCATCTAGGTGCTTGTTGGCTGGCTGAAGGCACAGCATAGCTTCTTTCCATTGCAGGCTTTACGGGGCGGAAATCAAGCGAGCCCTCCTCGATCTTCATCAGCAGTCTGTCCATTAATTAGCCCTTCCATTCCACCTCTGTTAAATTACCTCTAATTAATAAGTTCATTACAAAGATTGACGCACCTTGCTCAAAGCTAGTGTGCTAAAAGCTGATAAACACCTTCACCCTAATGAAAAATTGATTAGATTGTGGAGAAAAAGGATAGGTCTGAAATAAACCTCTCACTGCTGGAGCCCAGTTGATATTCTGTAGCTTTGAAGCTAATCAAACCATCGCAGGTCTCTTAATCAAAAATGTAATTCAACGTAGATGGAAATTGTTCTGGATTAAAAAAAGCTTGCAAAGCTCCCCTTGCCCCATAAACATTTCGGACAGCTGCTGATATGAGGTGCCACGGCGCCGGTCTATGAACCACGCAATGTCCTTTTGCACCTTGAGCCGGCAAACAATAGATTCTGCATGTATTAGCTGGCTGGGGCTGAAGCGTGTTAGAATCAGAATTCCTTACGAAATGGGTAACGACCGTGCATATATTCATGACTTGATGTTTTTTTTTTCCTTCGTTTTGACGAAGGCTCTCTATTGGGTGCCATGAAGGCAAGCGTTCCATTGCTGACAGAGCTGGTGCACCAACTGGTAGTGTTCCGGAAAAAACCTGCCCCTGACAGGGCTCAGAATTAGGATTGGATAAGAAGGAGCTACAAGCCGCTCCTGGGTATCCAGCTGTAACCAGCCACCAGGAGCTACCACTGGGGAACGAGGGGCTAGTACATTGCGTTACGCAAATCTCACGTTGACCTAAAATGCAAACATGTAATTGTGTCCATTATTTATGACCCCTTGTGTATTACATGTCATATGGATGTGTCCCAATGTTTATTTACAGATTATCCCAAATGTACAGAGTTAAATTCCCATAGATGTGTTTGCTCGGCTTCAAGTGGCCTGATGAGCTAAAAGACGCTCCTGGTAACAGTTGGTTTTAAGCTAACCAGGCTCTTCTAGGCAGTAAGCAGGACTAAATGGCTCCCAGCTGGCCACCATTTCGAAGCCTGCCTGTTATTGGCAGATATACTTCAGCAGCCGATTGGTGCTCCTGTGTGCACCACATTTTGTATCCAGTCCCCATCACAGCAGCAAAGCTTTGCTGTGCGCTTTTGAAACCAAAAGAGAATCTGCCCAGAGGATGAAATACGCTACAAATGCAAACTGAAATCGGATAAATTATTACAGCAGGATGCAGTATATCATTTTCCAGGCCTGGCGTGCGTATTTCATATTTTGTAGCCATATAAATACTTTTGTCTCAAGTGCATTTTTCAGCGATTCCATCAGTTTTCAAGGTCTTGTTAGGAGTGCGAGCCCGGAGACAGGCTGCGGAGTTCTACACTGATTTGTTTTTAACATACTTACTGTTATTTAAAGCACAGCGCATATAGCTGTCAGCATTACAAATTTACTGCAAGCAAGGAGGGAGCTTTGCTTTATGTTTAAAAGGCCTGTCACTGCGTCAGAGTGCCACTTGTGTCTCACAGAGCTGATGCCTTTTAATGAAAAATGTGTCAACCGCCAGGCATTTCATTTGTGCAGAAAGGCCGCTTTTTTGTCAGAAATGTACATTTTTTGTCCGTGATTTATTTTGTTTGGTTCCTGTTGACTCCAGTGGTAGAAATGTGGAAACCTTTCAAAATGGCCGCCCGGCCATGAGGGCGTTGTAGCGCTTCATTCAGGCAGTACCTATTATATGGCGAGGGAAGGGTCGAGGGAAACGATAGTATTGCGATAGTAGTGTTAACGCGAGTGGAGAAAGGTTGAAGATAATTTGCAGTTGAATGAATCGGAGCTAGAAATGTAAGGTTTGAGGCTTTTCTTAAAAAGTGAACATTTGAAGTCCTACTGTATTCTATGCTGGGTGAATTCCAAAGGTGGGGTCTCATTGGGTCTCTGCAAAGGTACAAATGCGGTCCCCAGCTGCCAACCTTCTCAAGTTCGGTCGTGTCGGCTGTGCTCCGTGAAACTCCCTCTCTGCTTCCGGCACTTGGGCTGTGCCTGAAGGAGGCCTCCATTCTTCACATCAAGCCACAGACGACACCATGAACCTAGTCTACCAGAAAGAGTTTGAGGAGAAGAGCGTCTTTTCTTGTAGAGCACTTGTCTCTGTTGCGTGGCTAGTACTTAGCAGTTTGATTAGCTGGTCTGTACGTCTAGCCCAGTGATCCCCAACATGTAGCGCAGGAGCAATATGCTGCTCACGGTACTCTTTAATGTTGGCCCCCAATCGCTCTGGGCCGTGGTGTGGAGGCCAACAAGGAGGTGGCACTGTCCAGGTGCGACAGGAATGTCAATGTAGGAAAGGCTATGGGTTCTCGGGATAACACATCAATCAGACTGCTCTGGCAGATGGACCCTTAGTTGTAGAGGCAGTAGCAGAGTGGCTAAGAGATAACAGTCTGATGGTTTTGCAGTGCAAAGCAGCCAGGGAAGAGGCAGCTGAGATGAAGCTTAAACCTTAGGATTAGACCATCCCCAATGACTCCAGTAGTACTGTGGAAATCATAAGCAAGTACAGTCTACTGCTGTTCCCACACTGTCTGGACCACGTGGGTATGTAATGCATACAGGCTTTGCGAGACAGTGATTGAGGAATACCCAAAGCCAAGAAATTAGGCCGGCCTGGCCATCCCTTTGAAAGCCATTGTACTGTTGCGTAATCGGCAATCAAAACCACCCACCGTTTAACCCACCCTTACAGACCCAGACCCACTCTGCAGCACTCCATCCTTTGGAGCTGCAGCAAACCAGCAGGTGTTCTCCTGGCTGAAGCAGGTACACAATCTGTGCAGTAACTGTTGCAAACAACTTCGCATTCCCCTGTTACATTCAAGTAAGATGCATTGAGGCTATTCTCTGAAGATAGGCAAGTACATAATGTGCAAATAAGTAACATGAATGTCCAATTGTCCATGAACAGAATGTTTTAATTGGCATTTTTTCCAAATGCAATATTTGCATGAAAATGTTATGTTAGAAATTCACACTCATTGCATTACCTCATGAATCAATATCCATCGTCTGTTTAATTTAGCTTCCTTCCAAGTACTTTAATGGGCAAAATAATCGAAAAATATTCTTGTGTGTCCTGGAGAAAATTGCAATAATCTGTTCCTTTGTAAATCTGGCAAGAAGTGCGATATTGACAAATAGCAGTGTGCGAGTGCAACCATTGTTCATGAACTAGTGTTCATATGCCAGTTTTTGGGCAGTCGAATATCAGTGTTCGATGCCACCATGCATACGATTGTCAGAAATTGAACATACTATGCTTCCTGGTGGAAATATTGTCCTCACCTGATACTTTGTCAACCTGCACATGGATCAGAGGAAATAGGGCAACTGCACTGTAAACTGTCCATCAAAGTAAATTGCAAAGCTTCTCATAGAAATGCAATGAAGTTGCAAGCAGCAATTGCCCATTACTGGATCAGGAATGTTGCCCAGTATCTAGGTCAAATCCCCTAACCCCTTCTGTAGAGTGTTTTTCAAATTCCCCAAGGTATGAGTAATGCTAATGACCTAATCTGATGATAAATATATACCACTTAAGACTACATTTCCTGGAAGACAGATCAGAGGAAGAGCCCCCAAACCCATCACTAAATGTGCATTGTAACAGGCTACTAATGCTTTAAAATGCTCCATTTGCCACTAGATTCCACAGGAAATCTGAAGTGGATAGCCACATCCTCAGTGAGGTGATCTTTGAATCCTACCATGTTTGGGCCAGTGTTCCTGTTCTTGTGTTCTCAAAAAGAATAAATATCTGAAATTGCTTGGGGGGTGGGGAATAGAATCCACCTGTATTGTTTTAAATTATCCAAATTGTGACCAATGTTACTGTCCAAACGTGTTTAATTAAAATATCCGGCAATTTTCTTGGGGACACACTCCATGCCCTCGGTAATGTTTCTTTAGTTCAACCAAGTTTTTGAATACTTTTAATGGCCTTGTGCCACTTCACTTCCTAAGCATTCCTTGTAAATACAAACGTAGGGTCAAATGAAGATAAAGGCCAATGCGAATTGCCTGAACTAGAATTGCACTTGGTCTACACTTATCTTTAAATACTGCATATTAACATATCCGCTTCTTCATATTAAGTTGCATTCAGTTTAAATTTGTGTTGCAGTCATTTTGCCACCAACTGAACGATGACACATTCCATGGAAGTATGGTGCCTGCAGGGATTAAAGCTTGTAACTTGCAGGACTCACACACACATTTCAGCAGAAAATGCTTAACTCATTGAGCTGTGCAATTACTGAGACAAGAGGCATACCCAGTGTTGAGCCAGCATATTCCTTCAAATCTCCCACACAGAGTTTAAAGTTAACCACACGCCAGTGGGTTCTAGATGTGCTCATTTGAGGATTGCGCTCACCACTACCTTTTCCCGGGACTAGGCAGTCAGCTGAACTAGGACCCAAATGTCTTGTATTTTTACTTTAGTCCCGCTAGCTTTTGGCACTCCCTCCTCATTCAGAACAAGAAATGGGATCCAGATCAAGAGGAGTGTCTGAAGGCCATTGTGCTGCCCGGACCCAAAGTAGTCCACCTCTTTAAAATTTCAGAAGCAGGATGAGTATAATGGCTGCACCAGTACTATTCGATTCCATTTTATTTGTTATGCTTCAGTGGGTTGTACAATTATACTGGATGATGTGACGGTATAGATGAGGTGGCTGCCATCAAACATCTGGTATGACGTATCACGTTTTCAAACCACAGATTCCCCCCACCCCTAGACATCGTATTTCATAGCCTTGAGGCCGAGAGATCCCAGGCTTAGAGCTGTATTAATTATATACCCTGCAATGCACTGGCTCTACTGTCAAGGAGGCAGGCTTTGTGATGTTGTATGGGTTCTGTGGATTCGATGGTCGTAAATCTTAGATGTCAGTAGCATTTAGGTGGTGTTTCACAGCTTTCTCTCCAAGAGATTCCATGCATAGATTGCAGAGGACCATTGACCTCAGTGGCCAGTGCCTAGACGGATGTGCTATGTCATTTGAAAGGCTATTGGTAGTTTTGACTGCACAAGGAGAGACCTCTTCCTTGCATTGTGGAATGTGTTTAGCGTCGTACCTAGCGGTGGCATAGGCAATGTCGAAGTAAACAACCTTGATGAAACTGCAGTACTGACCTGATTTGGGTCTAGCACAGGCATATCTGCTTGCAGTCTGCATTGTTTCTACTGCATCCTCTTTTATGGGGTTCAGTGTTGTTAGGGGAGTTTTCCTAACGTACACCTGGAGATAAGACTCTATAAAATTATCCCTTGGTATATAGGTCCCCAACTCATAAGTCTGTACTACCCAAAAGATTGGTAGAATGGCAGAGCAGCCAGGCTTATCTTATGAGTAAGATGTGAGCTGTAGGCAAGTACAATGAGCCCAGTCAACACATTAGCCCAAAGAACCTCTTACACACTGAAAGTTATAATAAGATATACATTCATTTTATATACACAAGGCAATGTAGGTAAATACGATTTTAGTCTAACCAACACATATAGGAAATATCACCAATACTTTTCATAGGTGACTACTTCAATAGTAGTTGCTCCCGCTTATAATTGTTATAGTAAATGACAGTAATGACAGTTCCACGGTTTAACTAGTAATGGCATGCACCCGCATCTGTTACAGTGAAATGCCAGTTTTATTCATTTACAAAGTCACACAGTCTGTAGGAAGGAAAGGGGGGGGGTTATTCAGCACTATTGGCAGTGATTTACCTTCTAGCAAAACTTTTCAAGGCTCGTAATGCTTTAGCAGTCCAATCCCTAACTAATCAAGAGTTCATCAAAGTCAGTGTAGGATGGAAGCAAAAGTCTTATGCAACAGCAGAAAAGGCAACGTTCCTCAGGATACTTTAGTTACTAAAATAAAATACTTTAGTAGGATAACACAATTTATAAGGACCCTGCAAAGGACTCCAAAAGAGAGCACCAGCTGTTAAGCCTGGGCCAGAGGTAGGGGTGGACACCCAAACACCTGATATCGCACTGCAGTCACTGGAGCGACTCTGCAGCTGGATTCTTTCCTGTGCAGCAGCGACGGACCTGGTCTCCTGATTCCTCGGTCTGGTGACAAAAGGAAGGACTCTGAAGGGGATGTCACAGCAGCAGTTGCCAAAAGGGACCCTCAGCAAGGATTTCTTCGGTGTCCCACATCAGTCTGCAGTTTTGGAGACTTTTTATCAGCTCCAACAATGAACGGTTACCGCCTGGTCAATCTTCCTCGATTCTGCAGTCCTGCACTCTGGGGAGGGGGCATGGATGAGTGGGATCGTGCCTCTGAAGGTCCAACTGGAGCTCAGCCAATTTCTGGGAGGATTTGTTAATGCAAAGACATTGCATTGCAAATGGGTCGGTGGTCCTCTGGTATTCAGTTTGCAGCTGTGCAAGGTCACAGCACCTCAGGGGGATTGCTCGATCTGCAGTTTATCTTGGGGCTGGTTGGTCCATCCAGCCAAAGGGAAGGAGTCATCCTCTTCGGAGCGCCTATGTCAATAATAAAACGGGGTCATGACAGCAGTGGTCGCTTCATGGTTAATGGAAGGGTCTGCAGGCCTCTCTGGTTATCTTTAGCTTTGGATCATCTGTTTCAGTGGTTGACTTGCCTTCTACCTCAGGAGCCTCAACTTTTATTCAGTTTTCCCATTCACTCCTTTTCAAACTCTCCCAGCAGTTTACAGAAAGGGGTGGGTGGCTGTCCAATCAGGACAGCCAGCCCTCCAGTGAGAACTGGTTCCATTCAGGCACATCAGCAGACAAAGGAAAGGGGAGTGTGAAACTCCTCCCCTGCATCCTTTCTTTACAGACACACTGGAGCCTAGGCAGGAGCCAAGTGGTTCCCGCCAAAAGCAAAACTCACACAGACCTCCCCTTCCCAGAATAGTAGAAGAAGGGCTAACAAAGGGCAGCCACACAAGAAATGGCAGAAAAAGAAAGGACCCACCATGTCAGAACATAGGTGACCCTTTTGGCAATAATCGAGGCTGTGAATATAATCTGCAGTAGAAAATAGCACAAAGGTTGGTAGAACACGTCCGCCGGCACCAGCCATAAATGTAGGGTTGTCTCTGTGATCAAAAAGTCACAGTAGCAGATAGAAGGGGGATACTAGGTATCCCCCTAGCACTCCACATAAGGTGGGGTATGCTAATCTTGCATAAATTAGGAAGTAAACAAAGTATCCTTCTTCCCTTAAGAACAGTAGTTCTTTAGGGAAAATGAAAGACTATAAAAGGAGAACCCAAAGGGTCCCAGCAGCACTGCACATAGGGTGCTGAGTGCTGCAAAAGTGTAACACAGATGCCGTTAAGGTTTATGGAGGAAAGTAAGACTCCATAACATAAAGAACAAAGTCCACATGGTTGGAGCAAGTAAGAATGAATGAGGGTAAAAAAGGCTCCCGTCATTCAGGAGAACAAGGAAAAGGTCCAGAAGTCCAGCAAAAAGTGCTGGGAGTCTCACCAGGAGAGGGGATTACGCATAGAACTGATAAATCTCCCTAACAAGTGTGTTTTGTTTACTTTTATCTCCTGGCACTAGGAAGATTTTAGATCACTGAGCATTAGCGCCTTTGTGTGGTCGAGGCCCTTGCTGATGTGTAATCTTGGTTAGTGATTTGTGCGGTACCTTTACCACTATTTAGTTTGGTATTCATATACGGTTGTTTTGGTGCTGCTTTTGGGTTATATGTGCAGCTCTGATTTGACTTGGTCCTCCTGGTATTCTTTTAACAATGGTACACATGAGTTCACTGGAACCTCTGAGGCTTCACATGCTCACTCAAAGCATTTGGTGAGTAACAAGGTGTTCAGTTGTGAAAAACGAAACTCAAATACGGTAGTAGGGACGGGTAACTCTGAGGACATGTCAGGAATTGGTGCAAGCTTACTTTGCCCATCGCAGTGATACAAATTACCAGAAAGGAAGTGAGCATTTCGTGAGAGCTGCATTTATTTCACAATTTATTGTAAAAAGTTGCATTTTCTAAAATACGTCATTCTGATTGGCAGCCCTGTTTTGCTTAACTTTAATAACCCCTACCATGCCTAACCTCGAAAAAGCCATACAATAACGCACACATCGTTTTAAATGACCACACTAAATTAGCTCTTGTCTGGGATTAACTAAGCACGCAACATGTGATCACCACAAGATTTATATAGACGTTTACCAGGCCTGAGAAGGTGACCGTGATCTGATGCTTCTAAGTTAATAGTCAGCTTATTGGTAAAGGGACAACCTCATCGGTTAGAATTTGTTAAATTTTGCCTTTCATCTTTAGTACATCAGATGCTTTTTCTGTGATGGTGCTCTCAATTTATATGTGTATTTTTCCCCTTGCCCAGAAATCTGTTCAGTGGATTGTGGCTCACATGGCGTCTGCATGGGCGGTGCGTGCCGATGTGAAGAAGGCTGGACTGGCCCTGCGTGCAATCAGAGAGCCTGCCACCCTCGCTGTGCGGAGCACGGAACCTGCAAAGATGGCAAATGTGAATGCAACCAGGGCTGGAATGGAGAGCACTGCACTACTGGTAGGCCTGGGACACTTGTTGATGTCAGTCTGCATCAGATCTTGGTGCCCAAAATGTTTTTGTATAGCATGCATTTCAAGGAAATAAATGAACATGGATGTCGATGGTAAAAGCTGACATAATACCCACAGTGCCTTTTAGGAGTCTTTGTGCACCCAATCACACGCCCCGTTTACCAGCATACTGGACATTAACCTAAGTGTACTTTGTATACTCCAACGCTACTGGAAATGGAAATGTTTTACTGTGGGATCCCACCACTGACACGCGGGAGGACGGAGTAGGGGTTTTCACCTCCTGCCCCATATAAACATTTGCCTCTCACAGGATTAATCATGAACACTTGGAATGTAAACCAAAGGAGACCTGCTTCCTATAATGTTGTAAGCGAAGTATAAAAGGTACATACCCATTAAAACTAAAAAGCTGAACTTCAATATTTCCTGCAGAGAACAATCTTAACCAGCAAGTTCACAAAGCTCCTAATCAGCTACGGAAGTGGTCTTGCAGTTAAGTGTCTCGTCCCATGATCCTAACACACTCTGTTCGAATCCCATCCCCGTTTCAGTACCATTAAAACAATTGAAGCCTATCAAAATAAATGAAGAGTGCAAATGGATTTCCCGATCCAAGATCCAGCAATACATTTTCTTTCCAGATAGAATATCCTGGAAAAATTCCCCAAAAGCCAACACTGAACCACTACAAAACCAATGTGTGCAGTGCTCTGGGTAACTGAGCATACAGAGAGGTAATGGATTTTTTTCTTTTAAAAAATGCAATTTTTTTTTACACCATTTTCTTGACATTGACCATGATTTTGATTTTGAGTATTTATACAGCGCTCCAAAACAGACTCCACTGTATCCAGGCGCAGATGGTCAAAATGGCTATATTGAGGCTGTTGCAAAACAAACACCATAGTGTCTCTCAGTTGAATGCCCTACTTGGACAAGTGAGTTTTCAGAGCCTTTTCTGAACTGACCCAGTAAGTGGCATGCTCTAATCTCCAGTGGGAGAAGGTTCAAGAGCTTGGGTCCCAAAACTCTGAATCTCCTATCCCCTCTGGAGACTAGTTTGGAACGTCGAACAGCCAGCAACACTTTGTCTCCCGAGTGCAATGCTTTGGCCGGGTGATAACGGCGAACCTTCACACTGAGGTATTCTGGGGCAAGGCAAGGCCACTGAGACATTTGTAGGACACCCTGTACGGTTTGATGTAGATCCTTTTAGATGTCTGGGCCGTACAGATGCACAAAATTTCAATTGCACAGTAGGAGAAATGCCTGTTTCTCTGCTCCCCTGTATGGCTTAAATATATTTTGCACATTTATCATGCACAGAAACCAAGTGATGACTTGGTACAAAAAAAGTAACTTTGAAGTGCTTGGCCTGAGGAGGTGTTGAAGTTAACTGGTCAGTTGTCGAAGTGTGCGAAAAGAAGTAGTGGAACTATGTTCACTGCTAGGCTGGCCCACTGCTCATGAAACCCCATCGCCACGCCCCCTCCCATGTGCAATCCAAACCCCAAACAAACGCACCTGCTATTTAAGGGAATGTTCAGTGCAGTTTCAACTTCCTCCTACACTTTTATTTTAAAAGTAAACCATTCCGGAACGGTTTCTTATTAAAATAAAAGTATAGGAACAGTGAAGCGTTATTTTTTTTTTTAAGTAGAGGAGCATCGTTCCCAATCTGTCCTGCCCACTTCGACAACTTGAAGTGGTAGTCATACTTAGATGCCTACTTACCGGGATGAGTGTGACACTTGTATTAAACTGTGTCATCGACACACAACTATACATACATGCTCCTCCTGTCATTTCTTTGTGAGTGTCCCCACAAAATGGAGAAGACCAGTATGGACACCTCTGCCATTGTATCCCCCCCCCTGATTATTTTATTTTGGCTTGCAATGCCTTGAGGGTCCCTCGCTTTCATTTAAGAGTAACCTTAATCTATTCACACCAAACCATGATGCACTGTTGTCTGCTGCATAGAAGGCAAAAGTCAATTGGGCAAATCCTATTCGCTACAAGGCTGGTATATCAGAAAGTACTAAAAAAACTTGCACACAGGACAAAGCAGGCACAGAATTATCGCAGCTCTACGCAAGCGACTAAAACTACATTTTCAGCACTTAACTGAGATGCAGGCGCCTCCGAAAATGCTAATTCTACTTGCAAAATGAATATTTAAATAAGCCGAAATGTCGAAACCTTAAAAACGCAGCTGCTTTTGCATTAAGTAGATGGAGCTCTTAAGTAACCCAATAAATCCATAGGCTGCTTGGGTAGAGTGCCTGCGACTTTCATTACAGAGGGAACAGTCTTGTCTTGTTAGGGGACAGTAAAACTCCTCACCGAACATCTTCTGCTTCGGAATTCGTTTCTAAACTCCTCATTTGTATCCTTCCTCGGCTTGAATTAGTTGGGCGGTTTGTGCTCTGCAAATTGGCACATATCCGAGAAAAACCGTCTCCGATTAAGGGAAGAGTGCTCTTTTGTGGCCACCTTTCCTAGTGATGTTTTAAAGACGGCCTTGTTTATTGAGCTACATTGATTTTCATGTACGTTCAGGCCATTCACATGGAAATGGGGCCTGGGGAACTACTAATTCCTCTAAGCTACAGAAAGGCCGGCTATTTGTTTCCATTCTACTCCTCTGGTACACTGGGACACACGATCATGAAGGATCTGAAAGGCGACCTTTGTTTGCTCGGTTATTATTTAGGCGTTCTGCACACCACCACTAAACACCGCCGGTCGTGCCGGGTTTAGTGTACGCAGACATTTGAAAATTGCTAGATAATGAGATTAAGTCAACCGCTGACCAATTTGGACATCCTTAAATGCACAAAATTGAACAACTTGTCTACAGCTCCTATGTCGTTTTTTAAAAAAAAAAATTCTTAAGGGGTACAAAAGAAAAGAGATTGGTGTAGACTTCTTTTGTTTTCTGTGCCTACCTGTTTTTGGGGCCTTTTTGAATTTTTTGTAGCCACAAGGGCTTATATTGGCAAGTAAATCACACCGTCAAATCTGGAAAAGTTGTAATTAAAAAGTGCACACATGATATATGCAAATTATACTTTGTCACTTGAGCTGTGAATGATGTTAAGTTAATTGGAAACCAGCGTAATTTTGAGTTCGCTAGGAATCCAAGTTGCTATCCCGATGTTGCTGCAAACAACCACTGTAAACTTCTTAACAACCTCATCAATTTAACACATATGAATCAAAGGAATTATGGCTTTAGCTTTTACTAGATTTAATGGCTGTTTAGTTAGGACTAATAACTGATGACTGATAACCAATTCTATAGTTCCCTATGGCTTTGCCTGAATCCAGTAGTTTGCATCCCTTCCTGTGGTATCCTCTTGGCCAAAAGGTGTGTGATGTCGCTTCCGACACCCCTGTGACTTTGGTGAAAGGATGCCACTGTATTTAGTGTTCTCTTGAATTTGCTTTGAAATGTCATCATCTCCTGTTTAGATGTCATGCTTTCCTGTTGAAGGCATACTTAAGCCAGCCTCTCAAATTTTATGTTATGTTATTGAGATTTATACTGCGAATCTGTATAGGATTTTGTGTCAGTTGTGTATTGCTCGAGGTTTAGGGTGTTGTGATCGAGTTGGATGTCAGAGGGGGAGTGCAGTTTGCAGTGTGATTTCAAGTTGGTGCTGTGGTAGGGGTATGTGTGTGCCGGATTTGGTGGCTGAGCGGCGTGTTTGTAGAGAAATGTAACGTTTTAGTAGGGTTAACATTGAGAATGTCTGTGTGGCCATGTAGGCTACATTGACTGAGATTCCTTCTGTCGGGTTGGCAGTGTTATGCATTCTTTTTGTAGGGCCTGCCCAGTCTGGTTGAGTTTGTTTTGTTGGTTCCATTATGGTTTGGAGCGCCTCTACTTGTCCTCAATACGAGTTTGGGGGTAGCCATGCTGTTTTTATCGGCATGGCTACCCCCATACTCTGGTCGGGGTCCCGCAAAAGGGAATTTACCAGGCCATTCCGACCGTGGACCCGGTACATCCCCATTCCCATTTAGCCCCCATAGGGCTCAATGGGAATGGGGAGGATGTGAACAACGGGCCTGTTAATGACGGGCCCGTTGTTAGCATCCAGTACAGCTAGCGGGTCCCGCTCTGCACGTCTGGTCTGGTCAGGCATCCAGAGTGGGACCCACTGCAGACCTCGTAATGTGGCGGCCCGGAATGAACGGTGCCGGTCCCTTACCGGCACCCTTCATTCCACGGCCGCCAGCCTCGTAATGAGGCCCTATGTCCTTTCAAGCAATTTAGGCTGTACTATTCTCTGAGATCTATTCTCAGGTGTATGAAAAAGGTTATCTGGTCACAATCTGTAATCTGGGATACCTCGTCTGATTCTCTTCTATTTAAGAACATGAGTTCCTACCAAGGCCTATGAATTTCATATCCACAACCTAGTCTTTATAGGATGCTCTTCCCCTCTTACTTCCAGGTTGTCGTTATCTTCTTCTTTCTGGGGTTTAAGGCCAAACCTATGAACTTCGCTATCTCATCTTCATGGTGTCTTGTCTACAAAGAAAGAGGCCCAACAAGCATGTGTTGAGTTATGTATTTATGCCAGTTTGTTAAAGTCTGACTCATTTGCAAGCGGCCAGAGCCATTCCAGAACAAATGTAGAAATGTGCGTTTCGTTACTGTACCGAACACCCAGACTATTTTATTAAGCTGAGCGCGGTTAATGTAGGCTTGGTGAAAACATGTACTTTGCAACAATCTGAGTCTTCAATGTCTTTTCTCAGTATTTTTAATATAGGGGAATGTTCCTGACTACCGGGCATCACCTGCACCCTCTGTCAGACTGTCAGTGCACAATGTAGAATGGAGATAACATACCACCATCTGTAAGGTTATCCATGGCTTGTACGATGGCCAACATTCAATTTGTTATGTCCTTGACGATCCCTGTATATTTAAGAAAGGCGCCATCCTCGTCCAGAGGTATGCAAATGGAACCCTGATTCCTAATCTACAGGTCTGTCTGTTCCACTTTCACTTATTGGAGTATTATTGGGGATATCCTTTTCATTTGGTGTTGCCGGCCAGTGGTATAATTCCATGAGCTTGTTCGGTATCATGCAATGTCATTGTTAACACCATTGTTCTGAAATGAGGGTGGTGATTCAATGTCATCAGTCTTGGGAGGTTCCCCTGCTCATAGACGTACTGGATGGGCCAATCCCACTCTTCGTCACAGAATCTGGAACGCCAATAGTAGCCCTATTTAGTAGAACGCGTATTACTCAGGGTTAGGTGATGATTTTGGAGCATTTATTTACAGGAAAGAGATGAGTTCGGTCTTGGCAGAAGGCCCACTGTACTATTCCATACTGGCTTTCAGTAGGGTAGTACCTATGATGGCATAGTTGGTGCATGTCTTTCTGCCAGTAGTAGAATGCCGTGTTAAAGACACCGGCAGCGGGATTCCCAAGACATCCGGGCAGAGGAAGAATAATAAGTGGATACATTGTGGTTGGGGGAGGAGTAAAAGTAGTAGGAGGACCTCATGCAAAAAAGAAATGTGAATGTGCCGTTAGCGTTTTTACTGCCAGCATTCTCTTGCCTGCAGAATTGCGTAGCGCTCATTTATGTGAATACAAACAGCGCTGGACGATGTGGTCAATTGTACAAAGATTATACTTTTTCTTTAGCGTCTTAATCAACCCGTGTCACAGTAAATTAAGGAACAGGCTTTTATCTGGCAAGAATGTTGGCTTTGGATTTTGACGCTAGGCACACAAGGCTCACCCGCTGTTGCCGTATTGCCCACATGATGTGCCAGCGGTCACATTCTGTTCCACCCCACCAATAAAACCTTTCAGTCCAATCCAGTGAATTTACTTGCCCTGGAGGATGTGCCTGGTGGATTTTCAGAAGACTGGGTGGAAGCAAGGCCAATCTTTCCTGCTGTTGCTTTTCAGTAGGCTGGCAATCCCAGAGCAAGGCAGGGTCATTGGTCAACGGTTGTTATGGGGGAAAAAAAAGAATCGCCCATTCTTTGGAGTCGGGTTTTGTTAGTTCGAAATCTGCAAGTCTGTTTTTCAGTGGCAGAGGGCAGCAGTTTTCACAATATCCCAAAATTCGA
This sequence comes from Ambystoma mexicanum, assembly GCF_040938575.1. Lineage (NCBI taxonomy): Eukaryota > Metazoa > Chordata > Amphibia > Caudata > Ambystomatidae > Ambystoma > Ambystoma mexicanum. The sequence continues at coordinate 966,064,339 of NC_090937.1, forward strand.
AACCGGTGAATCATTTCAAAGTATTGGATTAAGAAGCGGTTGCCTGAATTCTCACACTTGAAAAATACATGGCTTCTCGTTCTGTGAGGGCAGGCTTGAAGCTTGCGGCCCTCGTCATGGAATCTAAAAGTAGAGCACACTTGGTATGAGTGGAAACTGCTTGATAGTGGGAGAAAAAAAAGCTTGTTTTCCCGGGCCATGTATTTTACCACCAATCTGTTCCTCGACACTTGCTGGCAACAAAGACTTTCTTAATGTAAATTCTTCAAAACCGGGTAGGATGGACTGGGAACCAAAAGTGGCCCTGGAAACTTCCCTCAAGGTTACCCCATATTACACAGTGCAAGCGAATGCAGCAAACCCAACCCCTCTAAGCAGGGTTTGTCTGGTTAAACAAAACCGACTCATACCATTTAAGACTGGGAGCTTTATAGCACGTCCCTTACTGAAAAGGGATATGGAGGGATGTAGAGATATTGAAGGGAAGGGACAGGGTGACTCAGATAAAGGGGAAGAGGATCTGAAAATCGGGTAACCCCACACAAGAGGCCTATGGTGTAAAGGCCCACTGGGAAATCTCCAGGGTTGCCTGGAACCCAGTCTACCATTGGATCCAGGGAAAGTATTTGTTTAACTTTAGCACCACCTGAAGTTCCCTGCATCCACATATACAGAAACATGACCACAGGGTCTATTTCCAAGAGCTATTTTGTGCTATTTGTTGCAGTAAGAGCAGAGCTTTTTGCAATAACCTATCCAATCTCCACTATCCAATCTCCACTGAGAAGTGTATAGACAAGGTGCTGTTTTTTTTTTGTTTTTTTTGTCGAAGGACCGAAAAAGACTAATAGTAGACTTCACTGATTGGTTCCATACATTATGCGCCCTCACCGCACAGGGTTTACGGTGGAAAGTTTGCGGATTGAGTTTGTGTAACTTGGTTGGCATACAGCTGGAATAAATAGCTCAGTAACAGCCATATGAAACACATAAATATGAACACTTTGCCAGCTGCTCTTCCACTAAACTCCGCTCGCTGCACGAAATTAGTAAATAATCGTGTCGATGGGAAAACTACTACATATAAGAGTTTTATAATGCCTTGCGCTTGGAACACAATTATTTTTTGTATGCACCAAATTAGTTTTGAGTCTAATCTGAATTGCAAATGAATCAATTTGCATTACAACTATCTTGCCTTTCTCTGATTTGTCAACACCTCTTTTTTTGGTAAAAAAAAAAGCCTTTAGCATTAAGCATGGGTGGGTAGGACCATCTGTTTGTAGAGCTTGCCTGCAGCCCCGCCACTTAACACACGAGACAGACTACAGCTGTTTAATTGTTATGGTGTTGAACAATTATCATTCTGCCCCAAATTAATATTTATATATGGATGCACAGAAAGCGTGTGGTGAAACATCAACTGCGCTAATTGTGGCCTAATGCCATTAAGCGTTCATTCATTAATTCCCAAGCTATTGCCCCGCGCACAGTTTAAAGGTATTCACACTTGCTTCCAGCTAAAGTGCTACCTGTTCAGTGTAGGTAAACTTCATTGCGTTTCTTGCTTCCTCATTAGAGCTGCACATTGGAAACCTCAATGAATCTTTAGCAATAGCCTTTCCTTGACGGCCTCCATACATTTTCCAAGGGAAAGTGTGACTACCTTGGCAGTTCTCATTAAAAAGGTAGCTTGCCTTAGTACTGGCCTCTGTTTTCTGAACAGATTCAGGATAGGTCTAATACTGTGAGTTTACTGTGCCTTCTGGCCAGCTTGTGCTGGACACAATGACATTCAGGACACTTTACCTTTTTCTGGTAGTCCAACGTAGCATGATATCCTGGAACAAAAGTGGTGCCGGCTATAAGGGACGTTGATCATGTGCAATATAGTGGCTGTGAGTTCCACCTGAGAAAGTCTATTGCTCATTAATGAGGCCCCATATTGTGGGCATGTGGGAAAAGCTCTGGCTTTTGGTGGACCCACAAAACAAGTGATGCGAGAAGTGTAGGATTAACGTTTATTCACCGACGGGGAGTGGTTCAGATAAACCCCTATATTGTAACAGGATTCCCTTTTTTGGGAGTAGTCTAAATCAACCGATTCAGCATGGGTCATCCAAAAAAGTGGCACGGTTCTTCCAATTGTGGGGATACTGGTCTTCCTGCAATACAACGCAGTTTCAGGAACATAGCACCAAGTTACTTCTTTGCTCAGTTTACTGTCACAGGGATCTATCGCCCAGCTCGCTTTATGTAATCCACGCCGGGAGGTTAGTCCCTCATATCGCGCTCTGAAACACTTGTGTATGAGCACGATATAAATAAAATATCATATCATTCATTCATTCCTGATTTAGGACGATAGTGGTCCCGTTCACCTGAGAATAATGCACTCTTCCCTCTTATTAAGGGACCAAAAGTCCTTCTCGTTCTCGGAAAGAATAGAATTCCTTTCCGACTAGTTGATAAAAAACCATCCACTTTTTAAATAATTAATCTTTTATAATGTTCTTAATACCAGAGACAAGTCTCTAACCAACTCGCCTGCATCACCCCAGGCCCACTGAAATTAAAAGGTGTGAGCGGGTAGACTGGAATAAAATGGAGCACAGGAAATGGCTCCTCTGCCATAGGACCTGCGGCATTGAGCTCTTACGGATGGAATTAAGGATCCTGAGCAAGTCCCCACCTGTAAATTGGAAATAGTTTGTTAATATCTCGGGTTAAAGAAACATCAACACTGAATGACTTTCTATTATTCCCCTGACGTGTGCTCCCTTGTTAAACTTCAGGGTACTTCAACAGACAGAATGTGCTTTTCGAATCAACAAAACCCAACATTGTGTAGCTATTGTAAGGGTGTCGACGAAGGAAGCTGACACAAAGGTGGCATGATTTTGGTTATAAACTTGTATTTCTCAAATAAAATGCCTACTATCTTCATCTCCAAGGGGTGTTTCCCTGCCGAAATCTAAAACTAAAGGAATTGTCAGAATGTCTGTCAAATCAAAGTTCCACCGCCCTGGGTCAAATCCTGCTCTAAACCTCACACTATAGCAAAAGAATAAACAAACAGAACGTTCCTCCTTAAGGAGAATGGCTCCCTTCTCCTGCTTCTCGAATAACATCTAACAAATGATCTCTTTCAACTGAAAATACCAGGGGGGAATGACTCCCTTCCCCTGGCTTACACGCTTCACCCAGTCTTTATCCAATGTCCAGGAGAATGACTCCCTTCTCCTGGTATAGGCTTATGCAGTTCCCAACAGAACCAGTTGTAATGACTTCCTTCCCCTGGTGTCTCCAGTACGACTCTCAACCCAGTGTCAATGGAATACCTCCTTTCTCCAGGTGTTACTTTACCACAAGGCCAGGGGGAATGACTTCCACCCCTGGCCTCTTTAACACAAGTTCTGGGCCTGCACCGCGAGAATGGCTCCCTTCTCCTGGTGTTGCTTGGTTCAAGTCACAATATGGCCAGTAGGAATGACTTCCTTGCACTGGCATCTTTATCACAGCTTTTTGTCTGATACCAGCAGAAGGACTTCCTTCTCCTGGTATTGTTTGAGACAGTTCCTTCTCACTGTTGGGGTTCCAAACCCTTCTCTGGAGGTCAGTGGTTTCCTCACTACCACTGCACCGAGGAACATTTCCTCTGATGCTTTTCTTTTCACTCATGGGGACCCAGACCCTTCTCTCGTGGTCAGTGATTTTCTTGATGCCACTGCGCTGAGGAAGATTTCCTCTGGTGCTTTTATTCTTACTCTTGGGGTCCCAGACCCTTCTCTGATGGTCAGTGGTTTCCACGTTACCACTGTGCCGAGGAAGATTGCTTCTGATGCTAGCGGTCCCAGACCCTTCTCTGATGATCAGTGTTTTCCACGTTACCACTGTGCCGAGGAAGATTGCTACTGATGCTAGCCCTCTCACTGCTGGCGGCCCAGACGCTTCTTTCGTTATGCCCATTAACGTCCTTACTAATACTTGGATGGGGAAAAGCCAACTTAGCCTGCTTGTCAAACCTGGGTGCCCTCTGGTTTTCATGTACCTCCCCTTAACTCTTACAGGGCTTTGGTACCTTGCCAGGACTTCCTGAGACCGGGGGAGAACACACTTTAGTGGGCTTCTCTCCTCTGCACTCATTGTTTTGCGGCATCTTCCTGGCTTCAGGTTGCAGTCGGCCTTCACTCGTTGGGCAGAGAACTTCCTCACTCACCGCTTCTCCACAGCTGTCGGTCAGCTTTCAAATCTCCCGTGCTGGAGACTTCGGGTGCCGACTGCTTTCCCCAACAGGACTAGATACCACTGTGCTTTTTGTTTTGGCTGCGTTCAGCTCCGCGGCCGGGCTTCTCTGATCTAACAGTCCTTCATTCGTTTTTTTATTCTTTGTATCCAGTTTCTCCCATGCGGATTACACAAGTCCTTCTTCTTTGTTATCAGCATAATCATCATGCCTCCTTGGGGCCACCTCATACCAGTGTTATCCCATCCTAGTACTTTTGATGTTATGCCCTATGTTACAACAATACATAGGCTTGTTCTCAATGTAGTGGCTATGGACATTGGGGAGGGCTAAGTTATGTCAGGGTGTGGCAACATTCATTGGGTTGTACCCCAGGTGACCATCCTTATCCCATGAGGTGCCCCCGCACACTATACATCATAAGTGGGACTCGGAGAGAGCTTCTGAGGTGGACCGACCAGGCAAGATATCCATGTAATCATCCTTAAGCTCTTGTCAGTGATGTCTATCCGGTGACTGTGGCCGTTGGTTCCTCCTTTGCTTCCATCTAATAGTCTAATAAGTGCCCCTTGGCAAGGTCCTTGTAAAGTCCGGGAGTGGCTACGGTTCACCATGTAACCCCTACATATTTCATAACAAGCAACATAGCGCACACTCCACTGCTGCCAGCCGAATACTATTTTCAGTAAAAGTCCTTACTGGAGCCCCATAGTAAAAGTACCAGTCTGCTGGCATGGTGCAGAGAAATGGAAGTGTACATCCCTTGGCTCCTGCTCGTGACATCTATATATGTCACTGCCCAGCAGCAACGTTTTGTGCCTGCTATGCCGCGGATAACAGTGGCAAGGGCTTTATTCATCCTTTGCTATCACATTTCTGGTAATGTACAGGCCTCCATACTGTAAGTCGCCTCCAAGGTTCTTGCATGGGTTGCCTTTCTTGCAAAAGATGCATGGTTCATCTTGACAGCACAAGAGGGACACGTTAAGTGAACCTATTTCATTCCGTTCAGGCTTGATTTTCACATTGAAGACTTAGTGTAGCCACAAAGGGTGCTCCGGTGGAGTCTCACCAAAAAAGACACTTTTCACCACCTGAAGTTGATTACAATGAACTCCACGATACCAGTAATTCTGGAGGGGCTGGGATAGGGTAATTGCTCCTCCGAGCACAGGAGACAGCTGTTTAGAAAGGAAACGGTGCCCAAGCAGAGGCTGCTGGCCTTGCAGGAGCCTTCAAAGCCCCTTTCCGGTCTCCAAAGGTGGCAGTCCCCTGGAGGGCCAGACTCTCCCTAGCTCTGTTCTCCTTGTCCTCTGTAGCAGTCCTCTTCTTTCCGTTGTGGGAAATAGCTATTAAATACAGCCACCAGCGGGTTGACCAGGGGTGACAGGTCATTGTCTAGATAGCACAGCATTCTAAGTGCTCCCTACCCTCAGAAAATAAGCCATTCAACTATGTCATGGCTGCTGCAGAAAGGCCTTCACTGAATTGAAAGTATACACAGCACCAGACAGCGGGCTTCGCCTTAACTCAAGTGCACAACCATAACAGCAATGGAAGTTAATCTGGATGATTATTCATACCCTATACACTTAAATGCCACTATAAAACAAATGTGTTGTGTACTATGGTTATCCATGATAGTGGCAACAAGTAATCCTGGGCCATAATGGACCTAATTGTGCAAGGGATTACACAATGAGTCCATGGTAGAAACAAAATAAGAATGCAGTGGATGAAATGTAGCTTTACTTAACTTTTGTCTCCTCTTCCCCTCCCCTACCATTTACCCCATGTTCTCCCCAAACCTATCTCTATACACGTGCCAACTTTTGGCGCCGTCATTCCCGTCAGCTGGCTTGGCATATCCAGTGCTCTCCCTTGATACAAGTATGGTTTCTTACAAACTAATCTGGGGAAAGCCTCCACGCTACTAGGGCCTGCTTGAACACCTCTCAAGTCCACCATGCAACCACTCACCATCCAACTACTCACCATTTAACTTCATCTAGTATTTTATGCTTTGTCGGTTCCAGATATTGCCATCACAATAAAACTCTGTGCTAGTCCGAGCTGTACTCTCCTGAGTTCTGCACTCCTGCTTACCACATTTGTGAAACACGCATCCCTACTTTGACACAACCCTATCCCCTCCCTTTCATCCCAATTGTTTTTTTGGTCATTCTGTTGTCCAGTTTCTCTTTCCTATCACTTCCTCCCCAAACCTCTCCTTCCTTTCTACAGACTAAGGTCTGGCGACACCCTGGCAGGGTCACAGTGTTCCACCTTTGGGACAAGGCCAGGTGCTGTAAGACCACTGTGGTGGTGATGGGCGCAGTATAACAATTGGCTAGCGTAACATAATGTAACATGAAAGTAAGGATCCTGTTCACTCTTGGTTATGTAGAAATGTGAAAGGGCGTCCAGTGCAAGAGAGAAATGTACCCCTGAGACTTGTTCTTAGTGTTATCCTCACCAGTAACGTCACATAGAAAGATTAAATCTAAATTCTCTTCTCGACAGTCTATTTTGCTGGCTCCTCTGCACTTCCCGAACCAGCCCCTCCTCTTCCCCCCACCCTCAAAGGGTAAAATGCATCCGTTTCACTGGGAGTGGGGGGACAGGGGGGCAATGTATGTTGCATCAGAGATTTGAATCTCACAGAAAACTGGAATTCATCAGTGGGCCATCACATGGGCCCCAGGGTAGTGGGGCAGTTGGCACATTAGTGTTATGCACAAGTCTGTACCTTTCCCTCTTCCCCCCACCCTCAAAGGGTAAAATGCATCCGTTTCACTGGGAGTGGGGGGACATGGGGGCAATGTATGTTGCATCAGAGATTTGAATCTCACGGAAAACTGGAATTCATCAGTGGGCCATCACATGGGCCCCAGGGTAGTGGGGCAGTTGGCACATTAGTGTTATGCACAAGTCTGTACCTTTCCCCTCCCCTTCCCTAACACATTTCCTCCTCTCAGCTGCCTGCTTCTTTCACCACCCTGCTCTTCATTAGGTGCAGTTTGGTTCAGCCTTCGTTTTCTTGATTTCATTTTTCTAAAGCAAGCCCTATATTGCACATGCTGTAGAAATGTATTTCAAAAGCAATTTAAGATCCAATATAACAATAGTTATTCATCCAATGAGGAAAGGGATCATTACCAGATGGCAGTCCTACTTTGGGAACAGTAACAAAGGTTGGAATGTGGTCCCATATTGTGCTCATGCATTTCCTCAAAATGCAAGTCTTGGAACTCTTTAGATTATCCAAATCCCTAATTTGGAATCCCTTCCCTCCTCCTGGATCTTGCATTCATGAGACAGATTAGGTGACGTTGATTAACTGCTTAATAGTGGAGGAAGGCCACCTTAAACTGGATGCTCAGAGGTAGTGAATGCTAGTTCATATAAAGCAACACAGAACGGGCATTCATGCTACTGACCCCAAAATCTAGCCCCGCAAAAGCCCACGCACATGGAACAAACACTATTCTGTGCCAACCTGGCAGATATAGTTGACGCAATCCATCCTGAAAAGTACCTGCCCAAAAACCGTCTAAAAACTGCTGGTACAGTGAAGGATTTAATCAGTCTTCGCCAACACTCATGGTTTTTTCCTGCACCGCTGATGTTTTTAATCATTTGCAGATGCATGCAAAGCTTTGCATCTCGGTATATCTCCAGCCACACAAGAGAGTCAGGCTCGGGGGCGGGGGGATATGGAGGGAGGGGGTCCTTCCACTGTCTACTCGTCAACCATGGTTAAACTGGCAAGTAAGAATGCTTGCAAATGGAACACATTCCCATGCCAGCACACTGAGGTGGTGCTGCATATCCTCAGTGTCCAGGTACATGAGAGCACTTAATTCTCCACTTGGATCCTCCAGCCAATTTCCTTACAGAGTGAATCTGATCTCCCAATAGATTTGCTTACTGAGTGACTAGTACAGATGACTAGACTGGAAGCAGTGGGGCTGGTAAATATGTGTTCCTCCAGACACATTATGCCACTGAAAATGCCAGGCCTGCAAGGAAGCAATCCACTTGAGCACAAGAGGCATCAACAGCCACGTTAGACCTGCTCTGTGAAGTGGGAATCCTCCAGCACTGTCGCTGTCTTTGTGCCGCAGCCTTGTTTAAGGCCACACTTCCTCAGATCCATAACAGTACAGGCAGCTGCAGACTTGCTGCACTTCAACACAACTGCTTCATCCTTCTTAGGTCGTAGGAACAATGTTATCCTTTCCCACCAACAGGGAGTCGAATAGACATTTTCCTGAGCGACTTATTAATACAGCTTTTTAGACTGAGGGAGGGGTCTTTGTCACGGGCAATAGGCTGTGGAAGGATCATTATCCCCATGGATAATGACCCTGCTTGAGGTCCATAACGCTGTTGCAACATACTGGCCTTGATCTTCATATGCTAATTGTCAGTCAATAATTATTTCAGAGACAGTACCTTAAATATTCAGAATATCAAAGATAATCCATTAAAAAAACACGCACACACACAATTCAAATATTCGGTGCTAAAACATTTACATAGTAGCATTAATCTATCTTTTGAGGTGAAAATACATAAAAATTCTAAGAGAAATTGTTTATAGCCATCTTATTGTTAAAAGCACCCTTTCTAGTTGCCTTACATTTTACAGATTTAAGATCTGTCGTGCGCCAAAGTAAAATTGCTGCATATATTGGTCACACTATATAGGCCAAGGATTTGAAACCTGTGGCTCTCCAGATGTTTTGGACTGCAAGTCCAATGATCCCTCGCCATTGGCTATGCTGGCCACGGCTGATGGGAGCTGTAGTTCAAAACATCAGGCGAGCCAAAGGTTGCAGACCCATGATGTAGGTTCCCACGCTGCGAATCCTATAAACCACATATTTGGTCACACAAAATGTATTTTATATGTCTGCACCAAAAATATAATCTATGTTTTACAATCAACTTGTCTCACAAATGGCTCTAGCGAGAACATAACCCTGCAGGATTTCTTCCTTACGTAGTGGGGCAGAGTCCCATTGTGTTTTATGTCTTTGTCCCCAATCTGCCAGGCTCAGATGCTGCAAAAACAGTACTAGTAATAACGGTTGACTTAAAATAGGCTAGAGCTTGTCGGATGGTTATGATTACTAAATTCTTAAATGTATGCACTAACAGGATGATCTCATTTGTTACAGTTATGATGAAATAGCATGAAATGTACTCTATCGTATGTCCTGCTTAAACACACGGGCCATGTATCTGAATTGTGAAAGCACCATTTAGTTGTAAAAAAGTGCCAAAGGTAAAATATCAAGTCTAAATTTTAAAAACAAATGTTTATTATACAATGCTTCATTTCAGACTGCATAGTATAGAATACTGATATTATTTTCCTTTTGGTTACATCCTGCTTGGCCTGTTTAAATGGTTTCACGCAGAAACCATTTAGAATGTCATTCCTCTGCCCTTCTCACAGATTGCATCTGGGTTTGCCCATACGTTGCCCATACATGTCTCAGATCCTGTCTAAGCAATATTCTCCTTGCATGATTCACCCAGGGTCTAGCGCAGCTACCCGAGGTATCCAGCAGAACCACTCAGGCCGGTCTCTAATGTAAAAGCCAAGGCCGTTGATGCCTGGCGGAGAGGTAGGTCAACATAGAAATGTATTCTGTTCTCAGGACAAATTCATTGTTATAACATTCCCAAAGTTCAGCATCTTAATGGGCTGCATTTTGGTGCATCCCTCATCTTATAAACTTTATTTGTGTGGCAAATTCTTCGTCAACCAAAAATAAGGGTTTCCCACTCTTAGCAATGTTTTCCTGCCAGGAGCCACTGCTGCACCGCCTAAAGCAGAGATAACCAAAATCATCAGTGCAACTAATTCCTTCCAGATTTAAATGGACAAGTAGCTTTCTCCTGTCATGACATACCGTTGATTTTGTTTTAACCCCATTCATCTTAAGGCCATGATATGTAAAGAAAAACACATGTTTAGGAGGGTTACTTGGGGTTTGGGAAATCGGCACAGCAACATCTACATATAATGCCATTCCTATAGGATATCCATTCAGAATTGGTGTAGCAGGACATATAAATAGGATCCACTGCCCACGACTCTTGGAAACAAATTATGGCTTTATTTCTCATAAAGTCTTGCCATTGAATATTTTACCTTGTGGGAAAGACCAGCGGTAACCCCCAGCTCATGTTCTCCAACATTTTCAAATCACATACAGGTATTTTAATGGGTTAAAATGCTGAGTTGTTCCATACTTTGTTACCGCCCTGTGATTGGGTACATGGCGGGAAATGCAGTCAGTAAATCCGATGAAAACCTGGTCTGCTTCTGATGCTTTTACTTTGTTGAATCGTTTATTGCAGAGAGGTGTGGGTTGGTATTGTTTGGTGCCCCCACCATGGCAGACTCCCACTTTCAATTGCATCACTGTGCCTTTTGGAGGTGTAGATCTGTATTTGATAGGTAATGACCCCTTGGCCGGAATGGGGTTTTGCATTTCTAGCATAAGAACATCCTTTGTGGTTTCGTAAGGGTCTGACAAACTCTTTGCTACAGCAATATCCTCTCTAGTGAATTTGAAAACCCCTGTGCACATGGCTTATCCAATGACCCAACTTTGTTCTGTGAAAACCCTTGTTTTTCTCTAAACTCTATTTTGAGTTTTGGAACTCCTGTCATATAAACTATAAGGCTAATAACCACACTCCGTTGAATCATGGATCCAATAAATTGAGCACATTTAACCATGTTACATGTTTGGGCCGAACGATGTAAAGGTGTAAAGATGAATTGGTCTCTGCCAAAAGGTGTAAGCAGTGATACCTTAGCTGGTGCAGACTATCGCTGTTGATAGGATTTTATAATGGAGAGCATATGATAGAGAAATGAGTCATTTGTGGGAGAAGGGAACAAGGATTTTGGCACCAAAGCTGTATTTGTGATGCAGATTATTGCTTGTATTGAATTGTGTATGTGCCAATTTGTATTAGAACCTAGATGGTCCTTTTCCTTGACCCCAAATTTTGCTCAGATAATCTGATTGAGCTTCTAACAACTTCAGTTCCTCTAATAAGGAGCAAATAGTGAGTGCGTTGTCAGAGCAAGTTAGGCAGCATGTTTTTAATTCCAAAAGACAAGATTTCACTGCAAGATTCCTCTCCACTTCCTGCATATCGCCTTTCCTAAGGGCTTAACAGTGATGCCACCTCGTTGCAAACTGATGCTCAGTCTGTCTGAGGTATCCTCCCCATTTTCATTCCTTCCATTCAAGATAAGACTAGGAGAAGGTATCTGAACAGCCACAGTTTCTCTCTTCAGGGCTTTCGTTTTCTCACAGTATATAATCTGCCGGGGTTTACTACTTAAGAAAATAGCTTCCTTTGGCATTCATTTCCTTTTTTTGATTAGGTTGGACTAATTTTCCCTTTCCACCAACATTTCCCAGTTCTTCTTTTGATACTAAGTTTGAAGTTTATGCAGCATCTAACCCATTTGGGTGTGGGGGTCTTGGTTGGAGAAATCATGGTGTCTCTCTGCGGTGCAGCTGTTGCTTGTACATTCACCTTCATGATTGGGGCCATAGCTTTGGTCGACGCAACTTTCCCTGGTAGAGAACAGTGTGATAGAATGGCCATATCGTGAGAGTGGGATAACACAAGGTTTTTGGATTTCTAGCAAATAAAATGATGCAGAAAATTCTGTTTCTGAAAGTGAGGTCTGATAATCAGACCCCCCTTTCATCAATGCCCGTGCCAAATTGATAGTGGAAACATGTGCCTTTGCTGAGATATTGTATTGACACCCTCTGCCACGGAACTTCAGTTGCACAGGCAGGTTCAAAGGTCCCATGTGAATTTACATTTCTGACAGCTGCTGGAGCACAAAGTTACAGTAGACAGAGGTGGCTTTTTAAACTTAAGCACCTCTCATTCAAAACATAATTGGATACCTTAGTCAACCTGGTTACACCTTTTAATCTGTGTTACATCTTGTTGTTAAGTGCCGGACTGGTACAGAGGTTCGTGAGAACATCACAAAACTTAATAAAATGTTACCTTCAAAAAGAAGCCATTCTTGGTTGTGGCATGGTGGCTACTAAAGTCACGCAATTAAACAGCCACAGTAATTTCATATCATGCTAGTGTCTGCTCTGTGTGCAGGGCTTCAGCAATGACAGGGCTGATGCGCATTGCCTGTTTGGCCTCAATGTCTTCATAACTGGCATGTGGAACAATGGCCAGGAAACTTCCTCTTTTATCCTCCTGCAGGAAGGGCGGCATCTTCTCCAGGGCACAGGGACTCGGGCCCACACCCCAATAAAGATCCAGAAGACCCACAATTGTGATAAACAGGACACCTATGGAAGACCCACTCAGCAGAAGCATCAGCATCTGAAGAATTAATGACTAGAAACCAAACCAAGATTCCGGGGTAGCTCAGGGAGCCCCAAAGGAGCAGCCAGCCAGCAATAAATTGTCCTAACCAATGGGGCAAAGGCAGTAATGGACTCTGGATGTCCCAAGGAAGAGTTGTGGCAAGCCACCTGACTTCCAGGCCAGGGAGATTCACTTGGCGGCACTTAGTCCAAGAGGATTTAGCAGAGGTGGCACTGCAACAGCTAGAATTGGTCCCAGGCCAACTAGCAAGGAAAACTGGGTGGGGGAAGACAACAAAGAGCCCAGGTTGGGATTCCATCATCTATTATCCAAGAAGAATACTGGGAGCATGGTCTAGGTCCTCCCCAGCAGCAGACCGTCTTAATCAACATTGTTCCAGCAATTCAGGTGAGAATCTGAGGAATGTACCGGGTATCCTACTGGTAAAACACTCACCTAGGTGCTGGCCTAAGCCATCCCTCCAAGCACACCACAGGGTAGAACACAAACATTTTGGGGGACAGCCAATGAAGCTGGCCCTAAAAGCCCACCAAACAGACTGACCGGCCAATACAGGATGAGCCAGAGAATCTAGAGGGTGCCGTCTGCCCACGGGTCATTTCAAGCCTGCCTCGGAGTCCACATTTATGAAAGGTATGGTCCAAATCCCAAAAGCCCAAAGCAAAATGGGTAGGAGCAGGACGTAGAAATCACATTAGAACCCCAATCGGTACTACAATATTGAATTAAGCTACTAATGCAGTAAAAATGACTACACCCCTGGTAAAGTCAAAACGAATAGCTGTCACCAACCTACTCCTCAACATGCTTTCAGGGTGACAGTTACTGTGGGATGAACATTTGGTCCTTAAAAAGCACATATACTGCCCTGGAAACCATATGGGCAACTATGGCTTTGCATTAGGAAAGTGGGTTGATGTGGCAGGTCAGTGCAGTAGAAGTCCCTCTGGCCAAAACGTTAAAGTCAAAAAGCCAGCAAAACCTTTTCAGGGACCCACAAAGTGTGTCAGTGTAACCACTATATATGAGATTCTGTCTTAACAACCAGAATGTCTACCCACACACCGTCAGTACTATTGAGAAGTATCAGAGTTGACTTTAGATGTCCAGGAATATTTGCCACTATTTAAACAATGTTTTCAGCAAAAAATGTGGCTTACTCACTGGAGTTCAAATTTTTCAAAGAAAACAAGGAATTTAATCTGCCGTAAATCATATTAATCTGTAGATTTTTGCTTTTGCTGTTTTAAAAAGTGACTTCCATTTATAGTATTGCATTTTAAAAATAAAATAAAGGATGGGCTGTGGTAAAGATTCCCTTTACTTTTATTCCGAGTTGATGCAACGCCTTGAAAAGCATTCTGCCTTTCACACCCTGCCCCAGTGCATGGGGCAGCAACATAATCCTGATCAGTGTTGCAGAGTCATCGGACCCCTCATGTACTGAATACTGTCCCACTGCTAACACATCTTGTATGAAGACTAGCTCGGATATATTATTATAAGGCACTTACAAGTTATCAATGGACCATAAAGTGGTTGGCCACAGTAATGGCTCCAATACAGTGCTTGGGCCGGGGGGATTGGGTCCAAATAAAATACTCTGGTACAGCGATCAAACCTCGGGCTTTCCATTTCGTGGATAGAGTTGCATGGTCAAACATCATGGTGCAGCAAGGATGCAGGATACATCTACCTGCCAAATATTCATCCATCTATTATGGGGCCCAATCTGCTCCTGTGCACATGCATTTTGTTTAAACGAACGCTGCCCCTGCCCTTGACTGACTGTTACCACTGCCCCTCTCCCACCCCCTTGGTACCGTCTCCTCCGCCTTGGGCCCCTCTCCTCCGCCTTGGGCCCCTCTCTGCCCCCGAACTACTCTCATCTCATCCCCCAGCCCCTGATATCCCATCGCCCAACCCCTCTCATTTCATCCCCCTGAACCCCTCTCACTCTCCCTTCTTATCCCCCCTGAGGCGCTCCCCGACCTGTCCCATTATCTGCCTCCTTTCCTCTCAGCTGCCTTCCCGTGTGGGTCGATAGTCCCGGATTTTGGCTCTGGCATGAGCTCCCTATCTTTTTTTAGCTTGGCCTGATCTGCTTCACTGACCTTGGTTATCTAGTGAGGCCTGATTTAAAGCCTCACTAGTAGTGCAACATTATGCCCCCTGAGAGACCGTAAGCACTCGGTGTATGGTACACAAAAGCTTTGTGGGAGGTGGCCCCGTTTTCCCCGGAGCTCTCCCCTTGACTCCAAGCCGTCAGGGGCACAACCTAAAGACGTGAACTATCGATATTAGAACATGACTTGCGTGTAAGTCTCCATTTCCTTTTTCCTGCACATCAAACGTAAAGATGAACTATGCTTCATCTATTGTGTGGGCTTTCCTTTATGATATGTTGTAAGTGTGTATTGTATCTCTGTTCCTGAGTGCTGCCTTGGCTGCTCTGCCAAAGTAACCACTGGGTGAGTCGTGGACTTGAGGGTAAGCCTATTGCGTAGTTGTGGGGGTAGGTTACTGTTACATCCTGAACACGGGCTGAGAAGTGTCTTCACAATAAAAAGGCTCCACCCCCTTTTCTTGCCCCACTCCAGCTGCCTCCATCTTATGCGTAGCTGTGATCCTACCTCTCTTAGCTGACCCTTCCTCCCCTTAACTACCGCTTCCCTTAACTGCCTCTCCTTGCCCATTAACTGCTACCGCTCTGCTGTACCATCCCTGCTCCCCTATATTACAGAGAGCTTCTCTGTAGGATCAAAGTGAAAAGCCATACCGAGCAGCCTGAGGAAAGAGGTGCTTAGTATCACTGGCAATGTGACACTCCTGTTGTCTTGGAGGGGGTTGTTTATGCAGGGAATGTATGTAGCACAAACCTAGCCAGCAAGCAACAGGGTGCTTTGATAAATGATGTGAATACGCAGAGAGGAGAGGGGGAAAGAGGCGCTATCAGGGGGGTTATTGATGGCTGCAGCATTTGCAGGAAAACTAGTACAGAGCCAAGAGACTATAAAAATGACAGCAGGGTGCTACATAAAACCCAGTGCCATGACAAAACACTTTACAAAGCCTGTAAGTGGTGGTCCTCTGTTTTTGTGTCATTTGCAAAACCATTTTAATGTTTGTTTTGCAGGGCAAAAGGGCCACCAAAGAACAGATATTTCAGAAATCCCTGTTGGATAGAAGGGCAGTAGATAAGCAGTTTCACAGGTTTGTTAAGGAGACTTTGATCCCTGAAACTAAGCCTTATGCAAACGAGAAAGCAACGGGTGTCAATATCCTACCTCCCCTTTTTAGTTTGGGCTACTGGGTGTCGCAAGTGACACGTATAAGCCGATGGTGAGGAATGACACTGAGTCTGTAGGCGTTGTTTGGGAAGTTGCCAACCCATTGCCTACCCATGGCCATGCTAATCCCTATGGCCATTTGCACCCACTTCCTGCCTCTGTCCGCCCAAAACTCGTCCTCATGGGACCTCTTTGTGCTCGCTTTAATCAAGCCTTACCATGTTATGTTATCCATTTTTGTACCAAAGTATAGTGCAACTGACACCAAGAGGCAACCTGGCACTAACAGACTGAGCAGGGTACTGTAATTGAGCCGGGAAGAACAAAGTTTTTAAAGCCCTTCTGAATTGCAGGTGGGCAGCCGGAGAGCGAAGCGCAGTAGGCCTGGCGTACCACAACTTGGCTGCCCTCACCGGAAATGAGAAGCTGACAATTTGAGCAAAAACGAAATCTAGGCACAGCAATAAGAAAATGGTCCTTAGAACGCAGCAATCGGCCAGGAACTTAAGGCCAGAAATTAAGCTGCAGATACTCCGGTCCTACCGCATGAAAAGCCCTGTGTACAAGACACAAAGGATTAAAGTGCACACGGTTGACCACTGGCAACCAATGTAAAGCACTCAGAATTGGGGAGATGTGATCCCGGAAAGAAGAACCGGTGGCAAGCTGGGCGGCTGAGTTCTGCAGAATTTGGAGACGTACCAAATAGTCAGGTTGAGCAAGATATAAAGAATTGCAATAGTCAATCTGACTAAGGACTAGAGCTGCAACCACTGGGCCGTTTAAGATGATCAGGGATATACTGCAAGACCTTTCTAAAGATCTTCAACTGGAAATGGCCATCCTAACAGAATGATCTGATCTGTGAGGACATAGAAAGAGAGGCAGTGATTTTAACACAGAGATTCT
This sequence comes from Ambystoma mexicanum, assembly GCF_040938575.1. Classification (NCBI taxonomy): domain Eukaryota; kingdom Metazoa; phylum Chordata; class Amphibia; order Caudata; family Ambystomatidae; genus Ambystoma; species Ambystoma mexicanum. The sequence goes on from NC_090937.1 coordinate 966,081,196, forward strand.
TACCCTCAGGCTTTGCATTCAGAGTGCCTGCCAGTGTTTGTTCAAAGCAGTCTTCTAAGAGTTAATGACTGAATTAGAGTTGTAAACATGCTACTGGTGCAATGAAATTCTCTTACCAGGTCTGCCTTCAGCCACTCTATTTATAAGCGCTTTGCATGTCCTTGACTGAAGTCCTGTTAAAAACAAGAATTGGCAAAGCCAACATTTTTGACTTGTGCATAAGTTTTACGTTTTTGCCAGGTACTGCTATTCGATGCTTTTGCCAGGCACATGCTATGAATAATGGGTAGTTAACATCATTACGGTTGTGCCTGGCAAGTGCCGTTCCAATGCATACACAAAAGCCCAAACGGTTGGCATTGCCAATGCTTGTTTATCATTGCAGTGGATGAAGCTTTTATGTCAATTAGTCCTCTTCCACATGGCTTGCCTTTTGCTGTAATGTCAGACGCTATTAGGCAGTTTAACCTACCCATCCATATGCAGGAGGCCCCCAACATTAATAAAAACATGCTATCTGCTGCACACATGATGGGCTCATGAATCATGTGCCCCCGGATGTGTCTGCACTGTGGCATTAGTCAGATCCTCTGCTGCAGCAGTCCTCTGGGAAATCGCGTGTAATGGGGCTCGCGACTGCGAAGCGAACCAAGAAAATCTCTACGGTGAGCCTTTCTCTCTCTTCCTCACCTTGTCATGTTTAAATCTCACCACAATCGATTCTGTCTTGGGACGCAATCCCTTGAAACACCCTGATGCAGAAAATAATTTACTGCTTGCTCAAACTTTGCCGCTAAGCAATGTGTTTTGTGCAAATTGCTACCTTATTGTAAATACTCATCCTGCTTTTCCATTGCTATGCTGCCTTATCCTTCGTCGCCTTGGTCGCAGAGGTGCCAGAGGCCGCTTTGCTATTAAAACGTAACATAAAAAGCAGTGGGAAGCTGCGTGAGCACTGCATCAGCAAGCCGGACTGATGGCAAACTATTGATGGGTTCCATGTAAAAAGAGAAAACTAGCCAAAGGGTTTTCAGTTATCTGTAGCCTGCGTGGAGGCTTAAGGGGATACACTGATGACCAATTCAGCACACAATGCTCTTCGATTTGTGTCCTTTCTGCGGAATCTGTACAGCGGTGTACCATGCACAAGTCATCGGCTGCTGCCCAGCTTATAGATTCTCTCGAAGCCCTTCAGGAAAACCCTGAACAAAGGTTGGCTTTGGGAGGGCATTAGATCAGCCTCACATTGTATTTGTTCCAGGAACCTTTAGTAACATAGCCATTACTGTGGAGGTTGCAATAGAGTGCTACTCTGTTTTTCTCGTTAAATGGGTTGGCATGGCTGAAGGATTTCTCAGTGGTGGGCAAGAGAAACTAAATATGAAACTGCCACATGGATCTGCTAGCTGGTTCCAATACCCTGTGCTGGCTTTCCAAATGCAATTGCACTCGCTAATAGAAAGACCACTGTTGGTGCCAAGAGCACACTTCAGTTTGTCATATTTGCTAAACTGGTTCTAATCCCCGGTGCTGTCTTTCCAAATACTACTGAGCTGGCTAATAGACCGGTTTTAGTGCCAGAGCCAATGCAGTTTGTAATGTTTGCTAAACTAATGGTCCCTAATATGAATGTGCAAATATATACACAAACGGGTTTCTTCCAGCTTTGAGGGTGAAGCGTGTTGGTTTGGGAGTTTCGTAACCATAATGCCATTCAAAGGACTCATTTGTGCCAATATATTTCCAAATGAGAAGATCTATTTTTCTACAACACAATGTAATCTTTTTTTCAAACTCTAAAGCACATCTGGAGTGCTAAGTAATTTTTCGCTCCGACTGGTAGTGGTGTTCATAGTACCGGCACGCATAGCCTGATTGATACACATGCATAGAGACCGAGAAGTGGCATATAGGGCCACTGTCCCATGTTTGGATATGCATATTTATACATACATACATACAAATGGAATGCCATTTCATCGGGTTACATGTCTTTATATCGAAACATTGTATATTGAATGCACATATCTCGAATATTTTCTATTGAAAACATTTATAGTGAATGCACTTTTTTAGGTCCCCCCAAAACCCATGTTTCCAACCCCTGAGAACCCACCCCGACCATTTACCAAAAATATTTGACCCTTTACTGCAACCCTAAATGCATTCACTGTACAGGTTTTCAATATATAAAAAATCGATATAAACACTGTATACCATTTCATCTAAGCGGCACATGTCACAATGCCACACAGTTTCCTTCGGTCTCTCTCATCTAGATCGATTACCTTACATAGAGGTGAGATGCTCATCCATTGGTAATATTCCAAGAGCTTCATCTGGTGAAAATTCTGAATTTTAAATGGTGCATTTCACTGCATATATATGCAGGGGTGGGTTAGGGTAATACATGTGGGGGCTAAAGGGGGGCTGTGGGGGTCTCCCCCTGCATATATATGCAGCAAAATACCTTTTTTTTTAAAATCATCATTTTCGATTTCAGGCTTTCAATATTCGCAGTGATCACATAAATCTGTATACAAGTGCTTTATATTTGTTTGATTTTATTGTTGAAAGAATTGACCTATCTCAAGAACAGCAGAGCTCTGTACAGCCATTGTGTGTGGGCTGGCATCTTTTACCAGCAGTGCAGTACTGTGAGTTGCTGTTTGTGCGTGATCAAGCTACCGGGATCAAGTTCTAGAGGGTGGGTGCATGACAAGAGAATGATGATTTGAGAGTCCTCTCTTTGCGGACAAGTTGTGATTCGAGCCGGGTGGTAGATTTGCTGCACGAAGAACGACTGCCACCAGATATGTGAAGCTTAGCCTCCAGGCATGTGGGTGACTACTTGTAACTGCTTTGTAGATGATACATGCAGTCCTGAGCAGTATCCTAGCTTTACAGAAAGGCCATTATTGGAGTATGGGGGTGATTCAGTAAAATGTCCATGCACCAGCAAAAAGATGTGCTGCACCATGGTGGACTGCTTTTAAGGGAGCCGAATGAGTGGGTGGGAGCCCCATCAGGAAAGCATTTCCCCAATCAATGTTCAAGACTACGAGGGCCTGCACTGCGGTCCAGTTTTCCTGCTGCGGGAAGAAGGGTTTGATTTTGCAAAGAGTGGAGATTTGGAGCCAGACCGGTTGGGCATTCTTGGCTATGCGTTTCTGAAAGGGGAAGCCTAAGGATTTTGCTGAATCTGAGAGTTGTATATTAAATACATTTAATAAAAAGGACTAAATCCTTTAATTAAATGTATTGTTTATGCAGCCTACATATTTAATTATTTATGGTCTTGATGAAGGCATGGTACTAACTAGACGCTGAAATTAGGCTGACCCTTTTACTCTTCTGTTCATCATGTCAAATAATACAATTACAAATTTAAATGATTTAGCTGCTCTTTGTAAAGTAATGATGTATTTTTTTTTTGAGAAATGTAGAAGTATTTGTTTTCTGTGTTGTATCTTTTTTGGTGGATGTGTCTTTGCATCATGATACATTTATGAATCTCTTTGTGAAATGTTTCCTTAAAATCTAATATGTACCATGTCTGTTAATTCTTAGTCTTATGTGATATAGTAAATATTTCTGTATTTTTTTATATATAAATAATTCATATAGTAAAAAGGATTACTCAATAGTTTGTTCAGATTACCATAAAAGTTATAATGTATGTGTTTAGGTTTCCTTTTAAAACAAACTGTTTCTTAATACATTATGAAGTAATGTCCTAAATTAGTTATGGACTAAATTACAAATAGGAACACCTTTTAAAAATATTTCTCCTGAATTCCTAGTTGAAGTATGGGTTTCCTGCTCATTAAATCATACAGTGCCACTCAGGAACCATCCCTGAAAGTACACCTATAGTTCAGGGGCACTGAACAATGCATTGTGGGTATGCAGATTAGATTGTCCGACTGTACTGCACTGATGATCATGAGGGTGAAATGGTTATATGTCTTTATATTGAAACCCACATATCGAAAGTATTGTATAGTGAAAAACATATAACGAAAACAAATTTCTCAAAATGCCATTAACAACATTAAAGGAGTTAATATAACGAAACATGTATAGCGAAATACAGCAATATCAATAGTAAGCAAAGACCACAGAGAAAAGGGCCCTAATAAGGAAGTATGTTTGAATACAGTAGCAATGGTAAAAACGAACGTTGAGTCATTACACTACGGTGACAAGACCAATTAGAGTGATGGAAGAAATGTTATCCAAAAATAAAACAAAGCTATAAACTGCACAGGTAAGTTTCATACCGTAAGAATGCAGTAAAACTACGATATTCCGCACATTTCAGCCGGCAATTGATGAATTCTCATGATTCTAACATATCATTTCAAAGATTAAAACAAGCTTTTCCTAAATTTTAGAGAGTGACATGATGACCAACAACTTGGAATATACTATATCCAAAAAAGGGAAAAAAACTGCTGTTTTCAAAAGGTTTTATAATGAACAAAGAGAGGCAAAACAACAATACAATATACTGGAAAAGTGCTGACGTTCACATCAAAAATTGCAAAGGAAGAGCTGTAACACATGGGGAGAGCAACACACAACCACCTACCAAACAGCACAAAAGTGGCAAATAAAAATTAAATTACAGAAATTAAGGCACTTGTAAATTGTAATGAAGAGGAACCAAGTGGCTCTATAATAAGACGAGTATGCAGCGATTTGCCATTTCACCTGGCAGGCCAAATGTCAAATCTGAAACTTTTACAAAGACAATTGTGTAAACACAAACAACACAACACATTTTCCCTCGGCTCCTCAAAGTTTTCAAGATGTCAAAATAACACCAGAAAGGATGTTAACGTCCAAAAATGAAAACTTTTTGCTATTGGATACCAAAAACAAAGACCAAAGGTTTACTAATCTGCGGAACTTCTAAAAATGTGGAGTATTTAAAATCGGCAAAACAATGGCAAGTTGATGCAACATTTAAAGTCTGCCGAAAACCCTTTTCCCAGTTTTACAGTGTACACAGGATTTTAGAAGACACTTTGGTACCATTAATATTTGCACTAATGCCATTGAAATTAGAGGAACATTATAGCAAATGTATAGATTTATACATGTTAAAATAACCCCAAATGAGGCCGAAATAGTAGTATTAGATTTTGAAAATCCAACAAATCGTGGCATTACCAGAAATATTTCCAAAATATAAAATGCAAGGCTTTTTTTTTTCATTTTACACGAGCATTATGGCGTAAGTTTCAACAAAATGAAATGCAAAATAGGTATACAGATGATTTGGAATTTCAACACAACATTCAATTACTTTTTGCATTAGCATTTGTACCGGTAAATCATGATGAGGAATACTACGAACGTTTGATATGAAAGTTTTTTTTTTAAATAATGAACAATATTTTGAACCACCTTTAGATTATTTTGACTCGACCTGGATTGGACCATTAACCGTAAGATTTGGCAAAACAATGGAATTGTTACTCCGCTGTACTACAAGAAAATACCAAAATTAATAATAGACTGGAAGGATGGCACAATGGAATAAAACAATCATTCAAAACATGCAATAACGTGCAATACTGATTTATGGTGCTTTTTAAAACATCTAAAGAAAGAACAATCACATCAAGAAATGCAGGTTGCACAAATTATATGGAGAGAAAAAAGCCAAATTCAAAGAAAAAATATATTGCGACAATCAACAGCGACTTAAGGACTGTGTGCTGGCATTCGAAAAACAGGACAACATTGCCTATTTGAACAGTGTTGCTTTTAACATAAACTGTTAGAAATCACACTTGCCACTGCAAACGCCACTTTTCGCAGCACCCAAAATTCGCGAATCCAAAGTAATAAAAAAAACAAAAATCCAATACACGTTCCAAGTATTACACCGAAAAGCAAAAACAGGTCAAAGGCAAGTTCCACGAAACCCACACAAAACCCCCCAAAAATCCATCCAAAAACGGACCAAGTAATCCAGGGAAAAAGTTGAAATAATACTGAAAAATCCAGGCACAAATAGAAAAAAAGACAGAACTCCAAAGAAACCCTCCATCTGCTTTGTTGGGAGGAATCCAACTTGGCTCCAATGGATCCTGTACATCCAATTGTAAAAAATGGACAAAAGAGCGACACCTACTGGACGACAAAGATATTGTAATTATATTTATTCATATTTTAAAAAAGGTAACATTTTTGGTTAAACTGTTAAATCTAATTAATTGTTAAAACTGTATTCTATAAAAAAAATCACTAAAAGGAGTTTCGATATAAAAGCATTCAATATAAACACTGTATACAGGGTAAAACACATATGTGGTTGTCTGGATCCTTGAGACATAGCTCTCTTGGGTTTATAAAGTAGTTATTGGGCTGTCCTATAAAATAGACACTTTCTTTTCTAGAGCAATAAACAAGCTTTTGACCTAAATTGCATACCTGCAATGCTTTGCTCAGTGGCCCAAGGATGTCTACTGGGTAGCGCTGCGAAATGTCGAAGTAGAAAGGGCCATTATAGCTAAGCCATACATGTCACAGTGCCACCCAGTAGCCATGCCTAGAAGCTTACCTCCAGTTCAGGTAGCATGTTTTTTCATGCTTTTTTAAACCACCCATAACATGATCCCTTACGTGTCAACATTTTTCTGCGATCAGGTCGGACGCATAGATGCAGAGATCCAGTTTAGAGATTGAAAACGTTATTCATTGCAACATCTGTTTGAGGCCGAAAATGGTTCAACATCGACGAAGCAGATTGATCGGAGCAACAAGGTGACTGCGGTTGACAACACCATGCCAAAAGACACCCAGTCGGGAGAGTGGCGGGATCAAATAACACATACATGTAGGCACTCTGACGAATATCCCCTCAATTTCTCATATAGTAGCTCACTAGTACTCCTCATCACCCATGGTGAATACCCCTTTGGAATTTTGCCCTTCTTGTAATTCTAAATTCCCCTGGGAGGCCATGTACCATGTGTGCAAAAGTTGTCTTGCGAGAGATCACCCAGAAGAAAAGTGTTGTGCGCCAGCTCTTCAAAACTACGATCCTAAAGGGGTGCAGACTAAAGCGCTGAGTTCAAGAAGACCAGTAGCGTCAACTTCGAAAGCTCAACTGAGGAGCTTTTCATTGAGTAAACAGTGTTTTCTTCACAGCCAGCTCCTAGCTCTGTAGAACAGACGTCAAGTCATGCTGTGGAGAATGCACTTGGCTTTCAAAAGGCTGCCATACAAAAATTAATTCCAAAAGAAAAATTGACTAACTTCATCCGAAATTGAGCACGGGAGCCTTGACACATGTAGCAAAACCCAAAATGAGTGACACTCACTCAGTCAAGCGCAGTCCATTTGGCATCTACAACAAGGCACAAGATTGAAGAGAACAGCTTGAAGTTGAGTTCCGAGCACTCGACACATACAGAAAAAGACAACCAAAACACTTTGAAAACACAAAAGGAGGTCCCGATTCTAATACACAAGACAACATCGCACTCCACTGGTATGTCTGAAGAAGATAGTTCCCTGTTTGCAACAAAGCAGAAATAAGGTCGAACAGACTTCTCTGAAACAGATGAAGACGTAGAGCAGGGGGAGCAGGTTCAATTTGAACATTTAAAGAAAGAATGGACAAACGAACAATTAAGCACTACTTTGGCCAAGATAATTGTTTTCATATAAGTCATTGGAAGACACCCCCTTAAAAGAGACCAGGCTTACACTGGAGAAAGTGCTCCAGCCAGAAAACCTAAAGCCCACTTACAACAACTGGAGCATGAGGTGGAACGAGTAGACCAGGAATATCACACAGAGGAGGTCATTTTGGCTCAAGGTCAAGAATTCGACCCTGATGAATATCCTTTACTTTCTGCAACTGAGACCCCTATATCTTCATCATCATCAACAGATGACTAGTGTCTGTACACTGAACTTCTTTAAAGGGCCGCACACAGATATGGGATTCAAACCAGCAACCTGCAGATCATGAACAAATCGCAGCAGCGAGTGCTCAACCCACTGAGCAATCTTACCGGCTATAGCTATTTTACTCGCAATGTAAAATGAGCAATTACATCTCTAATTGTTCTCAAAGTTAGAAAGCAAATGACACTCTGTAGTGAATATCATTAAACTGGTAACTGAGGTTTAACAGCAGGCCAGTTCATCTGCAGGTCTGGTGCAAAGTTGGCCACATGTCAAGCCTGTGTAGATCTATTTTACAGGCTTCAGAGGTTGGCAAAATACATACCATTGTGAGGGTTCATAACTGTATTAAAGAATTTAGAGTAGCACAGGGAAAGCCGCGCACTCAGATGGCATCCCGTACTCTGGGCACTTGTTACCTCATGCATGCAAACAAACATCCTAAACAGCATGCCAGGAAAGATATACACATTGCAACAAAAAATTAATTGTGGCACAATAAAGGGCCACATTATGTGCTATGGTCAAATATGTCTACACTGTACACAAGCTTTTAGGCACAAGCATTTTGTCAAGTGACCGAGGACACCGAGATGGGAATGTCTTCTATCATAACAAACAATGGCAGAAAAAAACATGCTATAATTGAAACTTGCGAAAAGCAAAATACATAGTCGGAAATGGATGCTTAGTGTACTCTAAATGCTTTTTCGAAGTTTTTGTCTGCATTGTAGATTTGAGGTGTTTAAGAACAGACTAAATCAGTGACTCGCCCCTGAAGTGTGCCTGAAATAAACCTAGAGTCCAGCAATTATTGCATAGAATTGCAGAAAGACAAACAATTTGTTATTCCTATTCTTTCATATTTAGGGTCATTGCTCAGTTATACCCTTGTGGAGCCCCCTGTTTTTTTATTCAATAGAGACCTGAACAAGAAATCCAGCCATTGAAGAAACAAAGAGCCACATGGCACTGGATACAGCCCAGGAGATTCAATGTAAAAAAAAGAAAACACATTTATTTTTTATTTTTTATGGGTAGCAAGGGAGACCACAGGGGTCACAGTCGCGACCCCCAAATTACGTCCCTTTGGACCTCTGAGACACAGAACTACCTGATGTTATTCTTATATTGGGATCATGAGCGGCAAGCTAAAAACCAGACCTGGTGTGCACTAGGACCAAGTTGTCTACTCTATTGGTGGTATGGTGTATAAACTCTGCATAGGCTTATGAGGTACCCTGAAAACTGCAATGAAGGGAATCAGCTCTTTATGATTTGCCCCAGTTAAGTGTTTTGGTGAATCTTGCTTTTTACCATCGGCAGTAGTAAAAATACCTCCTTAGCCTTGTACCTGTCCATATTTCATCAAAAGTAACTAGCCCACATGATAAATAGACCAAAGCTGATCTAATTATCTTCAAGTACTTTATAAGCAATTGGGGTTTTTGAGTAATAAAAACGACATGACATGGGCAATGCAGTGAGCTCATTATGACATCTTCTGCAATACAGAAATTAAAGCGTACACCGCTATTACATATGTTCCCTTTTTCAGTGTTGGCAGACGCCCCAATTCAGGCCAAAAACAAGCTGTGGGCACACTTCACAGTGACTTCCTCACCCGTGATAACCCTTGCTCCCACAATAGATTTTAGTTGCGCTTCTAGTGCTGCCATCCAAAACACTGCTTTCCAATTGCCTTGTAAAGTATCATGCACTTTAGCAGAGCCTGGAGCTTTCAGATTATATATGTGAAATCTGCTTCTTGTGCAGTGAAGAAAAACACATGAAAATAGCTATCTATGTGTGTACATGTAAACAAAAATGCACACACCTCACTTTTACTTTTTCTCACCTAAATCATACTTAAAATATTCATACCAGCCGAGTCAGTGAAGCATCTGGTCAGTGTGCACTCTGTGAGGCAGGAACAAACCCAGCAAGCTGCGCCAGTCAGCAAAAAATACAGTTCCTCCAAGAAACAGTCCTTTTGAGAGACAGTCTTACCTTCTTTTTTAAAGGCTCTCACTTTAACCTGCCCCTCATTGTAAATTCTCATATGGAACATGTACGAATTGCCTGCCCCTGACTCTGATGTCACATGTCAATCAGACACCACCTCCTTTGACCAACCCTCCTGGAAGCTTCCAGGGAACACGTATTTTGCCTACCACTTTTCCACAGAGATTCAGGGCAGCAAACAGATGCCAAATGTTACATTTCTCTATGCTGGCTTCCTGCAGCAGAACATGAACAATGGGGCTACTTTGAGCAACATGGCTTTTCACATTCCAAAGCTCACGTCTTCATGCAGAAGCAGCTTTTGTATGTTTACTTTCCAAGCAACATTGCAGGGCCTGTGCTTACAAACTCTTGAATTGGGTCAATTAGTACCCCTGATCTGCGCCAAGGTTTTGGCACCAATGAGGCAAGGGATTGGATATTAGTAGGTTAGCGGTTGGGGTTGATAATTGATAATCTTATGCTTCATTGCAATAGAGTCCATGCTATACCATGAGGTGTTGCACTTATGCTATGGTATGGCTACCATGCACAACTAGGTTAAAATTTTTATTTTTGCTTTGTTTTGTATTAATTCCCAGCACTCTCTCACACCAGAGTCTCACACCACTTACTGTCAGAGACTGGGTTTTTGATAAAACTCCTCCCCAGCTGAAATTCAGAGCCCCATTTTCCCTACAGTACTACTACAACAGGAGATACAAGCTCTAATACAAAATGGATCCAGCAAGGTTGTTTTCTCGAACAGGTAAACCTAGGGATGTATTCACTACACCTCATGATCCCAAAAAAAGACAATACAAAGAGGCCCGTTCTAGACCCAAGACCTACAAACAAATATGACGGACCACATTAATTCAGAATAATTCCCCTCTAAGAGGTCTTTCCACTACTAACAAATGGAGAATGGAGAATATACGAATAACACTGGATTTGAAAGAGGCATACTTCCATAATTCAATGCTTCAAAATAGACAACATACATTTTCAATATATGGTGCTTCCTTTTGGGATTACCTCTGCACGTCATGTCTTCAATGACTAGCTAATAACAGGGGAGAGCGCACAGAGCCCCCTGCACAAACATGAAACCGTAAATCTCCTACACAGTTTATGGTTTGCCATCACCATGAAAGTAAAGTGTTCTTCCAAGCCATTAAAACTATTTGTGGGGGCCATGTTAGACCCCGAAATTGCAAAGGTTTACTATTCTCAAGAGAAAGTTCAAGCACTACTAGCTCAAATCCCTTGTTACATAGGCGCTCGCTAGATAACCATCAGAAAAGTTCAGAAGCTCCTCGGTATGGTTTCTTTGTGCATCTTCCTACTTCCACATGCCTGTCTCAACACACACCTTATACAGCAGTGGCTAGTAAAGCAGTGGTATCGGGGAACAAGAAAGCAGAATGATCCAGTGGTGATATTGCAAAAGCTGGTGGACAAAACAGAGCATGTCAAAGGGGAGACCTTTTGTCAACCCGCCAATACGGGTAAACAGCTAAACAGATTCCTCCATGACCAGCTATGAGGCACATTATGATCACCTCATGGCCCTGGAGGAGAAGTGGCCAGCACAGAAAGCCAAAAAACACATACATTTGTTGGAGCTTTTAGTGGTCAAGATGGTGATTTGCCCTTTTCAAAATGTCCTGATGAAGAAAAAGCATTCCCGTCACCACAGAGAATACCACAGCCATGTTCTAGATCAACAAACAAGGTGGAACACACTCCATAGTGTTGTCCCCGCTTGCTCAAAACATTTGGCAATGGTGTCTCAAAACAAGCATTCACATTCAAGCACATGTTCCATGGGAGCCCAGCTGTCTAGTGGACAGTTTAGACTGAGTCCTGTGTGTCGAACCAGAAGAAGGACTGTGACTAAAATGTGTCCGGTTTAGGATGTTTATTTAAATAAAATGAAAACACCAATCTAACCCTACTGCTATGAGGGATGTTCCCATGCCTAACAAACTAAAAAGTAAGGGTGCTTGTGGAAGTCCAAAAGAAATAGTCCTCAGTCCAAAACCTATTAGCTAACTGGCCCTACCAGTTGGGAAAACATAACAAAATAACAACAAGGCAATGGCCTCTATCTTTGGGCTTCTGCGTGGCCCAATCACTTGGATTCCTTTCCAGGAAGTTTTAAAAGTTTGTCAATGTCCCCCAACACAGTTCACAACCTCTCTGCAGGTTCTGTATCTCAAATCCTAATTTCGTTTGATTCTCTCTCTCTAGGGGAAAAGAGTTTTCTTAATACGATTTCACCATTTCCAACTTGGTAATTGACACACTGGGCCTCATTCCGAGATTGGAGGTAGTCCTGCCGCTATTTGCGCCATGACTGCCTCCAATAACGGTACCGGCACCGGTCTCGTTCAATGGGGACTTACCGGTGTAGTCCGACCTTTGTGGGACCGGTAAGTCCCCACTGAAAGAACCATTCCCCATTCCCATTGAGCCCCTCTAGGGCTCAATGGGAATGGGGAAGTAGCTAATAACGGTACCGCAATTTCGGTACTGTTATTGGCTCTGATTTCGCTTAACGGGTCCCGTCCATAACGCCTGGTCAGACCAGGCGTTAAAGGAGGGACCCGCTAAGGGAACTCGTAGTAGGGCGGTAAGGGATTACCGGCACCGGTCTCCTTACCGGTGCTCGCTATCCCTTACCGCCCTACTCGTAATGAGGCCCACACTGTTCTTATTTTGTACACAAGGACTGCAACCCTCCAGGTTCTCTCTCTACAGTTCTGTTTGTTATGTTTCGTGTTTCGTGGGGTCCACAAAGTCCTCTGGCCCTCTGAAAGGTTCACTTTATTGGGACCTTGGTAGGGTGCCCACAGATTCTGGTTTTCTTGGCTCCCGTAACCCAAGTGTCTTTTCTTGACTCGATTCTTAAGTTTCTCGATTTCTCATGGTTCTCTGAAACCCTTTAGCCTTTGATGGGCTTTCTTTAGCTCCATTTTGGTAGGACTTCTTCCCACTTCAGTTCATCAGGCTCCCGTAACCCTTTCCCAGCCTCGACCCATAATGTCTTTCGTTTTCAGAGCTCTCCAAAGCCCTATGGCTCTCTGATAGGGTTGCTTTAACTTGATTTAGGTAGGGCATCTGTCAGCTCAGGTTTATCAGGATCCTGTAACCTTTCTGGCTTTCCCAGCCTCGATTATCATGGTTTGCTCCTCTCAACAGTGTTACCCCATCATGTGCATTCGCTTCACTTCCGCTGCTCAGCAGCTCATACCCTTCTTGTGCGATGTTCGGTGATCCAGCCTCTCTGCTGCAGTCTGATCTCGGCATTACTTAACGGCCCCATGTCCACCATGGCTGAATCTGGTCGCGCCACCAGGCAAGGCAGTCACTTTACCGTCTGTCTCTTTCTCGGTCTTGGCTTCTTTGCCGGTCAGGACACCAGCCTTCCAACGTCGTGCGGGCAATTAGTTTGCTTTCCACACTACTGCTGGCTCCACAGTCAAGCGTGGCTTCTCTTCTCCAGGACATCTTTCCGTCAGAAGCCCGCCTCTGCGTCGGGCTCACTCTCTTCCATTCAAGGTTCATCAGGGTTTTATGTATGTCATCACAAACAAAAGGGTTGTCATTCTTCTTTGGATGTGGCATTCAAGCGGAATCCAGCATTACCTGAAGCTAAAGAGATGGAAGAAATGTCACTATTTGGTCAATCCAAAACAGTGTTAACAACAGTCTTTCTGATTCCCATGTAGGCAGAAAGCGTGTTCTGTTTAGGGAGTTCCACACAAGAATGGGAGTCCTTGTCCCAAGAGTGGAGTGACACCCAGTGAGGTGCCACTTACTTCACCTCCCTAGCCTCAAAGGGGGAGTGAGCTCACCTCTGGGGAGAAGGGATTAATAGTCCAGATTCATCACAACTGGTATAAGAACATGAGTGGAAAATCCACACCGGTACACTCACAGATCTTTGCACAATGGTGTTATCCAACAGACAACTTATTTGCAACAGTGGAAAAAGCAAAATGCTCAATGTCCGCCTTCAGGTTTCCAAAACCGGGGTGTCTAGGCAATATGGTATGGATAGGTTGGTCTGTGATATTTGCATACATTTCACCAGGTGCCACTGCTGTTCAATGTAAAACACAAGTAACACCAGGAACACCTAACATTGCTACTCATTGCAATGTGAGGCAGCCTTGGTACTCCTGCTGAACGTGTCTCACTGACCACCAATGAAATTTCCAACCTCACGCAACCTGCTGACACAACAGCAACAGCAGGTAACACACTCAAACCCTAAAAAAAAACAATTTTGCAGCTTGCCTCTTGAGGTCATAGAATTCGGCCATTTAGAACCTCCCCCCATAATGTATGGAATTATGAAAGGAGGCAAGAAAGCCTTGTTTCTTCAGTAGATGGAAACGATTTGTAATCTGGTGTACACAAAACAGATCAGTCCCATTAACTGCTTTTTTTATTGGTTATTTATAACGTGCTTAAAACGGAAGAGGTTTCCAAGTGCGGACCCTGGATTTGAACTTGTTGCTCTGCGTCGTCTTTCTTCCAAGACGAGCGCATTGCTACTGAGCTATACTACCCGCGCTTACCAACAAACATAGTTACGTACCTGCTTCATTTGTTTGAATCAGGACTAGTATACAATTCATTAAAGGTGCCTTTGGCAGCATTATTAGGATACGCATCATCACATCACATCACTAGATAACTTGGTGGAAGTTTCCAGTTGTGAAAGCTTTCATGAAAGGGTCAAATGCATACATCCACTGGTGGCACACCCAACATGAGTTTGGGATTTAAACAATGTGCTATATAAATGTATGGGTCCCCCTATTTGAACCAATGCACAAGGCTTTCTTAAAGAGCTTACATACAAAGTTGTGTTCCTTATTGCCATACCTTCCATCTGAACCTTCTGTCTCTATACATTGACACAGTGATTTTAAGAAAACACCCCATATTGGATCCAAAATATATCTCAAAATTGAATGTAAATGAATCTGTCGCACTACCAGCTCTTTTGAAACCCTTAAAATCTGAGTGAAAGGGCACCACATAGAATTAATGTCTGTAGGACGGTCATGTATTACCTCAGCAGAACAAGAAAATGTTGAAAGACTGACCAGTTCTTTGTTTCAATATCAACCGAAAGAGAGGGAGATTCTGTCGCAAAGTCCATGATTGTCAGATGGATTGCTGCTGGGTGTATACAACAATGCTACATTCTATCAAAAAAAACTTTTCATTTTAAACCATAAGCTCACTCTATACACAATATTGGAGTAACACTGGCTTTCACTGCTAATGTACTACTAGAAACAATTTGTGAAGCAGCAACATGGAGCTCAGTGCACGCATACACATAGCACTATTGTGTAGACACACACAAAAACAGAGTCACAAATGGAACAAGCAGTTTTAAAACATTTATTTGAAACTCTCCCTTCAACTCGCCCATCACCTTCATCAGGTATTGCTTGCTTATCTAAGCAGATTCACAAGCCTCAGAAGACAAACATTGCTTACCCATTAATAGTATTTCTCTGGTTGGTATCTGCTTAGTGACATGTGCCCGTCTATCCTCCCCTATTGGGACTGAAGGGACAGTGCTGTAAATCTGTTGATAAAGAAAATAAAAAAGCTAAGAAAAAGCCCTCATGTACTAACATCAGGTCAGAAAAACTATCTGGGGACATAGACGCAGGAGCCCCCTTTTCGAATTCGAAAAAAGAATAACAAGAATGGTGCCATATGCAAAGCATGGGACTCTAAGCAGAAAGATGATTGCTGGGTAAGTGATGTTTCATATGTCTATAGAAAACAAATCTCATTGAAGGTTTTAGTCACAGGCCTCTCTTTTGGACCCAACTGTATCAATAATAATTATTGACCAGTAACTGGTGTTAAGTATTTGTTTTCTTAAATCTGTTCATACCTCTACAAAGAAAAATCTGAAATCCCATTTTAAGTTCCCAAATTGTTGAGGGCCAGCAAGCTAGGCGCTAATACATTTTCTCATATGGCAAAGACTCAATTCCTCATCTCTGCAGGTCCTTATTAATGTGTACAATTGTGTATCCTACTTGCAAATAGGACCGGGAGAGCCAGGGAATTCAGGGTTAGGGCTGAGCCAGGGCCAGGCCTGGTGATCTGGCCTGGTTCTTAGAGTCACGCATGAGTTCAACCGGGGAAAGGTCTGTGCAAAACAGGAGAGGGGCCTTTGTCACAGGCTCCAGAGGCAAGAAAAGGGGCTAAATGGGTCTGTAACATGAAAAGGGGCTGAAAGGCATTGGGGCGAGAAAAGGGGTTGTGGCTAAGAAAAGGGGCTAAACAGCGCAACCAAAGGGACCAGGCAAGAAATGTGTCTTGGACAAGAAATGGGGCTAGGACAGGACATGGGGCTAAATGGCACTGGGGCAAGAAAAGGGGCTAAATGGGATGGGGCAAGAAAAGGCGATGTGATTTCCAACTCTCCCCGAAACGCGTAGAGTTGGAAATCACATCGCAACATAAGAACACTGTGGTTGCTCTTTGTTTCATTTTGTTTTTTACGATGGCCATATGTGAAAATTATTTATATTTATGTAAATTTTAAGGTTTAATTAACAAACATTGATGTTTTCAACTTTTGTTCATGTATCTAATATTCAATTACATATCTTTTGAAAATGTAAGCATTGTATTGACTGATTTTTTCAGCTTTAATGGTGTGCAGGGGACGGGAGTGTCTTTAAATTTAGACACTTTGTTTAGTTCCCACCAGGCTTGGCCAGTTCTGCTTGCAAAGCCACTATCCTCTACGAATAGTATCTGGCAACTGTGCTTAGTTTCTTAACTTTGCACTAGTGTCTTAAGTGACACTAAACTAATGGAGCTTAAAATCGCAATTTTTACTTTAAACCCATTGCTGGAAATCTGTGTCAGTTTGACTTTTTGCTGACTAGTGGTTCTGCCACCATTTGCCAACAGATGCATGTACTTTGCAGAGGGTGGAGGAGCCCAACGGAACTATGCACTGCAAAGCAAAAATGGTGTGCTGTGTGCATCTTCACTGCAAATGGATGCACTCAGCACCGAGTGCTGTGCAATGCACCTTCCCTGAGGCCAGTGACAAGCAGGCTGAGCCCTTGTAGTATAAAAGTTGGAGGCGCACTTTAACCGTGATGCCATTTTCACTGCCCAGCCCGAGCTTCACATTTGCAAGTCCCCAACTGAGGACATTGCATTCTGATGACCATACATGTCTCGGGAGGATATCTCAGGAGCAACGTGCTCGCTTTGGAAGCAAGACGACACGGAGCAACACGGCTTCGATCCCCCAGTCCGCGCTTAGAAACCTCTGGGTATTAAGAGCGTTATGAAGAACCAGTCAAATCATATCATACGTGTGGTATGCTAGCAATGCATTCTATACAATGTGAGTACCAGAACAAATGATTGTACTTCCTGGGCATAGGATGGCAACAACTGGCAAAGTGTGTACTACTGGCAAATGCTGATGCAAAAACCACAACTATTGGTTTTGCCAGTACTTGCTTACTTGCCTCAACCTTTCACCCAGATGCCTTTGCTTTTGTATGACTGTTTTCTTTTACAATAGTTTGGAGCACATGTCAGTAATGGATATTGGAATGCTCCCTCCCTTCCACATATTCATGGCGCATCACGCCACATCTTTGGCATACTGCAGCACCCGATAAACATGTTAAGATCTACAGACTTCTAGACATGCATGTTTACCATCTTGTAGCTATCTTTTTTTCTGACCTATCAAGATTAGCACGTACCCTGTCTTTCTTCTGGGACGCTTGGGGTCTTTATAACACTCTGCCGAACTGTGAGATTATGGCCGGTGATGAAAGTTTGTCAAAGGGCCAGAAGAAACTGCTAAGAATATGAAGTCGTTATTCAGTGTTAAAAATTATGCCACTGTTAAAACCCTTTCTGACAGGGTAATCAGTAATAAAACAGTGGCGTGAGTACCAATTAAGGGACATCAACTCAATTGGTATGCTGATCCCGCTGATTAAAATAGTGGCTGATTTGAATAAATGGTTTTAATATATACTTATTCACAGATTATTGCCAGTCTGTCAGGGGCACTGGAACCGCAACATGAATAATCTAAGAATGATACCTATTTGCTTCTTTAGTGAGATGCTAATGGCGGTCATTAAAATGGCTGTACGGGAAGCCATTTGGCGAGGCATAATTGTAGATGAGAAGGTTCCAACTTGCAATATGCATGTGGAAGGAGCACGTGAAGGAATCCCGGGGCATGGACTACTTCTGTGTGTGGAGTTAAATGAGGTGCACGTTCTCGATGAAGCATTACCATTTCCTTGTTTCCAAGGGGCACCCTTCTCTGGAGTGTTGCCGTAGAAAACACTGCAGCACAAATGTCTCCCTGAATCGAGGGTTGTTCTATCGGGGCCGTGTATCATTGTTGCCATGCGGATGCTGCATCGCTATAGTGTGTTGGGTGCATTAAGCAGTTCTCCATAGAAACCTGGAGTCGGTATTGAGTTGAAGGTCCTTAAAATGTGTTTAATAAAGTGTGTCACTGACAGTAGTTGTCCTTCAATTAATGCAAACTGGTAGATGTTTAATCCTTGGTTTTGTTTTCCTGTACCTTTGAAGGCTAGTCTTCTTCAATGCTATCGTAACCTTTTATGGCTTCTCATTATGTATCCAAAGAGAAAATTCCCTCTATGAGCAGTCTTTCTTCCACCTTCTGTAAATCAACAAGGGTGTTATTAAACAAATCAAAGACCCCACTGTTTAAAGAGCATAATGGATGGAGCTGCCATCTCTCTGGATACACATTATTGAAATGCAGTGTGCATTGCACAGAGAAGAAATTGCGTGCCTCATGTTTGCCCCGCAACTTCAGTGGGCATTACCTGTCCAAAAAAAAAAAGAAATCATAAATTGGTGCTGTGCCATGTCTTACAAACTGCAGCTCAAGCGAGTCATTTGAAGTACCTTGGACGAGTAATTCTGACAAGTAACGGAGGCTTGAGGAGTTCCTTTCACTCAAAGAGATTTTGTCCGAGACACATGGCTTAAAAAGTGGCCATAAGCTTTGAGGTTTGATCAAACGTCTTCCCTGAATTGTCCGCACTGATTGTGAAATGTCCCTTGCGTCATAGCTAGTTCTGTTGCATGTTGCGTCCCGTGAAGCCTCGCCTGGCACTGTTCTGTGGCGGGACTTGCATTTGTTGTGGCAGGATAATTTGGTGGCCCATATAAACTGGGGTTCATAGTCGCCTGTTTGCCACTAGTTGAGGGGAGTTCTTCCCATGGACCTTTCATGGTGTCACACTCACTAGCTCATTAGTAAGTAGTTTGTTCAGTGATCTTGGATGCTTTCTCCTGTCTCATTACAGTCCCACATCATCGTCCTGGTCTACATTTTGCCACCAACCGCTTGTGTTCTATATGTAATTCTTACTTTGTTTTCATCTGATCTTGCCCTGCCACACAGATCTATCATCTACCTAACTATTGTGACGTGCTGGCAAACGCACAAGGAATGGACACAATGAAAAGGGTAACAAGGTTTCTTAAATGAAAGTTTTCTGTAGGCGCTTGATCCTGTGGAATCTCTTGGCACATGATCCAAAACGCCAACGTACCCCCCACCCCCCCAAGTACTCCAGTTAATTAGAAAGCGCCCTTCTAGTCTCTAGAAATTCCCTCTGGTTCCCAGATAACAGGCATCACCCGACTGTTTCTTGTCACAAGGTTGGAGTCTCTTGGAACCCACAGGTCCTGGAACCTTCATTCTATAAGCCTGCTGCTCGCTATAGCCCCCTCTCTGAAGCTGGATTTAACCCCAATGAGATCAGGAGAAAATGAGGAGATGGCTGTACTCTCCTAAACCCTTCATACACACATAAGACACGCATTAAGTTCATGTACCTGTAAGTACTGTTTGAAAATACATCAACACTGTTACTTGCGCGTCTGCTAGCAGAGCCAGTCCTTTCATGATGGACTCTACAGTGTTTCAGTGAAGCTAGTTGGTACATTTTAAGTAAAGACGAAGTCTAAAACTAGGAGCCTGGAAGTCCCCCTTTCGTACGTTGCATTGTGTTGCAAATAGAGCACCCTAGTGTAGCCTCAGAAGTATTCTTAAACATGTGTTCCTTGAACATCCCTCTCTCCACACCATGTGGCCACATTCACCCACTTACTCGTTCAGTTGTTCTTTTACCTGCCATTTTGTCCTCAGACTTGAAAAGCAGAAGGCTGGGGAATTCGGAGGGTCTTGTTACTCAAGTAGTTTGACACCCAGAAAATGGATCAGCTTGCACATTTTTAGGTATGACGTTTTAGTACTCCAGCTCTCAAAAGTGTAACTAAAACGCTGGCAGTCATGCTCGCTGTGCTCAACTAGTCTAGCGTCAGAGGCCCTGACTAAACATCAATTGCCTTCAGTCCACACCTCTCCCATTACCAGGCTCCCCTGCAGTGTTACCTCTGCTGGTTCCGTCATTGCCACCAGCTGAGCTCATATAATGCCACTCAACAGTTTCCAGGGCATTTCTTGTGATCTCGGAGAGCGAGCTCGACGATACTACTGTGAGACACGTTCTCTTCTTGGCCGGCAGATCAGCTCTTGTAGTAACTACCTTGGCCCATAAATTGCCGGAAAACACAGTAAGGCAGGATTCCATCTCCCATCATTCACTGTAGTCCAGGGAAGGGCTTTTAAGCTATGTTTTCCCATCTCCCTGTTAGCCTGGCTGGGAAATATGTTACGGGGATGTTTACGCCCCCGTGGCCTCACCAGTGGAGTTAACCGGTAGAGCATCACCCTTTTGGCAATCAACTGTGACACCTGCGCTATTTTGGCAACTCCTTGTTCTGCTCGGCCCCTTCTGTACAACTCTTGCCGCCTCTGCCTTGTACCTGCACTTTTGTCGACTCCTCTTATGCTCTGCACCTTTTGTACCACTCAAACTACTTCTGCATAACCCTCCTTCTCTATAAATGTACTGGTTCATGTTTATTTTAATTGTTATTGTCATCGTCTCCAGGCCCTCTGGCGGATCTGAAAAGGATGGAGGGTTAGTTAGTGGGACAGAGTGGGAGAGCGTAAGAGAGCTTTTGCTGTGTTGTTAGTAGCTTAGGTTTGGAAACACCAGTCACTGTGTATTAGTTTTTCTTCGAGTTGCTATGGGTTTGGTGTTGTTTTGGTAAGTGAAAATGCATGGGACTGTTTTGTGAGTCTGTGGTGTAGTGTCCTGTGGAGGTGGAGTGTTTTGGGTTCAGTCAGGTGTTGGAGGGGTGTGCAGTTTTCTGTGTAATTTCAAGATCGTGCTGTGGTAGAGGCATGTGTGTGTTTTAATTGGTGGTTGAGGGAGAGTTTGTAGGAGAGAGAAAGTGTTAGCAGGGTTGGTGGCAGTAGGTCTGTGGGATCTTGTGTATTACTTTGATTTGGTTGGGCTCAGTTCCATTTATGGTCAATGGCATTATTATGCTTCCCCTTCGTTGTGCAGCCCAAATTCAGTTGGTTTGGTTTGCTACTCTCGGGAGGTTCTCTTCTATAGTACTTCTTTAGATGGGTGAGTTGAACCGCCTGGTTTTTAGTCGTTTTCTGAATTGTAGGTGGTGTTCTGTTTTTCGTATTTCTCTGTGGAGTGATGGCCGAAGTTTTGCTGAAATGTCTAAGAATGCTGATACACTAAATGTCAGTTTTGAATATTGCTTTGGTTGGAGGCGAATGTCCCTCCTGGATCTCGAGGCTCGATTTGGTTTGTAGATGGAGATATTTTCGGTATGAATTCTGCTCTTTGGGTGTGGATTTCTCGGTGGGTTATGCAGAGGGCTTTTGAAGTAAATTCTTTTTTTGACTAGTAGCCTGTATAGGATTCTCGGTGCCGGTGTGATTTGTTCTTTCTTTGGGAGTCTGAGGTTTGGTTTTGCAATAGAAAATGTTGGTTTTTAAAGCAGAAATGCGTGTAAAATAGGCAATACAGTAGTTTTGAGACCATATGAAGTTTTCTGAGTAGTAGTATATATTTTAAAGTGAAGTGGTCTTGCATTGGGCCCATCTGCCTTTTGTGGTGGCCTTGTTTATCGCAACAGGAATAAAACTGCACTGCCAATTTTTCAATCCCTTTTTTTGTATATTAAGAGACCTAATAACAATTGCACTCTTATTATATAAATGATATTATGTTTCATGACATAGTTTGTGATGCAAAGTTTGAGATGCTTAGTGTTGTGTGCCCTACATCTATTGCATGCAATGAGATGCAAGGCTTCCCCGAAGCTCTGTTGTCCACATCACTAAACAACTGCGCATAACTTATCTCGTTGCTTTACATAATTGGTCATGTTGGCTCCGAAGAATTACTAGCGGAGCTCATAGATCTAATTATTCCTCCCTAAAAGACCAGTAATAATGATCAAAATCAAGATGGAAGGCTTGTATATGGCGCGCCAAGGCCTGACCCGAAGCGCCAAGGCCAGCAAGTGTATAGGATAATTAACAGTCCAAATTTAACAATCCGAAATAATTGCTCATAAAATCCTAGGGAGAGCTGAGATAGCTTCTTGACAGAATTGATTGTCCCTTCTGAAGCATATCAAAGTGCTGGGGAAGACCACTATCTTTCAATGACATTGGGTTTTCTGAGCTTTTATCAGTAAAAGCCTCCTTTGTTGAATAAATGCCAGCTCTGTTAATGGAAGTGAATATTGTGTCTTTCTTACTTTGTACCCCAGCGTTCACGCCATCTCGCTAACCAGGAGCCATGGCGTACTGCGCATGCGCAACCCTGTGTCACACGTCTGAAATCTCTTGTCTCTTTTCTTTCTTTTAATTTCTCAAGCTCACTATTTGGAAAAGGTAGTCAAAGGTACGGTATTGCTCTCTTTCTTGACATTTGGAGGTATGCGTGTTCAATGTGTGCCCGTAGTGAAGTCATTATACTTGGCCAAATGTACACATGTATGTTTATCCAACAGCCAGTGCATGTGAACTCATCTTTCCCACTGAATGTCTGTTTGTATACTGTATGTCTTGGTCATGTGTAAGCAGAATGCATGTATTCAGCACATTCCTTCAATGCCATTCACAAGTCCAAATTCAGTGCACAGCCTTTCATGTACAACCCTCACTGATACAGAAGAGATGTTGACTGACTGTCATCCCAAACAGCTGTATGTAGTATATGCATGTTCTATACGACATGCACCCCGTGCCCCCCATAAGGTATTCACAAATTATGGAGTAAAGTGCACGCCACACGTCACTTTTATCTCTTTCAGTGGAAAGTGTGCATAAACTATTTGAGCCTCTTAAGTTACATATACATAAGATATGAGAGGCTGACTCACATTAGCCACAGCTTTTGCATGGAGTGATAATTGCTGTTATTTCATGCTCAGGCGCGCAAGCGCGCAGCCATTTGACATTCTTACTCTGCTTGGGTCACATTTATATCTTTTTTTTCTTGAGACTTTTGTAGTCCTTGTATGGGGCCTTGGTCTGCCTAAGATAAACCAACATGTGCTTATAAAATATACGTGCTGTGTTGTGTGCATGCCTGTGTTGCCTATTGATGATCATGCATTGCTAGGGTTACACAAAATGTCTGCATCAACGTTTGGTGACGCAAAGAGCCATTCTGCACATGTGACCCTAGTGCACACATGCATGTTTCATATTCCTGTAGCATGAGTTTAGTCTCTTGGGCATATTCTGTGTGCCCATTATTAGCATCCTAGTTCATGTTTTACTACTCCTTAAGTGCTTTATTATGAAATGTAAGCCAAGCAGAGCATATTGGGGTGTCCGATGATTAAAGCTGCCTTTTCATAGGCTGGGCGTCTTCAGAGAAATTGCAGTCATGACTTTGCAGAGGCAGAAGGCATATGAAGGATATGTACTTAAGTCATTTGAATTCATGTATCTTGGATCAAATTAAGTCTTTCTGATGTATACTTTGTCTGGGTCGGATGGATGTGTGTATATTCTGCATATACATATTTGCATGTATAATGTGTATTATTAAAGTATACACATTCATGCATATATATATATCATGATGTCTTGCCATGGGGTGCGCGCAACAGCTGAAAGATGGATGAGGTGGGACTTCTTTGCCAAGTTTCCCCATTCCATGTGTGAGTAGGTTTGAGTAGGTTATCCATTCCTGTTTTAATTTTATTTTTAAACTACAAGTTCCAGAATGCAAAGAATGAAATCACGACTGGATGACATACTCGAGCCTTTTGGGGACGAGGGACTTGAGGGCTGTGGTCCATCTGCGGCCATTGCAATATGCTGAAGTCACACATCAGTATCTTGCCCAACTAGGAATGCCCTGTTGGGCTGTACTCCAATTACATATTCCAGACCAAACTTTAAACCAAGCACAACAGAAAATACGACTTTAATCCTGTGAACCGTGAAAACCAGAGCACGCAACATTATGATGTCATAAGGTTGTTGTGTGCCTGCATTCCATGCAATGTAATTGTGGATCATAAACCTATGTATCCTCCCTGCACATGGTAAAATGCATCATTGTACACTTGAAAACCATGCTGTCTTTTTAGAGATTACCATGCATTTGTATTTTCCCCCCTAGGGACGTAGATGAATTAGGAAATGTGCCGACTTGTGTTCTCATGTGCTGTGGCAGTTATGTTGCTTGTTATTTGGTGCTGGCGTTTTCACGGAAAGGAAGTACTCTCTGCTCTGTCTGCTGTGTTCATGGGTCTATGGAAAGGGCACCATGCACGCCTGTTGCCTATGAATCTGCTTCACCGCCCTCTTGTTTTGAACTACTTGTGACCTCGTATCTCACGTTTTGTTTCGGAACACGCTACTATAAGCTTTTGTGTGCATGTGTACAACACAAGCACCGCCAAGAGTGTAGGAATATTGTACACACAGGAAAGTGAACTTTGTCTTATAAATAGGATACAAAAATACATTTAAAAGATCGTATCGATGAAAAGCGACGAAGACCTTTGCAGATGCAAATGTGGCAAGCATTTCGCTGTGCAGCTTTGTTCTTTCAACGTGATCTTGCTGTGCGTCATAATGTTGCTTTTTATGTGTATCTAAACTTTTAGACTTTTCACAGGCATTTCAAAGAATGGGTCATTCCACAGGGCCCGTCTGGCCAGATCTGCTGGGATACTAATCTCTCTAGTAGCACATTTTTGTATGGGCATTGAGATGTGTTTTGCAGTGATGCCCCCAAGGAGAACTAACCTAGACAAACAAGAGGGCATGTCACCCATTTACTTATAAGTGGGCACAGGACCTAGCTTGAGGGTCTTGTGTAAAATAAAAAAATCATATGATGTTTTCTAACTCCAAAAGTACATTTGTGGTTAAAAAGGGCACGTTTTTATATTTTAACGCGCTTTCTCCATAATGATCCTGTGTCTGACCTCAAATTCCTAAATTGATCCAATTAAACAACTGCTTCTTTAAGTGTCTGTACCATTGGACAGGGGTGCCAGAATCGACATAGCGATGTAACATGCCATCTTGATGCAGGCGCCCTAGTTGGATTGGACGCCATGTTTTAGCCCTGGGGAAGTTTTATTTATTTTTTAAATGTATTACACTGAAGACTTTTTCACCATTATACTCTTCGGATATATTAAATTATTTTAACTTTGTCCCCAAATTTTCCCTTCTTGCTGAATATAAGCAGACAAGATGGGATTTAAAGGTAACAGCACAAAAGCCCTAGGGAGACTGTCACACAAAACGATCACTTTGCTACTTGTCTTGAAGCACGTCACGATCGTGTTATTTTTTTATGTTTTGTTTTTGCTTTGTTGATTCACTCAGTGTTTTTTGTGGTCCTTATAGTATATCATGTTTGTCTGTCCTCAGTAATGGAATCTGCACAGCTGTTGCATTCAGTTGGGAATCCTGTCGGTTCTGTCGCATCCGTTTGCAGCCTGAACCCCACTGTTTGTTAGAATAGATGTTAAGCTGCTTCACTCTTTTCTGGGCTTTGCATATTATGTGAAAAAGGAATGTACTTTCAGCATAAAGTATAGTCTGTGAAACGGGCCTATACTTTGTGCATGTTTTTTTAAAACTAAAAGCACTGTAATTTCACATGGATAACCCTTGGCTTGATACTAATGTAGCTGCACCTTGTTGCAGCAAAAAACAGGCTCTCGTTTGCAAATTTGGGCACGTGACTCACAAGAAGGAGTTTCAACAATAAACTGTAATTGCAAGCGATTACAAGGGCACATAGTAAAGATTAGAATTCTGGCCACTGAAATGGCATTGCTGCATCCACACTTGTGTTTCGCTCTATGGCCTTGCTGCCCTACTAAAGGAAATCCCCACTGAATTGTCTGGTCTGCAGGCAGAATAGCGCTTCGTTCCCAGCCTGTTCACAAGAGTGCTACTCCCTGTGGCACCCCAAATCAAAGATGCACTTTTAGCCTTGACAAATTCTATGCATTCTGGGGATATGACTCCATTCATGTGCATTTACAGTATTTGTGCTTCTATAAGGGCCTGTTTCCAGTGAATGATAAGCATTTGTGGCTGTGACAACAGACATACATACATACCGTAGTGCTTAACTGACTTCACATTCTTTCGGTTCCCTGTTTTGACAGAGGGTTGTCCAGGCCTGTGCAACAGCAACGGCAGGTGTGCCTTAGATCAAAACGGTTGGCATTGTGTCTGCCAGCCAGGGTGGAGAGGAGCAGGCTGTGATGTTGCCATGGAAACGCTCTGCGCTGATGGCAAGGACAATGAAGGAGGTAAGGCGTCACGTGCTTCTGCCTACACTACTCATTACGTCAGGTGGAATGTAAAACCACATAACTATATGTGCATTCATTTTGTTTTTGTCTGAGCTTAGAACTTTGGTGTTTTACACATTTTGCTAATTTCACTTTTTTTTCGAAACCATATGTTTTATTTAAGAAGGGATGGTTGTGTGGGGCGAGTCAAATCTAAACTCCGGTATGAAATCTGGCCAGGTGGAAAAATTACTGTTCGCTAATACATTTTCTGGGCCTTCTTTTTTAACATCAGATGAATTGAGTGTTGCTTCGCTGGCCTGTTGCCTTTTGGACGTCAGTCTTTTTGGTTCAGCCTGTGAAGTGGTACCTAACATGTTGGTTGTGTGAGTTTCAGGCGTGATACTGTCCGCCATCTTCCTACCCTCACCGACACCCACATGCACTTGTGCATATAAGGGGGCCAGTTTTGGTGTACACTCGTTTTGTGTTCAAGCGTTTTACCTCCAGTTACTGTATGAAGAACACCATTCTGCTTGTGGCAATGGCTATACGTTTGTTGGAGTCCAGGTGCTTACTACAGGGAGAGATTTGATAGGCTAGTGAGGGCCACGTGGCTGTTACACAGGGTACTCTAAAGTGCCTTTGTTTTCTTACGATGCTCTGCAACCTGCTGCTAATGAGTTCTATTATTACCCGCCCATTATTGAAGCCCTAAGGCTGGTGCTGATGTGTTTGAGGCATGCCCTTATGACCGGTGTCTCTCCTCCTGTGTGGCTTGTCTGCTGTAAGCTACTAGGCCTGTTTTATTTAATTGCTTTCTACTTCATTTGCTGTTTGGAAACACAACTGTGAAACCTGTGTGTTAGGAAAGATTCCTCTTTACAGCAGCTTTCCTTCCATTTCTATGGACCCCCAAACATTTTGCTTTTATTTTTGTATCTAACCTGATTTTTGTACAGTGCAGTGACACCTTAAGCTTCACTGCACTGGCTTTTGCTCATCTGTTATGGGGAAACTGACATGTCCTTGAGGCTATCAGTGCTGTGCTGGGAAGCATGCTTTCCCTTAGTCTGGTTACTGTGTTACTACTACTTGTAGCTTATTACCACTTCTGGTAATTTATATCATTGTACAATGCATTTTACGATGCAGTACATTGGGGGACTTAACCTGGGTTTTAGGATAAGAAGATGACCCCTGCACCTTCTCTAGAGAGACCTAGCGAGACCCTGGAAGAAACTGAAGGAGCCAAGACTCCTGAGCTGCGACCCTTCTAGTGGAGGAAACATGAATTTTCGACGTCAGCTCGGAGTACTAAAAAGAAGAGCCTTCGGAAGTGCCCCTGGACTGCCCAGTGGATGACGAGCTTGGAGTTTGGGCTACCGTGCTGCAGATGTCGCCGTTCTGAGTTGAGGCCTGGAACTTGGGGGATTTTGGGCGTGTGCAACAAGACTTACCACTGCGAAATGTCGTGGTCCTAGCATTAAGATAGCAGGGGAAAGGCTGACCGCAGCCAGTGAATCCCTTTGCGTTGCCATGAATTGGTGGCCATCATCCAAAACTGCTTACCTGTTTCCAGTCCTGTCCTAAGCCCAACCCCTTTCTTGAATGATGGTCCTCCAGTGTTTTGTAATGGTGTCTTCCTACGGGAAAGTCAATTTAGTAGTTTGTTTTTGGTGCAAGAGGGATTTCTGCGAGCAACATTCCGCTCACTGCCTGTAAATTGCTATCTCTCTCGCCGGTGGGTTGTCTATACCTGCCACAAGGGTTTCTCGGTGCAGGAATCCTACAACAGAAGGGAGAGAACACAGGCCAGCATTGTAGCAGGTAGATATAGTGTGATGGTAAGTGGTACTTGACAATTTCAGCCAGGCACAGGTAGAAGGGATAGGGACTGATGGTCCCCCAGGTCCCTCACCCTGCCTAGAGGGTTCCATGTAATAATGTCGCCACAAAAATCTCACAATGCAAAAATATCGCTGAAAAATGGCCTTTTTTTGTGGCGACATTATTGCATGGAACATGCAGGGGACACCCCCGCAACCGCCAAACTTTTTTTTTTCTTTTTTATATATATATTTTTTTTAATGTTTTTTTTTTTTTGCCCCTGTCCCCATATATATGGTCACCCATATAATATCGCCGCGACCTTTTCCCGGCGATATTATGTACGGCAACCATATATATGTGGATAATATTACCTGATACCGCCTAGAGGGCAGAACTGGCCCTGGCAAACACCCTTGTAGGCCTCCTGTCCGAGGTTGAGGGGCGTCCCCATTTCCCCTTCCAGGGTCAGATCTCTGACTCTGTCATACTGACTTATTGCATAAAAACAAAGTTGTAAGGCCTGTGCTGGAGTGACAGAGGCCTTTGCCCATCTAGGGGGCCTGACCTCTTTTGAGGCCTGTCTGCAATGAATAATTCTGCCCTGTATTTGTTGTGAGGGCTGCTCTTTCCTGACCAAGAGGGAAAATCCAACTTTCTTTCATGTGACCCTTAAAATTCTCCTCTTTCCTACACTTGCAATGGCCTTCTTACTTCAGTGTTAAGCCTGCACATCTAATCCTGCCAGGCTGCTGTTTACCATTTTCGGGTAAAAACTATGCAGTAGACACCACCGCCCCAAAACTGTAAATGTTTCTTTGTTAGATAAAAATGTATTGAAAATATGATTAAGTGGCGATTACTTGAAGTGTGTAATCCTTGAGAGATGTACAGAAAAATGTAATCCACATTTGCTTTCTAAAGGATGCAAACATTGGCATAGAATAATGTAAGAGCAATAGGTTGCGGTTGAGCAGGTGCTTAATGACTGTCCGCCTTTAGAAACTCCTCGGCTGGTGGGTTGGCCCTAATCCTCTCTGGGTCCACCATCCCCCCTAACTTGCATCCCTGTCTTTAACCCTATCTATCCCTGCTCTCCGTTTCCTTCCATGTATAGCCCTAATAGTGTGTATGTCTAATTGTATCCATTTGATTATATCTGGTTACTGTATCCGCTTGTTGCTCTAGTGCTCCCTGGATTAGCATGAAATGATCCGGAAAAAAAGTCCTACTGAGAAATTACCAAATTATTTTGATCTAATTTGTTTTGTAATAATGCGGGAAGACCCCCGTAATCACCCCCCCACACACACAATTTCCCCTACCTTAATTTATCCCCTTGCCCCACCCCCATTTATTTTTACTAAAAATAAACAAAAATCCCTAACGAATTCGACCAAAAAGATTTGGTCATTTCTCATTAGGTATTTTTGTATTCGATCATACCTTGCCGCTGAAGTATATTCTCGCTACATAGAACCCAGTGCAAACATACATGCTTTTGGACTGAAGATGTGTTGGTGGTTTTGTTTTGGAAACTAATCGGTCATTTATTCCTGCAATCTAATGGTTGGATCAAGGATCACCCTCTCCAGATGTCCTGGAGATGCAATGCAAGATTATATAGTCATTGTTCACTTGCAGTCATTTTGTATTTCCTGGTCCGACATTTACATTTTTGGAACAATACACATGGTTGGACCACTTCAAGATTAGATAAATCTTTGACGAGATATTAAACGTGTTTGGGCTCGAGGCACTGACACTGGGTTTTCAGGGCTGCCAACATCCCAGACCTTAATGTGGTTGGGTACAGGTGATATTAAAAACAATGTAATGGTATTTACAAATTGCGTTTTCACCTTACGTATGAGGAGGCTTTCTGTTCTGCCCAGGTTGCCATTGCGAGCAAACGCTGAGAGCCTGCACCAATATGTTTCAGCTCGTAGGACTCGCGATGACTAACACTGCGCAGAGTGTTGCAAGTTTCTACGCTGTCGCTTCATCACTGCACTGAGAAACATTTGAGGATTGTCGTGCTGATGGGCTGTCTGGGCAGAGCATTCTAGGGAAGGAGAAAGGCTCTTGCAGTGTTCATAGAACACCAGGTTCTTCGCTCATATGAAGAACATAACCCCTGCATGCTAGATTCTGCACCTGTGGCTACGAGACACTTTGATGTTCGTGGAAGTCATCGCCACTTGAATTGGCGAAGACTTTGATCTCCTGCTACCAGAGCCACAGACAGAACCCACATGGCATTAATGTAATGTTATATGTGAAGGATTTACTGCCAGGTGTTCCTCCAATATCAAGTCAAGAGCTCCATGACAAAATGGGTTGACCCTGTATGTCGAGAGACCTAGCCATCCAGAAGGCTGTGAATACTAGAAATCATAGGAGCATTCCTTGCTTTGAGTTTAATGCACCAGCGATTCTGGACAAGACCCCATATTGACTAAGACAGCGTTTGGCCATACAAGTTTGTCATATCATGACATAAGATTTGCAGGTGCGCCTTTAAATGGCAGTTACCCCCGCTACGCTGGGGAAGTTTGCAGAATGGAGTTGACTTAAAAGCACAAAAGTTTCCCCAAAGGTTTTTCACCATCAGGTGGTCATAGAGCTTGCAATCCCCTATTATGGATGAGTCCATAATCTACCACAGCCCGATAACCAAAATCCCAACAAAGAAGCAATAACTAGAAGGAACCACCAAACCACCCTTTCCCAAAAGCTTTCCACCCACTTCTGAACAGTTAAGCACCAAAGCACACCTGTCTGACAACAGCCACTAGTTGGTCAGTTCCAGCAGGGCCTGAGATAAAGTATATGTTGCCACCGCATTACCATAAAAAGACAAAGTCCTGGTCACTACAGCCATAATCAGCAAGCAAGGATCTGCTAGAAAAGAAGCAAAAAATAGGTTAGGCATTTAATTGCAAGATGTGTACCAAATATCCTTGAACCTTAAGAATGCTAAATTCTGAAGAACTATTGGGACAAGGTCAGGAAATTGATATTTGTTTCTTTATCAAAGAGGATAAGCCCAAAACAAAATCTATTGGTAACCACGGTCCTGTGGCTTATAACAATTGAGCATCCGTCATCTGAAACAGGGATTGCCATCAGATTGCTGAAAGTAGAATATCCCTATTGCTACCAAGTAAAAAAAAAAAGAAATGCTACAGCATCTGACATGCCGACAGTATCCAAGTGATGATGCAGAAGAAAAAGTAATGCATTGCAACTGATAGGCCCACGGCATCCATGGTCCCCACCACCCTGTGAGCTAGAGAGAGAGGCTGGTGTTCACGATAGAGTTTTGCAGTCCGATGCATTGTTGCTTGCTTTTCCTTCTTCTGCCAAGTGGCAAAATGACGTGACTGCACATGGGTAAAAAAAGCTGACAAAGCAACTTCTGTTGTGATGTTTAACGTAATTACTATTTCCTGCCACGTCTGGATTGACGTTAATGAGTCAACAGGCAGTAAATGTTTAGATGCAAGAGGGGTTTGTATGTTGGATAGACATTTTTTCAGGAGGTTTTTGGAAAATTGATTTAATCTCATAAGATGTTAAGGAATAGTGAATTTAATTTTCTAACTCTTGGTGTGGGGTATTTAGTGGGAACACATGGCTTCTAACTGAGACATATGCGTGGTATTAATAGCATCCCCTGAGCCTAGGGTGTTTTATTTATGATCATATAGCTTGTGTTGAGTTGTGGCATCGCTGCGGCTGCAAGCCATCATGACTCTACCATCTTGCACTGCTACTTTTCCCGCTGTGCAACTTTTGATGTTCTTTTCATGAAAATTGTCACCTGATGTCTTGGAGCTAGACATTAGTATACGAATTCCTAAGCAAACCTTTACCCTTTCAATGTAAGCCTGTTGCGTGGCATTGCTGCTGCTGCTGCGTAACTAGTGTTATGCGTCCTCTGCAATGCTCCATGGAGGATTTTCCCTCTCTGTCTGCATTGTCAAACGCGGTTGGCTACAATGATGGATATGGGTTGTTGGACCTAAAAAAAACTTGACCTACTGACCATTTGACCTACTTTTTTTTACCTACTGCGGAGGGAGAACCCAGCATTCCCCCCGGATGCGGGGGGAGAACCCCCACCTAGCCACCCCCGACTTCCCCCCACGTCAACCTATTCCCTTACGCCACAACTATTTTTTTATTAAAGTGTACCATTTGACCTACCGAATTTGCCCAAAATGAGAGTTGGTCAAGTTGGCATTAGGTCAACTATGCCAATACCATAATGATTTGGGGCATCAAGTTGGCAGGAACATGTTGCTGTGCTGATGTGTTTGTAACACAGAGATTTAAAGCAGGGCTGACCAAGACCTGTCCTCGACAGTGAAATCCACTTCATGTTTTCAGAATATTTACAAAGTAAATGAAGTAAAGTAATTGGAAATGGTGAACCTAAATGGGAGTTATTTACAGAGGGAGCAGTTTACCTGAATCTTTGGTTTCGTCTCTCAAGGACAAGACTTGGAGACCCCTGATGTGTAGTAAAGGTGTAAGAAGAACTTCACAAATTGCAATAGTCGGGGAATGGTAAACACCCTACTTAGTTACTGCAGTTACCCTGGCTACCTCCCAAAATGTAGTGCCCTTTGTAAATCACTGGCTTCTTGAAATGTCATTATTGCCCAAAACTTAATTCTGTCCATTTACCACACATTTTGATTGTTCCTCTTGCCACTTAGAAAAAGAGGGCCAGTACAATGAGGCTTTATGTGAGAGCGCTCTACATCTTCCGCATGTTAACACATAAGGTACTGAAGAAACACGAGACTAGTACCGTCCACAGCCTTGTGAACTTCTCCCCCAATATAATCTGCTGTCAACTCAACTCGGTTCCTAGGTTTGGAAGAATAACTTTAATCTTGTGGTTTTATGTAGCACCTCGGGTCAGATTCCTCCTGCCTTTAAGCTATCCAGTAATAGCGGTTATTATGCATTTTGGTGGCACTCAAGGCTCAAGCCAGACCTGCCGGCATTCAAATCTGTTAAGTTCCGGCTGGTCCGTGTCTGAATCGCGTACTTAGCTCGTGCCCCATTCTCCCAAACCTATTTTCTCTATATTGATGCTATTTTTCTGACTGGCAGCGCAAAGGGGAAAGATCAGTGTTGTGATCCATTGCTGCAGGCATAAATGCACATTCTGATGAGCCTGGATTATCAGCACACCAAATTTCAATAGGCATTCACATCAGGAGCTTTGAAATATTGGCAATTTCATGTGTATATTTTTCTTAATTAATGTATAGATTCCATCACTGGCCATATCATTGTGTAAACACGGGCTTTGTCTCCAGCTGCAACACTGTGTGTGAGTTTGGTGTCGATATGGGAGGGTGGGTTGGTTCAAGCATCTATGCTGCCTCTACACCATTATGTGGTAAGCACTGTCATTTGTGGTGCTTATCTATAGAAATGAAACCTGTAAATCCATATGATCACAGGATAAATGTCTCTAGGTGTCCCGATACACCGCCCCCCCCCTCCGCCCCCATGCTATGCTAGAAGCAGAGTAGAAGGGCAATTTACCTTGCATATATATCAAAAATGGCAGTTTCATCCGCCTACCGTTGATCCCATCTGCAAATGTTTACAGCACGTTCAGAAAAGGTTTCAAGCCTCGAATTGTGGTGATGTGTGAGCAAGTCAGCAAGAGATTAGGATGCAAAGTGAGAACTGCGATTATAAGCACCTGGATGGATAAATGGGTTGCAATTATTCGAGAGGCATTTATTTAGTAATGTTTTCTTTTTTTTAAATCAAAAGACAGAATGAAAAGTATTAACTGCTTAGTGGAGTTCGTAATATGACATTCAGAGGGTCGGGTGATTCTTTTAAAATGTTGCTATGGCTTTAAAGATTCTCTCTGCACTGAACAGGAATATTGCTCTTCACTTTCTATAGCACATTCTCTGAATAAAAAACAGACCACGTTGCTTAATGTCCCTTGACCTTCCATATAAATCCAAATATCAGAACACAGAAAAAAAAGCAAAAATGCCTTCACCCATTGCTCTAATGCTTGCATTTTAAGATCTTCTTGCCTCCCCATCCATGCCTTACCCGGTGCTACCTGCTCTCCCAGTACTACCGTCTCTGGCTGCTGCTCCTTGTCTCTGCATTTCCGCTGCCTGCCATAGAAAATAGAAAAGGGACTTAGTCCTTTTCCTATTTTCTATGGCAGTGGCCATCTTGGTGTCTTTTTTTTATTTTTTACGGGTGATTGGGCTCACACAATACCTGCAGAAGCCATTTTCCAGACAAAGAAAAAAAACATAAAACTATTTGCACCCCAGATGGAACCATGGGTGTCAATGGCTATTATCACCCACTTTTGGGGGCATACAATGCTGTTATCAGCCTTCCTGGGTTTTGGGTGGCGGCCCATGACCTTCGCTGTACACTTCCTCCAACTCTTGGGTGATCACTATATTAAAGCATGACCTACAAAGCTTGGCGATGGGAACTAACATGCGTTTACTGATCCTCCAGTAACGGTATCAAAGCCTTCAAATTGTACCAAAGGTCCATCATCCAACAGGTTTCTGCGCCAACATTCCCAAGCACTCCCAGATCAGAAGATCGCAGTAAGCAGGGATCATGCACATGTATGCTTATAACACGGAAAAAGAATGTTGTCTTTTAATATAGGCTTTACTAAAATTCACACAGATTGGTAATGGATAGTTAGTCAACCATTGAGCAAAGCACAACATATTTGTACTCTGATCACGACTCTTCAGATTTAGCAGCACTGGGGCTTGGATTATTTTTCCAGGAACCCAACTATGGGTCAAGCCCAGTAGCCAGTGTGCATGTTAACTTAAGAGTCAATAATGTCATGCCTCGTCTGGCACCCTACTGTCCCTATCGCCATGGAGGCTGAACACTTTAACTAAGTGATCGCCATGCCTGTTTCAAAGCCCGTTTCCGGATCCAAAAGAGTACATTGATGAGGCTGCTTTTCATGTGTTCTCTCCATTACATGAAAGAAGGCATTTGGGCCGTGTGTCTGCAACACAAGGCAATAAGCCTCAAAGCCACTCATCTCTCCAGATGAGAAATGTTTGGCAGACACAATCACATAATGACAGGGAAGCACATGTTGTGTGATCAAAGAGCTCTGTACAAGAAGAGCCCTTTTACAGAAATGAATACAAAACAAAAATAAATCATCATTTTAATTTGCGTGCAGACCAACATTGCATTTCGCTACATTAGTTTTTTTTTTGTTATTTTTAAAGTATTTGTTACAGTGTGCACCTAGCTCCACGAGGATGCAGAGTACAAGTAACATGTTGGTCATGATGCGATCATAATTTGATGTTATCTAGTGGAGACCGGATTAAAGAAATATTAATGAGTTATAGAAGGGAAGCTATAGCAGGTAGTTGGAAAAGTACTAGGCTTCACATTGTACAGTTGCTTTTCACATGTTCATATTAAAATATATTCATAGTTATAAATTGATACGCAGGCAGGGATTTCCCCCCGGTGCGCGATTTTGTTAAAGCGCCACAGTCTGCATCTGAACCCAATTCAATTCTCAAGGATTTACAATCCACAAATAATTCAACAAACCACATGGCATTTATTCCCATCAAGCCAATGGTTCATACACCTAGGGTCTCTTTGCCTCCTTGAAATAAAGGTTAAAGATTGAAAGATTTTTTGCACATTACATTGTCATGCTTCTAAACCCATTGCTCTTAATGGGGAGGTATTGTTTGGCCTGTTATTGGAACGGAATTCCATTTTGGTGTCCCCTGGTCCTTTTAAATGGGACCCCTAAAGGCTTTGCTTTTTACCTGCTTGTTTTCTAGGATCTTTGACTTTATTTCTTGTGGCCAGCGGACTTCTGCAAGCCCCCCTGATCAAGTCTTATTGTATCAATTATTACAATCTCCATACTTCTCCTCTTCTGGATTTAAAGTGGAGTCAGGATCCTTAGGTGTCAATTTTCAACAGTCCCAACCATGTCAGCTCATCATGTACCCTTCAAGGCACTAATTCACCTGATTCCATAAAATGTTTGCCCCCCCAAAGCCTCCAGACATTGCATGGAAATGAAGAAGCAGAGGTTCAGTTAAAATTAGTTTTACAGACTTTCTTTACGCCATCAAATAATCCAAGAAGTGATTACCGACACCAGGAGCGAGTATTCGGTACTTGTTCTATTCCTTGTGAATGAATCCTAGCCCGCCTGGTGGGTTTTCAGTTAGTAATCCTATTTCTAAAGCACAATACAGCAAATATGTTCTCCAGTCGCTAATCACTCATTTCCAAACCTATTTTAAGCATTTAGGCGTGTGTTTAAAGAGGACAATTTTTGTGGTAGTTCTTTGATCTCCAGAATCGGTGAAAAGCTTCTTTTGGGCTTTTGTCACTCAAAAACTCCTTTCCATTGAGCTGTGTAATTGATATCGAAGGAGGCACTTCTATGTTCTGCTAGACTGGTGCCAAAGCAGAAAAGCCTTTGAAGTCCATTTAGGCTGCTGTAAGGCTTGATTGGGAATGCAAAGGAAGTCGGTGCAAGACTTTCTGAAGACGGAAATGCTGTAATTTATGAAAATGCCCCAGATATGGACCATGGTTTGCTGAATAACCGGATGTGTATAACGATAATGTAGAGACTAGAGTATAGGACAGTGTTCCAGCTTCTAATGGGCCCACAGCTCTCTGGCCTCGTACCACAAGGGGAAGGATTTATTCTAAATGATGGAAATGCAAATACCATCGTAGGATTCCAGCCCTGATCTGTGGTCTGCTGGGAAGCTCATATTTTAGACTGGTGGTGTGTATTTTTCTGTCCACACCCCAAAAGAAACCGATGGCTTAGGGCCTTGACGATTGTCTACTGATTTGTATTCCCTTTACACTGTGAAAGATCCACCTATTTTAGAATCCAGTGAAAATGTGGCCAGAAAAAATGTAGTTAGTGGTGAAAATATATTTGCAGTGAAAATGTTGCTACGCAAAACGTAGTTGGCAAATTTCAGGTGGAAAGTAGCCAGCAATGTTTTGCTGCTAGGGTCATTGTTGGGGTTAAGGATGGGTGTGTGGGCTTATTACTGCCTGGTTTAGGGTTAGGTTAGGGTATAGGGTTAGAGTAAATATGGTGGTGTGAATTAGAGTAAGAGTTAGGGTGGTTGCTGCAGGGCTGGTGATGTTGGGATTTGGTTACCCTTTAGGGTAGATTAAGTGTCAGGCTAAGTGCTGGGGGTTATGAAACGGCTAGTGCTAATAGAGTAATGGCTTGGGTAAGTGTTAAGGAAAGCGATAGGAAGGTTAGGCAGGGCTGCTGAGGTTGGATGGGGTAGGATAGAGCCAAGTAAGCATTATGGTAAGTGGTCTTGCTGCTGAGGTATGGCTAAGGTTGGAATTGGAGCACGGGTTTGAGTTAGGGCAAGGGCAATGTCGTGTGTTGCGAGCTACTGATGGGGTTGCAGTTATGTTGACTGTACTGATTTTGTATTGAGTAACATTACAAATAATGCTTCAGTGCCCTGTAGCTTTTGCATTCTGTAAGAGGATGATTTTGGAGGTTTATTAAAGGTTTGGTCATTGTTAGGATTACAGCATTCTACTTTTGAGTATTTAAAAAAAGCTTATTTTGCGACCTTATTACTGCCAAAATGTTCACACTTGCACTGATTTTATTGAATGACTACATTTTTTAAAACCTCATTTTGCCAGATACATTTTCACATGACTATGTTTTCCTGCCCCTCAATGATACCCAGGAGTTCTTGAAACCCACTCTAACTTTCTGTACCCTTCATTGGGGCATGATTGCATTAGGTTTCCCGCTTTTGCTGCTCTATCTTCACAGAACGAACAGACCCAAGCCCCGTTTTACGTCTCGGGATATTCACTGTGCACATTTTACCCACGGGATTGCCTTTTACATTTCTCCATCCGGATGCGGCAGTGGCTTTTGATGGTTCTACATGTTTAATACGACAAGACGTTGGTTGCTTTAAATTTGTCTGACTATTTTTGGTCTACCTCACTTTTTATTTCCTTTCTGTTATGGGGGCACCACCCATTCCTTCCCTTCCTGTGTCCTACCCCACACCACCTTCTCACCACATAACATGCCTAACCTGAACATACATGCATCTATACAGACACAAATATAGTATCCAACTGTTAAAAAGAATTTCTTTTGAAAGTCTCTAGTTTGGTCAAAGACTATTGGGTGATTTGACCAAGTATATAAACATGTTTATGTACGAGTGTTTATGGAGGAATAGGGAAGGGGGGTGTAGGGAGGGGGATCCATTTAAAAAAGTCGAATTCTGGTACACCAAAACCAGATCTCATATTACAGGGCTTGCGGTAGCAGCCGTGTAGTTATAGTTAAGTTGCTAAACCATAGGAAGGAGCAGTTCTTGGGCGGCTTATAACTTTGGCGCTGTTTGCCAAATTAGCAAGAAACTTTGCAAAATAATGCATATGGCCACCTCTGAATTATTTCTCAAAGTTTTGTGCATTTTCGTCTAGGGTAGGGGGACAAAGTTTTTGAAATTCAGATATACGTGAATGGGAAAAGATTTTGCAGCTCAAATCGCTGTGCGGATTTGCACCAAACTTGCACGACAAGCGGCTTCCTGGTCCCAAAAGCGTGCTTTTTCAAATTTGGTGTTAAATCTGTCTAGTAGATTTTTTGTATCCGTCAATTATGCCATTTGTGATGTCATCATTGATATTGTGGGTGTTAGTATAGGCAGTGCATGGTGGTGGCACTAGTTATGGTTGCACAGCTTACCATAACTGGCGTATTTCTTAGGTTTTCCGATTTTATTTTGTAATCATAACATCCCTTTTAACAAATGTTTTTTCACTGAATTTCATGTTGTTTTTATTAGTAAAACGTAACCATAACGTCGCTCTACCTAAAGTTTTTTCATTTTTTTCAATTGTTGTTTTGGCTGGGAATTTTTTCCAACCTCTCAACATTTTACATAATATATAAATACAAAACAGATTTCTTATTTACAGTAAAATTAAAAGATACATATCCTACATGTATCATCAAAACAAAATGTTACCTATTTGAAAAAGGTTTATAAATAAATAATCCTATAATAAAATTATAACTTTCATGATTATATAACTAAGACACTTTACAGTTTTCAAAGTAAAAGGCTGTGCAGATGGAATTATAACTTAAATGCGGTGTTTGTCATGCCCTCTTGGTCATCTGCAATTTCAATACATTCAGATAATTGATTGTTGCATAATGCACGGATTTCCTGTTCGTATGAAACACGGTGAGCCACAGTTGATCATGTGTGACATTTACAGATCCCTCAAAAAGTGGTTTAAAATACTTACATCTCAATGGTAGCAACTTAACACAATCAACTAGCAAGTGGCTCAAGGTCTCTCTCTCCATGTGACAGAAACGACAGTGTGTTTTATCTTGAGACAGTCTGTTGCGCTTACATAATAAATCTGCAGTTAGACAGAGATGAAGCCTGTATCCCAGAAATGCTGAACGATGGTGCGGGCTAGGTGATATTAATATGTAGCAAGCTGGTTGTCCATATCGTTTTAGTTTGAATGGATTTTCTCCGAATTTTTTTATATCGTAGACAATTGACACGTGTCAGATTCCAGTCATACTCCCACAATTTCTGTTTCGCCTTATTTGTATTATCAAGTAACAGTTTTATCGTTCTATCTGCATGATGCAGCAGTTTCAGCGCTCTCAACCTCCATGTTTTCACAAATTCATCACTCGTTTCTTGAGACATATATGTTGCTATTAATCGAATTAGGCCATTTTTATGGTCACCCATTATCAGTTTTCGGTACAATGTGCACCATTTCCATTTATACATGCCATGTAGTGAATTTGATAGATTTTTACCGGTACAACTTAACCATGGCATACCCTTTTTTATGCTTCATGCTTGGGGTCAGAAAGGTAAGCTCCTAAACCTGCAGTGAAATGCAACCACAGGAACCTTGACCAACTCCACAAGTAGCAGTCTTGCCTCCGCCTTTATGAATGACTCGTCTGGGATTCCAAACCTCAGCGTGGCCTGTCCAGGCACTGTGCAATTCTGAGTACGCATCCAAAACCGGCTTCACCTCTTAAGGGTCAGTGAGGGTACAAGAGTACCTGCTTGATTTCCAGAAATCATGTTCATACTTTCAAACCCAAGTAATGTCTGATGGCCCCAAACGTCAAGGTTACCCCACGCCCCAAGAATAGGATAAAAGAAGTGCAGATTATATTTGTTCTTTTGTTGCGGACACTTGTTCACCAGTGTCACGGGCCAGGAGGGTTAGAGATGTACTCCCTGCACAGAGAAGGCCGATCAGGATTCGGTGACAGGGATCCCTGCTATAGCAGCATTTTTGGTCCCAGTTATTAGTTGGAGCTGCTTGCACAATTTCCTGATAGGAAGGCACCTTATGGACTAGGTATATTGGAGATACCGGTTAACCTTTCCTTTTTTGTTTTGCGCGAATCACAATTTTGCAGATTAAAGGGCACACTCAAAGACTTTATAGCATAAATATATCATATTGGTAGAAGCACGGTAACAAATCAGCCTCAAAACTTTCTGACGTAAGGGTTGACATGCGTTTGCTTTGTGGAAAAGGTCATGAAGGCACGTCCTCTGGTGTCAAGCCGGGTGAGCCTGCATCATTGGCTCCTATAAAAACTTGGATACAATCCGGTCTTCCTCATTGGTTGGGAAGGTTGCCATGGTTTCTCAAATGCACTACTCCAGGACGTTTAAGTTGTCATCAATTCAGCTAACACTCACCTCTTGTTCCTTGACCTCCCAGCTCCATAGGTATTGCCACTCTCTCACTACATTTTATACTGTCTGGGAATTTGGTGTGTGGGGGGCTATAGTTGGTAATAGTAGTGACATGATCATGTTTGCAGACTTTTTTATTGAATTTATGTCTGGAACCACCCATAGCTTTTAAAATCTCAGCTTCCAATGAGCTCTATCCGTGTTTGCACTAGCGGGTGACCGGTGTCCCATACTTCACCATGTTGAAATGATAGCCTTTTACAGCTGGCGACGACAGACAAAGCAAAGACACTCTCCTTTCTCTCTAATGATTTAGTTTACTTGGTTCTGCTCACTTTAACTCTGCTGCCTTTTTCTCAGCCTGAAACAAGAGCGAAGACCAATGTTATTGTTCATTAGATTTTGTGGCGGTGTCTTTGCTCTGAACGCAAAGCTGCAGTATGTACTCTGCGGAGCAGGTATTTCCGAAATGGGAATGCAGATGCCCCCGGGGAGACGGAACGTTCATCATTTTGGTGGTTAGACCATATTATAACTCTAGGGGGCGGGGGAACCAGAATCAATATTACCACTGTGACCCTATTGAAGTTGTGTAAAATTTGAGGGCGTGAAAGTCAGTCGCCCAAGGTCCGCTTTCCTCCACTAACAGAACTGGATCACAATCTTGCTTTTCAAAAATCTGAACACGTGCGCTTTGATAAAACACAGTAATCCTTCTTTTTTTGAGAAGCTAGAGTGACCTTCCTGATGCGCTTGGTCATCCCTGCAACGGTCACGCTTTCTGGAATGATCCCCAGACACCTTACTCGCCCGGTCAACTGGTTGATTTCACTTTCGTCCATTGTGCAACTGGTACAATGATAATTAATCAACAATGTAGGCCCTTATTCACAGAGCATTTTCCAATGGGGTTTTGCCATCATAAAACACTTCTGTGAATTAGGCTCTTAATGATGTAGATGAGACTCCCCTCCCCCCCCCGTGCATAAATGCAGTTGCAGTTCTTGCGCACCCCCAAAGCCAAGGTGGTAGCCCGAGGACTCCACTTTACAGGCTTTCACACCGTCCTTCCTGTTTTCATCAGTACTTCTTGAGCTGAAGGAAGTTGTGTCCTGAACAATGTATTGTGCCATTGCCTTCTCGTGCCAAGTAAGACAGCCTTTTTGAAAAACACAAAGCACACTAAGCTTTGATTATTGGCAAAGCTACTATCTAAAATTAATTTGACATTAAAAGATGCAAATATTTACTCCAGATGATGAATTTCTATACCGTTCAGTCAAAATGTGGTGCACGTAAAGGCGATATGCAGATTGTATGCACTGCGTTTAGGCGTGCACGCGATGGAACAAAATCTGGCGGCGTCTCTGGGCTCCTGCCCTAGTCTAGTGTTGGCCAAGGCCACCAGGCGCGACTCGGCCCTGGGTGCAGTGCGCCAATGCAAACTGAACCCCCTCCTTTTCTTTGTGCCCTGTTCAAAATGTCTTCCAAGCAGCCTTTCCGCCCCACGCCCCTCACCGCATCATGAATAACACAAACCGTATCAAAAGATATGTTAGTTTCTTAGTTGTTTTGAGATTAAAAAAAAAAAACACTATTTTGGCTTCTACAAATGGTGGGGTCCACTGACGTCACGCTTCTAAATGGCGCGCCATTGAAACCCTGCCTGAGTTGTGTGGGGGGGCTTGGGCAGCTAAAACGGAGGCAACGCATCAATAATGCTTTGGGAGAGTTGCGGGGCGCCATCTTCCTAACCATCCGTCATCCGCATGGTCAACTCGCTGATAAACTCCATGGAAACATAACAAACAGCGCGCCCCTGCGTCTTGGCTCGGAAAACGAGCTCCTTTCTCTGATTGATGTCGGCAAAGAGGATTGGAGGAAGGCGCTTCCAGCTGATTAGTTCACAAGGTGTCGCTCTCCTGCAGTTTTATGACCCGAAGACGGCGTGCCAGATGTACATTTGCTTCTTGCAAACTAACAAAGACGAATGGCCAAATATGAGCCTTTTCCTTGGGCGCCTTTGCCAAATATTGCCCGAGGGAGGATGTTGAATGGTAAAAAAACGTCATCATCGGGTCCTTTAGTTTGCGCTGCACTCTGAAGACCCGCGGAAGAGAGCCACTTGCCGGTTAATAGTTTGCAAATGGCGGCGGCCGGGGAATTCGGGATTGCAGAGCGCAGCATTTGTACAGTTTGAAGTGGCTTGATTTTCTTAGTTTTGAGAGCCGTGCAAAGTGTCCATATTGAGGTTTGTGAGTGTGCACATGCGGGCAGTGTCTGCTATTTTTTAGGCCAGCTTGAGCTGTTTGTGTGTGTGTGGAGGTAGGTGTGGTGTCCAGTGCTTTAAATGGGGTAAGAAATTGAGGGGGGGCCCTCGTTTGGGGGCGTGGCATCCGCTGTGGGCGTGGCCTAAAAGTGCACAAATCATAGTAGGGTGCGCAAACAAATATATAGATGTATTAGAGCATTTATATATTTGTATGCGTAATAGTATGGTTTGTGTATTTTTCAAGCTTCTTTTATAAACATAGCAATGTTACATATTTCTATGTTTATACAAGGTGGCTTGTAAGCGCACAAACCATAGTAAGCCACCTTTTATAAACAGACATTTGTAACATATTTCTATGTTCATAAAATATGGCTTGAAACGTACAAGCCATCTTTTATAAAGCGTTGAGGACGGACAAAACCCAAGGTGGTTTTGTCCGTCGACAAAGCTTTATAAAAGATGCCTTGAATTGTGTACGTTTCAAGCCGTCTGTTATAAACGTAGAAATATTTCTACGTTTATAAAAGATGGCTTGAAACGTACACATTTCAAGGCATCTTTTATAAAGATTTGCCAAAGGAGACAGGCATCTCGGGCTCAGTGATCGCTGCTCTGAGCAGAGATCACAGAGCCCAAGCGTCTTTCACCCTCTGGGAACCCGCGGGCTCCGTGATATAATCTACATATTAGATCATGGAGCCTGCAGGTTCACAGAGGGTCAGTGACCTGGCGAGGGCAAACAAAGGAACTGTAACTTCCCTGATGACCCCTCAGATGGGGGGTCATCAGGGAAGTTACAGTGACTTGCCTAACGTTACACTGGCGGGCCCATCTCCCGTCGCGGCTGCGGCCGTGGCGGGATAATGCGTCCTGCCATGGCGTGGTGGGACTGGGGGGCCCCGGCTCAGCCCTACTTTTTGGAGACTGGCGGGGCCCGGCCCGGCAGGCCCCGGCCCACTTAAAGCACTGGTGGTGTCCATGCGTTGGCATGGGCGCAGTGCATGTTTGCATTGTGCTTGGGTTGCATGCTGCACATTAGCACGTTGTGTTACTG
Source organism: Ambystoma mexicanum (assembly GCF_040938575.1). Classification (NCBI taxonomy): domain Eukaryota; kingdom Metazoa; phylum Chordata; class Amphibia; order Caudata; family Ambystomatidae; genus Ambystoma; species Ambystoma mexicanum. The sequence goes on from NC_090937.1 coordinate 966,125,876, forward strand.
CAGACTGGAAGTTCTGTATTTTTTGTGCACTGTGTATGTAAGAGCGTGTTGTATGAGTTTTTTTTTTCTCATTCAGTCTCATTACAAGGTTGGTGGTATCTTGGCGGTAAATCTGGTGGTATACCACCAAAATGCTAATACCGTTACTGACACTTGGAAAGCCAGAATTACCAGCATATTCAAAGTGCCGGCAACAGTGGTAATTCCCCATTCCATGAAGGGAATTGCCGGTATTACCTGTGCCGGTAAAACCAGCATGTTTTGGTGGTGGGGCACCTGAATTAAAGGCAGTTTGGAGCTGCAGATAATTTCCGACCTCCAAACTTGTAGTTTGGCAGTTCGGGAAAAGTGTTGGTAACAGAATTACCACCGCTTTTTTCCTGCACTGCCAAACGTGTAATGAGGCACAAGCCTAAGCGCAAGACAATGAAGAGCTTTAATGATTTCATAATAGTCGGGTTTGCTCCCCCGTGGGATGGGACATAGTAGTCATGGAACTGCCTCACCATTAAGGCCTTGAGTTCTTTCCAGAACTCTAGTCATTCATAGCATACCACCATTATTGTAGCCCCCCTGCACTATCACAGAAATGGACCAGCCATTTGCAAACCCATCTTGGTCCTAACACCAATATGATGGAATAGTCATTTATACTGCACCAGGGGAGCAATCCAGTCTGCTTCTGAGCCGAACCCCCTCTGCACAGGAGCATAAGTAACCCCAAACGTGTTTCTGCCTGCTTGACTCTAACCCCCGAGTCCCTAGGCAAAGCTGGCAAAGGGCCAATGCCTGACTACGTACACTTTCACCTAGTGAGACAAACGATAACCAAAGTGATGGATTGAAGAGCCGGTATGGATCATAACCACTGGCATTGCTCCACGCAGCCTGCCATATAATCGTGTGCAACTCAGTCTTGGTCTTGCAACCAATGTGAACCCTCCGGTCCAGCTTCTAGACAGCAAGGCTAAAACAAGACTTGGAAAGATTTTGGAATTACTATGCTGACAAAATAAAATAGTGCAAGAAGAAATTAAGTCTCCATAAACGTTTTTGTATTTTGAAAAGGTACAATATTTAAAGCCATATTGTGTATGTGATGGTGTGTAAAGGTTTTCTAAAAACTGTAAACACACTTTAGACTTAATTTAAAAAACAGAAGACCTTCCTGCGCATATAATGCTATGTCATGTGTGCCCTTGCTGGGCTCTAACTTTGCATTATCCAATCAGTTCTGCTATTCTATGATGGCCGCTGCGGGCCCACAAGACTCCTGAGACCCTCTGCAGCTAAAAGCCCGCCTCCGAAGATGGCGGATTGGCTAAGTCTTTTGTTTTATGCGTTTTGTTTTGGGAGATGGCAGGCGAAGCCGCCCCCCTCAAATGGCCTCCCTCAAGGGCTTTGAAATGCCCCTCTCTGGGCCTGTCCAGGCATGTACAGCGCCGCGGTGCTAAGTCCACATCTGCCCATTATGTTGTTTTCAAACTCACTAACTTCAAAATGACACTTCTATCTGATGCGGCCTCCAACCGCACCTACCATTGCATCGTATGATAAGGAGATGACCACATCCGACATGCTCGCTGTATGATTGGTGAATATTCGTCCCCTCCAGCTGCCCTCTTCCCGTTCCCAGCCCGCTGCACACTGGAATATGCTGGTAGTTGTATAACCGCAGCGGCGCTGATTAGGATATGGCACACCTACTACTACTAATGGCCGCCTCCAGCGGCATGCGACTATTGTGCTACAAATGTGCCTCATTACTGCATCGTCCTTGTATGCCTTACCTATGGATACCAAACCACAGATGAACCTTTTCCGGCCACTATGACTTTCCGTACCCACCAGACCATTGCCTACCCATGGGCTGCCGGCCACTATGACTTTCCGTACCCACCAGACCATTGCCTACCCATGGGCTGCCGGCCACTATGACTTTCCGTACCCACCAGACCATTGCCTACCCATGGGCTGCCAGAAACATTCTTATCGGTTCGTCATCGCAGGCGTTCTACCGCCATCATGCTAGTATCAATTTACATCTTAGATTCATTGCCACTATGATCTGTCGTAACCAATGTAGGCCCCCATCTCATGGGGTGAGGCTGAGCCGGTCTGCACTGGCCTACCCACTGCTGCACTCCGATCAATGTAACGCTGTAACTTGCATCTCAATATTAACTGCGCAGCTTCCTATACCATGTGGGGAAGCTTGACTCAATTGCGCACCTCCACCAATGTCGCTTGCAATATTCACTGGTACATCGGAAGTTCGCCAGATTGTGCTCGCCTTCTCATTTTATCACTCATACCTGTGTGCATGCCTGAAGTAGCCCCCCGCACCTGATGCTTTGCCAGACTGTGTATACACACTTATTTTGTCTTTCCTGCCTGTTTGGATTCCTGAAGTAGCCCGCCGCACCATGAGGTTTTAACCCTGTTATGTGTTCTCACACTCCCTTGCACTTACTGTAACTAGTGCCTAGATGCCTCTGGTTTTTGTGCCTCTGGGTTTTGTGTGCTGCTATAACTGAAAGTGGAAGTGGACTAGCAGAATGGGATGGCTAGCTCATTTTGGTGGCAGGACCAAGACTGATTTGCATGTGGCTGATCCCTTTCGGTAATGTAACGCATGGGCTAGAAGCCAGCCCAGAGCAGCTGCAGCAGTAGTGGTTATGATTCATTGATAGCCTTGTGTCCGTCACTTTGGTAGTGTCAAGACGCTGTCCAAATTGCAGGAGCCAAGCTGTACCAAACCCTGTGATTTTTGTTACTTCACATTGCATTACATTTTTGCTTTGACTTCATCCTAGAATTCATTTCTCATCTACCAACCCTAATTTTGGCAGGTAAAGAAAATAAACTCTGTTTCAGTAGTGAGATTAGACCAGAATCGCATAGATTATTTAAGTGGGGGAAGCTTGACTGTGAGCTGAGTTTTTCTGGTTGCAGTTTGCAAATATGTAAGCTTCACAGTACACACTCTCCCCTTGCATATTTAGCTTTCCTGGGTAAGGGTTCAGTTATTAGGCAAGTTCAGACTTTGTAGCTCACTTCTTTCTGTGTTTTTGAACAGTACTTGTAGTTTTCTATTGCCCGCATAAATTGCGGGACTTGCAAGTATCAGAATGGGATGAGAGCATGAAAAACCAGGTCTGCCTCAGTGTTTAACACTCGACATGGGCGAATGAATAAGTTATTAAGTATACATGTGGGATAGCATCACCTGTGCTTAGTCATTTTCTTATGTCGCCATGTTACCCAAGATGTGAATACACTTTGCATTCCCACAAAAAATGAATTAGTATCTTTCATATTGAGACAATGGGCCACACTACGAGTTCGGCAGTAACCCGCTGTTAATACCGGCAGTTTGCCACCAAACTTGTAGCATTGTTCTGCCGCTTGATATCCAGGTGTCACCTGGACATTACAAGTTCCGGCTTCCCGTGATGTCATGCTGCGGAAAGTGTAAGTCCCAATTCCCGTGGCTCCATTGCTAATGGTGCCGGTGCTTCCATGAAAACCATGCCTGCAGGGGCCCGTGCCCCTGGCAGGTCAGATCGGCCACTGCAGGCATACCTGGAGTCTGGCGATCCAGAAAGGTTGCCGGAATGCTGCTACCAGCATCCTTATTTCCAGAATGCCTGGCTTGTAATGAAGCCCAATGTATGAACTTTGTAACAGAGCCATTTGTTTGTAGTGGTTGGAATACTGTGTTAAGAAGAAAGATGTGTCTTATTTATTTGAAAATCAAAAAAACACAAGCCCTTCATAGACCATCTTTCATACGTTTGAAAGCAGGCCACTTGAGTAAATAATAGTGTCTGACAGCAGGTAGGAATCACTCATAGAGTTGTAAATTGTTCCCAACCTACTGCTGACAACTCTTTCTTGGTCTGCACCAGGCTGAAATAGATCACTGCAGACAGAGTACACCAAGAATTGGTAAAGGGGCATTTAAGGCCGGTCAACATGCTGTAATTCAGGTTTCCGAAATTGCTGTCGTACACACCAGCATTGGAACTTTGTTACTCAATTAAAAATGGGATTAGTCAAATATTTAGATGTTATCTTACCATCTCATTAAACGTTGCTTTCCAAATACCTATTTAAACCATGGTGACATCTTGTTCTGCATATTTTGTTTGAGGAGTCGGAGGGCTGCTCAAAATAAATTGATGATAAGATGCAGGCCTTTTGTTCTATATACACAGGGTTGATCCTGTCCTTCGCACTGATAGATCCCTATAAATATGGGAAATGTATTCGCTTTCACAGCCCAGCTCCCGGATGCTGTGTCAGTATGAATATGCCCCGATCACAAAAAATATCAGCACCTTTAAAGTACAGAGGGAAAGTGACGGGTACATCAATGGAGACCCTACTCAAATCTGGGACTAGTAGAGGTGTAATTCAGTGTGATCTGCTCTTTTGTATAGGTGTCCCTCCAGGACTTGGTCTTCATAACATAGAATGTAGAGGGAAACGAGTATGTGCTGGGAATAGCAGGACTGTGGTGGGGGAGGGATGAGTTCACCATGGCTGGAGGTTTATTCCTTGTCATTGCTGCTCTGAAAATGGAGACATGTGCACAGTGTCACTGGGAGACTGTTAATGGCTCCCATTAGCACCCTTCAACTCCTCTGCAGAAATCTCAGAACATTTGCTTTTTAAAAAGCTTTCTGTAAACGAATGATATATTAGAATAATGTGGTACCGCTGGTCATTCTTTGAATTTGCAAGATACTTTTAACATGGAGACGTGTACTGCCTGTTTGAGCAATAGTAAAGGGCTTCAGTCTCTGGGACTTCCTTGTGTGGTGTGACCCAACACTGACGATCATGCTTCCCTTTCCGACACAGATGGATTGATCGACTGCATGGACCCCGATTGCTGCTTGCAGAGCTCCTGCCAGAACCAGCCCTATTGCCGCGGCCTTCCTGATCCCCAAGACGTCATCAGCCAAAGCCAACAGTCTCCCTCCCAGCAAGCTGCCCGATCGTTTTATGACCGGATCAGTTTCCTAACCGGGCCAGACAGTACCCACGCCATCCCTGGAGACAACCCTTTCAATAAGAGGTGAGTGCGCCATTGGTTTGAGAAGATGCTTTTTGGTTGGCGGGTGAGGTTGGTGACCAGCTCATTTGTTCAGGATCATTCCTTACCCTTTGGGGGAAAAGGGTGTTTGTTTTCAGGATATATTACAGTGCCTACATTCCAACCACCTAAAGCGGGAAATGTCTACTAGTTTGACCTAACAAAGGGTATTCAGTAGCATTCAGCGGCCAGAATTCAAGTACTGCTGTAAATACTGCATTCAGGCTATCGCAGTTGGATGGGGATTACTGGCGAGCAGAGAACGCAAACAGTTAAGTGAAATTTCCAAGCCCGAGACCAGTTAATGATGCATATTAGGAAATATTATAATAAAAGCAGCCACATGTATGGCAGCAATGCCCTACAAATAAACCATTACTTGCAAGCGGGGTTGGTGGAGACCACAGAGCAAAGGACACATGAGTGGTCCAGAATTGTCAGCTCCACTGCGAGCGGCTAAAAAGAATGGTGTTTAGAACAAAAAATGCCAACATTCCTGTGGTTAGGAGCTTTTCTGCAGAATCATGATTTGCTGTTATTGTGAATCGTGTGCTTCTTGATCCCTGCAGATGTAATGATTTTTCAAATTATTTGCTAAATTGTTGCTTGCTCATTCTCCGCGAGAAGGGACCAGCGAAACAGGATATTAGAGCCTTACGTTGATTCATAATGACTTTTTTGCACATATCTCTCCAAAGAATAGTTTAAAACCTATTGAAACAGAAAAATGAGTCAGAAAGCACTTGCAATGTAAACAGCTTTGTTTAGAAGTGGGCAGCGACATGGGAGCACATGCGCGCGGGTTTTTGTGGCTAACGATTGCATGTTTTCTTATGTTCTCTGTAAATGCTGCGTATAATGATCCTGGCAGTAATAAGCATGCCCAGCTTGTGATATGTACTCTTTGCCTTACCCTCCTCTCGCTTCTTTTGCAGCCTTGCCTCAGTTATTCGCGGCCAGGTGCTCACCGCCGACGGAACGCCGCTCATTGGCGTCAATGTTTCGTTCTTGCATTATCCAGACTATGGGTACACAATCACGCGCCAGGACGGAATGTAAGTCTATGTAGAGCAGGAGGCCCCCTCTCAGGTTTGAAGAAGCTTCATAAGATCTCTGTAAAGTGGCCATGATGGGTCTCCCCTCTCCTCCAAGTCGCTAACTTGAGCATAAGCCCCTGCATTGAAAGAAGGATCTTCAACAAGTTACTTTGTTGATCCCAGGAGATCTACCCATCACTCATTTTATAAATGACTTTTCATGACACTCTAAAAACTGACCTATGGCTAGTCCTATGATGATCATTCACCCATTTCATTCATTCATGCTTCGCTCACGGTTACATGTCGTTATAATGACACATTTTATGTAGAATGCACATATATCGAAACTTTTATAACCCCCGTTTCCCACACCAAAAAACCCACCCCAACCGTTTCCCCACTAAATTTAACCCTTTACCCCACCCCACATACATTTTCGTTGTTTTTCGTTATAAAAGTTTTGTTATATGTGCATGTCTACATACAATTTTCGTTATAAAGACTGTATACCTTCGCTCAATTTATTCCTCCATTGTATTTGTTCGTGGACCTAGCTCATAGCGGCAGCATTGTGCTTTATAGAGGACATTTATTGTAGCTAACATCTCAAACATGAACTGGTGTACAGAGAACAGTGGGATAAGCGGGGCGGGTTAGGAACATGAAATTGGGGCAATACTAGACGGCACACTGTGACATTTTTTGTATTGGTTTATCATGCATTGCACATGCCCAAAATACAGGTACAGGACATTATTGATCTACCCAGAATCACACGAATTTTAATCAAGTGACGAAGCCCAGATTAGAACCCAGGTCCCCAGGTCTACAATTTAGCCCCCAGACCAGACGTTCACCTCCAAGTCTGCAGTGAATTGCATTACTACTGTGCAGACGCAGCCTGCCACAAATGTCTCTTCTCTCTTTGCCACTGCGTTTCCGCACGTTGAGAGCATTGTCCTCTGCGTTGAGTTCTGGTTCAGTACCCTGGCTAAAACTGATTTCAGGTGTCTTCAGTGCTAGTGTTTTTAGATTAAAAGCGTAGTGACCGTATATCATATTTTCCATACACATCATGGTGAATGCTCAGTCTGCCTGCCGCATGGCGGGCCTCTTAAATGTTCACCTCCTCACAAAGGAGTCCAGCAATTGTCCATTGTAAATCTCATGTCCAGTTGGGGCCATCCATGAACATTGCAGGGAAAATGCATATTGTGTTCAATGTTTAAGATGGAGGAGCAAGGTATGGGCACGTTTCCCGGTGACTGTGGGGCTCATTCGATCCCAACTGGGCAGAAACATGGGTCAAGGCTGTCTGTTCTCCAGTGTAGCAAAGGCATGCCTTTGCAATTCAGGGCGGGCAGGGAGTGTGAGAGAGACGGTTTTCCATATGGCTGGCTTCTCGGGGAATGGGACAGTCGAGTTTATCAAAGGGTTGGAATGCCTCAGTGGGTCTGACTGACAGCCAATTCTCTGTGTACTTTTTAGATAGACTTCACCATCCCTCTCTTTCCGATAATAGGAGTCAAAATAGACAAGTATTCTTTTGTATTCTTTATCTTCAATTGAATGTTCGGCTTGATATATTTATTTTAGCAGTCCATCTTGTAAAACATATTTACATGGTTGCTTATACCGATCGTGGGTCCATTTGTACTTGCAGTGTACGCTTTCTTCTCTAATCCTGCTGTTTCCTTCTCTTTTTCCAAAAGGGAATCACAGGATAATGGCTAAATTTGATGGGAAGGTGTTTTGATCTGGATCTCCTGTCACCTTCAGTGTGGTGAGGGGGTGCAGCATATAAGGACGTTTCTGTCATCTGTCTCAACTCTTCTGGCTGCTAAGACTCAATCTCAAAGGCCAAGGATAGACCTTTCTGAGCGGGATATCTTGGATGCTGAGGGAGTGGTGGACATTTCTTACCATGTCCACCTAGAGGCAATGGCAGGCTTTTTCTGCATTCAAGTGCACACTAGCCACTATTGGGATTGTTTTATTTGCAAACCTATTTATTGTCCACTTTCTTTGTGTAATGTTCCCTTTTTTTAAGATGTAGTAATAGCATAGACCTCCTTATTAACTTATTGAGTTAGTTTTGTGGTCCTGCCTTCACAAAGATGAGGTTTTGTTGAAACCCTAGCTTTTAGAATGTAAAGTTATGTTGCTTTTGTTGACCTTTCTAGGGAGAAGCTTAATGCCATAGGGTGAACCTAAGGAGGGCAACTATCCTGTGAATAGAATCATGTGTATCTAATCCTCATTCCAGCTCTATGGGGCTTTTGTAAGGACTGAAGTACTCTGCTGCATTTTTTTAAACTAATTACTTCCAAACCATTGTTCATGTTGATTCGATGCCACATGGCCATCTCCTCCAAAATGTTGAGGTTCAATTTGGAGTTTGTGGCAAGCCAGAAGGAGGACTTAGACCAGAGGACATGTTATCGAAGGGTTCTGTTTAGCTTAAAAGAGAAAACCGTTATAGCCCTTTTGTAAAAGGACCATTCCCTTCCTGTCAAACTGGTGCTCGTCAATAGACACAACAAAATGGTCTTCTGTCCCAATGTCTCACTTATCTCTCTTGGGTATGGATAACCCCTTTTCCTATGTGCTCTCTTAACTCTTGAGGGGCTTTCTGTGAGCCCTCTGGATGTTTACTCCAATCAGGTTTCCTGAACTCCCTTGAGTTCCTCTGTTTCACTTATTTCTTTAGGTTATAGGTGATCCCTCTTATCACCACTTGGCTTTTTTCGTCCCAATGTCTCAATAATCTCCCTGGACTATTGGCAACCCCCCTGTCCATATACTTCTTGTGGTTCTTGGAAGTTTCTGGGAGCCGTTTGGCTAATTACAATATTCTGGTTTCTTGGGCGCCCATAACCCTATTTGTTACTCCTTTCGGTGGCCCTTTATGCACCTGGTCTGAGGTTAAGGTAATCCTTCCTTCTTGTCCTTTCTCTCCACCCCCCTCAATTATGGGTCTCAGGGTTTGCTCCAGTGCAGTGCCATCTGCTCGTTAGCGATGGCGTTCTTTGTGGCTTTCTGGCATTACGGTCTAGACACAAGCGAGTTTTGTGTTCCACTCCTCTCAGCATTTCTCTGCTTCTTCATTGTGAGCGGAGGGTTTGTTCCTCACTCGCATTTTGGGTTCAGTTTTGTTTGGTAGGCCCTGGACCCACCACGTCCTCCATATGGTGGGGCCTCTAGATAAGGCCGGCTCTGCTCGACCTTGGCCTCACTGAGTCTGCGCGGCTCTGTGTCTGGCCGGTGGCATCTCCCTCCTTCTCCTTCCTCTGACCATGCCACAGCCGGCTCCACTGTGCAACGCAACTCTACCCCTCAGTGACATGCTGATGTCGGAGGCTCACCTCTGCATATTTTTTCTTCTCCCCATTTCCAGGGTGATTGCGCCTTAAGAGGCATGTTTATGATCAGCTGTCAAGCCCACAGGGAGACCAGCATTGTCTTGAGCCAGACATCTAAAGGAACTTTCAATATTATTTTGAGTGCCACAGCTGAATGTAACATCAGCTTCTTGGATTCCCGTGTATGCCGGTAATGCTTAGTTAGATCGAGTTCCCCATGGGAATGGTAGTCCTTGTCGCCTCAAGGTGACTCACTCCCAGTGAGATCCCGCTTTCCAACCCTCTAGGGAGGGCTTCGCTCAGTGGGCTCATCTCCCTAGCCTCAAAGGGGGTGGCTCCCCCCCCAGGGAAGAGTGGACAAAACCTCCAGATTATTCACAAGTTCCATGTATACTTTTTCAATGATTTGTTGGCTGAATCTCGGAATGCAGCAATTTCCTTCAGTTGTATTTCCCTAGCCCTCTCCTGAAGATTTGAAAATGGGGTGCTTCCTTTGAAATGGGGCTAAATTATAGGCATTGCGGAGAAGGTTATATTAAAATGGAAACAAATGTGCTTGCCATCCAGGTTTTTTGGGTTTTTCTTTGTATTTTTGGTCAGTTGTAGGGTGCAACATGTATAGTACTAGTCACTTGAGATTGGCTGCTGCCCTTCCTTTATTTTGCGTTAGATCCTCTCCGTCCAGCTATAAGCTCATACAGAGGATGAATGGCGCGGCCTGTATAGCACCCTACATACATCTAGTTTGCTTTTGTTGCTGTTGTCATACCACGCTGAGATGGCTCCTTAGGCAAATGACACTGTCTGGGCATTTATAAGGAAATACAGGGCTTTTATGGGGGGGGGTCCTGCAGTTGAGCTCATTATCTTCTAGTTGAAATGAGTATAAAAAGGAATGTCATAGTTTTGGTCCTTTGACACTCAAACGTCCCCCCCGCAGTGGTTCACAGTGGAAGCTGGGTACCATGACACGGTTGACATTCGTTGCTCCGAGTGGTCTGACCATGGTGTGCCTTTTCGGTTTTGATGATGATGTGGAGAGAGTCATGACCAGCAAGCGGTCTGTGGAGGATGTACTTTGATTTCAAGGTTATCCTGACCACCAGTGAAAGCCAGCACAGACATGCAGTCTCCTGCAAATGTGGTGCGTCTTTGGGTGGCGAAGAATAAGATGAACTCCGAACTTCCGATGTATCTGACCCTCTTATAACCATTTCTATGGCAGGCATAGGAAAGAAATTATCATCCACACTGGGACCGCTTTGCCGAAAGTTTGTGGCAGCATTTTGCCCTTGGGCCAATGACAATTGTGAATGAGCAAGAGCAGAAGTGGTGGTGCAACTGCAGTGCAGATCATTTGCTCCAGCACTAATGTAATTGTGCATGTGCAAACAAACCAGAAAAAGATCATTGTAATGGGAGGGCACCTACTACTGCGCAAGCCTAATGCTGAGACAATTTAATACATGTTCATCCCATCCCCTGAATGTTGCTCGGCAAAGGAGAGCAGTAATGTCACTCTTTGGAACTTTATCGGGCCATAGCTACTAGGACAATACCATTTGTATGGCACGGTCAGACTGTCATCTTATTGATACATTTGAAGCATAATCCAAAGAACCCTCGCAGCTACATGATCGACTGTTAAACATGTGACACCACAACATGTAAGGATACCTGGTAAGGTGGGAAAAGGGAGGATATGAGTTTTCTCTGCCTAGAGACTGGGAAGCAAATGCCTTCCAGAAGGAAAGCCTGCTAGAAATATGCAGGCCTCGTACACCAGGGTCCCATTGCAAAAGAGATGGTGCAACAGGGAAGGCGGCAGTAGACCGAGTACTCCCTCAGCCAAGCCAATGACAGAGAAAGATCATTATACGTGTCCTGTAGGTGAGAGTATTTCAGGCCTGGTGGCCCCCTGACCAGCACTTGCTTCCCTGTGGATGAGCCATCAAAGACAGGCCAGCTGGCCATAGCGGTTCAACTGCAGGGCTAATGGTGTAGTGATCCACAGCGTCTACATGATGGCCACAGGTGTGCTGAGCGGCCCGCTGACAGATGATCCCAGCAGGGTAGGTTTCATAATGGGTTGACAGCATGGGCCACTTTTGTGTCCCCACTGTGGAGAGGGAAAACCAATTATTGTTGTACTGAGCAGAAGAAAATAGTGGTGGCGATACACCTGCGATTGATGCTTTTACTGTAACGTTGGATTTTTGACTGTGGCAGTGGTGCTTCCTCCTTTCGTCCGCAAGGGCGACGAATGAAATTCTGTGCCACGACACACTCGACGCTACCCCTTAGTGTCACAGTGGGGAGTATTGTGATGGCCGACCACACCTCCTAGCTTTCACACTTAATTATGGTTTTTAACTTGAAACCAGAAAACTGAAGACACTTTCTTCGAGAATGGAGGCGAAAGGCTGTATGTCAGCCATGTCCTTCTTTGTAAACGAACGGCCTTGAAAGGAAGCCGCTTCCTGCACCATGGCAGCCTGCTGCACTGCACTGTGAATGTAAGGGTCTTTACAAATAATCAATCCTTTAACCGCAAACATGTGGGCTCCATATAACTCTTCACAAAGCATTAACAACCACAACAGTCGATTTATGAAAGAAATAACGTTGGAAATAACGAAAATACAAATATTTGTTTGTGGGTCATGTCCCAATATGGAAGAGTTGTGTGGCATGAGAGTTCTTTTCTCGCTTCTTGATGACTGGTGCAGTCCAGAGATCGTAGCTATTGTGATACTTAAAATCCATTAACCATGCAATGTTTTTCATGTAGGTTTTAGCTTATGCTTATGGGGAATGACGCAGTGCAGTTTAGCGGGGCTATTTGTGCAACTGCGTTCCTGGATGGGTTACCCCATGTTTTGTACCACCTTTTTGTCTGGCCTGTGAGCTGCACCTTAAAGTTCGTGGGTGATGTACTTTTCACATGGTGTAATGGAAATTAGCACTGGGGCTAACATTGCCCTAATGCAAACACACATGTTTTTCAACAATTCTTTTGCACCAGGACAATGACTGCCCTTAAATGCATTGAAAGAATGATGTGTACACTCGAGGACTTTTTACCCCAGTTGTAACTGCACTTGCACCTGTTTAAAGTTTCTGTAATAACCCCATTAGAACGCTAATGCCATTTTGGGCATCCGTAACATGTGGCATAGCTCCGCTTCCTGGGGCTCACAATTGGAGGCCTCTCTTCAGCGGCTGCTAAATATATCAAGAAGTTAGTCCCCCTCCTTAGCGCCTGTGTTTATGCAGCTGCGTGTCGCCTTCGGGGTGTAAGTCGCGTAATCTGTCTTCTGTTTTCATAGGTTTGACTTGGTGTCGAATGGTGGCGCGTCGCTCACCCTGCTGTTCGAGCGCGCGCCGTTCCTGACGCAGTCGCACACGGTGTGGATTCCCTGGAATGTCTTCCATGTTATGGATACTCTGGTCATGAAGAAGGAGGAGAACGACATCCCCAGCTGCGACCTGAGCGGGTTTGTGAGGCCGAACCCGGTCATTGTGTCGTCGCCTTTGTCCACCTTTTTCAGGTCCTCGCCTGAAGACAGCCCCATAATACCCGAGACACAGGTATTGCTGCTTGCCGCGCTGCCACCTGACACTTCTTTATTTGGTTATCAAAAGACCGAATTCAGTTCCATGCATGGATAGAAACTTCCACTGCTTTGCATTCAGATGTTCCTGTGCCAAGTGCGCAGTGTGGCCCTTGTCTGTGCAGCTTCCCTAATTATTGTAAATGCCTTTAAATGTGAGCTGTGCAGCAGTACTAGTACTAAGCTGGTATTTATGACTAATGGTTAATCGCCTGATGCACTAAAATGCATTATCTGTCACAATTTTGCCAAAAACTTGCTGCATTTACTGTACTAATCGGTTTGTGGTAAAAAAGTTACAAAGTGCTGCGTCATTGTGTGCTACTTTTTGTTAATGATGGCTGTCCCAATTTTTTTATCCCCCTTCAACACGAAAGTTTAATATGGCATTAAGAAGTAGAGCTGGCCAGCCAGGGAATTTATGGGTAGTGGTTAGCCAGGAGGTCGGGCCTGGTTGTATGGCCAAACACAAGCCGAGCCAAAAAATTGACGCATCAAGCATGGATTAAAATCTTAAAACGTATAAATATTTGCACAAACTAGAGCTAGTGCTGGTTGGATATGCGATAAAGTGCCTAAATAGCAGAATGGGCTCACAATCCAGGTTCACCACTTTAACTGCGTGATCCTGGGCAAATCAGTCTTACCCACCAAAATTGAGAATTTCTGAAAGCTGCCCAGTTCGAGGCTTATGCTATAAAAAAAAATAATAATAATCTTTTGGTTCCCTAGACTGAAGTGTTTCCGCAACCAGCAGATATAATTGTGTCCATTCTTATACTGCCCACCACAAATTTACTTGCCGCTTATCTTACTCAAATGGGTAGAAACCGGGATGGTGCACACGGCTCTTGTGGGGCCGTGGGCAAGGTGATGCCGGACTTTGCAGTGTACGCCGGATGTTGGAGCTGATATGGGGTCAGAGATGCATGAAAACTGGGGCGGAGGCAGTGCCAGTATTGTGTTTAATGGTGGTGTGGGGTTAAGAAGATGGCACCACACTCCTATGGTATCGGGGGAGAGGGGCATCCCCGGAGCTTGCAGCACTTACCCTGTGAAGCAACATTCTTCAAAGTCACTGCCAGTCCTCTCCCTAAAACAGGAAGTGAATTGATAGGATTTCCTGGGCTGCCCAGGCCAATCAATGATTGGCAGAGGGTCAGGACCGGAAATTAAGAAGCAGTGCACCTATAGGTGCAGTGGTCACGTCAGGAAACGTTCTAGGGCAGAAGAGCAGTATTGAGGGCTTGTGGCTGGCCCGTGCTTTCAAAATTGGTGTCTGGCCAGAGCCGATGTTTGTTTTCCCAGGCTGTCCCATACCTTGCTTGGCTTGCCCAGCTTCAGTAAGAAGGCACCTAAAGCATGCGTTAGGAATATCTCTTGGTAGAATTCCAGTCACTTTTCTCGTTTCCTTTCATTTTCAGAAAAGTTAAAGGTAAAAGGCTACAGCAGAAAAATGCAAAATATCTTCCACCATTGTTAAGAGGTTTTTTCTGGAACCTATTCTGGTGAGGGGTTCTGACAAGCCAACATAAAAGTGCAGCATGTGTCACACTAAAGCCTTTGACCAAATTCAATGGTTTGGTGTCTGAGCAGTTCCTCTTAGACTCAGGAGGAGCTAAGCCTGGTGTGAAGTACTGTTAAGAGCAAAGTCTGGTATGCAGTCTGTGAAGGAACAGAGGTCCACAGAGATAAGAATATATTACACAGTTAAGAATTAATATAAACATACAACTGGTCCATAAAACCACTGGAAAACTGGAGAACAGCTATATATATATATATATATATATATATATATATATATCTATATCTATATATGTAAACACATGGAGGATAGAAAAAACCTGCACTCCAGGCGGGAGGTCAGTAAATCCCAACAAATGAAGAAAAACTCGAATCCAGATAAGTGGAAAAGTCGAGTTTAATGAATGGTAAAAAATACAAAATAAATGGCAAAAACACACAGCAAGCAATACAGGACGCCTAGGCAGTGTCCTTAACGACGCGTTTCGCGCTTCCCTGAGCGCTTGATCACTATATTGATCACTGCTCCCCTTCACTTCTTAGTACCTGTGTAGTTTCCTACATGGATGCTAACAGTGTATTTTTGTTTTGTTTTTTGCAAAACTAAAAAAACAATCTTACCTGTATCCCGCGTCCCAGTGCCGTGCAGTGCTGCTTGTCAGGGAAGTCCTGATTTCATGTTCTTGAAAAGCAGCACTACATGGAGCAGTGCCATGGGCTCAAGGTACTTGTTTATGCCAGTCGGCGGCGGGCCGACCCTCCCTGTTACGGTGCTGCAGCCCAAATTAAGGGCCTGGCCGATGTAACACGGTGAAAAGAATAGGAATGGACTTAGGAAGTCCATCCGTACCCTTTTCAGAGGTCAAGCTTGTGACATGACTACTGCTGTGCTGGAATCCAGAGATGTGTAGTCTCTAAAACACCTACTCAACCCCAACATACCACAAAATTAGACGTGATCCCAAACATAAAGGTGAAACGAGCACATCCCAGCAGGTATACCTACTTTGCCTCTTTATGTAGCACAACCCAAGGGGAGGCTATAGCTTAAGAAGGAGTGTGAGCTGAGGCAGTTGCAACACAACCAACAATAGTACAGTGGTTCCAAAATAAAAGAAGAATGTCCAAATAAAGTTATAGAAAAATAAAACTAACAGTGGAAACAATTAATTAAAAACACTGAAGACCCATCCCTGCAAAGGAAACACAGAGAATACAGACTATGAGAATAAAGGGAACCCCTGATTGATGGGCAAGGGTGTTGAGGCAAACCAATTTCAGCAGCTATGTACATGTTCAAGGATATGTCTTTAAAAGGCAGTATGAGGGGGGTTTAAAGTAACTAAGGCCCTTTAAAGTGGGCCAAGGGGACAGAGGGCCTCTTCAACTACCTTTAGTTCTTTGCTTGGATGCTCAACAGTATCAAGCCTGGCTTCTGTGTGCTTTCCTATCATCAAGCTGGTGTCGAGACGCATTGATCCAGTAGCAAGTCAGCGTTGGGTCTGCTTTGAGACGGAGCATTGAATCTATGGCTCCCAACAGCCTGAGTCAGTGGTCTGGAAGAAGCAATTTGTTTGCTGGGTGGAATCATCGGTGCTTGGGAAGGACGGGGCGAGTCATCTTTTGGGTTGAGCTGATAAATCTGTTGGGTTGAGTCAGTGCTCGGATGCGGCAAGTCTGGTGCTTCCACAGCAGTGAGCTGATGGTCGAGTCAAGGCAACAATGCGATTCACTGGGTCAAGTTGGTTCTGAGACATATCAAAGAAGCAGGTAAGCTGATTGCAGCAGAGAGGACTTGGCATACCGCAGTATCACCCCCAAAGTTCCCTGGGCATACGGTTGGGTTCCAGAGCTTGCCTCTGCCTTGGAGTTGTCACGATTAATGAGGCGGTCACTCTCAAGTAAGGGAGTTATTTTCCCCCAAGCAAGGTGGCGTGCACCCAAAGCGCTTATACAGATTCAACTCTGGTGAGGCCTCCAACCCATCTCGCACCACCCCAAACACTACCCTCTGTACCACCAATGAGCTAGGAACCAGGCCGGTGTATAGTAAGAATATATATTTAAGTTTTAGCAAAGAATCATAGGCAATCACACAAACAGCAACTCTCAATGCTGTGGCACTAGACAATATCACAAATTCTAATTTCTTGAACCAATTGACTAACGTAAGTTTAAAGGACTTTCAGTTGCTAGAAGACACGGGTAACATTTTGATGTTTGCAGACACAATTTACATCAGATTTCTTGCAAATTAACCAATAGGAAAAATGCAAAACACACAGTGATTGCTTAGTTTGGCACAATACTCCTTTCTCCCAACAAGCCCCACCCTCCAGGCATCAATTAGATAAGACCCCTCTGATCTGAAGGCAAGGTACAGGGAGTGGGAACAACATGGAAAATTGTCTTGGGGTTTTTATTTAGGTAAAATGCAATGTTTTAGAATTTTGATTTGGGATGCAAGGGAATAAATTGGGAATTTCGTTTTGCACCACTCCTACAATGAAAATGCAATGCTTTGGAGTTCTCGTTTGGACTGAAAGGGAAAATTCGTTTGCACAATTTGTTTTCAAAGGGAATGCAATGTGTTGGGATTTTCATTTTGGGGAAACTAGCACATTCAATTGAAAAGCAGGGTTACCAAATTACATTACAGACTAGAGTAATTTGCAGTGCACTGGGATAATCCTTTGTCAAATTTGAATTTTGACAAAAACATCACCCCATGATAAATAACGCTATGGGAATTCATTAACTTCTATTTTTAGTTAATTGTGCTAAGAGTATACACGCCCCCCACCCCAACCAATGGAGAGCACCCACCAATGCAAATGTAAGGGTTAAACAGACCGATTCCAACACGAGTCAATGTAACTGGATAGACTGTTCTTCTATAGAGAATTCATTGAGTTCACTTTTTAGTTCAATATGGACAGGGTCTGCCCAGATTTACCCATCCCCTCACCCACTAAGGGAAAGGTAGTAAGGCAGGTATCTCCCCACACAATTGATAGCTTTGGGATACATCTACTTACATGGTAGATCTCTGCTCTCAGCTCAGGAGGCCCGCCAGACCCTAGGACCCACTTTCAGGCAGGCAGCTCACACCTCAAGCCTCTATCCACCAGCCAGGTCTCTCCAGCCACTGGCCTCTCTCGTATGTAGGCCTTGGTTTAGCTTTGTTCCCCAGGCAAGGTGTACCCTGATGGATTAGGCAGCTCTCCTGGTCTCTCCCTCATGGTTTTCTTTCCAGTCCCCTCTTAGATTGGAACTTGCCAAGATATAGTGCTGATGACACTCCTATTATCAAAATTCCCACGCTATGGATTGGCCAGCACTCTCCCGCCCCCCAATACGCCCACTGCATGCTAATAGGACAAGGAGTTACAGGTGTGAATGATGGAGGCTGAGGGAGGAGGAAAAAATACATCATTTCATAATGACAGGTAGTTTTACACTTTTGGGTTCTGAAAATCTAACAACATGGCAGCTCCCCTAATTCTTCAGATAACTGCAGGCACATATATATTTTTGAGTTCTATATTTTATGACGAGTCAGAAAATACGAATGTTATTTCGGCATGCCCTTCCTGGGCGGAGCTACCGTTTTTTGCAGTTTGCTCCTGAGCCGAAATAGTCACAAATCTGCCCCTTCCTGATTCAAAACTTACTTCCATAACCTACCACAACAACTTTCTATTCCCTCTGAATTATGAGAAGGCCAGAATCATAATTTTTCTCATAACTCAAGTATCCATCACACAAAATTTATTTTTATGTGGTCCCGACTGACTTTTTATCCCCTTTAATCTGAGTACGGGTTAAGCTCGCTGGGACATGCAATTCTCTTTTAATTAAAGAAAAGGTGGCCCAATGTTAATCAATGGCAAGGAATTCCATGTGTCCCTCAGTTTCACATAGCCCCCACCGATTTTAAGATAAATGCCTGTTCTTGTGACTTGACACGAACATCTGCTTATCAGCTATCCTTTTCATGCACAATGTTTGATCCTCCATTAGTAGCTCTGAAGCCATTTCCTGAGGTTTAGTTAGCCCTGATAGGTCATTTCTGTTGGTCCCTAATGCACAGTTAATGGGAAGACCTGACCTTACAGGTAATTTCTGCTGGCTGTGTTATCTCAGGAGGATATCTCAGAGGCAACATGCTTGCCTTGGAAGCCAGATGACATGGAGCAACACAGGTTCAATACCCGGGCCCGCGCTTAGAAACATCTGGGTATTAAGCGTGTTATAAATAACCTATCATATCATAACCTATCATATTTACAAATCCCACAATTTTGATCTACTTCTATGTATATTCTTTGTATTTATAATTGAAAACCAGACCTCCTTCTCCTGGAGGTCCTCAGCCAAAGGTCTTAAATTCAAATTTTCAAAGTCACATAACTTTCAGTTCAGTGGGGAAAACACCAGCTGCATCCATACTTCAGAAAATACAGCTTTAAATCAACAAGATGTGCTTACATGTAACATGTTAGCATTATATCTGGGCATGTGGTTTAAAATACAATCTTTCTTTTCTACTATATTAGAACAGAGGTAGATTCATTATTAGTCTTATGCACACAGATAGGCCGCAGTTAACATAGGAAACCTGTGTTCACTTCTACAAAAACAAAAATACTAAATAAAAGAATTCTACAAAATAGGCCTTTCTCTTTACAGGCTGTCATTTTATTTGATAAATTAAGTCTCTTTATTCCTGATAAACACAATCGGTCACTTGAATTTATTTCTTAAATGTCAGGCATCATTCCTCCTTTTTATCTTCCAAATACACATTGTTTCAAATGTATAATTTCTTTCCACGTGCACTGCTTCAGTTTTACATCTGTCAAGGTGCCTTTTCCCAGTTTAAACAAAGTCAGCCTCGGTAGTCCCCATGTTACTTACCCAGTTCCAGGCTCTCGGATAGATTCCTCTTCACTTGCGCACCTGGCCATTTTAGTGAAGTTGACTAGGCCCATTTCTTTCTATTTCTCTAGGCCTTATGTCGAAAATCACAGTTTTGTACTGGCTTTTATATTTCAATGGAACTCCACATTAGCCAGCTTCACCTTCACATTAGGTGCCAAGAATGGCCTCTCTGTCACTGTCACTCTGGGGCTGCCCTTTCACCCCACAAAGCTCTGTCTTCACCTCTGTGGTGGAGGACCTTGAATTAGACTGGATTCCTAATGGAGAGCTTTCTTCTTCTGAGAGTCCAAAGATGAATTAAATAAGAAAAGGTGTTCCTTCCCTTGTACATGCAACGTGCTACAGCAGATTGCTCCAAACCAAGCCTGTTGGGAGCAGTCCAATACAGGCTGCTGTAGAAGTATCATTTGCCTTCTGACATCTTACCCAGAGTGCTTTGTCTGCAAGAAGTCTGGCGGGGAGGAAGTATAGCAAGCCATTCCGGGAAATTGAAGAAGGTGAAACCCCTCACATGGCCTAACGCTGTCCTCTGGATACTCCAACTCTCCCATGTGTGTCTACTTCAGAAGTATGTGGGGGGATCGGCACCCGGGTGTGAGAGTGCCTCTATGTCATCGCTGCCTTTTAAGCTCAGCTTCCCAGGGGATGTCCTGTGGAGGGTTCATGTGGCCTAGGAGGAAGGTGCCTCCTTTCTCATGGGAATCAAAGAAGCATCTTTCTCTTCCAGGGTCCCACATTTTTTTTTTGAAAACATCTATGCCAGACAGCTAATGCACATTAACCCTGTCCAGGCTGAAGCACTGCTTACCAAGCTGGCACTAATGATATACAAATGTTGTAGATGTATAATTGTTGGACCTCAGTAGTCAATACTATCCAACCAGGCATGGCTTAAAGTTACAGTGTAGCATGCCATCAGGCTGGCAAGGGTACACAATTATTATGTTTTGAATCAGATGTGCAGGTGATTAAATAACACCCTTGTCTGTTGGAACTTTGCGTTCCAGCAGTTGTCAAGAATGCACACATGACCTTTGAACCTGCCCTGTTGCCATTGCAGGGTGGTTGCTTTTGATGACAGGAGACCATCAGAGCCAAGGCACAGGAGTACACTATGCTTTTGGCATAGAGCGTTATGAAAAGGGGGGAAATGATTAGACAATCTGCCTTTCAAAAACAGAATTACCTGTGTAATAAACTTCAATTTTGAAAAATACATCCAAGAAGCTAAGGCTTTCACGCACTTGCTGATGGCGTTCCACCACATAGGTCTCTGTAGCAATGTCATTTAGTCTTCCAGCTATTGAGGGGGTGTACTAACAGTTCCAGACCCTAGATGACCAAAGAGAGGACTCCTGACCTAAGCTGTACCACCTTAAGCTTGGTAAGGCAGCTACTTTTAACGTCCGATGCAAGTCAAAGGGTTAGGGGTGTGCAAAAGTATTTAAGATATCTTGACCCTGAACCCTGATTTGCAACACTAATGAGATCACACAACAGGGAATCGGTGAAGACAGCGGGATTCTTCGTAGGCTTTGCTGTCAGAGACTCACAGGCTGCAGTTGTGTGGCTTCCAGAAATGGTTAGGTGGACAGCTACCGCAGGATAGGACTAAGACAGATGCTTCCTCATGTTGAGATAAGGCAGACGCAAGTAGGCAAGGTCCCAGCAATACTGGGGCTGGCAGCAATTTTTCCAGTGACTAGGCAGGCATTACCACCAAACCCTTTCCTGACTGGGGATTACCAACTTTTTAATATGTTTTCTTTTTATGCAGTTGGTATTTACTTACCAAGTTGGCTGCAGACTGTGGCTGCTTGTCGCTATGTCCTTAGCTTAGGCCCACCGCCTGTCACATAACACTTGATTGCAAGCAAGCTACCAAATGTAGTCACGAAGGTGGAGATGCTTTGTCCAGCGTGGGCTTTGACTGATTTTATTTTGGGTCACCGGCCGGAGCCATGGTATCTGGGTGAATGTCGCATCCGTTGACCTGAGGAAGTCTCTGTGTGAGAAGTATATGTTCTTAGGGAATTGCCACCACAATGCAAGGTAAATATCTTCTCACTTGAAGGTCAAAGAATTGAGAAAAGGCCCCAGTGTGGGGTAGCATATACTGGGCCTCATTACGAGTTTGGTGGTATGTCTGTGGTAAAGCCACCGAGATACCACCAAACTGTATTTCCGTTACCTCCACTTGGTCTGGCACTATTACCGCCAGATTACATGTGTTGGTAGGTGTTGTTAGTCCCCATAAATTGGAGTTCATAGGACTACATGGGGGATTTCGCCGGTATTACTGCCGGTGGCGATTCTGCTGCGGTAATACAGCTGAATTGGTCGATTTTGGGTCGTAAGGTGGAGGAAATACCACCAGATTTTTGCTGGCGGTATTTCCTCCACCATACCCCGTACCCCCAAAGTTTTAGTAGGGCGCCATATTTTGCTGCACCACCCATCTTGAAATGAGGCCCATTGTTTTGTGGCAGTTCTTATGTAATGCAGATCTTTCATGTCCATGCATTACATCGGTATGTATGAAGTCACATTTTGTAATCCAGTGGGCACTGATTGTTACGATGTACTCGTGGTTCAAGGGTTCATTCTTTTAAATGCAGTTTATGAACCAATAGTGGAGCTCCAGGCAAGAGCATGGCGCAAACCCCCCACTCCCGCTTCATTCAGGTGCCCACTCAGTCTGTCACAGGTGAAGTCTGGTGCACTTGTTAAAAAAGCAGGGTGTGATGGCACTCCTGCATAGAGCATTTTAAGCAAGTTTAAGATTTGAGTCTGACTAATATTCAGTTAGAAAATATCCTCCCAAGTTCATTTTAAATGAAAATATATCTATTCTAGGATCCAGGACTTGATGTACCTGAGCACATTCATTATTGTTTGTAATAATGGACCATTCTGGATCATCTCGGAGACATGTCACTGCACGGATCCGCAGCAGGAGATGATGGTGCCGTGTTGGCGTCTATGGTCAAGACATGGTGTGGGCGCAGCAGTTAGGTCTCAAACCTGCAAAGTCGGGTGCGCTTCGGTTGCCCAGGTATAATCAGTTTAAAGTTTTGGGCCATTCTTCAATTCTTGTGAATCAACCAAGCTTCTACAAAAAGAGAGAAAAACTGGTCACTAATGACACAGCGGTTGAAGCACTTCACCCTTTCAAGCGCAAGTAACCACTGAAGGCTCCTCCGTTCGACATCTGTTATTAAAATGGGGGATGCACCTTATTGAAGAAATGTATGACATGTTCCAGAGCCAGAGATGTCTTCAGAGGGGGAGCGGGAATCTGTTACGTCTCTTCCCGGGTGGTGGGTTCTGGGTTATAGCAAGCTGTGCTTGCAGCGCTCCAGCCTAGCTCAGTAAAAGTATAGTTCTGCTGTTCACATCCACTGGTGATCTGCGCTAGAGCTATCCTGGGTATATTCTGTGTAACCCCAAGTGAAAAGGCCCGTGTTCTGTTCCTGGTGAACCCCAAGAGAGTTCTGCTTGTTGTCTTGGTCTAGGCCAGTGGTATAGATTTTTTTTTACACTGAGCCCTCCTTCGAGTACAAATATTGTTTCCCCGCCCCCAAGCTATAACTGCTTATATTTTCTATTAAAATCAGTCACTATATAACCCCGACTCGCCCTGGATACCATTTTCCTTCCCACCCGCACCCCAACCCTCCCAGGGGCCCAGCCCACAGTTTAAAGACCACTGTTCTAGGCAAGGAATCTATTTTCTACCAGAAGGAATAGCTACAATTATTTTGTCTCGGAATTGCTTTCGGGTGGTCAGCACCAAGTAGAGCCAAGTGCTTAGTAACACTATGGTTTGATACAGGTCTACGTCATGTCATTCAAAATTCTAATCTGAAATTGAGCTCAGAAGGTGAAATTCAGGTGATTGTTTTTGTTGATTAAGCGTATCCATTTTAGAGCAGCCCTTCCCCGTCCAATCGCCAAGTGAAGCATCAATTACAGAACCTGGTAATCTCGGAACTGTGCCTTTCCCCTCTCGAGGGGGAAGTCATTTTATACCCGCCCTTTGTTTACTAATCTAGGCTCGCCTTTGGCTAACCTACTTGGCTGACTGTAAGACTGAGCGGGAGTGCGTCAGTAGCGCCGGAGCGTCACAGAAAGAAATAGAATCGTAGAGGCATTTCAGATCTAAAAATGTATGTCACATCCTTACCGCGAGTTGTTTTTCCTCGGAGAATATCGCTAATCATTTCAGAAAAGAACAATTGCTGCTGACCCTCCGGAAGCATGAGGGCGGCCGAGCACTGACGACAGAGTCGACCCACAGTTCAGGCATGGCCTCCCGATTCGAGGCGGCCCGGCATGCCACAGGACTGAGACCTTCCGCGAAGGGAAGCGACCGCTGCACTCAGAGCGCACATTCTGCCCACCTGTGTGCAGCCTCTGAGGGGCTTCCGGCAAAGGGATGACCCTTTGTTGGGATGATTTTAAATATGGGAGAAGTGTGGCCTGGCGTGGAGGAGTAGACAGAGCTTCGATACAATTTTAAAAAAACAGAAATGCCTTATTAGAATTAATAACGGTTCCCTGTTTTTTTTAAAATACTACAAAAAGAAGTTATCTAGAGTAGTGTACATCTGAGTTAGTGCTAACACTCGACATGAAATAGGCCTGACGCTCTCCATTGCAGGATAAATTACAGCGTAGAATTATCCATGATGCTGTTATATTGACATTCGTTTAGCACATGCTGTGAATCATTGTCTAATAGGAGCAGGGAGATAGAAATTGCTCAATGCCTTTATGAAGTTTACTTCATAAATATCAGCATGTTTGTGCCCCATTGCCCTCTCTGTGTCACAGTTCTGCTGTCAGGTGCACATGTGCTAGATCCACCCCAGCCCTTGCTGGAAGCAGGAGGAACAGAGGGGAAAGCAAGATATCGTGGTGGGAATGGGGACAAAGGTGGTGTGTGTGGCTGGGAATCCTCTGTAACATTAAAGCACTTTGCCTTAACATTTTTAAACTGCTTGTCACTTTAGTGCTCCATTAGTCATTTTAGGTAATCTGCCCACAGCCAATTAGACAGGTCCCGTTAGCTACACCCATAGAGGCCATCTTCAGATTTTGTACCGCACGTTAAGTGTTGGGAGTCCTCAAGAAATCTCTCTTTGGATATTCAATGATTTTGTCTATTTTTGAATAGTTTTTCCATAATATCACCTGGCTTGGTGCTGTGATGCTTCTCGTGACTGATGTAAACCTCGGGCCATTCCATCGTTTTCAGGGTCGCTGTACCTCTTCTGTCCCGTTTGAGGCCTTCAGGAGTCCATGGACATTATGACAGACACGAGGGAGAAAAGCCTGTTCAAGGCCTGCTCGACTTGTCACCTTAAGAACATGTACACAGATGATCTTCATGAGGAATGTACCTACTGTCTGTACCTGGACCATGACTTGAACAACTGTACCATCTGCCAGTCATTTTTTCCAAGACTCGCAAGGATCACCACCAGAGATTAGTGGCATGGCTGGATGATGGTGCTGCAGCCTCTGACTCAGCCTCTGCCCGTAGTTACACCTCTGCCAGGAACAGCAGACCCCTGGAGGGCATTCCCTCATGAGAGGGCAAGGTCCCACGAAGAATCTTCCCATGGGAAGAGGGCAAAAAAGGGGCATGGATCACACATTGGGGCTGCTCCTTCATCGACGATGTTGCCATCTTTATCTACACCTTCAGTTACCTCGTTGACTGGTACGGCACTGCGATCTCGCTCGCTGGCCTCTTTGTCATCTAAGTACTCTTCAGAGACTCAATGCTCATCCACGACTACAGCCCTTCCTTCTATGCCATCCTCATTGAAGCCCCCATCGACTGTCCACGGACGACCCAAGTCCTCTTCGACGACCATCATCCCGTTGACGACTCCAACAGCTACCTTGTCAACGACCAAAAGATAAATCTTGGGGAAGTAAGTACTATAACCTATCATATAAACACAATTATCAAAACCAAACCAATACCTATGGTATACAAACCGAGGTATACCTTATTTAGATTACAATCAGCAGTGAAGGTGAGTCAAACCTATAGCACACCCAGAATGGCATTAAGCTATTCTTGGGGAGTAAAACCACCGTTAGTTATACTTTTTAGATTAAATTAGTAATTCAAGGGTAGTAGGCCCAATTGGTCCCAATATACAGTGTTATTCAGTTTAGACACACATATGTAGACCAACACTGATACAAGTCTATCTTGCAACATGTATAACTTTTTTCTACCAAGAATGTATACAGTTACACACCAGTGTTAATTTTTAGAACACAGTTCCGAGGGAATAACTTAACTGGTATACTACCAAGAGGCCTTAAGCTATCCCAGGATAAGTATAAACTTGGTGAAACTATGTTAGTAGTGCCGAGAAGCAGTTCAGGGAAAGCACAACCCAACAGGGATCACAGGATAAGTATAAACTTGGTGAAACTATGTTAGTAGTGCCCAGAAGCAGTTCAGGGAAAGCACAACCCAACAGGTGAGTAATATACCACAAACACTTCTAACCACACACACAGAGTGCCTTCAGTAAGGCAAGTAAGAGCACTTATTTGAATTGACCCAGCAATATTACAGTTTAAGAAGAGCAGCAGCTATTTAAGGTCAGTAAGTAACCTATTATACTTTTAAGAGGGGCGACAAGCAACTCAAAGACACATATTAACTCTAAGGCTGTTTTAGATATGTATGCAGTGGATCAGGGAGAGCAATACCCAATGGTACACTTTAAGAAGAACAGTTATTCATGGTAGGTAAACCCTACTGCTAAGCTTTTACACTCATTCAGTTAAGAAAAATAAAACAGTACCAAAACTATTACTTTTTAGAACAGAGAAACACAATTCAAAGCTACTAAAATAACATTGATACATTCTAAATGAGCAACAAGCAAGTTAAAGATAAGTTTTAACTTTTAGGCACATATTCTAATACATAGATACAGTTACCACACTAACATCTTTACAAGTAAGTACTTTCAACACTTGCTATAATTTCAAGACAGAAGCCTTATCATCTCGTGAGGATAGCTCGGTGGCAACATGCTCGCCTTGAAAGCAAGACGACATGGAGCACCACAGGTTCGATTCCCGGGTCCGAGCTTAGAAACCTTTGGGTATTGGTGTTTTGCAGTCCAGCAAGGTCACAGCACATCAAAGGATGGCCCGTTTTGTAGGTCTTCTCCAGACTAGTCGATCTCACCAGTCTCTGGGTAGGAGTCGTCGCATTTGGGACCCCCAAATCGCTTGGAAGGAAGGGTTACATCAGGCTCCAGTTACACAGCAGGCTCTCAGGTCGCTGGAAATTGCTACAGACGTCTTTTCTTCATCTTTCTCTTCGGATTCAGCTCCAATGGTCGACCTGTCAGCAGCTTCCAGGATCAGAGTATTTATCAGGAACTAGAGCAAAGCTTCTGCAAACTCTCCCTGCAGTTTACAGTCAGGGGCGATCTGGATGTTCAACCAGGACAGCCAGCCGCCCAGTGGGAACTGGTTCCTTTTGGGCAAGGTAAAAGACAAAGGGCTGCAGAGTTCTGGACTCCTCCCTTGCTTCCTGCCTTCTCAGAC
Source organism: Ambystoma mexicanum (assembly GCF_040938575.1). Taxonomy (NCBI): domain Eukaryota; kingdom Metazoa; phylum Chordata; class Amphibia; order Caudata; family Ambystomatidae; genus Ambystoma; species Ambystoma mexicanum. The sequence goes on from NC_090937.1 coordinate 966,153,063, forward strand.
ACTCTGGAGCCTCGACTGGGAATATAAAGGATTCCTGGCTAAGAGAAAACTTCAACCAAGGTTGTACCCACCTAGAATGCCAAAAGACGACTGCAGAAACAACAAGCAAAGAAGAAATGGCAAAAAAAAATGAGCCCACCATTCTAACAGAATGGTGCCCCCACCCCGTGCATTACTGTAGCTGATTTCACACACTGTGTGTAATAATGGCTCATAGTAGTTGCACTGCCACTAGTCAGCTTGTATTTGTAGCATACATGTTACCAGGTATATGAGAAAGGCGATGCTGTGTATCTCCCCAGCACTACGCATAAGGCTGGGGTGTGCATGCTCACTAGATAAAATATAAAGACGATGAACATCCAGAGGCTAGGGGGCCAGACTGGGTTCCATAGCCAAACACCAATCATTTCAGGTAATCTCTAAATGTATAATCCCAATCTAATCTTGTCCATATCCTTTTCCTCCCCTAATATTGCCATATGAGGTTCCACCAAGCTGAAGGGCATGACTTTAACTCTGATGGACACTCTTCTGTCCCTGTGATCCCTAATTCCCTCCACCCTGCACACCCTATCACTCTCTACAACTCTACAAACAACCCAATGGCTAGCCTCAACCAAAACCCAAAAGCCCCATTGCAAATTCTATGTGAATATGTAACAGCTTCCTACACCAAAGAAAGTAGAAAGCTGGTACACCTATATACGAGCATTTGCCCACCTCTTGTTTATAGGACCATGCAAATAGTTGGAATATATACATGACCAAAACAGTGAAACTTTGAAGCATAACATGTAATGCAGTGTATCCATTTTGAGGTTGGCATCACTGAAGGAAATACAGAAAACAGATTAAATGTAACAAAAATATCTTTATCAACTTAAATGTCAGGATGGTGTAAGGCCTAACTTGCCCTATGCTAAAGTGGGATTTCCCTACCTAAAGAAACCAACAATAGTCTGTGTCAATAAGTTCAATTTAAAAGTCTGTCTGTGTCCAAAACCTACGCTTGCCCTCCCAACAAAACCATGTGTAGGGATGTCGACCATAAATTAAACAGTGTTCCAAAAGTAAAGTTCTGAGCTATTTCCAACTCATGCTGCTTCTTCAGCTCCTCCTACCCAAGTACCAATATGTTCACCACAGTGTTCAAGTTACTTTCTCTTGAATTTTAGGCAAAATAGTTCCACTCCTTTTTAAATGTCAAGATTCCCTTCCCCAAGTTCAATACAGTTTGCTGGCACTAAGTCTCAGGGTTCCTTTCCCCCCAAGATCAATATTAAAGTTGTCACAAAAGCAAGTAGCTTGGCGCTTTGTCTTTAAGCTAAGTTCCAACAATTCTTCACAGCTCCGGGTGCCCTTCCTCAAGCTTTATATGCATCAATAATAGTTTTCCTCTTGACACAATAGTAGGTTTCCTTGTCAACATATAGGGGTTCTCTGATACCGTAGATGTAACCGAATGCAATTTTACCTAAGGAGAATTTATGGAATTTATTTGACCGAAAATGGTAGGTAATGTAGTATATGTGTAGTGCATAATAGGTGGGGTGTGTGGTAAGTGTAAAAGTTAGGGAGGGGTAAGGAGGGGATGTGGGGGGGGGGTCTCTGCCCACATAAAAAAGTTAAAGTTCATTTCGATTTTCAGTCAAATAGATTTGGTCAATTCTCCATTAGGTAACATGTTTTCGATCAAATCTACCCAATCCAGGGTTTTCTGGTCTTGGCGCAGTTGTTGGACCACACGATCCACCCATTACAGGGCACGCAACCAGGAATCTACTGTCTTGAGTTCTCTTTGAGCAGTTCAATATTCAACAAACAAGCCGTTTCTCCAATGCAGCTCCAAAAACAAACAGTTTACTAAACTTGACTTCAACACAGAGTCCTTAATTTGATTTAGATTCCTATTTTCTTTCAGCATATGATTCAACATTAGCAAGTTTGTTATTTGCATTCAGTTCATTATTCAACATTAGCAGATTTGCTGCTTTCATTCAATTCGTTATTCAATATTAGTATGTTTGCTGATTTCATTCAGTTTGTTATTCAATATTAGCAGTTTTGCTGTTTCAAGCACCCTTTGCCTTTCATTCATTCATATAGCTTCATAGTTCCATCTGTGATTGAAGCATTTATTCCCTCAGCGCTGTTGATTACTCTCGCAGCCCGCCCGGAGCGCCCCGGTCTCTGGGTAACCTCCCCAGCACTCATCGGCTGCAGGCGTCTTCCTCTGGCAGTCCTTGCTGCCTTCTTCCTTCCCTCCGACTGCTGCTTCGGATTCCGCAAGCCCTGCTCGTGTGGGGACAGGAGCTTGCCTGGCTGAGTCAGCCTTAATACCTCTGCAAGGTGAGACTTGACGTGACAGTCGCTCCTTTTGCTCCCACCTCACACAGGAGACTTCCCTCTGCACAAAGGAGGCTTCCCTTGGTTTGGGGATGTCGGCCAGCATCCCGTCTCATCCTTGGGTCCCACCATGTATGCCTCCAGACTCCCGGGGCTTTACATTGTTCTCTGCCCAAGGTCACCACTTTCCTCACTTCCGGGCTTTGCCTTCTTATACACCTGTGGTTCTTCAACAGGCTGCAGGTGTATTCTGTTATTCAATTCTGCCTGACTCGAGTACATGCCTGACCTTCATACCTTGCAGGAATCTTCTTTGTCCTAGTACCTAAGTGGTGAGAGTGAATGGTGTTCATTTTTCTCAGTTGCTTCTTCCTCATCTCAGTACTAGACTCGTGAGAGTATGTGGTGTTCATTATTCTCAGCTGTCTTTTATTCGTCCCAGTACTGTCGGGTATCCCAGGAGAGGAAAGAAGGGTAGTTGACCTACAATAACCCTTAAATGTCAGGGGAGGGCTATGTGGGTTGACATTAGGATGAGGGGTATGCCATGTCTCGCCTAAATGCACCCTACTCTCAATCGCCAAGGGTCCTCCACCCAGGTGATCCTCCCTCACTTGTCCAACCCCAGGTCAGGATCCAAAAGTGATGGCCTTTCCCTGGCCACTTGCATAGAGGATCCAAGGTGAGTGAGAATACCCTTAGGGTTCTCATTCCATATAGAAATTAGTTTAATGTTCAAATATTCAAACAGTGGCAGACATTTTGATGACCTGGTTTCCCAGAGCCCAGCAGAATATGCTTCGAGCAAGCTTGCACTTGTTCCTCTGCTAGTCTCTCTGTCCAATATATCCTCTGGCCTCACCGTTTCCTGATCCTTGTGGGCTCCTCTAGGTCTCTTCTCATCCCCATGAGAGTTGCAGACCCTTCTCAGCGATTGCAATTTTTAATTTCTTGATCATGAAGGTGGAGTTGCCGACCAGTTAAGAAGATCCAATTGTGCTTCATCTTACGTTGGCTGATCATACAGATGATAGGGCATAGATGCCAGCCAAGAGAAACCCTGAAGTGGCTGTACCGAGCTGTCCAGTAAATTGACAGCCACCCCCTTGTTATGCTGTTTGATAATGTTATACAGGGGTTTAGCTAAAATGTCTCTAGTTTAACTTTGGTCACTATATTATTCTTCCCTTCGCTATCTGTTTATGTGAAGGGTCTCTTTTGAAAAGTAAAGCACAAATTATCATATGCACACTCACTTAAGTATTCTGAGCCTAATGTTGGCCTGACTGCAGTAATGTTCTAGATTGCTACTCTTATCCTGTAGATAGTGGACTATTTCTCCATGCTTAGTCTTTCAACTAGTCCCTCAGTGGCACTTATATATATACTCACTGGAGAGGTCCTTTCTATTCACTGAATAATTGAGTGACACTTTGGACGATGCAACAATTTGCCTCATGACAACTCGCCTGGCTCTTCTCCTCTCGTGCCACCATACCACCTCTTTTGCTTCTGAACCCTGTGCCTGTTCGATCCATGGGTTTCGCCTGCTGGAATGTTAGATCATTCAAGCATTGCCTTCTGTTGATCTGCTTGCGCTTCATGTAGGTCTGTTGTACTCATCTGGGATGAATGGCAATTCGGTTGTTGCTATGATATGGACCATATACAACAAAATCCCAAGATTATGTATATCGTGCTGAGTAAGCATCCCCATTATGTGGGGTGCATGAGTTTAGATGGATGTCAAAAACTCTTCCTGCTTTGATCGCGCCATGTGTCAGAAATGTGAACCAAGGCAGCAGTAGAACTCCACGAATGTTAGTGCTAAATGCAGGTGGAATTGCTTCCAAATGTTTCCCTAAAGCAATGCTGTGATTTGACTGTCCTCGATGGAGCTCACCTTTCCATGCTTGGATCTCACCACATGGTTGTATCTTCGAGAGGCTGAACCCTCTTGTCAGTGTTGGTGTCTGAGCTGTTGCATCCCCATTTCTGGTCCTGTTCACTGTGGCCTCACTGGTGCCTGGTCTGATATTCTTCAGTTTGAGAACAATGGATCTCTTTCCTTGTGGTTCCCCAGCAGCTCTTTGATTGGGTCCTACAGTATGTTCTATAGAGGTCCATCGGGTGCCATCCTCTTGCAGTTGGGCCAATAGAATGTCTCCTCCGATGACTAGATCAACTCTCCTTTCCTTCAACCTAGTAACCTGCCTTCTCAGCAATCGCTATTCGTGCGCTGTCTTTACCTTGTAAACCCACAAGCTCAGGTCCTGCTCGTGCCAAAACGCTACCGAAAGCCCACCTGTCTCACTCAGCTGCTACACCTGGGAATCCAGAAAGGGTCTTTCTCTTCAGGCTATACCTCTGCGCAAGCCCTGTGCCCCATTCCCCAGTGAGTGAAACCCCACCCCCAAAACCACTGTCTCCATCTTTGATTGCCATTGTCCTAGTAACCTCTTCTTAACAGCTATTTCTACAGCGAGGCGTCAGGAGCACCCAGCACTTGCCAAGTCTGTTGCCAGCTGGGCACTGTGTTTAGGAGGGGTGGTTTGCAGGGGTGGAATAGCGCAAGAAGGGGCAGTTACAGCTATTTTTCATAAAGGTGCGGATTTATAGGACACTGCCACTTTGCCTATGCCCCTTGGCTTAGAAACGTTTTGATCTCAATCCTGTTTACAGTGATAATGTAATACCCACCCCTGGACCTTGTGTGGCAGTATGCATGATAAGTGAGAGGACATTTTGATGCCTACACATTTTCGGAGCAAAAATAAGTATTGTAATGCAAGTGAAAACATTTATAATGCATTTTTATTTTTATATATGTGTATATATATACATATATGTATATAATTTTATTTTCATGTAAAGTGCCATAATAACATGTGATCGCTGCTTTGCTTTTAGGTTCTTCATGAAGAGACGACCATCCCAGGAACTGACATGAAACTGTCCTACCTGAGCTCCAGGGCAGCAGGATACAAGTCTGTGCTTAAGATCACCATGACTCACTCCATCATCCCATTCAACCTCATGAAGGTTCACCTCATGGTCGCAGTAGTCGGGAGACTCTTCCAAAAATGGTTTCCTGCATCACCCAGCTTGTCCTACACCTTCATATGGGACAAGACCGACGCCTATAACCAGAAGGTCTATGGTTTATCCGAAGCTGTCGGTAGGTTAACTATCTGAATTACAGAATGCAGGACAGCAAAGCAACACAGCCAGAAAATGTACATTGTGTTGGAGAAATTCCGTTTCACGTTTTGTTTTTTATGAATATATTACCTAGGTCTCAAGTTAAGCTGACACCGTAATAGTTTCTTACAACACTTGTGGGTTTTGTAAGTAACATAATCTCTTCTGAGATTCACCTTTTAATTAATCTGCCAGTTCAGCCTGGATTAAAGCATGCATAATATGTTCATTCGGAACATAGTTATAAAATAAGCAAAATTTAATTTGCAACAGTTGAAGAAATGCCTGAATAGTCTTATGCCAGCAAGCAGGTTTTCCTGTTAAATTGGCATGCACAATCTTTACATACATACCTGTAGTAGTTATCAACAGTGGAAAAACAATGCTGCTTCGTGCATAATTATTAACAAAGTCAAACAAACAAAAGTACTGAGCCCAACAGGAAAGATAGTGACTTGCTTTTCAAGTAAGGTAATCCGTATTAGAGGCAATGCCTTTTCCGCACTATCTTTCAGTTTTTCTTTCACAAATGTCGAATGAAGGAGAGCCCTTCTGTGTTCTAGTTCATCTCTCCATCTGAGACTAGGCTGCCAGATGCACTAACGAATGGAGGAGAGCCCTTCTGTGTTCTAGTTCATCTCTCCATTTGAGACTAGGCTGCCAGATGCACTAACAGCAATCTTTATTTTTGGAAGGTGCTTCTTTTAAATCAATAGGAATACTGCCCCTTGTGGTAATGGACACAAACATTGGTCACATGTTACGTGAACATGTTTTTCAGCTGCAGGATATTTGGTTGCAATTCTTATACGTTTAAATTCCTCCAGTTCAGTTTGTGACTAATGAAACCCCAGAGGTACTCGAGGGATTATATTGCCCTATCAAACTACAAGGGATGGCTAGATCAGTGGTCTGCAACCTGCATCTCTCCAGATGTTTTGGACTAAGACTCCCATGATCTGTCGCCATTGACTAAGCTAGCTAGGGCTAATGAAAACTACAGTCCAAAACATCTGGAGAACCGAAGGTAGCGAAGCCCAGGTTTAGATGATCTCTGCTACATATATGGTGGTATTGACTAACGGTTATTCAGATAAAGTGGCTTTTTAGAACGCCTCAAGCATTTGGTCATTGAATCCTTAAAGAACAATGTTTTCAGCAGCCACTTGGAGACCCAACTAGCCATTGCCTTTGATGATGGCGGCATGCATTGGACTTCAGCTTTAGCCGACTAAGGCTTATGTAGGGCTCGGGTTGCTTCCATTCATGTGGTCCATCACTGTTCACTCCGCCCGCCTGGCATTCTGCTCAGGTTCTGACTCCCTTTTCAATTGAGAGCTAGGCTGAGTCCCTTCACTGAGACGACGGATCTGTTACCATCAAGGATACTCCTGCACTGAAGACCTTCTCTCAATCCCACCTGTGAAGCATACACTGTTCACAGTGCACCATGTTTCACCGCCCGTAGGAAAACAAATCAAATACCAATTGGCCATCTGTGTCACATTGTATAGATCTTTGTTCACTCAAATACATCCACAACATGCACAGCCATGCTTGAATGTGTGTTTGTATCTAGACTTGATCAGCTAGATACACATCTTTCTTTTAATTATTTGTATTTGTATGAATACATTTGACGTTGAATTGTATTCTTGTGAAAGGTTCCATGGTAGCAGCAGTGGAATTTGAAGAACACTTGTGTTCATCTTACCTTGGACAACATGGGCACACTGCCTTTGCTGCTATTTCAGGTTCCTCGGCATGAGCTTGTGTGCTGGAGGGGCCACCCTTAAAGGTTTGGAAGAAGGCTTGCCTTTCATTGTCATTCAATGGCCAGGCTATCAGTGCATCAGGGATTTCTGTGCTGGGCACCAGACTGAAAACATGACCTTCTTTTTGAAATGCCACCAAATACCCACTAGACATTCGATTTACTAATTACGTGGGCTGGATTGGAACTGCCTAGTTAAAGGTGGCGATCTCTGTTTCTATGTGCAAAACATCTGCAGAAAGTGGCACTATTTACCTGTTTGACATTTAAGAGATCCCACACAAGCGGATGAGATCCAAAGTGCATGTAGAGTGCTTTGTTTTATGAAGCCTGGTTAGCCATAGGACCAGATCCCGACTGAAATAGATTGATCACAGTATATACTGAATATGCCTGCCTGTCACCTCTCTGATGCCCACAGGGTAGGAGCTTTCATTCTTGTTTTGTACTTGCTTCTTCCTTCATGGGGACTTTAAATACACTTAAAGGCTACATTACATTACACAGAAATTGGGACTACCTGAAAGAGGGATTCTTTGGTGACTGAACCAGGCACTTCCATGTAGAGGAGCAGCCAACTGCCGCCCCATCCCATCTACATGCTGGAAGCCTGAAATAGTGCCATGCTTGACACCAGCAGTTGTGAATATTCCGCGTCGGGTCTTCAAGAAAGGGTATCAACTAAGAAAATCCTAACAATTTGTATGACCGAAAAGATGAGTCTCTTGGAGGAGATCCCTGAAGGAATATGAAAATGAGAGAAAGAGAAGTTGGTGACGTCACAAGAAATGCACGTGGCACGCTGAGACGACTGGCTGAAGAAGAGAATGTATGGACCGTATAGAAACTGATGACGAAGTAAAGAATCGACTAAACTTTCATGTGCGAAATGCATGTGTGAAGAGCACTGCAGAAAATGCAAGCCGTTCAATAACTGTACAGATCCAGCAACACAAGTAGATTAAGTGATCATAGAAGCTGGCTATAGGTAGTGAATAGACTGCAGGCGAAGCCGCCATTATATAGAAGCTGGACATCGGTGTCGCAAGTTTAATAAGCTCAAACTCATGAAGAGACGGGCTGAAGGTTGTGTTGCAGCAGAGAATTAGCCGGGAGCATGGAAGAATCGAGAAGGGCTGTCTGGCCTGGCCTCAAGACTGAAGGCAGCCAAGAACTGGTTATCTATTCTTGAAGGCAGAGAACATGAGAAGCTGAATCATTCCTTGGTAAGGTGCAAAGACAGAACACCATGAGTGGCAAGTTTATTAATTCAAGACAATTAAATGCTGTAAAATATTGCGGTCTCCTGTCACATGAGCCAAGGATGGAAATAGAGTTGGGCACGCAGTCCAGAACTATGATAAGCGTGTGCTCACACTCCCTTATATTCCCAGAGACTAGAATACATTGCAAGGCCAAGTTCAAAGACAATGTTCATGACAGAAGACATGGATGATGAGAGATGTTGGGCTAATTGGGGTGAGGAGGGACACTCAACTACACCTCCTGGAACCTGGGGTATGAGTTTACGTTCTGCTAGTGAGATGAATGTTCCAGAAGGGGATGAGCATGCCAACCAATTGTAGAGGGCCATATAACAAAGGACCTTATAGTTTGAGAGCCAATAGTGTACCGTGTTTCTAATAACTGGTGAAGATGACTTGCACTAGGGGTGAGCATGAGTTGTCCACCTGACAGTACAGACCCAATCACAACCCGACCCCTTATAGAAAGTTTGCTTAGATGTTCCCCTTGAGCCAACCACAACCCCCGTAGGTGTTTCTTAATTGCCATGTAGTATGATGAGTTTTTACTATAAAAGTGTTGTTTTTAATTAAATTCGTTGTAAGAATGCTGTGCGATGTCCGTTGTAAGTCCCTGATTTAGAGAATACATACTAAAACAGTAAACAAACTTTGCTATCTTCCTGTGTTAGTTTGATAATTTGGTATAAAGAGTTACTGTGCATCCCATCTACGATGTTACCCGCTACCCGTTAAAGGCCCTAAGCTCATCTAGTTAGCATGTCCCTTAGCACAAATTGCCAGACATTGTATCTCAACAGCAGAACAGGCTTAGTAAATTGTAGAATTGGGCAATGTTTGGGTGAAATTTCATTTCTGTGCCAATTCCCTTCAACCTTAACGACCCCCAGCTCTTTTGCTGGACTCCTCTCTGTTATTCCTGAGTGTGTGTGGCCTTTTTCTCACTCAGTCATGTGTTTTTCTGACTATGATTTTCTATGTTCCTTACTGTTTTATGGCATCTGGTAAACTCCGGAGGCATCTGTTTTTGTATTGTGACACAGCACCTTTTTTGCACTGCCACTGAGAAGTCCCTTGCACTTCTCTTAATGTTTAACTACATTTTCTTGGGTTAACTACTGTTCCCAAGAATAGTAAGATGACCCCTGTCTTACTTATCTTTACCTTATGGGTCCAGTATCACACCATCCTATGTGTAGTTCTGGGTGGAGGGGGGGGGTTACATAGTCATTCCTTTAACCCATTCCTCATGGAACATTGTTACACTAACTCACTTGAATGGCTAGTGGCAGTGATTTCTTTTTTTACTAGCTGGTGATATGTATCTGCAGGCTGATACCTCAGTTGCAGTGCTGCACACAAGGGTGACAATTTTCTCAAAATAGGCCCTTTCTTCTTTGCTCGCCATTTCTTGTTAGTTCATTTTTCTAGGCTTTTACTCTGTTGTTTGCATCAGGTTTTAGCCCTTTGTGTAGTTTGCCCTTGGCAGGCTACAGCCCTGAAGCCCGCCCAGGCTCCAGTGTGTCTGGAAAGGCAGGAAATGGGGGAGTGTCCCGAAACATCCCTTTCCTTTGTCTCTAGGTGTGCCTGAGTGAAACCAGTTGTAATTGGCCCGCTGGCTGTCCTAAAAGGATAGCCACCCTGCTGTGTGATTGATAGCCTAGGGCTGTGTGTGAATGGGAACTTGCAAAAAAGTGAGGTTTTTCGGACTAAGAGTCGACCACTGGACAGAATCCAAATCAGAGGATGAGAGAAGACGCCAGCAGCACCCGCTGGACCGCAAAGTGCCCAGTGAAGTCCTGCAGCTGTGTTGACCCGTTGTCGAATCGACAGGGAAGAACCCGCAAAGGATGACTTCCTTCCTTAGGCTGATGGGACCAACTAGCCTCGAGACGAACTATTTTGGTGCAACCCCCGACGTGCTGCGACTTTCCAAGGCTGCAGAAGCCCAATACCCGGGGTATCTCGACCACTTGTGAGAGTGTCTTCTGAAGTCCGAATCCGTCCAGATCTTTGTAGACATCCAGAGGACCCTACAGAAGTAAAAAAAAACTGTGTCCAGAGTCCCCTCACCGAGGGATCAAGGAAATCCTAGCCAGGGCCTTTCGTTCTTTATTTGTGCTGAGAAAAAAGAGCCAAAACCACAAAGAGCCACTGAATCGATGGAAATCCATTGCTGCGTAGTCCCTCTCTCGAGTGCTGCCACAGGAGCCCACCAGACGTCCTCCCTTTGGTCACCACAAATAAGGAACTGGAACAAGGGTCTGCTGCATTGCATCATGAAGGCAACCAGCTGCAACACGTTATTCATTTTCAAGGTACTGTCGGGCTTGGGATGCTTCCTACCTTTGCGAGTACTTTTTAACCCAACACCAAGTTGACCTCAACTTACCTGTATTGGCCTTACAGCTTGGGCTTTCTAAAGGTGACTCCTCCTGACTTACTGTGAGTTCTCTTTTGAAACACTGCATATCTAAGAACATCTTTCTAGGAAGAAGAACATTAGACCTTAACTTTGTCCATTTACTTTGGCTGTCCTGGCTCTCTAAAGGCCTCCTTCTCAACCTATTAGCTTTGGCAGTGCTTGTTCCCTTACCGGTCTTAAATGTTGAACACTTTAATGCTGGGATAACTGACTGTCTGCATCCCTTTGGGATAATCTAGCTGTTCTTATAACATATCAGTCTGTTCTGATCTAATCCTAACCCACCCTTCTTGAAAACCTCAATATTGCAAAGATGATAATATATTCATTTTATGCTGACCTCAAATGATATCCTCTAGGAATGATCACCTCTAGGTGCTGGAACATGTGTAACATATGACTGAATTACCCACCTGATCTGTTCACTTTTTGAGTTGAACCCTACTTCGAATAAATGTTACAATTACTGGCTTTTAAAGAACGCTTTAAATATCTTTGTCTATAAATAAATAATTATTTTATTATAACTTAAGTGTGTAAGTGTTTACTTGGATATCTGTATTTACTGGTTTCATTGCACAGCTCTACAGCTCATGTTACCCCTCTTAAAATAAGCCTGGCTGCTCAGTCACACTACCAACTTATGTAGTACAGGCCTATATTAAAAGACAGGTCTAATACCAAGGAGATAGGTTTTGTGTAGTCCCACGCCAGTTGGACTGCACTAATTCTTACCTAACAGGCAATAATCTCTCCCATGCTGCTCTGTTACAGGCGATAAAGTTTACTGCCTCAGGGAAGGTGGTAAATTGAATGTGGCAAGAGGTGGGAGGAAGAGGGTTTGGTGGAGACATGGAGAAGACAATCTGCTGCTCTGAATGCCATCTTGTTCTTTAATATAAAGCCCTTAATCCAAGCAAGCGGATTGGCTGCACTGCAAGACCAGCTACTATTCATGCACTTTTGGTTTTATCACCTTTTGTATTCTAGTGTCTGTTGGCTATGAATATGAGTCCTGCCTAGATTTGACCCTCTGGGAGAAAAGGACCGCCATTTTGCAAGGCTACGAGCTAGATGCCTCCAACATGGGTGGTTGGACGTTGGATAAACATCATGTACTGGATGTCCAGAATGGTAGGTAATGTGGATTAAACATGAGCTGGTCTTCAGAGTAATGGTAATATCAGATGTAAACAATGTTGTTAATATATTGAATTCTATCAATGATAGATTGTAATTTTCCACTGTCTGCATTACATTTTGGTATGTGCATCATTTTTATTTTGCTCTTTAATACTTTCTATCTCACCTATGGTCGAATCACTTGTTTTTGTAATGACTGAAACTCCTTTCCTGTTGGCTCCAAAACCGGTTCCCGTTTCCCATAATCTACCAAAGTCCACTAGCTCAAAAATTGCCTTTTAAGTCTTCTGATAGGATGCCTTTGCTCTAAAGCAGGGTTTAGTGGATTTGTGGGAACAGCCATGTTTCACGGGATACATTTGCGCACGTTTTTTAAATGTATTGTTGCCTCCTAACTATACAGTTCAGCAAACCAAATCGTTTAACTCCTGGGGTTCTAGAAAGTGCCCAATCCTCTCAACATAAGTAATATCCACATTCTGAGTAATTTGATAACTATTTTGTGTATTTGCGTGCATTTGTTTGTTTGCAGTGTTAAGATGAGTTTATATCTAAATTCCACCTTGGCCTAACATGCCCAAGCTATTGCTAGAGAATATCATGCAGTTTTTACACTCCAATGAGGCAAGCTTCCCATCTGGAAACTCTGAACCCATTTAGTCCGATTGGTGAGTCTCTGTTGCACCACAAGCACCCCGTATGGAGTGGCATTTTGTGCAAAATTATCTCAAATACTAAACGTCTTCTTAAAGGGGTGAATTCTGTCCATCTTGAAAGGCTGTGCTGTGTTTGAGCATCAGCAATTTGTATCCCTTTAATGGTGTCAGAAATGAAGATGCCTTTCACTAAAACATGAATTAACTGATTTCAGTTTGGCAGGGGTGTGGGGGAGACAGGTCACACATGTGTTGGAGAGCGAGGACGATCGTCCCAGGCCTCCAAAAGGTACTGGATGAGGCAGAGTCAGAAGAGTGTGTCGTAGGTGCTTGGGGAGGTTATAGGGGGCAGGCGGGTGTTGATAGAAGCTGCTTTATAAGCAGGTCAGTATACGTTGGGGTATAGATTGTGCTGGGAGTGAAATGCCATTCTGAAATTGAGGCCTAGCACTGCGCTGCAGCCAGGGCAGTAGTCCCGGGCCCTGAACATTGAGATAAGTGTGTGCATGCAGGGTCAGGATGTATCTTAGGCAGCAGTGAGAAAGACCAAACGCGCAGAGATTCATAAACCTCTCATTGTCTCATATTATTAGCACTCGTATCCCAGAAGGAATGCACCCTGAAAGGCCACGGGAGGGAGGGGAGCCAGGGGGGGGGGGCGAGAGCTCCCTGTCAAAAGTTATCGCATCGGAAAGTAAGCACGAGCCTCTGACCTTCACCAGTTCAAACCCTAAGTTATAGAGCCTAGATGCCCCCGTCCCAAGAGCCCAGCATTCCAATGTACCGGTCAACCACAGATCACCGACCATAAAACTGTTAGTGTGATAATCCATCACAAGGCTTACAGCAGAAAGAGTTCACCCCACCTGAGGTCCCTGTGATTTGTGTTGTGAGGTGCCAGGGAGGAAAAGTAACACATTTAAACTTGGGTTGGGAAGAACTCGAACGGCACTGACGCGTCTGAGATCCAGCAGAGGTTCAGAGTTATTGTGACCTCGAAAGTAGCCTCTACACCCGTGTCTGCAGTACCAGGTGCACATTAGGCCACAGATGTGAGACGTACTGAATTGCTTTAGTAATTGGCAATTAGGAGCTTAACACTTTATGACATATGAAGAAGAATCCCATGTGGAAGAAGATCAGCAGACGATGCTGGGGCCAACGGCCTAGAATCCCATATGGCGCAATCCCCCTATGTATAGTGCCACACCAACCAGCCACGTGGCTTTGTTACCTATGCGATACATGTCAGTTGTGACGCTTTTTACCTTCGGAAAACTATTGCTCATGCTGATTTTGTCAGAGCACTATGTGGCAGCAGAGTTCTTTGCTATCGCGCTCTTGTTTTTTATGAGAATACATCTTTTTCGCCCTGCACGAGGTATGCTGGGCCTTTTTCCCTAGTGGGTTGTATTTTTTCTGGTGTGAGCGTACACATGTTGGATATTGCCCTCTGTATTCCTATTGATGAGTATATTGGATAAATTGTTGACACAATCTAATATGCATCAACTGAATAATTGCTGCCATAATTGAAACACTACTTGAATAAGATATTGCACAAAAATGAATTCTTTGCAGTTAATTTGCTAAAAACTCTACCCAATTTATTTGAATGATAAAAGACAGTTTGTACAACGCGTTTGCCTGGGTTTTGAGGTTCAACCATGCTATTGCCAATCCTGCAGAAGTATGGGTAATCAGAGGTGTTGGTCCATTGCAGTATCACAGTGGCACTATAACAGCTCAAAATAGTAACTCATCTGATCCAGATGACGGCACAGGTTCCAATCTCCTATAGGCATTTTAAACTACTGGAGGGATTGCAACAGACATACAACAGATATACCTAGGGTACCACATGCGAAATGTCATTAAAAAAATGACCAGTTGTGGTAAGCATTTACATTTTATTCCTGGTAATGGTGCCACTGGTAATGTAGGTGGATTTGTCAGGAGGACGAGTGAAGTACATCTACTAAGCCATCTAATAAGCCAAATGCTGTCTAACCAGTTATAGAATATCCCACGGATTGGTAAAAATGGTGGGTACCACCACTTTAACCATAATTTTGACTGATCCAAGCAACCCTGTACATGACCACCTGGTAAAACATTTTTTTCATTTACTCCAAATGTATTACATCTAAAGTAGGGCAGTTTTTTGCTTGGCAAGAACACCTTTTGTTACCTATACAGGTTATTAATTACCGAATTGATGAGCCAGCAATTGTGGCTATCTTTCAAATTGGCTTTGTGTCTATTTGTCCTACTTCTTCTCAAAGGTTAAACTGTATGAAGCCTAGAACCACAATTTTGTCACGTCATGAAGTTTCTATGGTGTGCCCATCATTACCGCAGTGGTGTCTTATGATGCCAGGACGTGGCTGAAAAATGGACGGTGGAGAAAGGGAAGAGCTGAGTGAGAGGGTAGCAAAACAGATAGACTAACAACTGGAAAGATGCAAAGGTGTTAGGAGGCAAATTAGTACATCATCTGTAGCTCCTGCCCCTCCCACCGCCCATACCACCCTTATCCCAGGCAGATACAGCAGAACATAGAGATGATTTAGGCTGAAGATGGCAAAAGCAGTCAAACTACTGTTGTAACAGTAAAAAGCACATGCATTACACACGGAGCAGATGTGCACTCAACATGAAGAACATATACACTGGTAAAACATGCATTTATACATTAAGAATATTAACCTAGCATCCACAAGACGTGAAGAATACTAACATGCCTAATGTATAAGGTGAAAGCAACATAAACAATATGCAAATATAGTTTACTAACATAGTAACAAGAGTGTAATTGGTCAGCCATTTTCTTTAAAATAGAAGCTACAGCATGCTTTTAATTAAAATGAAAGGCCTCAAGATTTCGAGATTACTCAAAATGCTGAATTTACAAAAATGCATATTCTTGTAGAGCTCAGACATGTGATGCCAACTAGTGCCAAGGTTATGCAAAAAAAATAAGGGAGGATCAGAGCAGAAGAAAGAAGGCACAAGATAGTAATTCCCAAGACGTCACCCGGATACTCCCAGAGTAATATATAAGAGCACAACCAGCCTTTGCAAGCCAAAAGAGTCCATGAACAATAACTCAAGTGTACCCGGGGGCAACAGAAAAAACAGAACACGCATAAGTAGTAGCTGAAATCCAAATAAATAGGACATAATTCCATTTCATACACGGTCCCATTACATGTGACCCATAATTGAAGAACACTGCCTAGTCATTAGAAACAAAAAGATAGGACACTTGCCGTACTCCCTACACGTATGCACAGACATGAGGCGCCAGACAAGGTCAAATAAATAGAGATTGCCTGGTCTCATGGCCAAGGAATGAGGGATGGTAACTTCTTTAATGAACAATGAACAGTCCATGGGCATCTCACCCCTACCCCTTGTCTGGTTCATGTCTTGACGACCTGCCAATTGTCCAAGGATGGTTAGCAAGGAGCCAACCTTTCAAAACCCTCTTTGTTATGCCACCCATCAGGTTATGTGCCAACCAATTACCTGTTGTAGAGATGACATAGTTTAACCTTTATCAATATAGGGGAGGTCTCAGGAGGAGCCATTATACAAGTATAAGCTGGTTAAATGTTTCAACCATATAGAGTGTAAATGTAGCCACCCCCACTAACCAAGGCCCATTCCCCATAGGTTTCTGTAAACTGATAACATGTAATGATGTCATTTATGATGAAGTTGGACCACTTAAATCATTGTTTGTAATGGACGTGCCAAAAGAAACACAATGTAATGTTGTCCTGCTTTATTTGGATGATGATAAAGCTGGATTTTGCGTTGCACTTTGTCTACTTCGCGTTCAAGTCTGGTATGGATTGACCCCAAGTCCTCTGGGTAATTTGGGACTTTCCTAGGCCGTCTTAACAAAGGAGTTGAGGAAACGGTAATGTGACTGTAGTAAGGGTGAACATCGACACTTGATCAGCTGGAATGCTGACTGGAAAGAGAGAACTTCAAATATCTTGTGGTAGCAAGCATTTTCCAGGGATGACAGTTTTGACTACTTGGAAGGTGATACTAGTAACATATTTATGTGATGGATCGAGATGTGATCACGTGTGCCCTTGAAGTGTGGAGGTTTGATTGCCAGTTAATGTTTGAAGGGAATGAATCTGGGTGAGCTAAGGTCACTTAATAAGTCACTGGGTCGCATTACGACTTTGACGGTAGTCGTGCAGGTAAAACTGGGAATGGGGAGGCCGGATGCACCGGCACCATTCAGAACGGTGCCAGTGCATTCCGCATGGTCTGCTCGCGGATACCGGTTCGGCCGCTAGGTCAGACCTGGCAGGCAAAAAGGCACCCACGAGCAGAACTCGTAGTTTGCCGGTACAGCAATATAACCAAATGGTAAATCCATGTGGAGCATCCAGTTGTATGCGATGGACATATTGTGGCAACTCCTGGAGTGGGCCTACACCTGGAGTGGCATGGTGCATTCCGTTTGTCAAGGAGGCCAGGCCAGTATGGTTGAGAATGCAACTTTTCAGAGGTTACGTATCTGATGAAAAATCACTGGAAAATGGATAGGAAAGGCAAAACATGGATATTTTGATCGAATGATTGGAGTTGAAAGTTCTAATTTAGCTGTTTTTATTTGTGTGCCTTTGTTGCAGAGTCTTTCCCTAAGCTATGGGGGTATTTGCTGGAACTACATGAGTGTTTCTCAAAACCCTGCTGTGTCTACCACTTGTCCAATTTATTCTGGGAGGCACTGGCCATATTAGCATGCTCCTGACACTTGGAAAAATAGGACCCATACTTAACTAGGAATGGATAGGAGGGTAGTTTATGGTGACACAATAGCAAGACCATATAGTCCCCAACCTACTTCTTTTCAGTTAATTGTAGACACAATGTAGGGTACTGTAAACCTATAAGTAGGATATACTGTAAATAAGCCTGGGCATAAGTGCAGGCACTCACTGCTTTGGTGATGGTCCTGAATGTGGCCTTCCTCTTACGAACAGGACTGTGGCATTGTGTACCTATTTCAGAGCCCTCATGTCACACAAGAAGAGAGGAGCATGTCCCTGGAGGTAGTGCTGTCCAACTTGCAATGAGGACACAGATTGATCTTACTTCCTAAACGGAGGCCTGGAAGATTTGGCTAGATTTTAGAATGTGTGAAAGATTCTCGATAGGATCAGACAATCTGCAAATACATAGTTTTAAAATATGTATATGCATAAACTGGTAATGATCTTTGCCCTTGATTTAAAATTAAATAGATGGGTTGTGCTGTTGGAATGTATTTAGGCTCCTGCATTGTGGCTTTAATTGATGTACAAATTAGTGAGAAAAAACTCAGCGAGACAGCAGGTCAATTCCGAGAATATAGAAATGGCAAAATAATGATGCTTGTGTATATGCATAGTGCTCGCCATGTCTGGGCCGGCCTTGATCCACAAAGTGAATTTATTGTGGCGTTAAATTATGTGCGCGAGCAGAGTAGCCAAGGAAGTAGAGCGGGGCAAGTAGGGGACTTCTCCAAGTGGCGTGTGTCTAATTGAATAAATGAAGTGGTTCATTGAAACGACAAGGTGGATGAGCTAGAGAAATGTGTTCCAGTCGGTGACAGGTGTTTGCACCGGCACCCTGAAACACTGTTATAAATATTCTAATGTTCATCTTTCCTTCCCATGATAATAGAGGAGAACGAGCCAGCGAGGGAGCAATTTTTCCAAATAATGACAGAATAAATCAGGCACAATTGTGCCGAGCGCTGACTTCGAGGATCCCTCTGATGAAAATTATAGAACTCGGCTCCCTCAGCAAAATGATGATGCATGATTGTGGTGAATGATATCATGCGGGGGATGGGAGCATGGTGCGCGCATCCCTGATGCATCCGTTTTGGGCCTTCGATGTTTTAGGGAGTTTATGGCGCGCACCTGCCTGAAGGCAGCAGAGCAGCTTTGTAAAGAGAACGCCTATTGTAGGAGCAGCTTCTCAAACATGAGGTGGGTGATGAACACGGAACAGTACGGGTTGTGCGGATACACCGAGTCATGCATTGATGACACAGTTCTGTCACTGAAAACATCAGGAATTTTAGATTTATTTATTTATTCAATTTGTTAAGCGCACATCAGACCAAAGGCATCGTGGCGCTAGTTACAGTGTTGCTTATATTGGTTACATACAATTCATGTCCGTGCGGTTACATTGGACGAGATATACTTTTTTTTACAGACATGCAAGATCAGCATAAAGACACGTGAGAATGGGGTTAGTTGAAAAGGGTAGTTTTGAGCTTTTTTCGGAAGGAGAAGAGAGAAGCATCAGCTCTCATCAGTTGCCTAGGAGTGAGTGGGAATGTAGTTGAAGGGGTAGACTCTAAGCATAGGGACCGGTCTGAGGGCTTGTGTGAGCTACCTACAAGACAGGAGGAGAGCCAGATTCAGTGTGCCGACTGTAGGTTCAAACTCCTAAAACAAGAGGGAGAATGCCTGTCAAGACAGCTTCCTCAAGAGGTGAGGTGGATAGGGAGATCCTGGTAGGGAGGTGTTCTTCATGTGACAGTCGGATCTGCTTGAACAAATGGTTGGTCTACAACAAGTGCTTGAGATACGCCAGGAAGAAACACTGAACAATTGCCTAATGAAAATCCAATATTTGGAAGAACCAATCGACTTGGCAACTTAACTCGGGCACTTTGAAAGGAGATCTCAGGAAGAGTCACATAGAGGCTAACCACAAAGTGTTTCGGGTGGTGGGAAAACTCATCACAAATGCTGAAGATTGAATTCAGCAGATTGTTCCACAACAGTGTCTGACCACTTGCTGGGCGGCAGGAAAACACCTACTTAAGAGACTTTTTGATATTGGCGAAACATCCTGACCAGATACTTACCCAAGAATTCCAAGTTGTCTGGGATTGTTCAGGGAGACCCGTTTTGAGAAAAGTGTGTGGTGGTGGGGCAGCATTGAGGCATATCCCTTTGGTCATTCTTTCTTTGTGATTTCTGCCTCAACTGAAATTCTTTCATTTATTCTTCATGTAAAGTGGTTGCAAATACATAATAAAGACACTGCCCTCATTATTAGTTTGATGCTATCCTGCCAGTAAATCTGTCTGGATACCACCAAGCGTTATTACCATTACCGGCACCTGATATGTTGGAATTTCCGGCATATTACACGTGCCGGCAACAGTAAGTAATTAACCATTCCATGGAGTCCATACCGGTGCCGGTAATACCGGCTATTTGCCGGTGGGGGGCCTGACTTACCTCCAGCCAATCCAGTGCGGGTAAAGTGGCGGGGATGGAATTACCACCACTTTTTTCCTGCACTGCCAAACTTATGAGCCCTTCTGTGTATGACATGTACTGCCGTGTCTGGTGTTGTTTCAGTGTGTCAGTGACAAAGCCTGTAAAGAAGTCATGGTATTTATGAAAACACTAATACAATTGTTCTCATCACCAGGGATCCTCTACAAAGGAAATGGGGAAAACCAATTTATATCTCAGCAGCCCCCAGTGATCAGTAGCATTATGGGAAATGGCCGAAGGCGTAGCATCTCGTGCCCAAGTTGCAATGGTCAGGCTGATGGAAATAAGCTGCTTGCCCCTGTGGCCCTGGCCTGTGGAATAGATGGAAGCCTATACGTTGGCGACTTCAACTTTGTTCGGCGGATATTCCCATCTGGAAATGTAACCAGTGTTCTGGAGCTTAGGTAGGTCTGTGGATCATTTCGTGAAAGTAACCCATTTCTTATTGTGTTACAATGTCACCTATTGACCATTCCAACACTGAGAGTTTTGCCACTTTTCTGATATGCAGATGCCTTTTCCAAACTCCTCTTTCATCCACCTCTGGCGCACCCCCTCACACTTGAGCCTCCACCTTCACAGTGGTATTTTTACATTCTGTAGCCATAAGTGGTTCTTTCAAGCTGGATACTCTGGGATATTGTTTGAAATCATACTCTGAGTGTGTCCAACACTATCCCACAAAGCACTGTACACCATTATCAGTTAAAGTGCTGCCAGATACACAGTCCATGTGGACGTTCCAATACTGGTTCTAATAACTATTTTCCCTGATATTGTTATGACATTTGTAGCATATATGTTTTGGGTCCACCTTTGCTTAGAAAAACACATTTTGTGTTTAAGGTTTTTATTTAAATCAAATCTTACAAGGCGTAACAAAAACACGTTCTTATATATTGCATCAATTTTGAGTATGAAGAGGTAACAATATTTAACTATTGAGAAATAAGAAAGCCTTGCATGAATACATATTCATTAATCATTAACATTTCAATTTAAAAGGGGCGGGGTATACGTATGTATTTACTAAGACATAATATAACAGAGACAGGACATACACAGCAGGAGTGCTGAGTTCGGGGGGGGGGACACATTTTGGATTGATGGAATATCAAAGAAAATGCCAATTCCTCATTTATCAGTGGAAATGACAATGGTTTTAGAGTGATGGTGTATCAAAGAGCAGCAGCCCGGGATACAAACAAAATGGCTTGTTTTGTACAGAAGACGACTTAAATGTACCCATAAAAATGGTACTCCACTCCATTCAGATTAAAATGGGGCGCATGGCATAGCTCTACTTTTAGAAATTGTGTTTACAAGAAATCGTATTCTTTCTTAAATCAACCATGGCTTCCCTGAAGGCACACCTGTCAGTGCAGTAGCAAGTCAGTGAAAGTCTTAATTGGACATCCAGTCAATTGGAATTATGAGCAGTTTCCATTTATTTTCTATGTGAAAAATAATTCTATAGCCCAATATATTTAATGTGTCGTAGTTGTTAGTTTTGCAGAATGCATGAAAAAACGAAGCAATGTGATTATAGGCATATAACAATAAATGTTGTCAAGGCAGCAATGAAAAAGGCATGTTTTCACAGGTTTTTCTAGAACTCGATGGTCCCATCATATAACATCAAAATGGAGGCTGGTGTTGCCAATATGACATTATGACTCCGGTGCCTATTTGATGATGCTCTTGAGAATAGAATCCGCATCAGGTGGCTCTGTGGTTTTGAGAGTGCAGAACAGTGCAAGTACATAGTGCGATCATTCGGAAGAGTCGGCTGCATGTGATATAAACGAGCATTCCCATGTGGACCCTACCTTGGAGACGAAAGCAGACTCATTGTTTGGGCTTCAAAGGTCTTTTTATACATTGTGGTTCTGTTTTGTACGTTGATGGCTACCATGAGAGAGTTCAGTCTAGTTGTACAGACCAGCTGATGTAGACGTACACAGTGATACACCAAGTGTTCTGTTCGGATACATTTTCCCTGCATGCGTCACTGTCCTTCCCCTGTTTGGGACTTTGCTTTTTCAAAATTCTCCAATCGTTCAGCCGGATAAGGTCGATTGAGCACCAAATGGAAAATAATCTTAAGCTTTCAAGTGCTGGTGACGGCTGGGACTCCTAAAAGCTGAGCTGTTTAGCGCATTGCTGGAACCACCATATTCTCGAGGGTAGGGTAGAGCAACGGACATTGTTGCAAATGAGCAAAGCAGTAATTGGATCCAGCGGGACCATGGCCTGCTGTTTGCATGAACGCACCTTGCCGAATGGATATGATTGCAGGTGCATTTCATAATCCACACCTATCCCTGTAGTCTTGAAGAGC
The DNA here is from genome assembly GCF_040938575.1 of Ambystoma mexicanum. Taxonomy (NCBI): domain Eukaryota; kingdom Metazoa; phylum Chordata; class Amphibia; order Caudata; family Ambystomatidae; genus Ambystoma; species Ambystoma mexicanum. The sequence goes on from NC_090937.1 coordinate 966,175,539, forward strand.
AGCACTGTGCTTGGCCACTCCATCTGCAGTCATACTACATCTCACTCATACGCCCGTTTTGAACCGACTCCCTCCTTCAGATTGCCTAGAGCCTCTGATACACTTCCCACTATTTCTAACTTCAATTTACTCAGCCGCTCAAGTCATGGCACCTCTCATTGCGTTCCATTGGTTCTGTTTCAGTGAAGAAAATAACCTCATGGTAATTTACTTTGCTGAAATTACCTTGTGCCATTTTTTGTTTCTTATTTAAATGCAGGTTCCCCATATGCCTTACCTGCCCTCTTCCCTACTCTTAACCCCTATACCACCTATCCCTAAAAATATACATACTTTTTGAACGCTATGTGATCATTTCTGCGACATAAATGTTCTCGATGTAATTTTCTTTGATGAAACAACATCACTTCATCTACTTGCCATCATCAGGTGAATCCCCTTCCTGCCACTTCCTCCTTTCCTGTCTTCTTTCTGCACACTCCACCTTCCAGGCACATTGTCATTTTCCCATAATATGTTTCCCTTTTCATCATTATCATTTTTCAATAATAATTTTCCCTTTTCATCATTAGCCACAGTCTCGCAATGTACATCTGCCCTTCTTTCTATGCACCAACTTCCATGTGTTCATCAGTCTGTTTCCTCAGGCATGCTGCCTCCCGTCTCCAGTCTATGGCTGTGGAGTCCTCCCAGTCCCCCGTGCACCTACGTGCATGAAAAGCTGGATACAGAGTGGACAGTGAAGCAAGTCAGCACAGAGCTGTATGGGGCAAATGCAGTGGGTGTGTTGCCTTGAATGTCACTTATCTTCAGCTTAGGCCTGGGACCCATAACCCTTGCCTCACCAGATGTTGTGGACTACAACTCCCAGCATAGTCAATGCTAAGGTATCCTGAATAGTTGAGCACACCTGGAGATCCACAGGTTCTAGGCCCCTCACTTAGGTGATCCACTTCAAACCACCTAGACCATTTCCTATGTAACACTCATATGCATGTATGTTTCCATTGCATATGAAGAGGGAGACGTTGGCTATTTCTGTTGGCTGCGTCGCTTCAAAAGTCCTTCATTGCACTCAAGATCAGATGGAATCATATATGGAGAATTTAGCAATGTGTGCAATTTTATCTGGCCAAATACTTTTCTAGGCTTCTTTATATATGCATGTGCATGCTTATTAATGCTTTCTTTCATTACTAACTCTACCTTTTCTTGCCTTTTTTTTCTTTACTTGCTTCCATCAAGAAATAAAGATTTTAGGCATAGGTAAGCAATTTCCATATGGATCTTATGTGGTAGACTGACTGTTACGCTGAATCTTTAGCACACACCATTTCTTCATGCTTTTATGGAAATGTTCGGTGTCTGCATTCTTTCTGGCTGTAAGGCAAGATTTTCATGGGTATGACCTGAATGAGGCAATGGATGGAGCAGAAAGGAGGTGGGGTGGAGGTCCGGGGGGGGAGCTGTAGTATCATCTGGAGAGAAGTTTGTCCAGGGTAACATAACAATTTGCTCTTTTAGCTACTAGCAAGGTGATTGGGTTTGAAACGGGCTTGCCCACTTGTGTGATGGGTAATACAGTTTCTCATACTTCAATGCATCTAGAATGATCATAGTTAAGTTCCTGTTATGAATTCCAACTACTTGGTGAGTGAACAGTATTAGCATTGTAACACCCAAAGGTCGTAGTTTGTCATTTGTATAGAATTCACTCTTCTCAATACTCTTTTTTGTAAACAAAAATCTATTTGTCAACGTTCCTTAATGCTGAAAGTAGATTTTGGTGCAGGATGAGTTCAATTTGCTAGTACAAACAATATCGGAAAGTGAAATCATTGACTGGGACGGGAGAAGTGTGGGACAGTACATTAGCGCCTCATGGATGGAAGGAGCATTGCAGTTTTGGCGTCGGGCGCACACTGGTAGCACACTGAGCTTTACTAGCCCTCAAGGGGCTTTGATAGTTTCCTGGTATCCTTCAAGCCAATGGAGGTGCTGCTTAAGAAAGGTTTTGGAGGCATTTTGCGTGGGAAAGATGCTGGGATCCTGGGGAGGTGTCCCAGTGCTAGGAATCTAGAAGGGCAACTGATCTAACGCTCCAGCTGGCATCAGGGGTTTAACCCACTGAGTAGATGAGGGAGTGGGGGTGGGGGGATATTGGGGAAATGGGAGAGGGCAGCTGGTTGTGAATCTGGAGATTTATTTCCAATACATGGGCGAGAAAAGATGTGGGCCAATGTGTGCTAAAGTAAGGAACTTTGTATTGCAGGTAAACCGAATTGCATATTTAGTATTCAACGAAACAGCGTACATACCTGAAAATGAATCTGAACAGTTGTTTTATTTACTAAATCATGTTCTAAACTTGAAAAATACATCACAACTCCTCCTTTTGTAATCGCGTACAAGTTAGAAAAGAACAGATTAACAAATGAGTCCCTATGAGTCCCACTGTACCTACCTGCCAGCACCTAGTCCACAGCGCCCTAAAGAAGTCATCTTCCTTAGCTGAACAGCCCAGATCACCCTGTACTCACAATGATGCTCCCCTGGGTCATCTTCATCATGTTCCCTTTCTGTGTCCTGAACAACAATACACCATGCAGCGGAAATAGCTACATATCATTTAGCAACGGACTTGCCAAACTCGGCTGCCCAAGACACAACCCTATCCCCTGTCCCACACCTTTCCTGCCTACCCTATCACCTTTCCCCCATTCTGTCCACAGACATCACACTGCAGAACTCAGCGTTGCATCAGTTATCATTCCAGCTAACAACCCACCCAACATTCCCAGCACTTTTGATAAAAACTACACTGATTCCAGCACCAACCAGCCCAAACCACTAGAACACAGGTCCACAGCCAACCCCGATCTCTCTACCCGCAATAACAGACTTGTCGCTAGACTGCACACCATCACCATACCTACGAAGACGCCTGTAATACCTTTGTCTAAGGCTATTAATAAAAATAGCACTAACACTACATTTCTAAAAGGAGCCCTACTCAATGTCAGATCCCTTGTGGCCCATCCCACAGAAATCGCTGATATCCTCTCAGCAGACCTTGACCTCCTTGCCACCACTGAAACATGGTTACATGAGGCGGAAGGTCCCTACCTAACCCTTGCTATTCTCAATAACTACTCTATCCTTAGAGCAGATAGACCCAACGCTCGAGGAGGAGGTGTTGCATTCATCTTCAAATCCTCACTCGACATCAGATCTATCACCTCCCTTCCATTAGAATCATGCGAACATCTTACCATCAAAATACGAACTACCCCTAAGAGCACAATCACCCTGCACCTAATATATAGACCCCCAGGTCCCACAGGCACCTTCGAGGAAGACATCACCTCTCTAATAGCTGAAAACTCCAAACCTCTTTCACAAAACATCATTTTAGGAGACTTCAATCTAGGTTACAACGACTCCAATGATACTCCTGCCTCTTCTCTCGCCAGTGCCCTATCGGAGCACAACTATACTCAAGTCAACACACTACCGTACCCACCAGAAAGACAGAACCACTGACTTGGTCGTAGCCCACAACTGCAACATCACCTGCAAAGCCCCCCAACCTCTTGTATGGACAGACCATCTCCTCATACCATTTGATATCCGCACTAATAACCCCAATCTCAAACAATGCACCCACGCGCCAGCATGCCTTACCAGAAACAAGCGCAACATTACGGCAGACAACCTCACACCTCTGGTTCTCCCCATCCTAAATTCGCTTCCAGCAACTGCTGACCTTAACCTCCTAGTCAGCACCTACAATGATGCTATGACTAACGCCATTGACGCCGTGGCCCCACTAAAGCTATGTAAAGGCAAACCTAGAGCGCACCTGAATTCTTGGTACACTCCTGAACTCAAAACTCTCAGGAAAGAGAAAGCCAAATTGGAAACCATATGGAAAACAACCCCATCGGCTAAAAATAAAACCAATCTCATGACCATATCCTCCCACTACAAAAAAGAGATCATCCGTACCAAGAAGGAAGCTTACAACATGAGAATAGACAAGGCAGCCTCCTCTGCTAAAGAACTCTTCACCATTTAGTGGGAATTAGAAAACCCCAACCCACCTACAGACACCTGTGTGAAAGACAAACCCTGGTGCACTAGCATCCAAAATGCCCTCACCAACAAAATCACAGGCCTACAAACTAAAATTGAGGCCAAACGACTACAAATCTCCAACAGTAACTCCTCCACCCCTAGCATAACCACCCCCACCAATATTACCTCAGGCTTCACTTTCAAAAAGGTTACTATAACGGAAGTCCAAAAACTGATAGCTTCCCTCAAACCTTCTAATTGCAAAGCGGACAGATGCCCTGCCCAGATCATCAAAGATGCAGCGAGGGACCTATCACCATTCATCTCCAAACATATAAACCTAGCCTTCTCTATTAACTCTATACCCAACCATCTGAAACAGTCATGGGTTCTCCCTCTCCTAAAAAAAACAATCCTAGACCCAGCCATTCCAACTAATTACAGGCCTATCACTACGGTCCCCTTCCTGCTACAAATCCTTGATAGTCGCCTACTTGCACATTCAGGATTACTTGGAGTCCAATCAATTGTTAGGGCTGCGTCAGTCTGGCTTTCGACCTCAACATGGAACAGAAACTGCTCTTGTTGACTGCAAAATTCAGATCGATGACATCAAAGACATAGGTAAAGCGGCCATCCTGCTCCTTCTAGACCTTTCAGCATCCTTCGACCTAGTCGACCATAAAATACTATGCAATCACCTCTCTTCTGCGGCTCACTTCTCCTCTTCAGGCGTCATGTGGATACAATCCTTCTTAGCCAACCGAACCATGAGGGTCTTTTCACCTGCTGCTGCAGCAGACCCCATTCCCATCACTTGCGGTGTCCCACAAGGATCTTGTGTCTCCCCCAACCTTTACAATATCTTTACAAAACCTCTCTTTGACAGGCTGGACCATCTGGGTGTCACCTACACCAACTACGCAGATGACACCCAGATACTCCTCACCATCACTGGCAACTACACTGTTGACGTCACCAGGGTCAACAAAATCTTCTCCATCATTCAAAGCTCCTCCTAGTCGGATCACCCAACAACCTACAGAAACTCAGCCCTGACTACACCAACATCATCATCGATGGTAACACCATCCCCATCGTCAAACATGTGAAAACCCTAGGGTTCTACCTTGATGCCAACTCCAACCTTGCTAAACAAGTCAACATGACCGCCTCAACAACAGCCTACACTGGGAAACTAATTAGAGCCTGCAGACCATTTCTATCCACTAACAGCTGCCTCACACTGGCTAGGGCTCTTATACAATCCAAGCTTGACTATTGCAACAGCCTGTATCTAGGCACCAACCAAGGTATAATCAATAAACTTCAGGTTCTCCAAAACAATGCGCTGCGAGCAGCACTAAACATTCCCAGGAGAGAGCACATCTCCCCATCAGAATTTCTTGTCAATGGCTCTCCATTCAACAAAAAATTGACTTAAAAATTCTCTGCCTCACCTTCAAAGCATGGCGCCCAGATTCTCCTTTAAAAGAGCCGCCGGCTCTAGCTTCATGGTCCTCGCCCCTCAACTCTGGAATACTTTACCATTGAATATCAAATCTACCGAATCATTCCAACAGTTCAGGAAACTAGCCATTGGTTGGCTATTGGATAAAACTAATCCCGAGCGGGTCTAAGACCCTGTCTATTATATCTACTGTACATACCATTCTAATGTTTAATTGTACGCGCTATTATTGTATATTAACTCTAGATGTAGAACTGCATACGCTATATATATATTGTATATTTGTAATGTGTATTTTGTATATGTGTAACCTTTCCTTAAGCGCCCATTTACTCCCGGGTCTGGAGCGCTATATAAATAAAATAAACAAACAAACAAATTAACTTGGACCATGTCTACAGAAGATTGATGCTAATGCAAAACCAGTGCTACTGAAAGTGGCAGGCTTCATAAATGCAAAGTGCTAGGTTGCAATGAACAGAATGCATGCTTCAATTTGCAACTCCTATTGTAAATCACACCTATTGCAACCTCTTGCAAGTTGCAAGGTACCATAGATGGTAAGTGATATTCAAACCTTCCTTTAAGCTCACACACGTGTAAATAGTTTGTCCACTCATGCAGAACATAGTAGAAGGGGGTTCATCGGAGGGTAGTTTACACCATTGCCCTACTATTTCTAAAGGGGGACTCCCTACACATATGCCAAACATGGGACAGGACTGCATGTAACAATGTTAGTCCAGAAAAAGGGTTTCTGGAAAAAGGAATCTGTGGCTGTAGCATGATGTAAGCAAAGAACCTGTGGAACTTAAATGGAGGAAGTCCTAGGAACCTGTGAGAGCGCATATTTATCTGGATGCATTCAGAATTTAAAGGATATATAAAATATTTGTAATAATGAGAACTGAAATCTCTTAGCACACTGAAAGCAGTTTTGCATTTTTTTAAGTGCTTCAGGATCCCCTAGTAAATGAGATAGATATCTTGGCATCACAGCTTTAAAATATTGTATTGACTTTTTCACCCAATAATTTCATAAAATCCATAAATAGATTTCTATGAAAAATAGCATGCAGTCATATCTATCCAGTACAGGAGGATACATTGAATATCCAATGTTAGAGGCCTCCAAAGCGACCAGCATGGTGGAGGTCACGTCCCTCATGCTCAATAGCATGCCTTAGTCTCTCCCCTTCACCACTTGCCCAGCAGCAATATTTAAAGTAATTGCTGTAGTATCATCAATCTGCCTTCACTTCCTAAATGTAATAAACTTTTTTGGAGTACAGCAACTCTAGCCACCTCAGTCAAGCATTAAATAGTCATCCAGTCCATTTAACAAAAAACAAAAAAGCAAGCTAGCCGGTAAATCTTGAATTGTAAATGAATAGCTAACATTCCCACTATCCAAACTACTAGAACGAGTACTGCTAAACCAGTCCAAAAGTTAAATCATAAGCCATGACATCCTGGGCCCCCATCAAGCTAGCTTTGCAGCTCATCATTGTACTGATTCAGGGGTCAAGTCCATGTTAGGTTATGTGAAAGAGCTAGCGCGCAAGGGCAATGTCGGCTCTGTTTTTTTGCTACATCTGACTGCGGCATTTCATACCATTGACTACTTAATTCTAATGAGTAGGCTGCCAAACATAGCAATCAAGAGATCAGCATGGAAGCCGATAAAACAATACGAGGAAATGTCCCCATCAGAATTGCCTAAGTACTATATTTGTAAGTAAATAGTTGCATTAATACCACTAAATGGATAATTCAGAAGGCAAACTCAAATGTATTCAATGTATACTTCATTGAATCAGTAACATTTAATGCGGCAACTTGTTCAAATCAACTAGGTGCATCATTTGATCAGTAAAACAATTTGTTTTATTACTGTACAAAATAAGAGTGCTACCATGCGAAAACATGTATTCAACAATACAACAAAAGAGACACAGTTCAATATAGACAATACGTCATAAAGTGAAAAAACAATATATTCACATGTTGCAGAAAGACGGAATGTGTGCAAAAAGTTGCCTGAATCAACTGTGGGCCATGGCTCAATCCCTGGCCTCCAAGGTCATATAGCTTTCTTACATAGCTCATCTAATCTAAACTTCTGTTATACAAATCCATGAACACATCAATAGAATTGTTGATAAATCAAACATTCCTAGACAAGTCAGTAAGCTAGGACTAAATGTCTTGCATGGTCAATGTCTGGCTTGCATGCAAGATGGTGGATGCTACAGCCACCTGGGAGCAGTGAAGGTTTCGACGAGAAAGATTAATTGTATGCCTTCGTCAGGAACAATAATTCAGAGTGACCCTGTGCAAAACATTAACAGTCCAGAAGTAGGATAGGACTAGAGGATATACTGTGAGTACAATGATTAAAAAGGGACTGGGACATTCTTCCCAGTTCCCTGGTGTATTGGGTGACAGCCCTTCTGTTATCTAGCTGAAGTGGATAAAAGCGTTCTTGAAAGATCATATGCTGGCTGTAGCACTCCCAACATTCCAGTCATATTTTTGTGAATCCGCCTGTTGGTGTTCAACAGGGATATGCAATGTTGTACCATTTTGTACCCCATATATATATTTTGCCAATTGTGTAACTCACACAGTCAGATGGGATTGCACCTCTGAACCATATAGATAAAACACAAATGTTGGTCAAGATGCAAGAAAACTCGGCCATTGGTCCATACAAGTTCATTCTTTGTACGGTTGAGGTGGATGCTTTAAGGGAACACAAACTGAAATGTAATGCTGGAGAAAGGTTTTGCCCACTAGACATTTGGCCTCATCAATCGGGCCCGTGCCCAGCCCCAGATGCCGAGCTTTCACTAGAATCACAGGTCAGAGCAATCTTAAATACTGGATTGTATAATCTGTGTCTGTTTTATTCAATATTTCCATTTTGTCACAAACTGCTTACATTCCAGCAATCTGCGTTAGTTTTCTCCCATCTAAACTACGAAAATATTGTTTCCTTATGCCTATCCGAGTAGTTGTTGGCGAGGTGTACAACTCTAGAATTCATCAGCCTAGATGATTACCAATATCAAGTGGAGAGATTATGTTTAAGATGCCCCAAGTAGGCTTAGTTGGCTTCTTGCGAGACAATGGTTTCCTCTATGCCATACACCAGGCGTTTTTGTGTTCGGGACCAAGTTCTAGAGTGAGAAGCCAGTTCATTATTTCTCAAACCAGTCCTTTCTTCCCAGAGTGTTTTTTCTGTTAAAGCCATTTCAAAGAGCAAGAGTGGGAGGCAGAATAGTCACAGTTCATACCACCAATATGGAGAATAATCGCATGATCATTTGACTTTTAGAAAAACAATTAAAATGTGTTTATTCTTGAAGGTGTACGCCCTATGTTTACCATTTTGTATTTGTTCTCTTAAAAGTCATAAAGCCAACTGGTGGTGGTTTGTATTTTACAAATATCTACTGACGTGTTATGTAGGAGTATGTCGTGGTCAACCATTTAATGCATGTTGTAACAATTTGCGAGAATTCTCCCCAAGGGAAGCCCCCCTCCTTCTGAGGCTAGGGAGGTGAGCCCACTTCGCAACCCCCTCCGTAGGGGTCGAGGCAAGTGGGACCTCACAGAGAGAGACTCCCCTGTGGGGACAAGGACTTGCGTTCCTATGAAGAACTCCCAAAAGAACATCCCGAAATAACCTCCTTGGGAATACCATACAGAGACTTATGTGAAGAGAAAGACCATTTTCTAGTGCCAACAAGAAATGGAGCATGTCACTTTAAATGGAAAGCTCCATTTAACTGGCATGAGGAGGATGGAGCAAAGAGTGACGCCACAACAGGCAGAGAGAGGGAGACAAGAATGTCAGCCAGGGAAGACCCACCGTGAGGTAGTACCTGAGAGGGGAGTAACTGCTCGGATACCGAAAGCAGAGTGATGGACGTGCCGCGTCCTGTAAGCCATAGAGAGTGAGAAGCATATGGTGGTGGCGTGACCACAAAGATTTCGTGGTGAACCGTGGTCCACAAAACAACACATGAAATCACTACATGGTCAAGACCGCCTCGCGTCCCGATACCCAATGAGCTGGATGTCCGTTCAGTAGGAGAGTACCGAGTACGGGAAGTAGAAATAAACTGAGCAGCCGAGAAAATGAGGAACAGAATAAACCCAGAGTGAACGGAGGTCCCAGTGATGACATACCTGAGAATACAAGGTAACTGGGAGACCTCTGACGCTGCTGGGGAATAGTTACGGGACTGCTCACACTCATCCCAGTCAAGTTGACAAAGGTATAACATGGAAACGAAGAACATGGAATGTTGGGAATGAGACAAACCCAAAACCCATCAAATTAAAACTACAGGACAAACACCTGAGGAGGAATATTGAGTGAGATAGGTGTCTAAAGTCAGAGACTATAAAGAAAATGAATATTATGGCATAAACAAAAGAGAAGAATCTCAGAGTGAGGGAGCGTTGCAAAGGCTGGATATAACTACCCTGGGAAAATTGAAAAAATGCCCTTTATTGTAAAAGGAAGGAGGGCAACAGGACTTCCAAAACCATTCATATGAAGCAAGATACATGCACTGGGTGAAAGAGACCAACTGTTGAGAAAGAACAAAAGTATAATAAAATCCTGAGAGTTACACAAATTAATTAAAGTCGTCACAAAATCACCTATTAAGGAGAACCAGGAAGAGGTTTGCAAGAAGCAATGGCTAGGAGAAGGGAGTCATTCTCCTGTCTTTAGTTATTAGAATAAGTGACAGGGCCAGTTAGGATTAGTGTGGACTGTGTACAGATTCTTTGGTACATTGACAGACGACTGACAAGCACCTTAGTTAGTTTGTTAGGTAGGGAACACCCCATAGAAATAAAGAAAGTTGGGCCTCATTCCTATTCTTTAATAAGACTGCTTTGAAATGGCCTCTAAGAGTCTGCATCCTCCTTCTGACCCGCCACATTGTTCAAGAGATGTTGCTCCCCTTGTGAGTGTAATGAAGTTGGAGGCATGGAAGCAGGCAGTGTTCATGGAGTGGTGCTTGTAGAACCAATGTTTGAATCTTTTGTATATGATGTTTGCGAAGAAGTCAACCACAGATATTTAAGGGTTTCTGACCAGAATTGGAGACAGGGTGGCATTTTATTTGTTTACTCGGGATGCAGGTGATCCAAAGTCCTGTGCGGCACGATATAGCTACGGAGGTTGTGGTAGACCAGTGGGTGATCGAGAGAATGTTAGAAACTGGTAAAGGACAAACCCATAAGACATAAATTAGTATGGGCAGGTGTCCTTGTATATCATATTAAGGAGCATAAACGTCAGAATAGAAGATTAATGTTGTAGTAGGTAGAGGGCATATCTGCTAGGTTAAGGAGATGGATCTTAAGTAAGGACTTGAAGGAGTGAATAATAGTACACATTTTAGCATGCGGGGAAGGGAATTCCAGAGAAGGTGAGGGGGGAGGAGGAGTGGAATTTATAGGGAGAACAGGGGTGATGCGTGACAGAGAGATTATGAGGTGAAGATGAATGGAAGGTGCCCCAGCACACATGTCGCCAGAGAGGGTGTTTGTTAACTAGGGAAGCAAGCCAATGCCAGGACTGAAAGACAAGCCATAGAAATGTAACAAGTGATTGGTTTTTCATTGAGAGCCAAAGGCCATGAAGGTGGTGTTTGGAGGTGGCAGCAGAGTGGGGAAAATTGTAGAGGATATTTTCATTGCAGAGATGAGTGGCTTGTCAAGTAGAGGGAGAGGATAGGCTGGCACAGTAGTCCATGTGTCTAAGTACCAAGGTTACATTGAGGGTCTTAGTGGAGTTGAAAGTGAGGGGCAGATTCTCCTGATATTAAGTAGGGTAATCTTTGCTACATTCATGCCATATTGTGGTAAGTTGTCAGAACTCCACATTCTTCTATGTGGGGAAAAGAAGCCAACAGAAACTGGGCTGGTGTGGTTGCTATCCTATAAGCCTCCCATTGGGTGGTTGAGGAGGGATCTCCATTTGCTTGATATTCCTCAGTGATGCAGTAGTATCCCCAAAATATCCATGTTGGTTCCTGGTTTAGAGAACAACCGTTCCCAGGGACCCTTGCTGATGGATCCCACTACCCAGGAACTGGAGCTATTGACAGGGTATGAGTAACAGGAATTGCAGTTCCTGGGAACCTTTGAAAGGCCACAGACTCGGTCAGGTGGATCTGTGGGGGTCTGTTAAGCCGGTGTGCTGCTCTGGCCAGGAGGATGCTCTGTAGATACAGGGGGAACAGTGCCTATTTCCACCTAAACTGGTGGATGGAGCATTGTCAGATGGAGGAGAGGGCCATAGGAGAATGTGATAACTGTTGCATTCTCATCGGCACAACAGCTAATCAGGCCATACCTTCAGAGGTGGATTGGCCTGCAGGAACTCAGATGATTTACCAGTGGGCCGCTGCACCATTGGCATTTGTTGTGTGGTTACCCTGTTTTCCTGTTCTTATTACCGTCTCTCACATGCACCCGCCCTCTTGCTTCCATCTCTCCCACTCCCTCATTTGAAGTCAAGAATTTGACTACAGATTCCATTGTGGTATTCCTCCCTCCTCACAAATGTGTTTAACTCTTTAAATTCACTGTTTGGGACCATTTTTATTCCCCCTAACAAAGTGTAACATAGGGCCACTTGAAAAATATTTCCACTTTTTTGTATTCCCTGCCCACCCCATCTGTGTGTTGGCTGTGCCACAGACCGGGCTACGAGTATCTGTGAAGGCCTGTTGGGCCAGGACGGTACTCCAGCCTAGATATTTTCTGGAGGTGTGGCAAGGGCAACAGTAGCCATCTTAACCCTCCTGCACCGGTGGATGGAGTGGGGACAACTGGAGAGTTCTTATGAGTTGGCTATGAGTGCCTTGCTTGTAGAGAGGTCAACAACTAGTTTGGAATATAGGAGAAAGAGACTAGAACAAAGGAATTCATTGAATGAATGAGATATGCAAGTGGTGGCATGTGTGGGATGCTTTGATAATGTTTTTGGCCAGGATGGGATTCTGCACATGAGCAGCTAGCCAAATGAGAAATACTGGGAATCTAGCCTTGTGAGGTTGGGGAAGGGGTTTAGACGTTCGGAGATGGCTTAGAAGGGAGTGAGTTCTGCAAGAAGCTTGCCGTTGATCGGAAAAGATGCTTCAATGTCCATCACTATAAAAAGGGAGGGATGGGGTGATCATTTAGCAGTAAGTGGGGAGTCTTCAGTGTGCTGGCCAGTTTGCAAGGGTTATTTGAAAGAGATGACATGATTTGAATAGTTGGGAGAGTGTCCAGGAGCAGCAAGAGTTGTCCAAAGAAAGTACTGATCGAGTTAGAAAGGGCAATACTTGAGGTCGAAAGTTGGGTGCTGTCAGGAGGAGTGGATGAAGTCTGAAGGGTGGGCGGGTGGTGGTGTCCATTGTTCTGAGGGTATCTGGTAGTAATGTCCCTATAAATATGGTTGCTGTACATAATGTTGCCGGGAAAAGTTTGTGCTTGACATTGTATACGTGACCATATATATAGGGACGCAGGGAGCGGAGGGAGCCGGGGTTGCGGTGGTGTCCCCCTCTACCCTTGAAAGAAAACATGTTCCATGTAATAATGTCTCTGCAAAAACTGCAATTTATCAGTGAATTATTTGCATGGCGACCTTTTTGCAGGGACATTATTACATGGAACCGTTCTGAGGAGGTATAGATAGAATGTAGTTGGCTTTCACGGCAGCAGGTTTGACTTTTTGCCCAGGTTTCTTAGTATTCAGGGGCTGCTGGTAGGAGATTGGATTCGCCACCCTGCCCAAATAAATGCACATGTTCTGGGCTTTCAGATTGAAGCAGTCTCTGAGCTTTCCTGATCAGAGCGCCCTCTAGCCATTTCTTTTTTTCCCCTCATCCTGCACATTGCTGGACATCTTCTCGAGACGCCTTCATGAACAGTGCTGGCATCTTACCAATCTGTTTTAAATGAATGCTTGCTTCTATTAACATCTTGGCACGATGGACAGCTAATAATGTTCAAAGGGCTCTTTCCCTTTCATCGCTCAGGGGTCATTGAACCTTTTACTTTCAAGAAAGTGGTTCACTTCCCAATGGTACGACTTTAGAAAGGTATTTGGCTGTTGCAAGAACAGACTGCCGGGGTCTTTTCTGCTCAGGGGCCGGCGGCTTGAAAGGCATGGCTCTTTTTTATACGTTTTGGAAAATATTTGAAGTATTCTGTGTTAAATTGGTGTTTTTAATGTAGGTTGTAATTGTTTTGACTGAAAGAGACAAATATGATAACCTTCTCATTATCAAGTAGATTTCTTGCAGCGAGCCATTCTTTTAATTTTTCTAAACAAAAAAAACGAAGGGTTTCTGCTGTGTTATCTTTTGCAGAATTGAAATATGAATAGGCTACCCCATTCCCTATATACATTTGGGACTATAATCATGGCGTTGAAAACGATTCACATTTCTGTATCACCCACCACAAACTGAGACTTCCGGGAGGATAGCTCGGCGGCAACGTGCTCGCCTTGGGAACAAGACGACACGAAGCAACACAGGTTCGATCCCCGAGTCCGTGCTTAGAAACCCCTGGGTATTAAGCGTTTTATAAATATGCAACTAAGACATATTCTGGTAACAGCCCCTCGATGCCCCCGGGCTGTGTGAGAGCTTTAAAAATGCAAATAAATAAATAAATATGGGCATCATTAGCCGTATACATGCATTGTCTAAATGCCACATCTTCACAATGTTTGGGTCATCTACATAATCCCTAATCTTTTATCAGCCTTCGCGATGCAGATGTTTGACTGTTCCTTTAAGAACTTTTCTGGCATAATGTACATTCGTTTTCCTGTAGACAATTACCCAGGGCCTTTTTTTTATTCATAATAGGCCATGGTATTTTTTATTTTAGTGACGCGCTTATTCTAGGAACAATAAAAACCTATAACCTGGTTTGGGATAACAGTTATACTTAAGGTAAATAAACCCTTTTGTGTAATCTTCAATTACAGTTGCTTTTCAGTTCACAGACTAAGGAAAGCGATAACTTGTTAACTTATTTTTGAAAGGCACACAGCTAACACAAGGTAAGTAAAACCTATACACTTTATAAAGGAGCTACCAGCAACCTAAAAGGTAAGTATGACCTAGGCAGCCTTATTCTGGACAGGCTAACAGCAAGTCAGGGGACGCAAGACCCAATTGGTACACTCATACAATTATCCTAACAGGAATAATAAAGTGAAACGAACAGCATTACTTTTGGAAAAAGGGAGACCCAATTCACAGGTGAGTAAGTTAACTCTTCGCATACTTTCTGTTAGAATGGCATAGCAGTTTCTAAGGGAAGTAAGACTTTGAGAATACTTGTTTAAGAAGGCACAGAGCTTAATCAAGGTAACTACATCCTATATATACCTTTCAGAGTGGCAAAACGTATATAAGGTAAGTAATAACCTTTTGTAACTATACACTCTTGAGAGTTTAAAGTTACCAAGTAACTCATTCACAAGTAAGTAAACATTTCTACACTTGTTTTACTTTTCAAGGGAGACCCCTTAAAGTATCCATCCCTTCCCAATTCTAGTACATGAGTTCTCTCAGAGGCAGAATACGGACCCTAGTGTTCTAGGAGCCAGCTGTAGGCAGGCTAAAATAGGGCTCAGTTGCAGGCAAAGTTCAGAGTTCCAGAGGAAGACTGTTTAAACAAGCAAGTAGTTTACTTCCGAGTTACTTCAGGGTCCAGGAACTTCAGAGAAGGCACGCTAGGAGGATTCCAGCAGTGGGCCTAGGTGAACTGGACGAGAGACCCCCTAATCACAGAAAATACCCCAAAACTACGCATGAATAACAAGAGACTTAAGGTAAGTAAATACCCAAGCCGGCACAGTACCTCAGCACAAAAGAAGATTCTGCAGCAGGAGAACTTCAGGATCTGCAGCCAAAAACCTGTTTGTTGACTTCCTTCATCAAGAAGACAGAAAACCGTGAATTGGAAGGGCTTCTGCAGCAAGGTTCACATGGAAGGCTCTAGACAAGGTTTTCCACATGGCTGGATGTGGCACCTTTTTTCAGGAGAACAGAAGACGACAGAATATCGCTGGTCGAAATTCTCATTGTTTGCAAGGTCCAGCACTCAGGTGAGGGGACTTTTCTGACTCAATTCAAGTCTCTGGAGGTCCAGCAAGATGCCCACAAAGCTTCAGCAAGATTCCGAATTCGGAAGACCATGCACCGCACAGTGGCTCGAGGTCCCAGGGTTTTGGGCTAGGTTGCAGCACGATGTAGGTTGGCTCAAAGTGCAGGTCTTCTTGAGTCTAGTGGGTCTCACCAGGGTCTGAGCCGGGGTCATAATTTTCGGAGTCCCCATGTCGATTGGAAAGAAGGTTAACAGCAGGCTCTGCTTACACCGCAGGCTCTCCGGTCGCTAGACATAGTTTAAGCTACAAATTCTTCATCATCCTCTTCGGTTTTGATTCAGTGGTCGACTACCTCCTCAGCTTCCTGGATTAGACTTTTATAACGGAACAAAGCCTATCAAACAGCCTTGCAACATCCAAACTTAGGGTGTTTCCAATCCTTTCAGGACAGCCAGCCTCCCAGTTTGAACTAGATTCACACACTTCGACTGGAAGACAAAGGAAAGCAGAGTTTTGGACTGCCCGCTTCCTGCCTTCATAGACACTCTGGAGCCTGGGTGGGGAGTCCACACTCCCTCTATAGATAAAAATCACACAAAGGAAAAAATTGTGAAAAAAGACCAGGGCCATTTTGGTAAAATGGGCACCTATGGGTGCCTTTACCGGGCTGTGAAAGCAGCCCATGGTAAAGGTGCACCAAATTAAGAAAAAGGTTCAGTGCCACCAGCCATTAAAGGTAAGTTTGTCCTGTTACATGTTAAATGAGAAAGGGGGGACTCGATATCTCCCTAGCTCTACACATAAGGTGGGGGTGCTGGTCTCACCTAATGAAATATAAAAGGCATCCAAAGATTGTTTCTACCCTTGGGAACTGTAGTTATCACAAGGTTAGCCAATGAAAGTTAAAAGGGGAGCCCCTAGGGCAGCCCAGCCTCAATAGGCACTTATTGCCAATATGTTTTCAAAGAGGATACATTTTAAAAGACATTATGGTGAGTCTCAAAAATGACATCCATAAAAAGAGTAAAAGATTCTGTGAGTGTAGGAAAAGGTTCCCACTCAGAGGGATAAGGAAAAATAATCCACCAGTGAAAGCAAAATGTTCTGGGTTTATCATTGCTATGTAAATCTTACCTCTATGAAAATCTAACCTAACAGTGACCAGTCTGCACATGTAGGGTTTAGGCCAGGTATTCTGGCAGTACAACAACACAGAAGACCAACTAATTCCATACTATTTTTGGAGCAGGCTATGTTTTTCCCAAATTATGTTTGCTAAGCCGCTTATTTATTCAAGCATAGTCTACCTCCTTGTAAGAATGCATTATATATAACTATTCCAGCTTTTGATATGTCTGAAGAATGTGCCTGCATGTTTCAGATGACAGAATAATGTGGTGGTATGCAGAGTGGGCCTCGGGTGAATACAATCTGTTTCTAGCACTGAACGCCATCAGTCACAGTAGTCCACCAACTGACTCACCTTTATGCCTCCAAAAAATACTCGCATACCCATTAAGAGCAGGAACATAGTGGGGGTGCACCCCAGGGGCTGCTCATTCCCGAGCAAAGCCTCCCCCAAAGCTCATTTTCTCTCAGTTGCCACTATTCATGCTGTTGCTGTGAGAGAGAAGGTGAGCCGGCCATGTGGCTACAGCGAGGGTAGGTGATTGGTCGGGGCTGGTGATGCCCATGCCACCACGCATGATGTGTTGTAGCACTGCATCCTCTAGTTAGTTAGCATCTTCACTTTCTGGTATTGCAGAGACTACCCTTGAGGGGCCTGAACTGCCGATATTCAATGCATACGTTTGTGAAGTACGGAGGTCAACGATAGTCAAGGAATCATGACCTTGGGTTTGCGTCCACTGCTATCAAATTGTCCATTTGCTCGATTTAGCATTATTATAATTGTTCTTTTATTACGCCCTTAATACCAGAGATTGGTTTCTAAGCACAGGATCGGGATTCAAACCTGTGTTGTGCTGCGTTGTCTTGCTTCCAAGATAAACGCGTTGCCCCTGAGCTATCCCCCTCTGCCCCCTCACCACAGATGGACTCACTCTTTACCTTGTATTGAAGTTTGTAAATGGACACAATTGCATTCAGTTGGGCATTTTTGATTGTACTACACAAAAGGGTACTTGTTTTCTTTTTAACCTATTCTTGAAATGTATCACCGAGATGTTAATCCAGTGGAGACTGTGTGCCTGTAACTTGTTTTGAGACCTAAATTGAGATGTGCAATATCTACTCGCAGCTGCTCCTAATGATTTTAGCTGCGCCTCCCTTATTGCTTTATATGGTGGGTGCGATTTACAACTACTCTTCACATTGTTGCTTGGGGTGATGTTCATCTCATGTAGTGTTCTCAGGTATTTGGTCGTTTTGCGTTCATAAATTGGCTTGCAGGCCATCTTCCTTTTCCCTGTGGTTCGCTAGATACCATACATTGATTCACACTGGATGAAATGTGACTGCTTGGAGTGGCTGCTCAAAATGTTGGTGTATTGTAGAGCCTGCAAGTAAGGCAAGGCCTGCTCTTCAAAAGCTAGATATCATGAAAGAGGAGTGAGCAACTGAAGAAGGCATTTAACTGCTGAAACCACGCCGGTGCACTGATGGTGGCCCTGTGCCACCGGAAAAAAGAAGGCAGGCGCATAGCTGCTGCGTGTGATCGCTGAAAGGAAATGTTGTATTTTTATTAAACTCATTAGGATCGAAACTGCTTTGGATCTCTTCAGCTGCCTGCAAGAGAAGGCCAGCTGAGAGTCCCCTGGACTCAAACGACCTCATTGGAATTCCAGGCGTCGTCTGCCTCTTATGAAATAGGCCATGAATCATAACTGCGGAAGTAGAGGTTGCTCCGGTGCCATCCGCTGTTCGAAAATAGTCCCTACTCGTATTATTTACTTTCCCTCGCTCATGCAGCAGAGGCACCAGCTTGCTATAATGGATGGAAAAGTCGCTAGCGTTTTTGTTACGCTGGTCTGTACTAACAACACACATCCACACATTGCGAGTACAGCCGGCTGGAGTGATACCAAATGCCCTCGTATCATTCAACAACAGATTTTTAAAACAATACGCCTACATTGTTGCCAAACATGGCCCATTCCAATCTGTAGGTGCTTATGCAGTCCTGTTTTTTTTTTTGCATTCTGGGACTTGTAGTCCGAGTTTTATAATGGGGAAAGTGGAACTACAAGTCCCAGATTGCAAAGAAAAAATCAGGACTGCATAAGCACCTAGAGATTGGAATGGGTCATCTTGGCAACTATGCTCCTAGTAACTTGAATTGAGTGGAGCGTTCCTTGTTTGGCAATATTAGCATGAGACAGCTGTGGTCGCAGAGTAATATAATTTTCATATTCTTTTTTATGATTGTATCCTTGGCGTCCTATTTTATACTGCAATATTTACTTTATTCCACAGCAGTAATCTGGCTCACAGGTACTACCTGGCGACGGATCCCGTCACAGGAGATTTGTATGTTTCCGATACAAACACCCGCAAGATTTATCGCCCAAAATCGCTGCTTGGCACCAAAGACTTGACAAAGAATGCAGAAGTGATCGCGGGTACGGGAGAGCAGTGTACGCCATTTGATGAGGCAAGATGTGGCGAAGGCGGCAAGGCTGTGGAGGCAACACTCACGACTCCAAAAGGTAAGACCACTATGGGATGGGATTATTCCACATGTGTAGTCTTGCCGCCCCCCCCCCCCCAGCGCCCCCCAATGTGGCAGGTGACTATTGTACGGTACGTTTTCACTCCAGTGGCCTTCCATGACACAGCTGTTGACATTTTCGACTGACTAGGGATATTTCTATGGTCACTGAACCAAACTCCTTTTGGGATGATGCCAAGCAATGAATTCTTGCCAATACACAGCAAAGATCTTAGAAGCAGATCATAGTTGTGACAGTATGGGAATTGTAAGGGCTACTTTTACGAATAGGCCTAGTTCATTTGGCCGCAAGGATCCCAAACCAGATGAACTGCCATGTTCTAGCCAAACCAGTGGTCGCCAGTCTATATAGTGGTGCCGCGTGTTCAGAAATGAACACCTTTTCAGAAATGAATTGAACAGTTCTTTCCCAGGTTTCAAATGCTGTGAATTCGTTCCATTTGAAGAATCTCCATTTTTTGTTTTGGATAAAAAAAGAAGGGATCCCTAGCTGCACTGCTCGCACATGTTTATTACTTTTTCCCTCCACTTTCGCCAGTGGCATTACTGCTTAACTCATACTCTAGGGTCTGCTTGCATTTTCTGCCTTGCATTATTGCAGGTACAGAAAACTCTTCCAACGCTACCCATTTTTCACATGGTGCGAGTACTGTTACTGATGAACGACCGCCCCGGTATCCTGTCCCTACAATCATTTCGGTTTAAAAGATCTGGTAAAACTGGTGTAGTATTTTCAACTGTGAATATGTAGGAGTGTTGCAGGGCTGTGAAAACCCATATCATGTCATTAAAAAAAAAAAAATGAAAAAATCCCATTTATAGGTGTGATGAAATCCATATTGTAATATCCTCCCCTCGATTTCAGTTTTTCCTCTCCTTAGTTGAGTTGTGTGTGTCGGAGTACTGTAGCAATGGGTGTTATTTCCTCATTAGTAGTTGTAGGACGATTTTCATGCCATAGTAAGCAGTTAATCACTGATAAGAATGTGCTGGCGCACAGAGGCCTGCTAAGGAAGCCCTTGACCTCTAACCTGCATGGAACGTTGGTACACACTACAACTTAAACACTACTTCACAAAGCTGCTAGAGCAAGCACACAAATCTGGACTTGCACGTGCCTCGGGAAAATGCTCAGACTGGAGCCTCTTTTGTGCCTATTTTTTGTCGGTTTGGGGAATAAAAAAGTTCCTTGTTTCTCTACTCAAGCGCATATTTCTTTTTCCCTTTTTCTGAGAATGAAAATGGACACACTTAGGGCCTGATTCACAGAAGTGTTTTATAATGGCGCAATGCCACTGGAAAACATTCTGTGAATCAGGCCCCAAGCATTTCTGGACCTTGAGGTTCCTCAATCTCCACTCCCTGCCATAGAGGGCGCATTTAATGCTAATAACACAATTCACTGTGTTGGGTATTAGCGGCTATTAACATCCCGTAATAAGCCCCGTCTGCACTCACGGCCGAGAACTTCAAAAGGCTCAAATCATCGTGTGTTATTAAGAGCAAACGCAGTGCTTCATATAGAGCCAAGATGTGTAAAGACACGTTCATAGTTTCGGTGGGTCAGAAGCTGTTGTCTTTCTTGACTTTGGGACGATGGCAGAGTATTTTGTGGTGTAAAATGTTTATACTATATGGTGTTGGTAAAGAGTAGTTTATAAACCTCGAATTTCCAACAATTCCTTTTTGTGACATATGTTGCCCCTGCCTGAATGACAGCTAAATAGTAACCATTGCAGAAAAGCCTACCAGATGTAAGAACATGGGTAAACGTGTGTAGGTGTCATCTCTCCAAAAGAGAACATGTACCTTGTAGGCTTGATGTGCCGATTGTCTGTATGAAGAGCTCAGAGCCCGTTTCCTCTGTAATTGATTGTTTGTGCTTTAGTATGGCGACGTTTCTACCCAACGCTTCAAGCAAGCCATTGTGCTGTCCAACTCTAGTAATCCACTCATCAGGAAGTGGTAACCCAATGGACAGTATTTCAGCTAGAGTATTGGACGCATTGCCACCCGCCTCCGGCTAATAATAGTCATTTGACACTGTGTTGGTCTAATAATAAAAATGCCCTTCAAGTGTAAGAAAACTAATACTGTTCTTTTCTTTCGAAACAAGGAATCGCCGTTGATAAGAATGGATTAATTTATTTTGTCGACGGAAAGGTGATTCGAAAAGTAGATCAAAATGGGATTATCTCGACGCTTCTCGGCTCCAACGACTTGACCTCAGCACGGCCTTTAACCTGTGATACCAGCATGCATATCAGCGAGGTAAGAAAAACAACATGAAAAAGCTGCCACAGTAGCTAATGCTCGTAAATTTGCTGATCGCCCTTCTGAAATTACACAAGTCACCGGTGGTGTACCTTTCTGATTACATGAACAGATTGCATGAGCGCAGCATTGGCAATTACCACACAGAAACATTGACACTATCATTATGACCCTGATAGGATAGTTAGCCGCCATAATAATGTCCCTGCCGTAGCAGACACATTAGCCTCGAGTAATTGCCATGCGGGTATTCTTGGCTCTACACGGAGTCCCGTACATTGCTGTGTATGTATGTATGCTCAAAGAGCTCTGGTAGTCGGGAGAACGGAGTCACACAGGATCTAGCGTAAATGCAAATGTAGACAGACCTGAACAGCAGAGGCTGCGTAATACAAATAAATAGCCTGGGGAATTTGGAACTGGATAGCCTGTTATTGACAGATTTACCAAAGAGAAATATGCATGAGTTTGCCATTCATGCTCATTTTCTGACCGCCATCTCAGTCGCTCGGGACATACTGATCGCGTTTTTTGCGTACAGTAGTACACTGATTTCCAGGATAAAAGGGGAGTTGTCCCTGTTACTGCTTGTGCTCTCAAATTAAACGCGAGGTTCCTTTGCATGTCATGACGTATTGAATACATCTGGGCAGCATTTCCAATTTTCCAACGTTGCACACCTATGTTTCTTATATGTATGATATGATATTTTATTTATATCGCGCTCGTACACAAGTGTTAGATTGGCAACTGGCGAACTTCGCGTTTTGGAATTATCGCTCGGTTTCCTTAGTTTGATTTCACTTTTCCAACGTGTAGCATTTTCATGTAAATAATGTAATCAAAATACAGAGCTGCAATTTCCGTTAATAATTATCAAATATTTCTTTGTGCAGGTTCGTCTGGAATGGCCCACTGACTTGGCTATCAATCCAATGGATAACTCTATTTACGTCCTGGACAACAATGTCATTTTGCAGATCAGTGAAAATCGGCAGGTCCGTATTGCTGCTGGGAGGCCAATGTACTGCCAGGTTCCCGGCGTGGAGTACTCGGTCGGGAAACATGCTGTTCAAACGACACTGGAATCTGCCACTGCCATCTCAGTGTCCTACAGTGGGGTCCTTTACATTACGGAAACTGATGAAAAGAAGATTAACCGAATAAGACAAGTTACAACAGACGGCGAGATCTCATTGCTCGCCGGGATCCCTTCGGAATGTGACTGCAAAAATGATGCCAATTGTGACTGTTACCAAACTGGGGAGGGATATGCCAAAGATGCCAAACTGAATGCGCCATCGTCACTGGCTGCATCTCCAGAGGGCACGTTGTACATCGCAGACCTTGCAAATATAAGAATAAGAGCGGTTTCAAAAAACAAGCCACTGTTGAATTCCATGAATTACTATGAAGTGGCTTCCCCAACTGATCAAGAGCTCTACATCTTTGATGTCAATGGTACCCACCAGTACACTCTGAGCCTCGTCACAGGAGACTATATATACAACTTCAGCTACAGTAATGATAACGACATCACTGCGGTGACAGATAGCAATGGAAATACACTACGCATCAGACGGGACCCCAACCGGATGCCTGTAAGAATTGTGTCTCCAGATAATCAAGTCATATGGTTGACTATTGGGACCAATGGCTGTTTAAAAAGCATGACGGCTCAAGGGCAGGAGCTGGTGCTCTTTACGTACCATGGCAACAGCGGTCTACTAGCAACAAAAAGTGATGAAACTGGCTGGACCACTTTCTTTGAGTAAGTATTGAAATCATACTAAGCTGTTATTTTTCCTATACAAGGTCAATGCAAATGTTTTATTAATATGAGAACTACCTTAGTCTTTGATAACAATATGGTTTGGCCTGCACGGTTTGCAAGGTGTTCCTAAAATGTGTGCTTTCCATAAGTAAAACGCGACCAGTTGATGGGTCCAGTAACTATGTTTAGTAATGATGGAAGCATTTCCTACATGGTAAAAAAAAAATAGAATGATGCCCATAAAAGGTGGTTCTTGGTACAAAGTTGAAAACAAGTTTGAAAAAATTAAGTATGAAAATTAAAGTGGGCTAATCATACCGACATGTTTAAAAAAAATAAGTTTAAGTTTCAATATAAACTGCACTATAAGTCTAAAAGGAAACTACAGGAAATTAAGTGAAGGGGGGGGTGGGTGGAGATGGTCAGTACCCCGAGCCTCCTTAAAATGTTAGACAAACGTTAGAAAGAATGGTAGGAGTGTGAAGGTTGTTGTGTAACTTGGGGCTATAGGGTCGTCCAACCCTCACCCCTATAAAATGTGGCACAAAAAAGATAAGCTGGAGAGCACATATTCGTGAATAGGAAGGGGTGCAGAAGAAAAAGCAATTCAAAGAAAACATAGTTATTGATAGAAGGAAGAAAATCAAATTGCGAACTACAATTCAGAGAAATCTAGGGAAAGCCTGTATTTATAATCGCCGGATTCAATCAAATATGTTCAAGCTTAGATGGCATCACCCTATAGATTCTGCACTGAAGATATATCATTGGAAAACGGAACTGCCTTCTGGCTGATGTTTTTTCAGCCAGTGCTTTTTTTATGCACCCGGAAATAATTGTGTTCTTTACATTCAAGCAACTTTTTCATTCAATTATTCGTCTCATACGTCAAATATTTTATAGAAGGTAAGTGAATGAACCTGTTAAGTGTTCCATGGAGTGACTAGACTAAGAGGCGTCTTTTGGTCAAAAGTCTTGCTTTAAGCCCATGATTCCATATGCAAATTCATGAAATAGCAAATAAACCACCACACTTACCTGCCCGTGCCCCCACTCACCCTCCCCTTATTTGCACTGTCTGAGGGGCTTTGGGCAGGTCAGCTCTCCCTTCTTTGTGTCTATACACCCAATAAATAGTGTTCAAATGTTTGAACCGTTCATATCTAACTGATGAGCAATTGCTTCTTGCCCTCCCAAACCTGAACAAATCCAATTCAATGATTTCAGATCAGGGGTTATGCAAACAGTGATACAAATGTCAGTTCCTTTTAGAACATGTATTATTTTCTCCAACACCCTCTTTGTTTACCACAGTGCTATCCAAACTTGTTTAGGCTGAGACCCCGTTGAGTAAAGTTCCTGCTTGCCGCACCTAAATGCCACAACTACTCATGTTTCCTATTAAAAGTAGTTGCTGTGCTTCCTTTTGTAGAGGTTTTCATCCCCTGGACATCTATAGGGCCCCTCTAGAGAGCCCAACCCCAACAGTTTGAAGACCACTGGTTTAGCAGGAAGTAGGAGCTAAATATTCAGTGCCGTCCTTAATGAATTCAATGAGGGTGTATATGTTTTATGGTTTCTCCAGAAGCACTAGCTTCATCGGAAATAGGGTCATCGAAAATAAACAGTAAACCGGTTACTGTCCTTGTAACATTTGGTGTGGGCTTCCAATAGGAAAGCCAAATGCTGGCCTGACCACCTGGTATGCAGTAGCATTCCTTCCCATAACAGTTTATGGGTATGTTTCTTTGCAGATGTGGATTAAGATGTGTCGACCCCCTACCTCCCATCCAAGACTAAATTCAGCCTCATCGGTCTGTCCGCTAAAAATCAACTTGTCCAATAATGGATCAATGATATGCACCTAGAAGGTTTTGATGAACAAGTGTCCAACTCAACAAAATCCTTAGACTTCTCCATTGACAACAGCCTGTCCTTCCAGAAATACACAGCCAAAAAGGCCCACACAGCTTTGCTCTGAATTTCTGCCCATCAAAAAATCAAACCCTTTATCCCGTAGCAAGTCTTCCCGATCACAGTGCAGGGCCTTGTGGTCGCACACATCAATCGGGAAAATGCTCTCGTGACAGGGCACCCAGCTGCTCAGTTGGCTGCCCTAAAACCAGTCCACCATGCTGAAGCACGTCTTATTATGGGTAAACAGAAATTTGACCGAATCACCCCCATCCTACGCAAACAACATTGGCTTCCTCTCCGAACCAGGATGCTTTTCTAGAATGCATGTATCAGCTACAAAACAGTCACGAGTAGCACACTAGCATACCTGACATATCTGGTGGCACACACTCCTCATGCAGCAAATCGACCAACCGGCTTGAATCACAACTCGTCCACAAAGAAAAATCCTGCAAACATTCCTTCTCTTGTCATGCACCCACCCTCTGGAACTTGATCCCGGTGTCTAAAATGCCACCACAATTCTCCAATTTCGCAAATCTTTCAAAACATGGCTTTTTTTAACAACACCCGGCCAAGGACTAATTCCAGTGGGTGCACATACTGACACACAGACCTCAACACGCAGTACTGTACTACTTTTAAAAGATGGCAGCCCAAATGCTAGCTACCCACGTTTTGTACAGGGCTCTGCTGCTCTTGAGCTAGGTCAGCGCTTTAAAAAAGAAAAATGAAAATTCAAAAAATGTGCATATCCATCTGTATGCACAGTCTTTTTGCACTCATGCACATAGCAGAAGCAATGACTCAAAGCGTTTTTCTTTTGCTTGTCCTTGTGCTTAACCTTCTGATTGCGCGCGCTGTCTGTGCTCTAGTGATTCAATTGACCACCCCAAGATAATGTGCCGTAGGACTGACAGCAGCCATGCTCAGTTTTTCAAATTTTGTAGGAGGTCTTGCAGCACCTCTACCGATTAAACACTGCTTTGCCCAGTACCCAATTTAGAGCAATCTATCACTCTCTCCAAAATGGAAGTCAGTTGGATGAGTGTTCTCCTAATTCCCTTTTTAAAAACTATGTTCCATTTTTTTGACATTTGCCGCATTGTAAAATCTGAGACACCCTTGTTGACACCTTGCAAATCCCATATTGTCATGTTGCCCCTGGATTGCTATACAGTGAACCGAGGTGCTCCACTTTTAAGCAGCCATCCAACATTCCCAGAGAGCAGTCTTGCTTTCCCATGGTGTATTTGGGGCCACTGTTTATTCTACCCACATCTAGAGTAAGCATGCAGTGTCGAAGCTGTGCCACCTGGGAATAACATGCAAAGCCCCTTTAATGTTCGTCAGACTTGGTCAGACTTGGGAATAATTTTAGTGGGTCAATTCGAATATAGGTGAATGTTAATTTGGTAGTATCTGTGAGTACTGCTTACACATCTCTGTAGCTTTTCAGGATATACAGCGGCGCAACATATTGCTGGCCCCAGCACATGTCAACTATGTCCTTTAGCCATTTCCAGCGTACCTTATTTGACTTTAATCAAATGAATCTGCACAAACGGTGAATCCTTTCAGATTCATTTATCAATTTCCCAGGTGTTGTTTTAAGTCCTCTGGTACCAGACTGTTGGTGAAAACTCTTGCATTTAGCTACTGCCTAATCTACTCGCAGCAGGTATCCACTCTCTTGTTTGGCGTGCTGCACCTCCCCGCCCCTCTTCCACACCGCAACATTTGGCATAAGGATTTTAACCAGTTTTAAAGCATGCCAACCCTGAGAGGGTCCATATTCCTCTCAACCACTCCTATACCGCCATCTCCGAATAGAAGCATGTGGGCTATTTAGGCATTGCGTTCGAGCCTAGAGTCGCACACGCCTGCATTCCGCCCTATTTACTGGCATAGACCCAGGGCGAGGGCTCGCCAGTCGTCCTCTTCACGCCTGGAGAGGGATCGCCCAACGTACTCCATTGTCCACACAATCGCATGCAGCCAAGAGAGGATTAGCAGTGCGATTTAGTTATATTCTGGTTGTGGTTGGTGGAATTTATAGTTGTTGCGCCCAGTAAATCTTGAGGTCCAAACATCCATGTTCTCTGTTAGGTTTCAACATTCTTTTCATTGTTTTGCTAGTGATCTTTATGCATCTGCAAGACTTATATTAGTGTCGGGTGAAAGACATGCGTCCATTTTCTGTGGTTTCCCTGCGAACTCAAAGCATATTTATTTGTGCAAACGTTCAAAGGCAGAGTAGTGCTTGATGTTTATATCACTCGACAGGGAAGCGGAATGATCCGATGTATTGGGTGGGTGTGTGGGTGTGATTTAACAATACTTAAACGATGAGTCTGATATATTTTCAACAACGTCCTGTTTAAGAATTGTAAAACAAAAGTCACAGGAGTTGGCCAAAAAATCTACCATATTTTGTTATTCGGGATTAAGAGTAATTTAAAATGGCCCGGTCAGCTTGGTTCTCGTTTGCGTTTCTGCTGCAAGAAGAGTAGGATTGATGTGTGGTTGTCTGCATTGCTCGTGTCATGTTGTGACTCGAATCTCTCGGATGGGCTGAAAATAAATATGGAAAACACAAATCTGGTGTCACAGACGGTGCAGGAAACGTATCCAGTTCTGCTAGTGAAAGGACACCTGCTAAAGTAGAAAAGAGAGAGGTGTATTTACAAAAATAGAGAACCGTGGGGTTTATTTTGTGTGAGAGAAAAATAAACGTCAATCTGGAAAATACATTTAACTCTAACTGAATGTAAAGGTAAAAGAAAGCAGATGAGCGTCCATAAAAAGAAAAAAGACGTGTGTGCGCATGCGTGCTCATGTTTATTCACATGCTGTGCACAGTCTGCCATCTAGTGGTTGGTCCAGAGTATTAAGTGTCGTTTACTTCCAAATTAAGAGCATCAACAAGGGCGTTCGCTACCCCATTTGTGCTGTGCAAGTACCCATGATGCTCTGCATGTCAACATAATCAGACTTTTTTTTGTTCCGCCATTGTTTGTTGTAATGAGAGTAAAGGTAGAGAGAGAAAAGTTGAAGGACACGCCAAAATCTGCTGGATAACCAAGGCCACATACCGACACAGACTGTCACTTACCCGACCCACACTCACACATACAGGAGGACAGTTATAGGGGTGCTGTTTTTTCTTGCACCCCTTCTACTGATTTATATGGACTGTTTCGGCTCTTTCTTTCCAAAAAGAAAAAACTCCCTTTAACAACACTGAGTTCTTTTGGCATTACACTGGTGTGAAGCCATTCTTTGTCACAGTACCGTGTCGAGGCTTCCTGCTCAGCATGCAAAACATTTAAACCAAAGACACTAAAAGATAGAAGGGTTAAAAAGGTGGCAGCAGGTGCCATGGTGGTCGAGGCCTCTGATCACGCTGAGCCCCCATCTTCTGAGGTGGTAGTCATTGAACGTCTAGGACACGTGGACCCTTAGCCCCCAAAAAGTACACTTGAGAGGTGGTACTACTCCCTCTTTCACAGTCAGTCCTTGGCTCTAGAGTGTCCAGGAGACTCAAGAGTGCTACACACAACAACGCATACAAAGCATTCAGCCCCTGGGAG
Organism: Ambystoma mexicanum; assembly: GCF_040938575.1. Lineage (NCBI taxonomy): Eukaryota > Metazoa > Chordata > Amphibia > Caudata > Ambystomatidae > Ambystoma > Ambystoma mexicanum. Next base: position 966,204,486 of record NC_090937.1, read on the forward strand.
ATCTGCCAAAGTTTCCATTACCCCTGACACTTCTCCCCCTAACAGGGCACTGAAGCCTCATTGTCTATGTCCAGACAGGACGCCAGAGCTCAATGGTCGATGCCCAAAGATGGTGCAGAATGCCCCAAAGTCCCTTCTAAGCATTGTGCCGAGCACTCAAAGGCCATAGTGGCAACACCTTTGTAGAAACACGGTGCTGATAAAGCCCCAGAGGCTGAGGAGGCACACGTCTAAGGTAACGGGACAAAAACGGTGCTATGTCATTTTCACGCTTTCTGAAAGTCGCACATAAATACCGATACTTTTTTTTGTTTTTTTTGTTTTTTCATTTAATTTTTATCAGCTGATTTTGTGCGGCCCTCAGAAAACAGGAAAAGGACATGTCTTTTTCTTTTTTTTTATTCAGTAGGTTTCACTTCCCGAGCCTTCCTTTTTGCTCCTCCCTGCCCTGCATAAACACACGTTTCATGTGTGACAGGAGCATGGCAGTTAGATTTAGAAAAATCACTCGGTGCGGTCACGGAAAGTTCTTTCTAAATCAATTATTTTTACAGTCGAAAAAAAAGGTCATTTGACCTAAGATCAATAAAAAAATATGGAAGGTGCATCACAAACACGTCAGCCCTTCGGCATCCAGGAGACACCTCCAACTGCACGTGCTTCCATGCCAAAACACATGGCTCAGAGCCAGAACATCCCTTCCCGTCAAACACTCATTGCACGGATTCCTCTAACGAGGAAGTTGTACAAGAGGGTGATTTAGAAGAGGACTTTGAAGAAGAGGTGGAGTTTGCCCTTAACACCCAAAACCTCTCTGGGCTCACTAAAATGAGTACAAAATCGGATCCAAAAGAAACACTTTTGCACAGATCGTAAAGTAAGCCTAAAGAGGAAGCGCTGACTGCCCTTCGAAGGTCCCTAAAGCGCTCCGATTAAGTCAAGAATAGTTGATTATATCCACCCAGAAAAGCTTGACAAGGAGGAAGGGGAGTAACCCATGAAGAAGGGGCACCAAAGGATCCAGAGGAATAGCCAATGGATTCCCCAGACAATACGGAGCCTGCAATAACTAATTGTCTTATAGAGGACCAGTGCAACTACACCGACTCCTCAAGAGAGCATCAGATAGGTTCACTAGAAGGACACAAGATCTGGAGGGAGAGTGGGAACTCATTAAGGAGACGTTAGAGGAGCAGCATCCTGTCAGACACTACATCCCTTTATTGAGTTCTATTACATGCCACACTACCACCACTCTTCTTACACCCTATAGCCAATCAGTAAATGTTCAAGTAGAAAAGAAATCTACGCTCTCACCTCGGTACAGGGTACATTGAAAGCTAGCTGACAGCCAACTCTGTAGTAGTTACAACAGCCAGGAAGAGGTTAGGTCAGGTACCCCTCTCGCTACATCAGCGTTGCCCCTACCCAAAGAGGAGAGCAATAAACTGTGTTAACATTGGCCGCAAAATTGCCTACTGTGTTATACAGCTTGTGGATTGCTAATGCTGCCGCACTTATCTTGATACAGCTGGGCAGAATGGGATGATATGCAGGCCCTGATCAAGGAAATGCCTGCTTCCTTGCCGGTCCATGCTTAGGCTTGGCCATGATGCACAGGTTTCCATCTGGAAAATGAGGGGAACATTCTGAGCAAAACAAGTGGAAGATCAGTTTATTTTAGAAGGCAGTGCAGGGGGCTCTAGAGAAGGCCAAAAGGGAGTTTGACACCATGAAAACAATGCAACACATGTCGGGATGCTATTTTCTACATGAAGGCACTTCACAAATGAGGAGGCCTCACTTTCTACATCAGCACCAGTCCTAACCTTCAGACCAATGAGGTGGTCAGTCAGAGCAGGTGGAAACAAATGCCAGATGGGTTTTCACAGGGAGCCTACCAGCCATACTTTCTTAGGAACACCCTCAAGAGTGCTTCCTCATAACAATGTCTTCCCAACCCAGAGACACCACAATGTGACCCTGGCAGGGGACAGAATAACATCTTTCACCCATGCTTTGAAGGGAGTTGCCACAGAGAAGTGGGTGTTGCAAACAGTGGACTGGGGTATCGTATGGTGTTTATGCCAAAACGCACAATATACACCACAGGATATTGTGAGGTAAATACACACAATATACAACCAAGTTATTGTCACAGACCTTCAGGACATCTCGAAAGGTTGCAAGCAAAGGCCTGCAAAAAAGGGGGCCATTGAGGAAGCGCCTCTTCACGACAGAAACACAATTATTTACTTTGTATATTTCCTGTATCAAAAAAATTAGGTCAGGCTTGGATGTGCGGCCTGCTGAAAGTTTGTAAACCCACAGACGTTTTCCATGATCACTCTTTAAAAGGTCAGCCAGCAGTATATAATATGATATGATCTGATAGGTAATTTATAACGCGGCTGTACACAAGTGTTTATAGGGGATTGGGGTTGGAAGCCCGTGGCTGAAATGTTCGAGGGAGAAAAGACTGAAAGATATTTTTCTGAAAATAACTTTCTATCTTCTCTTCCCTGAACGTTTCAGCCTTTGCCCTTGCCCCCAGTACCTTATTTACCTTGCGGCATCACACTTCGCTGTGTGCCGTTGACTCACTGTGTCCCTGCAACGCCTGTTCCCTTTCACTTCTGAAATCGGGAACCAGCGCTGCAGGGTCCTTTCCTTTGTTCTTTTTATTATTTAACTTTTCTTTTTACTTTTTATGGGACCAGCTGCAGGGGACACCCCCAGCAACCCTCACTCACAGTATAGTGAACAAGGGTGCAGGGGACACCCCCGCAGCCCTTGCCACATGAATGGGGGATTTAGTCAAACTTTTCGGCCGTTCGGAAACTTTGAAAAGGCCGAAATACAGCTAAATCATCCATTCAGGATTTTATACACTGTCTTTTTGGACGTTTCCGTTTCTAGGCGCGACAAGACAAGGAGGAGGGAAACAGAAGGCGAACAAGGAGGGGGAAACAGAAGGAGGACAATCGACGATCTTACTAGGCCTTGTGTCATTCAGATTGCCCAAGTGCGGGGAAGAGGGTACGTGAGGAGTGGCAAAGGGGGCTGAGGGGTGAGGAGAAGTGCAGGTGGCTCAATAAGTGCTGGCAGAGGGTGTCATGTCGTCCATGGAAATCAAAGATGCATACTTTCATAGGTTAATGTTCCAAAGCCCACCAGTGTCACGCCAGATTCATGGTAGGCAAATTATCGATTCAAAGTGCTTTCTTTTGGGATTGTATCGGTACCAGATGTGTTCATGAAAGTGCTAGCAGTAACAGCTGTGCACTTTCAAAAGCAAACTATCCAAGTGCATGCGGACCTAGATGATTGGGTCCTAACAGGGAACAGCACACCCACTGTGCTCTCAGCACTCAAGTACTCACACAGCGACATCGGCAGGGACTGTACTCAGCAGTGATTTAAAAACCGTTATAATTGGCAAACTCGGAAGCTGTGAGGGTACAGCAGGGCGTGAGATGTGGTGGTCGGGTGAGCAGCCAGCTTGGCATAGAAAAATGCGCTCACTGAGAGAAGATGAGGAATACCATGGAAAGATTATTTTGGGTTGAAGCCTGGCTGACTGCGAGCAGGCTTGCGCGCAACGCTCGTGTGAGTCGCACTTCGCCCTGGTGTGTGAGCTGGCGGCTGCAATCAGTGGTAACATCCATGGTTTCTTTGTTCCTGTACCGATCCTTTGGATGCTCTGCTCTTTAGAGGTTTGGAGCCCCCCTGTGTTGCATGAGAGCATTTTCATATGAAGGAAATTGCTCGGGCACATAACAAAAGGTGTGCAGTCTTTATACCAAAAAAAGAAAAAGGTTGAAAAATAATTACGTTATGTTTTGTCGTTATAAAATGTTCGTTATATGTGCATTTGTTATAAAATTATTTATCAAGACATGTAACCATAACAAAAGCTTTTCGCATTCGGTAACAGGCTGATCATTTATGAAATTTCAAATAATATAGTCTACTGCCTGCGTTTCACCTCATTTAATGGGTTTAAGCTAACCTGCATTGCGCACAATGTGTTTTTCCCCACAGCAGTAAAGCCGGCTGTGCCCCGCCTTCCTAGAGGGGGCCCTCTTGCTCAGCAGGTGAAATGAGATTGGTTCCCAGCATGCTCAGGGAAATGTCGTTTTATTCTTTTGCAGCATCAGCTGGTGAATTGTTTCATTGGAGGAACATAAAGGAGACACAACATCATGCATGCACGTCATACATACTTGCCTACATACACGTTTATTTTAGTTCTGGCTATATAGTGTCGCTTTTCCGTTCCCTAGAAGCGGACACTAATGTATTGCAGTGTATAGCTTGGCGGAGAGATGGCATATGAGGGAAACAATGCTTGTAGGTGTTGTTTGGTTATTTGCCCACCCACTTACTGCCCATGCTAATTCCTCTGGGCATTCCCACCCATTTCCTGTCTCTCCCTGCCCAAACCACTCTCCTGGGAGCTCTTTGAGCTAATTTGATCAAGCCTTAAAAATCAAACTTTGCACTCGAAGTGCCTGCCTGGGTTTTTTGAAGCAGTTTTTTAAGGGCTAATGATTTCATTGGTGCTGTAAATGCACTACTGGTGTAATAAAAATGCCTCAACTACGTCTGCCTTTAGCCACTTGATGTATAAGCAGCATGCATGTCCTTCACTGAAGTTCTGTTAAACAAGCATTAGCAAAGCCAACAGTTTTGGTTTGTGTATAGCTATTAGACAGGCATTTGCCAGGCGCTATCATCATATGCCCTGGTACGTGCACCATTTTCAAGGTGCTACCATTAATGGGCAGTTAGTACCATTATAAAAATGCCTGGAAAATATCTTTTCCCATATCTGCACACAAGCCAAAAGTGTTGGCATTGCCAATGCTTGCTCTTACCTGGCGGATACCTCAGGCCCTCCACAGCTCAGGACCTGCACCTCCACCACACGCACTGCTTTCAATGGCCCTCCAGTTCTCGTGCATCCCACAAGCAGGAAGGAGGTGGGAGGTGTCCACCACCTCTCCCTTCCTGGTTCCTCACGCGTGTGGTGGAACCAGTGCACCTTTAGCAGAATTCCCCAGGCCTTCTGAATGCGCAGGAGTGTCTCTAGACACTTTTAGAACTGTGGGCCACGCAACGCCCCCAGCTTTGTATGGCTCATTAGACTTACAGGGCTGGGGTAGTCGGTAAGGGAAGCCATGTTTTTCTGAGAACAAGGTCCTGGAGTGTGTCCTCCGCTGCTTGCTTCAGCTGAGGGAGCGCTCAGGCTTTTCACTAGATTGGTTCGGCTCCTCCGTGATGCCGGGCTGGTTGGTGCTCCGTTGGCCATTATGGGGGAGCCACCACTGAATCTTTACTTCAGCTGATAATCAGACGTACTATATTTGGCACCTGTGCAAGTATACACCAGTGCACACACTCAGGAGAGCCAACTTTTGAATTTGCTCAGTGGAGTCGGTGGTCTGGATTGCCTTTCCTGGGGGTCACCGGGCCCCGGAGCACCCACCCACTCGGCACCCATGTACACACCTCATATTACACACACCCTTTCAGGGATAAAGAGCAATTGGCCTGTCAACAAATAAAACGCCACTTGCAATAAAGATCTCTGTTTTTTCTCCCTTCAAAAAATGTATTTATTGATTGTCATCGTGTAAGGCATCTATGTATAGCCGGTGCGTGTTTGCACAGCCTTCTCGATCATGTTTCGATAGCTACCAGCGGCTCTCCACTGAACTGGAGATCGAGTGCCTCCTAATAAACAATTGCCGCCCGTACAACAGTACACAAAGTGTGGCTCCCCCGTACAATTAACATACGTGGCTCACCGCCTAGTGAGAGACTGTGCACTGCAACCCCCACGGCCGCAACAAAGCAAGCGTTTGGGAGCTCCCCGATCGCTCTCCCTCACCACACCAAACACCGAAAACCAATAGCGGTGCCCTCCCGTCCCCGACGTACGAAAGGCCGCTCCTTCCTGCGCAATCTCCTGTCTAACGTCCCCAGGCCAAGGGCCGACTCTCAGACACACCAGTGACATCCTCTAAACCAGGGAAGCCACAGGACAAGGAGGGGCCTTAGCCTCTCTAGTTCCGGCGCCGGCCAGTGGGGCCTGCACATGGCGTCACTCTTCCGCCCGGCTCTCAGGAGGTGCCTCCCCACCTACCGGTGTCCCATCCCTTATAGCCCACCTCCGGGACCATCTGATGTCACAACACGGTGGGCCAGATTATGCAGCCTGGCACAGAGAGCAGCATCTTTAGGACAGAGAATCAGGAGAACACTGCTCTCTGCAACCACTGTTGCAATTTGCAGGGGAACGCTTGGAACATTTTACACATTTGCCATACTATGACGGAATTGGGCTTTCAACGCACCTTTTCTTCACCACAGTATCTGGCAAGACAAATACAGTGCATCGAGCCTCCTGGTCACAAAGGAATGCTCCGGCTTGTAGAGACAGCAAAGTTCCCAGGTTTAACTCGGAAAACATTTGTTACCCACGTGGTTTCTTTGGGGCTAGCATGCTAACCATGGTGAACCAAATTCCGGGATGTGGTTTTGGAATTTTCATGCCGATTTTCGATTTTAGATTTGGTAAGCGTGTAAAAGCTCTAAAACCCGTTGCCTGCGATTTTCAGAACGTTCTGTACTTTTTTATTCCAGCTTTTTAAGTCTCTCTTATACTAATTTCACATCTTCATTATTGAGGACACATCAATGCCCACGTTGCAGGAACATGAGTAAAGCATAGTTTTGTGCATGTGCGTAGTGAAGCATATACCACAAACCGGTGCTTTGTTAGGTGTTCTCAAAAAGATGCATTTCCGTGCAGCAGAATGTCATGTCAAGTCACTTAGCAGCTCTGTCTGCGTCTACTTGAAGAGGGGGAGCCTTGACAAAAATGATGCGGTCCCCGTGTCGCTGACAAGGCGCGTCAGAGAGATGCGGTCCATTCATTGTATTCTGCTTCAGCTGCCCGACGTGTAGTCCACGCGTGACCAGCCCTCACGCCGCCGCTGCTTACGGGAGAGACCGAGCACATCCAACTACTTAGCAGGCTTGGCCTGCAGCCTGACCCGGCACAGAACGATGTTCCCAGGTGAGGTTGGTGCTGTTTGCGCATGGGGAGACGGGCACATCGTCTATATGCATGGGGTGTCGCGGGGTGCCAGGCAACATGCAGGTCCTCTTTGGACCATCACATTTGGCAAATGGTTATATCTGGCATGACTTCTTGACTGCAGCACTTTTCGTGGTTACCCAGTGGAGGGGTATCTGGAGAGTTCCGATTTTGGCACACGGGTTGGTCACTTAACTCATGTGTACAACGCAGATTGGTAACTGATAAAGTACATGCATTGATGCAACCAAACCTCATATCCGTAGTTTTTTACACTGTCTTTTGTTTCTGGCAGACATTCCTTATCGAATTCCCGACCACCTTCCATGCTTCCATTTCCTTGGCCTGAAGAAGGCCTTATGTGGCCCATACAGTTAATGTCGCATCGACGGGCGAAATAGAGTTGGCAAAAGTCCACTAGTTTTTGTGATTAGGGTTCTCTAACTGCATGAGATTTATTATTTACAAACTGTAGTTACGATGTGTTAAACTCACTCATCGCCACATTTTACAGAGAAAGGGCGGAGAGATGTTCACTTTTGACAGCGCTTGCTGGATTTGTGCGCCAGACAAGGGGAGCTGATCAGATTGTTCAGCCTCCAACTTATTTCCTGTTTTGTATTAGTGTAATTTTGCCTCTGCACGTGTGTTTGCATTAGTCACGTGTTAGTATGAATGAGTGTGGGTGTGCGAATCATGGCTGGTTGTAGTAACTCTCAGAAGACATATTGTAGATCATGCGAGGAAGGAGGAGGAGTAACCCGAATTGTTTTGATCAATTGATGAATGTTTGTGTCCCTCAGTTGTGTGGAATTGTCTCATGTTATGTTTTGATTTCTTCTAATTATTTTTTGAATACATTTGTATTTTTCAAAATAATGCAGTGTTCTATGCTTTACTAAAATGAGCCTGTATTAAGCCAGTTATGGGACTATATTACAGGGGTTTATCCTCTCTTGTGTTGCTTGCTTGGCCCCTTGGGCCCCCGTGTTTGAATAATAGTGGATTGACCTCCATTTTGGATGTTGCATCTCTTCGACTATGCACAAGAGGTTGACCAGATCTGCGAAGGCCCTGAACAAGGTGGGTGCTGCACCAGATTATATGTGAGTGCTAAGCAACCCCTGCAAAGATTGGATGTGGCGTGGATCTCAGGAATTGCTGTTGGTGAAGCTCTGGCTGCAACAACGGCATTTCCCGTGTGTTCTGGCTTCCTTATGAAAGGTTCCTGATCTGTGACTGAACACGCCATTCCCCTGTGGTGGCTGGTAAACCTCCAACCCGCCCGCTATTTTTCCTTAATTGGTTTTGCTTAAGGTCTCCATCTCTACCCCTATCCCACCGTATAAACAGGTGGTGACAGACGTTCAGGGAATCTCCTGGACGATCCTTTACGTATCCGTCTACTAATAGGGGATCGTGCACGGAGAGCAACAGCGGCTGCATATTTGCAGGGTGCATGTGGCATAGTTTTTCTTAATATGGAGCGAAGAGTCCACAAAGTGTATTTATGTTATCAGTTGCATCTCACAGCTAGCCCATACCTGAGCTATCTTGTACTTCACTCATACACCAGGTGCGCTCAGGAGTAAAGTGGAAAACAAAACAAAGCTTCTTTTATTTAAAGAAGTTTCTCTGTCTTTCGAAGAGACTGTCCTCCTCGCAGCAGGGTCTTTTACGAGGGGAACAGGCCCTTCCCCCTCAGAATAGTTGGTTTGACCTTGAACCTCTGCCCTTAACACCCATCTTTGAGGACAGTCTTCTAGTCCTTTGCATAATGAATGGAAATTGTCTTGTGGCGGGAAATCGGCACGACACATTGTAATTTCTGGACCATATCATTGCCTCTGGGGGTGGGGTCCATCCACTTAATACTTCTAATTAAGCATTGGCCTTTTGTTTCATTAAAAAACTCGGCTTAAATGTCCAAGTAATTGTAGGGTAGGTCTTCCAAACGCCATCCCTCGATTGCTATGAAACCTTGTCAAAAGCCACTTTCATTCTATTTTTTTCAACTTCGTTTGTTTCATTATAGCATACAGGCAGTGCTCCAGATAAGATTTTGAAGTGAGAGTATTTTACTCCGTATTTTTTAAAGTTGGGAGTCAAAAGTCCAATTCCCAATGGGAGTATTTTATGAGCGAGCAAAAATGTTTTAACTTGGAAACAGAAATATTTTAGTAATAATTATTTCTTTGCACCTAATTATGCATACAGATTAAAAGATAGATGTTTATTTCTTCCGATCATGCAGTAATAATAGCAGTTTCTTCCTGTGGTACTACGTGCACTGCTGGTTCAAACATATACGTGGAGCTGTGTGAGTGAAAGCAGGTGTACAAGGTCATATGTGTCAGTTTACCATTTTTTGTTGCCAGTATTTTACTCCCTATTTTCATTTTTGGGAGTATTTTCCTATTTCTAGGGAGTAAAAGTGGCCGATACACACTTATCTCTAGGAATGCATAAGGCGTGCAGAGGTGAAGTGGCTTTGCGAGGAAGAGTCAGGATTGTTTAACTAGTAGCACCTGAAGCTAATTTAGTTGGACCCACCGCAGTGGCATTAACATCTGTAAATGCAGTGCTGAGTGGGCATTTACAGATTTTGGGTGGGCCTTGCCCGCTCAGGCCCTACCCTGTCTATGCCTCTGGCGTTGAGTCATAGTGCAAAGATCATGCTGCATGCATGCGTTGTGCATATGACGGGCCCTCACTCTGCTGGGGTATGTCTGAAATGTTGTCTCTGCAAAGAAATCAAGAGATTTGCAAGGGAGAGTTTGTCGTGTTTGTTATGCTCAAGGCGATGTGTTCATATTTTCTTTTAATTTGGTAGATAATAGATTCATATTCACTTGGAGACCATCCGCCATCCTGTGCATTTTGGTCATTAGTCTGTGCACGTTTCATGTCATGTGAAGACACTTCCTCAGGACACATAATCTGTAGTTGTGGGTGTCTTTCGAAGTGTGAACTTGAGTAAGGCTGGTGTCTCGTGGTGCCGCGCTGCAAGTGTGACTTGTATTATTAATTTTCCAAAATAGCATTTGCTTCCTTTGTGCAGGCTGTGCAGACCATCCATCATTGTTTCATGGTAGCATATGGTAAAACATTAATCCATGCCACGTTAATTAGAAGTAGTGTAGTATTTTAATTTTGGTCATACTGTCTAGGTACAGCAAGACATTAAAAGATCTACAAATAAAATAGCTATTTTATTTGCTATCCTTCTGAGAAACCCTTTGCAAACAGTCTTTTCTTTCACTCTCAGAATGTTCATCTGGGCCGTACAGCTTTTTAGAACCTGGGCAGGATGTACGGTTTAAATAGGTTGCTCGAAATGTGGTCTGTATCTACCAGTGCCACCCTGCATTCTTAGCAAGCTATTGTCTGCTTTCAGCTTCTGTCATTTTCCACCCAAAAACACATAAAAAGAAAAACATAAACGGAAGTTACCTGATTTGCAATCCAGAGCGTGCACACCCCCAGGCTGCCCAGTGGACACCAGAGAAATAGAAAGGGGCTCTTTCTTTTATGCATTACCACTGTTTGTTGCCTTTATTATTTATTTATTGTTATTTATCTGTTTCTCCTCTGCTTCGCACTTTCCACCTCTCCCCCCTTCCCCCTCTCCCATGCACTTGCGCGTTCTCAATGTCACTGGGCCTAGTAAGATCGCTGTTTTGTTCTCCCCTATTCCCCTCTCTTGCCTTGTCGCGCTCTGAAACACTTGTGTACGAGCGCGATAGAAATAAAATATCAATCAATCAAAAACGCCCCTTTCCGTTTTTCTCAGTGGCCATGTTGGCATAGTAAACGTACATGCGGAAACCACGCCTCGCCCATGGACCTGCCTCTACCGTATGCTAATTGCCTTAATCCCATGTACCAGATGGCAATGATGCTGCAGCGGACGCTAAGGGTCCTTCCTCGCTATGATCTTCACTATTAACAGTCCTCTACTGCGTGGGGGGATTATAGTTTAAATATAGCTCTTGATCTTTGGTCTCCCCCTTTGCCTGCTGCATGAAGAATGTGCTCAGTGTGGAAAGTGGAAAGCCAAGGCAATGAAAAACCCGCCAGCGCTGACCTGTGCAGTACGCTGGCTGCGCGCATGCGCAGTGCCGCTTCCACACATCCCTGGTCGTATGCTTTCAGCAAGGGAAGCTTTTTTTGTGATCACCTTAAAGCTGTGCGCTTGTGTCCCAGTTTTCAGTGTCTAAGAGAAAAAAGAAATATTGCCTAGAAGTCCATGACCAATGGCACACACACATGCAGGTTCCCCATGATCTACTTGTCAATGTGCCAGCCGCTTGAATGCAATTAGCAGTGCGCGCCACAGGCAGATTCAGGGCTCTATGGGCTATTACTGTACTTTCGCCGAAGTCGAAAAGCGTCCCGAGGCTAGATGCTTAGGGCCTCATTAATGAACACGGTTTAACAAACCCGCGCAGGCTAAAATGCTGCGGTTCTGCCCGTGAACGTGCTTTCATGTGTGTTTTATTAGATGATTGGCTGGCCCTGGAATAGCCTCCCACAGGGAAAGCGCGCTGCTAGCTTGACTGTTGCTCTATCGCCCTTGCCTTTCGACGGAGATCCCTGCTACTGTTTTCAAGCCACCGGTTTATAGACCTCACTGCGGCGCCCTCATCAGTCCATCAGCCTCACGCTTCTGCCCTTGCCTAAACCGCAGTCCATTCATATTACCTTTCGCGCGTTTAGCCACTGCTGCGGCCCAATGTTCAGTCTCAAGACACATCAATAGCATTAACAAAGTGTGTGTTAGCGCGTATGAAAGAACTGTGATGTAGGCAGTGACACATTCTTGGTTATCGCACAGAACTGCTGCTAACCTTTTGTATGCTTGTGAAAGTTCTGTATTGAAATCTGCACACAGTGTTCTGTAGCGCATCCCTTCTGCTTTCCCCTTCGTTCACCCCTCCCCCTTCCGCTCCTCCCTGTCGCGCTCGCTCTCCTTCTTCACTTCTTTAACACCTACCCCTTAGTTTTACTATCCACTACATTCTCCCTAGCCCGCTTTCACCACCTCCTTATGTTCTCTTTCCTCCTCTTCCTCAGATCTTCTCTCCACCCCCCTTTCATCCTTGGCCATCCACTCTTCCACCTTTGGTCTTCCCTCGACTACCTCCTCATAACTTGCCCTCACCACATCCCTCCTACTTCTCCAAACTCTAGCCACCTTTCAGCCTCTACAATCTTCTTCCGCCAACCATCCCCAAGCCTCACCATCCCCAAGCCTCACCATCCCCAAGCCTCACCATCCTCAAGCCTCACCATCCCCAAGCCTCACCATCCCCAAGCCTCACCATCCCCAAGAACCCACTGTGGTACTCCCTGGCTTATATGGGCTTCTTTTTTCATTGCCTGGACTTGGAGTAGCAGGATTATGTGCACCTGGGTTCCCCGATGGCTTCTGATTGATTGGTGCACTATGGACTAGGAATTAGTGTGTTAAATTGAATGCATGGGATCCCATTCCGGCTCTGACGGGCATTTCGAGCCTTCAAGAGGCTCGCCCGGCACCTTATATTCTACCTGAGGTATTTGGGTGCTGCTGTTTTTGGTGGTCTTCACTCTGCATGTCCAACCTTGTTGCCTGTGCTCCCTGCTTTGCCGAACACCTCTTCTGCGCAACCATGAGGGGATGACCCTTGCTCAAGTATAGTTTGGGGCATTGAATTCTCTAAATGACCAGATATATTTTCTTGGCAGTCATTGATTAAAGAACAGGCTGCATTTCATAGTGATTACTGGCAGCACTGCAGTGATCCCATAATGGGATCAGTCCCTCTGAGGGTCGTCTCATCTGGCAGGCCCCTGCACCGGTTATTGGCATGGTGGGGACAGCCAGGGGATACTCCCCGGGCCCAGCCTCATGCAGCTTTTGCCAGTGTCACGTCCCCTTGGTGACCTCACCCTCCATATAGCAGATTTAGGAAAGGGACTCTGGTGCACACATGCGCACACATACACCATCACTCTCTCCTTTTCTTTCTCTGTGCATACAGACATCTTCATTCATTAACTCTGCTTAGGTCCTATGGGGAGGAATTGCCAGACAAGTGAGAATGGGCAGCAGTGGAGAGATCCACAGCATGAGTTGGCTTCTCCGACGTCACACTGTCCTAGTTGCTCGGTCTACGTCCTTCCCACCAACCCATTTGCTCTAATGTGGAAGGTTGTCCTGTAAAATAGCTAAAGAAAGTTCTTGTTGGGGATGAAAAGAGAAGTAATCAGTTTAATGCTGGGTATGTGTGAGCCAGGAATTGAGAGAGTATTAAGGTGTGTAACCTAACTGTAAACAATTCCTATAATAAGGAGGTGCAGGGGAGCATTCCCTGCTCTTTGTTTTCCTTTGCCTGATGCCTTTGTACAGGATTCCCGTAATTCCTTTTATTAGTTCAAATCACTTGCTCCTGGGAAATGTCTAGAATTGGGCACTAATCCCTTTATTGGCATGCTGTACTGGTTGATAATGGTCCCCTGCCCAAGTAAATGGAACCAAGCATAGCGTTTTGACACGAGCAGTGGGGCGTTGCCACACAGTTCAGGCCTCCAATGAAGGGATTATTACCATTCACTCCCCGGGAAAATATCTTTGATGTTTAGGGTATTTTCTTGGCCAATGTAGAGTTTGTGGCCCATTTATTCCCCAAAACAAAAGCAAAAAATAACAACGATGACAGCCATCGAAATGGTAGAGTGCATATCCATGGCAGCACAAGGCAGCGGCATCCAGGACATGAGGATTTTTTAAATTGCACTACCAACAGATTATATCAGCGGGATAGGAGAGGGTGGAGAGCACGAGCAGCCCACAGCTTGCTCGAAAGGCAGGCTTGTACCTTTCTATGAAAGCGCTGATCCAAGCAACTGGATTGGCTGCTCAAATGACCCCAGTGCTAATCAAGTATATTCTGAATGAGTAGCTTTTCCTGCCTCGCAGTCTCCTGTTCTGAGCATTCCCGTTGACTAGTCTGCTGCCAGCATAGAACCTGTCGTACTACGAGATGCATTGCGCACCCAGACTTCTTGAGGGTTGTGCAACGGCTAATACGATATTTCCTCGATGAGGGGCAGGAATTGGGGCTAATCCCATTCAGGCTACCTGCCGCCACCCACTTCCATCTTTGCCTTTCATCAGCCTTCCACTCCCATATTCCGGTCTTCAAGCAGTCTGGCTGATACATGGGGAAAACCTACGTCACCCACCCTGCTATAGTGCTGCCACCCTACTTGACATGCGTGGTTTCAGTTCATGAGTTAATGATGCAGATTTATAGTGGTGTAAAGAAATGATTTTGTTTTATTTTCGCCGAAGCTGGATTTCCATTTTAGGAAATACGTTTTTCCAAGAGGTATCACTTTGGATTCCATGTGAAAATGTTGATATGTTATGCAGATAGAAATTGCGATGGCAGACAATGGAATGGAGGTCAAAGACCCTTGTGGCGTTTTCCTATACCAATATGAATGCATATTGCAAAGGCCAGCATTAAATCAGGTACACGTTTATATGGTAGCGAAGTCTGACTTGGTACTGTGATCCCAGACTTTGCATGATTTACAGAGAATTATCCAGTAGGTCGTTGGTGTTCTAATTTAGTGTAGCCTCAGGCAGGCTTTGTCGACCGATGCCATACATCTTCACAGCACACATGCTAAATGTTAGCAGACTTATCTATTGTTGCTTTGGAAATTTGCAACAAGCTGGACACCGAGTTAAAATGGATATCCATCCAGGCACCCTGAACTGCAATTGCCGCTACTCGGTGCTCGGTCAAATAAACTGGCATTTCAATAAAAATCAGGGCATTAGAAAGGTGGACGTGATGGGAACCTAATAGGATTTCAACGTTGGAGCCTCTGAAATGTTAACTAGCATTAGAACACGGTCCCTTTGAAACTACAAATTAGATGAGCAGCCAGATTTTGGTTGCACTTCAAAGAGTAAAGTACAGTATATCCTTTTATGGGCGCGCAATGGCTGCTGGAGCGCTAGTATGTGAGCAGCCTTTCGATTATTTCAAAGCTTGTCTGGAGTTTTCTCTATGCATATCCTGTTGTGTGAACTAAAACTTCTGGAAGTTGTTGGTCTTACTTAAAATGCGTAACTTATTTTTTTGCCTTCGCAATTCTTTTCATAGCTATGACAGTGAGGGACGTCTTACAAATGTTACATTCCCAACTGGAGTAGTCACCAATCTTCACGGGGAGATGGACCGAGCCATCACAGTGGATATCGAGTCATCGAGCAGGGAAGATGATGTCAGCATCACGTCCAACTTATCCTCCATTGATTCGTTCTACACAATGGTCCAAGGTACTCATTTGTTTTTTAACACTTACTGAATTTCTTTGCTCGATGGAATACTGTGAACCGTATCAGTATCTGCATATGACCAGAAACGGGTGTGGGAGTGCGTTGGGCAACCGCAAGCTAAAATGGCAGCCTATTATGAAAAGACGATAAGATGAAGGAGCAATACTTTGTAAAATGTGCAAAGTATTCCAGTACACAATGAAAGTACAGTAATTCCTTGCATCACTAGCTATCTGTTCCTATGTATCTAGATATATTTCTTTCCAGGTGACTGTTTGCACAGGTGGACACGTGTCAATTTCCTGTTTAATGGTCTCAATGTATGTCTTTATCAGATCAATTTAGAAACAGCTACCAGATTGGCTATGATGGGTCCATCCGAATCATCTACGGCAATGGCATGGATTCTCACTATCAGACTGAGCCCCACATTCTAGCTGGCCCAGTCAACCCAACGGTGGCAAAACGAAACATGACCCTCCCGGGGGAGAATGGCCAGAATGTTGTAGAATGGAGATATCGAAAAGAGCAAGTCATGGGGAAAGTCACTGTGATTGGCCGGAAGCTCAGGGTGAGCACGCATTTTAATACGTAATTTGTCTTTTAGTTTGTAAATGTTTTGGTAGTGAAAGTGTGAACCCATCTCCAAAAAGCTCATATTACAATTACTGACAATGCTTCTGGCTTGGCGAGAAAAGTTTTCGTTTGACCTGTTCAATTAAATGGTTTGTAGGTTACTCTGTGAAGTGCATTCACTCAGAAACCCAACTTATCATTCCGTTTTCTCTCAATGTCAAAGTCAAATAACTGTATAACTGAGTATTATTTCAATTTTTCATCTCAAGATTCGTATCCTTCAATGCATGTTTGAGTCGCTACCCTTCTGAAACTGCAGCTACACTACACTGGGTACTTATGGCCTGACTACTGCAAAACACTAATTTTGCCTCACGCCATTTGCAAACTGACAATCCCTTTGGTTGCTTTTGAATCTGTATTCCACCAGTTACAGCTCTTGGAAGTTAGATCATGTGATAATGAAAAGCATTGGCAATTATGAGCTTGACCCGTAAGAAACACTAACCTACTTTGTCAGAGGTGTTAGGTAGGACCCTCACTTATCGGTTTTCGCCCTGAGTCATGGAATTATTTGCGTGTTAAACAGGGAGTTGTGTACAATTCTGTCCACAAATCCCTGTTAGACGAATGAGGATTTGTGCGCAGAATGGCACGCAAATCCCCGCTTTACACGCAAATAACTCCACAAATGACGGTTTAATTGTTTTACTACCTGGAGCCGATTGAGGAATTATTTGGCAGGGAAAAGGGGCCAGGTGCACCTGAAAGTTGTTTCTGAACTGTACAGGTTTGAGCAGCAGTTTAAGATCCAGCCGTCATGTGTTTTCCTTTCCCATTTCCTTCCCATCAAATCACAATGAAGTACAACATTCAATCTCCTCCCCGGCAGCGTCCTTCTCTCCTGAGCAAACCCAGGCTCTAGCCACACTTGATAAACCTATATACCCGTTATTCCCAAACTGATCATGAGCACTCTGCATAGTATGTTTGCTCCAATTACACACATGGTCTTCTAATTTAGATAATCAAAAACCAAACCCCCGAAGGTTACTAAAAACTACAGACCTAGTATAGAACTGGAATTGATAGTGTCCTCCATCGTAGATGCATCACTTCGACATGCCAGTAGAGTCCCACCAGGAGCAAGACCAGACCCCTCTTTCTGATACGTCCCCTCATGGCGATGTGTGATGGCTGATTTGTCATTGTTTGTGGATCTTGGAGCCTTTATAAGAACATACGACCTTGACATGGTGATGAAAAGGCTCTCGTTCTTTTGGAGAGTGGAAGGGGATCCTGGTCACAACTGATCAATTGAGAAAAAGCAAAGAATGTTTTTGATTGGTTTTAGCATCCCATAGTGTTCCAAAGAATGTGCATTGCCTTGTGTTCCTTTCATATCTTCCTCAGTGGGGTCTTCCATTATCAAAACCTCCTATAAATGTAAAGTTCCCAAGAGTGTCACTTAAGTGCATGCCGGCTCGATTGGAAATTAAGGATGTGCCACGCAAGTGATCGGGTGAGGTTGATAGAGCAGGGTCCACCACACAGCTGCAAGCCAGTACATGAACATGTTTGCCATGAAGCACCAGGCTACTGAAAACCACAGAGGGGGGATATGAAGAAGACTGGCCATTGAGGGGATCTTACTGATTGTTTTTAGAGCTTGAGTCCCTCAGTCACTGAGCAAGACACTGTCTCGGTCTCATTTACTGACATGATGGCCGACTCCATTACATGAGTGAGTATTTCCATCGGGAAACTTACTTAGCAGAATGTGGGTTAGGCAGTCCTCCACAGTAACATTCCCCACTGTTCCAATCCTAAAAATTAATTTCAACGAACGCTGGGAATAAAATGTCAGATCCACATGAGCGTTGTTTTCCAAAATTCAAGTTAAAATAGCTATCAGAAGTCAAGATTTTGAATTCCACCAAAATTCCAAGCAGAACTGAATTTCCCCATTGAAATGCAATTACGACCAGGATTTCCTCAAGGAGATGTTGATCATGATGAAATGGATACCAGAAGCAAGGGCAGATAGTTCCTACACAAATGTATTGCATGGAAATGCAGATTTATGGGTAAATCTACAAAATATTCCAATTTAGCTCCAGGCCTGAATACTCCCAGTCACCAGAGTCGACATAGATGCATCTCCATCACTAGACTTTCCCGCGGGTTTCCCTCTGCCGTAAATGCTTCTTTGGCATTGAAGGAGGTAAGCAGCTGGAAGACCATAGAGTGCAACAAGAGAAAACAACTGGGGTTAATGCTCGTGACAAGGCCGAAAAGTCTATGAATGGGCACCAAAATAAAGGCAAATCTACAAATGTTTATTCTTTTTGTACCATAGTGAGAGGAGAAGTACTCTTGGTGGCAAACATGAGTAAAATCATCCCAGTTGCGACGAGGCGGCCCTTTCTGATTCATTATTATGATATATTTGTATAGCGCAAGCCTAACTCGAGAGCAACAGAGCAAAGGACAGGTCATAGAGCAACACATTTGCTGCAAAAATGTTTCACGTCATCAAGTAAATATCGGTAATAATTATCTCTGTCAAAAACAGATGGGTAGTTGGACTCTAGGCTTCCCCAGGGTGGCGTTGGAAGAGCCACTTCTCTATAGAGGCACTGCCTGGCAGTATGTTGTAATTGGCAGCTCTTAGAGGAATGCACTATGGTGTTAACTCTTAAAGCTCTCCCTGCGATAGGGAGGCCCGCCCATTTTACGTGGTAACCTTTCATTCGATGCTTTTTCTCTCAAGATATAGTGATGTAACAGGATTAATGCCTGAAAACGGCACTTTCTTTAAATACGTTCTGTTTTTTTTTTAAGTGTTTAAAAAAACTGAAAATGCTTTGTGATGTATGCCAGACTTTGTTTTCGCCGCAGTGTTTTACATGCCCATTGAATGGTACCTGCATGTGCGATTGTTTGTCACAATGGGAACTAAATAAGCAATCGATCCGCAATCATGTGTTTCAAGTGAACACAGAATCAATCGGACCCAATGTCTGCACAAAGGACCATTTTCTCAATAAATGGCAAAGCTCTAGATATGCTTCTTTCCAATTAAAACAGTTTAGCATTTTGTTAACAGTTGACAAACCTTCAAAGAACTTAATTTAAAAGACATTGAGCAAATGCCAGGCTGTCCCTGTGTTTAATGAAACCTTTTAAAAGAGCAGTTAATCTAATGCATGGCACTAATACCAAGAAGTTGCTAAATTAATTCTCTGGCAAAGGGAATCAATCATAGTAAATGGTGTTTAAACAGTGGCTGGCGGTTTAAGGACTAATAATGTGCTGGCATTAGAATAGCCTGATGATTATTGCACCTTCTTGTTTGTTTTCCTAAAGGTAAATGGCAGAAACATCCTCTCGGTCGATTACGATCGAAACATTAAAACGGAAAAGATCTATGATGACCACCGTAAATTCCTGCTGCGGATCGCCTACGACACCTCAGGCCACCCAACCCTCTGGCTGCCAAGCAGCAAGCTCATGGCGGTCAATGTTACATATTCCACCACCGGTCAGATTGCCAGCATACAGCGTGGAACCACCAGCGAAAAAGTAGACTATGATGTCCAAGGGAGGATTGTGTCTCGACTCTTTGCTGACGGAAAAACATGGAGTTACACCTATCTAGACAAGGTGAGACACTGTGGCACGGCCGCGCTAAGGGTGCAATCCAAGTGGAGTTGTCTTCCTTGGGTAATATGTGATCATTCATTATTGCATGTGTGAATTCAAAATAACATTGTGTTGCGCATTTCGCATTGCGCTTCAGTACTGTCACTTGCGCTAAGGCCCCTGCTAAGGGAAAGGCATGAGATCAGACCATCATTCGGGTGCTGTGGGGTAGCCATTTGTAATCCAGAACAGTCAGGGTGATTAATCCTTCAGTATTCGGGAAGCCGTCTAATGTTGGTTACCTTCTGATTACCAGAGCGTTTCTGAATTATTTATAGCAAAAGCGAAGAATTCACAGCTGTGCCTGCTCTCTCGACATATAAAACATATCTGCATGAGCTGGGTCTTGATAACTTAAGTCATTTGTAAATAATTAATGGATAAACTCTTGGATGTGTCTCGGGCAGGAGACTTCCGGTATCCGTGTAGTTGGATCAGCAAGCTCATGCATTGTTTATGGTGTTGCTTCAGAATAGCAGGAGAGCACTCTTGGATTTTGTTTTTTTAGAAAAGATTGAGGAATGTTGTCTATGCATGAATCCTCTGTGGAATCCTTTATTCAAATTATGTAGCGTTAACTTGGGTAAAGAACGGCTCAAGCAGAGGTGGCCAGTGGCCTTGCGTGACTGTCTAAACCACTTGGTATGTGCGCAGTGGCTTCCACACCAGTGGATTCTTCAAGGGCAACCACTCACTCCTTAACCGGTGGCCAGCGACGTCAGGCCAACCTTCGCTTTTAAAAAAATACTCAGCATGGCATTTTTCCCTGCACCGCTATGTGGCAGTGTTGAGAATAATGAACCAAGAAAAAGTGTCTAAACTTAAAGACACTCCCGTCCCGTGCACAGATTTCAGGCTGAAATCAATCAGTCAACATTTTCAAAGAATTTCCACATTTATATACATAAATATCATAGTAGAACGTAAATAACAGCATACATTTGCCTTATTCAAAAAACAGATGATATTTGGCTTTACATCTAGCCAACATGAAAAACGACGAAAAACAAAGTTGAACACTATTCTTTCACAGTTGAAATGCAACTTCAAGCTCTACGCGTTTCGGGGAGACCCCCTTCTTCAGGAGCAAAGATCTGCAAATACATGTACACACAAAGTTATACATCACCACATAGTCCACTGAAGGTTTAGGAAACTTAAACAATGCGTACATGAGATACTCTCTACAAGTCAGATACAAACAAGAATCCAATAATTGTATACATAATGTTTCGTTGTGGTTGCTAAATCACAGATGTGAATTGAATATTTCATACATCGTGTTGGCAACAACCCTATTATAAGGTACATATGAGGGCTCTTTGTCCTCTTCTTTAATTTTCACTTTGAGTTTTATTTTTGGAGTCACACCAGTTATTCATCTGTGATTTAGCAACCACGACGAAACATTATGTATGACATTATTGGATTCTTGTTTGTATCTGACTTGTAGAGAGTATCTCATGTACGCATTGTTTAAGTATCCTAAACCTTCAGTGGACTATGTGGTGATGTATAACTTTGTGTGTACATGTATTTGCAGATCTTTGCTCCTGAAGAAGGGGGTCTCCCCGAAACGCCTAGAGCTTGAAGTTGCATTTCAACTGTGAAAGAATAGTGTTCAACTTTGTTTTTCGTCGTTTTTCATGTTGGCTATATGTAAAGCCAAATATCATATGTTTTTTGGATAAGGCAAATGTATGCTGTTATTTACGTTCTACTATGATATTTATGGATATAAATGTGGAAATTCTTTGAAAATGTTGACTGATTGATTTCAGCCTGAAATCTGTGCAGGGGACGGGAGTGTCTTCAAGTTTAGACACTTTTTCTTGGTTCATGTTCAACACAGGGGCCTGTATTCCTCCTCAGCGCCCATAATTGTCTAAAGTTTTCTTTCAAATGTTGTAATTTACCGTTGGTGAAATTGGTGTGCTCCGATTGATACTATTTTTTGTATTGATGGTGTTGAGAATAATGTCTGGAAGTAAAGTGGACCTCGAGGATATGCCGTTCTTTAGTTGATTTATTTATTTGTGGCCGCATAAATGGTTGGGAACAGTGTGTTGGAGTGCATGCCACAAAATCACTGCAGCAAAGCAAAGGTGTCTGCATGAAGCAAATGGGCAAAGTATAGGGCATATTCAACACAACCAGCTCGGAAAACCCAAGCACGGCTGATCTTTCTTCTGCTGGAAGGCATAGTGCATGGCAGTGGCAAGGTGGATCAAGCAGGACTGCCGATAGGTTTGTCATTTGTAATGTTTTTCTCTGTTTCTTGAAGTTAGGCGTAACATGATTTTTAGAGAGTAAAAAAGGAAGTTGCTTTCACAGTGGCTGGATTTTTGTGATATTTTTTTTATTTTATTCTCATACAGATATATTGCTACCTAGTAAGTAATGCAAATTGAATGGTACATTTCTACCTCTTCATATCAGGTAGTAATATTGTAGGGTAATCCCTTGAAAAAACGAATCCTAAAATGAGGCTGAAAACACATATTTCTTTAATCGAATGTTTTGACTTTTTTGCACTTTGTTTTTTGCTAAAAAGAGATAGGGGTTTCAGTAAGTGAATACATTAAGGTAGAGGGAATATGGGGGAAAGGGCTGTGGAGTGTCTCCCCCCACATTTAAAATAAAAAAAGTGCAAAGGAACAAAAAGGAATTTTGGAAATTCGAAAAAACAAAAAATCGGTGTTTTCAGCCTTGTTTTAGATTTGGTATTTTAGCGTGCAACCATATTGGAGATGCTTTCCGTGGCACTGCTCTGCTGGTGGCATTGATTCAAACGCATCCGTGGAGCTGTGGCAACCCAAACAGTCGACAGGCTCCTATGTGCTTGTTATTTTGCAGATTTTTTTAGGGGTATTATTGATTTTTTAAAGGAATTTATTTGCCCAATTGTAGGGTGTATATGTCGATTGTATGCCACTTATCAGTAGAGCAGAGTCCAGGAAATGCTACAGGAAACAGAAACTTGGGTGTCTCAGAGTCAAGCAGTGAGGATCCTTTGCAGAGGTTCTTCGGAAACATGTGATATTGTAATTTCAACTGTCAATAAGACCGGAGTATGTGTTCTAGATGTTTGGAGTTGTGTGTAGTGAAAGAGTAAAGAGGTAGTGAGTGGGTAGTCTGTTGACGGCTGTGGAGACTCTCACTACCATTTTCCTCCTGCTCATCTATTACACTGAGATCCCGTGGGAACCACAGAGGATGGGATGGCCCCGCCCACTGCTAGGAACCAGGCAACTGCCTGCTTGGCCGTTTTTGAGATGACATCCATACTCACTCCTTTTGTTGCAAAATGGCTAACCACATCAACCACACTGACAGAAGACGGGTACAGGGGGTTTAGTCTTGTATAGATTGTTATAAACTGTAATAATCAAAGATCCTTAGACATCTTGGGAAGGCTCTGTTAGTCAGCTTAATTCCATGTTACAGAAAGTCCCTTTAAGATGACAAGTATGAACCACTGGGTACCATCACCCAGCGGGAATCTCGCCAACTGACATACTATGGAACCTTCACTGCAAGCATTCCTGCACTCACAGCTAAACGTTCTCTCAGGCACACTAGCATTCTCTCATACATTGCCAAGCACCTGCATTCAAACCACAATACAACAGAAACATATTCACATTGGATTTGCAGTTATGTCAGATTTCAATTTGCTGCTGATAATTTTAGAATGACTTACCGTGTTCCCTGTAATGACGTTTCAGACACAAAGGAACGTGAAAGCTGTTCTAAATACTCAGGTTTTAAGGTCCTCTGCCTATTCCTCAAAGTCATCCATGGTTTGGCGTCAGGCACATTCCAAGGCTTTTCCAGCCCTGTTGGCCAATGCTGCTCCTTGTTGTGCACGTAACCAAGGAAAATCGCTTCAGCCATATTCAACCCCTTTATTTAACTCATTTAAATGTTACAGCATCAATAAACACTACACAAATAGAAGTGGGGGAATAAAATGTACCTCAGTGCAATTCATGGCACCCATGACTGTACAAACCCAACAGCAATTAGGGAGCAGGTTGAAAAGGTGTTTACCATGCTGGCCAAGCCTGACAAAGATGACTAGTCCCAGTCATCAAGTAAAGATGGCTCCCCAGTACGAGAACCCCCCACACTTTCCTTTCGACCAGGGCAATACCCAGAGGAAAGTATGTGAAGGGTCCTAGAAAATTATGCAATTCCTGTTTTGGGAGAGGTAACTAAAATGTTCCTTTCTTTACTATTGCCCCCACTCCCCTCCATTCTTTTGAAGTGTGTTTTTTTGGGAACTGCATGTGAAAAAGCTGTGCCCATGTGCAGGTTATAGTCTTGATCCCACAGCTACTGTTCTCCACAGTGAGACTCACCACAGTACGGTTCTATGTGAAAATGTCATGAGGTAGGTAATTATTTTCCCTGCACCCCTAAAAGCCTTCCCCAAACATTCTAGGACGGGTATGATTTACTATTCTAACTCCAGTCCTACAATATTTGTGGAAAGTGCATGCTTTTCTTGGGAGTGCAAATTTGGGGAAATGTTACCCCCTGGCAATCTTTTCCCAGGTGACTTAATCACTGGATACCCACAGTCTCAGCACGGTACTCCTTGATTGGCCGATCTACCTACCTCCAAGGATTATTCATCCAAATCTGGTGACAGTCACTTGGCTTCGGCAGCTTTGGTGGCTTTTGCATCACAGCAGAAACCAGTGCAGCGTGTGTGCTTTGGACACATGCGCACTCTCCCCCTGTGATGATCCTAGGGGTGTCTCTAGTCTATGAAAATGGGTGATGAACTCGAACTTCCCATTGGGTTTCTGACTTTATTGAAGGTGCTGCTCACCCACAGTAACCTGGATAGAGTGGCAAATGGCAAGACTAACCCCCGACCCGACATAGAGAAGTTGACTCAGAGATGCCATTAGTCTTGACAACTCTTAGTTGGGTGAGTAGACCCTTGTCCTGGTCGTTCTAAGTTTAAATCCTTAAACACAGTTAATTTTGAGCAGTACAGGTGTAGTGTGGCGTTGACCACATATATATTCCTGTGGCATCACTCCGAGCACCAGGTTGCAAGATCTTCTTTGTGATAGAGCCAAACTTGAGCTGTTCTGATGCGCCCTTCTGGCTCTGTTAGGATTCTGGATCCGCTAGAAAGAACATTACCAAAAGTAACTCGTTTTTTCTATGAAATCTAGAAATGAAACACAAACATTACTTGGTTAAGTGAAGGATCATTTGATTTGTTGTCCTATGTTTTGAGCAGCGGTATGGCTCCCGAATGTCTATATACAAAAGACATATATATGAATCACAATTCAATGACGTTATCGTTACTTCATTTCACAATTCACACCAGTGAACTGATGGTCCTAAACTGAGCAACTCCCAGCACATCGAGAGTCAATGCTACTACCCGCGTGATGGTCTGTTGTTCGGGTGTGTGGAATCAGTATTTCCAGGGTGCACCGAATACAGTAAATCCTAGGTGGAGTGCTGCTCCTACAATGCAAACATTCATAACTATTTAAAAGTAAAACTTGAACAATAGATGGGATGAAAATAAGCAGTCTGTGGTTGGAGAGCATAGTTGATACACTGCGGTTGGTGCAACCCACAGGCTGTCAGGGAAAGCTTCTTTTCAGGAAGGCCAGTAAAGGGATCCCACCTTCCATCTGGAGCAGGAGTCTACGACTCCCATGCTCCTTCTCAATTGACCGTGTTGGCAACAGTTGATGGGTGCTGTAGTCCAATACATCAGGCGAACCAAAGGTTGCAGACCCCCGCCCATGTCTTCTGTGAAAGTGTGATGGCTTTCCTTTTAGAAGGGACCAAATCACGGCTTCTCACCGCAAAACGTCACCAGAGGGAAGTGGCAACATGTGCAATATAGGATTCCCTATTATGACCCTAATATTAAGGTAGTGATTTGTATTCGGGTCATGAGTTTAATTGTAGGTGCTCTTGTGATCAAATGTAGTCTTTCCCAGTGACCTGCAGCGTAGGCCTTTTGTGTTTCTCAATGACGCAATGTGTTGCCGGGCCAGCGATCTGCAGTTCACCAAGACCTGCTCCACCTTGCATCCTTTTGGAAGTGAATGAAAAGAGCGACATTGAATTGGGTAATAGTAATTATTTGTTGTGGCCTTTCAGATAGTTATGGATCCTTTATTTTAAAACATTCATAATAATCATTGCATTATGGATGCTGAAACAGAAGGGATGTTTATACGCCCACCTTGCCATAGACCCTGCTTTAAATTAGAAGGTCTGTTAAAAAGGCAGCCTTAGCTGTGGGCATGTTGCTGGTTTGTAGTTTGGACCGTAATCCCCCTTTTCACCTTTTCTACTTTATAATTTCTGTTCATTGTATATCTCAGGCGCCTCTTCAACGCTGTACTTATGTACTTATAACATGTCTCTCCACCCTGTTCGCGGGAAACATTAACGTGGTCACAATTAAATAGAAGTGCAGGTCTATTTAATACAGGTCTGCTGCTGTCAGTCATGTGCGAAAAACACTTCCTAAAGAGAGAGAGAGAGGGGTGGGGGGAGAGAGAGAGAGAGAGAGAGAGAGAGAGAGACTGACTTAAAAGGGCCATATGACTCAAAACTGCAATAAGCTAATTAGCAGCGTCCTTGGTTGATTTCTGACATAAATCGAGTTTCAGGAACCAATAGCAGTGTCATCTTCCGGTGAGACAATTGAGATTTTGTGTAAACCTAAGGCAGCCACAGATTTTCACCAGGATCAGCAAATGCCTGGTGCTCACAGTGCGTTACTTCTAAACTGACTAAATTGTCGCTCTCTGGCATTCGTGCACACACCTCTTCTTCCCGTCAGTATGCAGGCGGATTACTGAAAATAAATAGAACCGTGTGTTAAATCCTCGCTTCAAATGGATATGTATGTAAGGAGAAGCTAATTAAGGGCAGCACTGCATCCGCCATATGCTGTTAAAGTATTGGCTTTTGAAAACCATCCTCGCTTCTGCTCGTGTTATTACATGCGCCTCCGCCAGACCCATTGACAATCTGCTACTTGGCTGTAAGTGCCTTACAAAAGAACGACAGTCGTAACACGCAGCAGGTTATAAATCTGCAGCAACTAATTGCAGAGCGCTTTATAATTAGGCATACAAATGAATTCGTTTGTTATTGAGAACATCTAGGGTCAAGGCTGTCTGGAGGGAGAAGAATATTATTCATTGCACGCTAAATATTTAATTGAGTCCTAAAGTCTGTTTTTGGAGTGATTTCTGACAAGTGATGAGAATTTATATTTTTTTTTCTTTTTCAGACCATGGTCGTCCTCCTTCACAGTCAGCGGCAGTACATCTTTGAATATGATTTGCTGGATCGGCTGTCTGCTATCACGATGCCAAGCGTTGCTCGCCACACCATGCAGACTATCCGTTCTATCGGCTACTACCGAAACATTTACAATCCCCCTGAAAGCAATGCCTCAGTGATAATGGACTACAACGAGGAAGGACAGCTGCTGCAAACAGCTTTCCTGGGAACCGGTCGCAGGGTTTTGTTTAAATACAGACGTCAGACAAAGCTCTCTGAAATATTGTACGATAGCACCAGAGTAAGTTTTACCTATGACGAGATGGCCGGGGTCCTGAAGATGGTAAACCTCCAGAATGATGGTTTCACCTGCACTATCCGCTACCGGCAAAGTGGCCCCTTGATAGACAGGCAGATATTCCGTTTCACAGAGGATGGAATGGTGAATGCTAAATTTGAGTACTCCTATGACAATAGCTTCAGAGTGACAAGCATGCAGGGGGTCATCAATGAAACCCCACTGCCAATTGAGCTCTACCAATTTGATGACATTTCTGGCAAGGTTGACCAGTTTGGGAAATATGGCGTAATCTACTATGATATCAACCAAATCATTTCCACGTCTGAGATGACGTACACAAAACACTTTGATCCTCACGGTCGCATCAAGGAAATACAATATGAAATAATGAGATCAGCAATGTACTGGATTACCATACAGTATGATAACATGGGTAGAGTAACGAAACGTGAGATCAAGATTGGGCCGTTTGCTAACACAACAAAATATGCTTACGAGTATGATGTCGATGGTCAGCTCCAGAACGTTTACCTCAATGAAAAGATCTTGTGGCGTTACAACTATGATTTGAATGGCAATCTTCATTTGCTCACCCCAAGCAATAGTGTTCGCCTGACCCCACTGCGATATGATCTAAGAGACCGTATAACTAGACTGGGTGATGTGCAGTACCGGCTAGATGAAGATGGATTTTTGCGTCAAAGAGGAACTGAGATTTTTGAATATAGCTCAAAGGGCCTTCTCACGAGAGTCTACAGCAAAGGTAGTGGATGGACCGTAATCTATCGCTACGATGGATTTGGCCGGCGGGTTTCAAGCAAAACCAGCCTTGGGAAGCACCTTCAATTTTTTTATGCAGATCTGAACTACCCAACCAGGATAACACATGTGTATGACCATTCCAGCTCACAGATCACCTGCTTGTATTATGACCTCCAGGGACACCTTTTTGCCATGGAAATCAGCAATGGAGATGAGTTTTACATTGCTTCAGACAACACTGGGACGCCACTCGCTGTTTTCAAAAGGAACGGTCTAATGCTTAAGCAACTTCAATACACAGCTTATGGCGAGATCTATTTTGACTCCAACCCCGATTTCCAGTTGGTGATCGGATTTCACGGGGGCCTTTACGACTCCTTAACCAAGCTTATTCACTTTGGAGAAAGAGACTATGACATCCTGGCTGGTCGCTGGACAACGCCAGATATTGCAATCTGGAAAAGAGTTGGGAAGTACCCGGCCCCTTTCAATCTTTACATGTTTAGGAACAATAATCCAGTTAGCAAGATACATGATGTGAAGGATTATATAACAGGTAAATGTGCTCATAATGTATGTCCACTTGTAAATTGCTGCATATTGGAATGGTAATGGTTTAATTAAGCTGCAGAGTTTTACAATGTAATGATTTGGGAATACTTAATTCTAAGAATCGTATATGGTCCAACCCCCACGCCTCCCTCTTCATCTCCTTCAATTGGCCCAGAGGGATACAGTTTTACGCTCGTTTGAAAATGAATATAAACTATCTAGGTCATCACTCCTGATCATTTCCCTCCGTAGCAGCCATTGAGATTCAACGCGAGTCGTGATCAAGGAATACTCTGCTGGCAGGGAAAATGTCTTGCAATATTAACGTAAACAATGTGTGATACTATTGTTAGCTTTCAATAGACACATAAGCACAGTTGGTAGAATGTGTTCAATGGATACAGCTGAGGAGTGCTGCAAGTCCCTGAGCCCCAGAAGACCAATCGCACCCCACCCCCGATTTCAGTTCTTAGACACAACCGATATAAAATTATTTAATTTATTCCATTGAACTTAAGGTACAGCAGTTTACTTTTTTAGAACCCAACCATTGTAATTTACAAAATATGAAATGTTATGTTTATATGGTTTGTGGATCAAACTATTTTACATTAACTTTAATCAATTTATAATGCGTACCAGTGACCTTAAGGTCGCAAACACAACACAAAACAAATAACAAGTAAAGCACGTAAAGGGACACACTAAACACACATAGTACGGCACTCCGATCACAGCAAAGGGCACAAAATAAAGCCAGATACATTATCTGAACAATATGGTCTTCAACTTCTTTCCCAATTTCGCATTGATACCCATCTAATGAAAGGATGGGGGCGTCTCTTGTTAGTCATCAGTGTACAGGGCAATTTCAATCTGAATACTTCAAATAACCATTGGCAGTTCAACATGTAGAAAGAATATGGAAAACATTTTTCATTAGGGTCCGTAATTTTCCAATATACGACCCAGTTCCTGATTTCCCGGTTTTGAAACCAAACACTGCTTAATGGCCCAACAGGGCTGTCATGATGGAGGGGATCGTGGGGGCAGAGGGGACAAATTGCCTTAGGCCTTGCGCCTGGGAGGGGCCTTGCAGTGCCCTCACCTCGCCTGAGTGGCAGGCAGCACAGTTCACAGGTGTTCTTTCTTTACACAGGGGACTGTGATTCCTGCCTCTCAGCAGGGGTCTGTCCCCTGCAATGCATTTTCTTTGTTTGTATGCGCAGCCTTTGGCTCTGCAACAAACAGCAAGATAATGAGAGCTGGCGGGGCAAAGACAGGTAGACATGCTAAATGACAGGAGAAGTCTCCTCTCGTCTATCAGGCAGCGTGTCTACGTGCCGGAGAGTAGGGAGGGCCATCGGGTCCTCCTGTGGCTGTGCGGGCATGTATGAAGGGTGCATGGAGGTAATGTGTTTTTTTCTTTTTTTTAAATTAAATGTATATGTTTATGTATGTGCACATGCATATTGGTGTTCTTTGGTGTCAATGGTGTTTGTTTTTATGTATGTGTGCATGCAGGCAGTGTGAATGTTGGGTGAAAGTGTTATATCTGAGTGCATGCCAGCCCCCACCCCTAAATTTAGCGGCACAGCAGGCACACACACTTTAAGAGTGCAGGGTTGCTGGGGGCATGGCATTCATTGTTGCTTTATCCCTGATGCACAGAACCATGCATCAAGGGTGAAGCAAATATAATTGTTATTACATGGCTAAACTGGACCACATTGAATGTAGGCCAGTCTAGCCACATAGTATCACTTATGGTGCAGAATAACTGTGCATAGCCACGTCAAAACACTTATATCATTTTTGCTTTACCCATAATGTCAAGTAAAACATGCCCAGCCACGTTAATTAAACATACCCATATTCAGACTTGCAATAGTAGTGACGGTCGGCATATACTCTTTTTTAATGGGGTATAGAATGTTTTACTTGGCATCAAGGATAAAGCAAACATTATGACTGGCTGACATTGGTCGCTCCAGTCTGCCCTTATGTTATTAGTGTGTCATGGAATGTTTGTAATGGGCATTAGGGGTAAAAGCAAACATAAGTGTGATTACGTGGTACAATGGCTTACGTTGGTGTTGCCAGTCTGGATATACTTTGTGTGCATGGCATTTTGTACTGGCTGGGAGTCCTTATATGACAATACTGGCATATATTTGTGCAGCCTGCATGGACATGTATGGCAAAAGCCAGCAAGAACATGTTTTTATACTGGCATATGGTGTGAGCAAAGGCGGCATGAAAATGCATTGGAAAATGCTTCTGTGCATGCAACACCAATTGCAAATTGTATGGCTTTTTACTACATTTTGTAAAGAAAGTGCACCCTTTTAACCTATTGTTTCAAACATTTTCTTGGGGGACGAGAAACCCTTGAGAAATCCTCTCAAGCACCCATTGTTTGCTTTGGGCTCCCTCACTGTGCTCTTTCGAACCCACGTAATTGGCGCACACATTTAATCCCCTCCAGTTACAAAATTCAGCAGCCCCAATTGAACATCAGCTGCCTTTCCTGTGTTTTAATGTGCACACAGGGCAGGATGCTCCGTCATGCTGGCCTCACGCACCACACGCTGTGATGCTATCCTATATAGTTTTATGCATATGATACAAACATTACTCTGGAATAAACCTTTCTTCAGTAGAGAAACATAACTTTGCTGTAGTTGAATTGCAGTTGTAATAATAAACCATGTTTCGGCTCCTCCACATAAAAAGGGAAGCCGTCTTGCCTCTCCGGTATGCGGGCGGCACCGCCGCTGGCCCAGTGTAAGAAATCACAAGGGGGCGAGTGGCTCACCAAACTTTTTTGTCCTGGGCCGCACCACACCTTGTGACAGCCGTGTGGCCCAAAAAAGGGCATTTGATACAAAATGTTATCATCACACGTCTGTCCCCTTTTCAGCCACTGTTTTTACAGGGGCACTGTTCTGTGTCCTGGATTGTGTAGGAATATATTTTGAACATCTGCACAACATAAGCAGTACATAATCAAATCAATTCTTCATACTTGCTCATCTACTATGTGCATTAACTGGATTTATGGATTAGCAATCCTCTCATGAAAAGTTTGTGTTAACTGTGGTTATGCATTTAAAATATGTGTTTTCAGAATATGTTGATAACCATCCCCCCATAAACCGTTTGTAACTGCAAAGGCTTATAAAGGAGAGATGTGCACTGGCATCTAATTCACATTATTGTTACATCCTTGGAGG
Organism: Ambystoma mexicanum; assembly: GCF_040938575.1. Classification (NCBI taxonomy): domain Eukaryota; kingdom Metazoa; phylum Chordata; class Amphibia; order Caudata; family Ambystomatidae; genus Ambystoma; species Ambystoma mexicanum. The sequence goes on from NC_090937.1 coordinate 966,236,357, forward strand.
GGATTTTGTTATCTTCGTGATGATTGGTGAAATCCAGTTACTCTGGAGGCATAGAGGCATAGATTACAATTTTAGGTCACCAATCGCATTTATTCACTCAGTAAACCAATATAATATGATAGCTGTGAAAAAAATCATTTTTTAATCTTTGGAATTCCTATTTCTGATCAGGGATAGCTATTTTTTTAATCATAAACAAATTATTAGTTAAATAATATTGTCAATCAAAATTACATTTTTTATAGGGTAAATCAGATATAGGTTCTAATTTGTCTTAACAAAAATCATTGAGGAATATTTAGCGCCTGTCATAACTATCCATGCTGCAATTTTTAAAAATGGAAATTCAGGTGGAGTGTTTGTGCTTCACACAGGAAGTGCTATGTTTAGTCTGCCTTATGAATTAATCAAGGGGCAGTTCCCTTGACTGGTGGCTGGTCGGCCACACAGATTTATAGAATAGAACTCGCTCTGAGTAAAGTATATTCTGATATTTCAGTGCAAACCATGCATTTTTCAGCATTCATCAGTTAGCATCCAAGTCAATCATGCCCTATAAATAATAACTGTAGTGCAGTCAGACAGTCAAATGTCTTCATCGCTCAATGTTGATCTTTTTTTTAATCTTGTAACTTGACATATTTAACACTCACAGAGATCTCAATATACTAAATACATTTCTTTCTATATAATTATTTTTATTGGAATTTTATTGGTAACATTAGACGCAGGTAACAGTTCTCCCATATCAAGATCCAACGCAACAGTGCTTTAAGAATAAATCAGATCTCTGCTTTACGAGGTATCTTCTCCTCACCCTTTTTCGAGAAGGAAGACTTTAAAAAATAAATTCGGGAAACATTATGAAGAATGACTCACTTTGGAAAAACCTCTTACCCTTTATAGGAGGCAAGGACTTTCAATTCGGCATCCTTACACTACCCCAACCCTTTATTTGTATTGCATGCCAAGCATCGTAAACATCAAGGCTTATGTTCTAAACATCAAGAAAGACGTTCTCCGAGATCTTATGATATCTGTTTCATTGGTGTCAGTTTCTTCATTTCAGCTTGCCAATCGTCTACCTAAAGGCGCCATTTAGATTGCAACACCAGTCATCAAACAAATGTTTGTGCCCATGATCACATTAGTCCTACCTCTAATATCTTCACAGCCAGGTGGGGTAATGCAAGATCCTCCAGCAAGTCACGGGCAGGTCGGGGATATATCCCATTGTCTTTTCTCATGCTTTTACCAACATTATTTAAGGAGTCGTGTTAAGTAAAGCTTTCATTGATGCACCATAGTTGCTCATCATGTTAGATATCTGGGAGAGAGTTTCCTTTTATTCATTAAGTACTTTTTCCTGTTGTTAAATATTACATTACATCAGATCTCGAATTCTGATCTCTATTTTACTCTTAGACGATCACCTGAGATACTACTGTGGGTGGCGAGTCCAACTTGAATGCCACCATTTCTGATCTCAGAATGAAATAGTACTTCAAGCCTGAAGGTGAAGTCCAGTCGCTGAACGCATCTCTGTGATAGATTCCCACAGACATGGTTAAGCATGGGGCGGCATGGGGCAGGATGGGTCAAATTCGTATCTGTGTAGGGATTTCACAAACTGCCCTTAAGGAAAGAAGTTCTAGGCAAGGCAATATTCAGATCCCAGTGAGAGAACGGTAGTGGACAGTCCTTAAAAAGGAATACAGACCTATCTGTATTTGGCTGCCACTGGGGAAACCTTGAGTGGACTGGCATTTCATGTACACATATGGCATTATTCTGGCCCTTTTAGGTCAGAAGTCCTTGCCAGGGCTAACCCTGGACTGTCTCCCTCTCACGGTTCTTTCTCTGTTGTCTCTCATGCTCTTTCTCGGTTCACTCTTTCGCTCGATTCTCTCGCTCTCTCTGTGTTTTCTCTCTTTCTCGGTTCTCTCTCTCTCTCTCTCTTTTCCCTCTGTCACGGACCTCTCTCTCCCCGCTCCCTCCATTCTCTCTCGCTACGTTCTTTCTCTCTCCACGCTCTCTCTCTCTCTCTCTGTTCTCTCCCCCTCGGTTCCCTCTCTATCTCAATTCGCTCAGTCTCAGTACTCTCCCTCACTGTGCCTCGTGGTTTTCTCTCTCTTGTCTCTCTCTCGGTTCCTTCACTGTCTCGGTTCTCTCTCTAACTCTCTTTGTCTCTCTGTCTCTCTCGCTGTTCTCTCTCTCGCTCCCTTGGTTCTCTCTCTCGGTTCTCTCTCTGTTCTACAAACAGGCTTATGTCCATGCCATCCATCATTAGGTGTCTTGTGATAGCTTGGGGGGGAGGAAGCTCCCTTTTGATGCAGAGAGGGGGCCTATGGGAACCCTTAAGGAGGAGGCTCTGACACAGGCATGCATTGGGCCCTTCGATTCTCACCTAGCACAGGACAATTCTTTTAAACACATCCTCTGAGGAAAAAAAGCTAAACATGCTCTCTGAACCTATTCCTTCCAAAATCAAGACACTCAACCCACCCACTTTCCAAAACAGACCAGGCTGCTCCTCTCCCTACTCTATCTGCCTGTTCCTAAGGGTAGGACATCAACGTCCTAAACTGAAATGCAACCTTCTGGGGAACACTCTTAAGCATTTTGGTGCTAGTCTAGTGATTGAGTTAGTTGAATAGCCCAGTTTTGAGCCCTTTTCAGAAAGTCAGGTGTTTCTTTTGTGGCTAGGTGTTTCAGCTGAGAACTCGTGAGTTTAGTTGCTAAGAGGGAAAGGGAAGATCCTCTGTGCCATTTCTGGTTGAAGCTTGGCACAGTTCCCAGTGCGTCTTTGCTGAATCTGAGTGCTCTTCAGGGTGTGCATAGTGTGAGAAGTTCCCTGTGATGGATTATGGCCCCCTGCCATTGCCAGCGTAGAGGTCGACCTGCAGAGTTTTGAACTTGATCCTCTTTTTGTTTCAGAGTCAGTAGAGTGTGCTTTTTCTTGGGTTGATCTGCTTGAAGCTTTTCAGCCTGAGGTGTAATCACACTGCAGCATTTTGTATTCTTGAACTCAGTTGCATAGATATTCCCGGAGCTCCAGGTAGAGGCAACTGATATTCCTGATAGTACCAGTGCGGTAACTGCCATGCACATGTACATGAAGATGGCTTTGGCTCGTGCTTCTAGAGTAAGGTCACTGTCTGTCATGATTCCAAGGTGCCTCACAGTTGAAATTGGCTGCGGATAGGATCCCACTAGTCCTTCCAAGGTATTGGTATCAGACTAGATTGTGTGGCAGATCAGGAAGTCTATTTTGATCGAGTTGAGCACAAGTCTGTTTGAGGTCATCCAGGAGCATGTGTGTGTGTGAGGCATGTGCTAAGGTCTGGTGTGTCCTTTGTTGGGTCATTTGAATTTGTAAATGATATGGTGTCATTTGCGGAGACGAAGCACGTTATAGGGCTGAGTTGTTGAGCTCTAGAAGTGGGGTCTTGCATATGTTGAAGAGAAGAGGACTGGACCGTAGCATGTTTTGATATAACTATATGAGAGCTTCACCGAGTTTTTGAACTGGGCATTGGAAGGGGTTTTAGGACTAATTAAGTTTTAAATTGCAACAGAAGTACTTTACATACGGTTGATTTCTAACAATGTTTATTGATACATGGAGATCCTGCTTCGAATGTAACCTTACCCCAAACTCCTATTGGTAAAACCAAATAATCGCCCCACCCTCTGCGAAGGCTTCCCAAAGGGAATCGTCTTCAGGACATTCTTGTAAGTGTGTCAAATTATGGGGTTTGAGTACGTGTGGTCTAGTTTTGGATAGAAGGAATCGATTTGAAAATGAAATATGAGATTAGTGAATTTTGTGCCTGAGTAGGCTATATGTTATCATATTTTTTCTCACTGGTTAGCGAGGGGCGATACTGAGTGGCTCTGAGCTGTTGGTGGAAATACGCACAACCCCTATTTTGTATAATTCACCTACAAAGCTTGACCAGTCTCCAGTGCGATCCGTAAATCCCCAGGTCCAGAATTTGTTGTGCCTATACAGACCAGGCTTGCAAATATTTGACATGTTCCTACAAAGGCTGGCAAACGGAGTTTGCCCAGAATAATGTTTGCAGCACTGATTTTCTAAATACAAGTTTTAATTGGGAATTCAAATAGCTGATTTGGGGATATTAAATCAAAGCGTTAACGCATCTCCAAAAGGCATTCGCTCATTGCAGATGGCTTTTAAATAAACTGTTCAACAGAACCTTCATCCATGTTTGGGGTATGTGGTGCCAGCTCAATCTGATGAGTGGGGGCAGAAAAGTTAAAATATAAATTCTCCGCCCCCTCCCCTCTTACACCGTATTGCCGATCTGCGCCACACCGGGCCAACCTGTCAGGACATGTTCAAAGCAAGTGGGTGTGGAAACAAAGATCCAGCTTTCTAAAAATCTCTATTGCAGCTAGAATGATATCTTTAAATTCTGAAATAACACAATTTCGTTTGGGGCGGGCTATGGATACCTCATTGTTGCATTTTACAAAACAAAGAGTACTGGGCTTTGCTTTAATGATGCCTTCCCCTCAACAAGCTGAGGTGATCTGGGAAACCTCAGTGGTGTAAGGACATAAGGACATACGGTATCATGTTTACCTATTCTTGTTACACAAACATCAGTGCTTTAACACCCCGTAGTTCACAGGAAATATACCGTACTTGGGAGTTATTTTCCATGATTCAAGGGAATAGCTTAATTCCTGTGAATTATGGATTTGAGCCAAAGGCTAGCATAGGAAATCATATCCTTCTCTCCAGCTAATTAGTTGCTTTGTTCTCTGTGTATGACAACGCCTGGGAATGATCAAAACAGATTGCCCAATGGGCTCCATCCCCTTAGTTCACACGGTACTCTTCCAGAGAGGAAAGCGGCCATGATTGTGTTATGTTTGTAAGGAGCAGCTATCCTGCAACTAACAAACAGACACATTGTTCAATTATTTTTCATTTAGATAATCAAATGGATTACAGTGAGAGCTACCTGTTTACACTAAAAGTTATCCTCTTTTAAATACGTTTTCCATGATCTATTTATAGATCTTTCTCTCAACCTCCCTCCTTCTCGCTCTCTGTTTCCCTTTCTCGCTGGCTCTCTATCTTTCTGTCTGTCTCTCGCTTCTCATGCTCTTTCTTAAGCCTCTTGTGCTCTGTGTAGGCCTTTCTCTATGTAATTAGCCATATGCAAATGGACACACCCACTGAATTTTAGAACAAGATTAAGAAATGGTGTGATTATTGTGCACATCTCGGATCCCTAGACTGAAAAACATTGTGTAATAGAACTTATTAAAGAGGTTAGAAGTGTGAGAAATAGTTAGGAAGCGCCATGTGATAGAAGCACGTGATGATGAATTTAAATACCAGAACGGGAAGGTGATCAGTAATGCATATGCGTGCCCCCCAAAACTCACCTGAAACCACAACGCAATCCACATTCACCAGCTTATAGCCATGAAATAGTGCCAGTCGATGCTTTTTCAGTCATGCCTTGGGTAGAGCCATCGTCCTGAATATAAAAACTTCTAACCCTGTTTCAAACGGTTCCACTTACGAGTCACATAGAGATCTTTGGTTCCAACTATGTACACTGTCCCCTAAAACGCGAAATTTCCAGCACAATTTCTTAATGATTTTTTGGCTTGTCCTCGCATACGCTTGAACATCACAGTGGGGTCCGGCCGGAGATTGCTCAGAGCCACTTTCTCATTTGATCCTGCTGTGATCAGAGAGCACATCAAAGGAAAAGACCAGAGATGGCACATAAAGCTAATAGGTTTTTAATTTACAATGAAAAAGTGTGTCGCTCTACTTATTAGCACTCTTCTAATCCACAGGCAACTGAATATTTGCAGATAAGAAAGAACTGGTGCTTTTATGATTTTCTCTGTAAATGCACTGCATTTTTCATTCCTAGTTGACCCTCTCTTTTCTGGGTCACTTCAACTACCTGAATGTCGAATACTCATCAGAGCAAGAAATTCTGTTTTTAAACATGTCTGTTTTCTTCGTTGTCTCGCCAATTTGAACTCTCAAACCCCTCCAGATTAGAAGAGTGGGCTGCTTTTAGTGATGCCGGTCAACGGTCCTCCACTGGGAGCGTAAGACGATGGCTTGAATCCCTTTGACAAGACGTTTTACCGCTTCCATTTTAATGGGTGTTGACAGGGATTGGAAACAGAGGGTGCAGAATGGAAACGGTGACATAAATCACCTGAATATTATTTTCTCAGTTGCAGTCAACACAATGTAAATATGGCTGGATTTTCTACAGGGAAAATAGGGGAGGGTGCCGGAGCTGCACTCAGTGTTAACAACGACGACGTAAAGGGATGTGTGAATAAATTGAGATGATGGAAATGTATTTAATGTAGCTGAAGCTATTTATAGCGTCATTTGGGATTTGTCTGCTTTGGGATGATGAATCCGCTGGAGAAATAAATGGAAAATTGATTTACAAAAATGGTGCTAAAACCTACACGGGTTTCTTTGACATTTACCTGTCTTTTCCTTGCAGATGTTAACAGCTGGCTGGTGACATTTGGCTTCCATCTCCACAATGCTATTCCTGGTTTCCCTATTCCCAAATTTGATTTGAGAGAGCCATCCTATGAACTTTTGAAGAGTCAGCAGTGGGACGACGTACCGGTAAGACTGATTTGCTCTTTTTTTGCACTCTTCCCTCCGCGCCCAGCTCAATTTTCTCTCCCGCACAAAAAAACAAAGGCCAGAATAAACAAAAGTACAGTGATTAAAATAGGCTTCGCTATTCTGTGGGAACGGCCTATTCCTCAGTGCCTGCAGTTTTTTTGTTCTGTGATCAGACAGTGTGTTTATGAACCACTCTCCCATTAAATTGTTCTTTTGAAAGGCTTGTGCACTACTTAAAATACTTTTGACTTTTTCTTTTACGTTCATTGCATTAGGCAAAGTTTCAGAGCGGTACCCTAATTTGTTTTCAAGGAAGAAGATTGAAAAACAACCTAGACACAAATCCATGATGAATAATAAAAAGTTGAATACCTTTTTTAGATTCTGAGGTTTCTCTGTGGAAGCTTTAAAATATTGGATTTATATCAAATCATGTACAAAGGCAGACCGTGAAGGCAGCAATAAAAATAACAAAGAGTGAATAAGCCGATATAAAGACGACGCAACCCATAAATTTGTGCCTTACCTTCCAAGTACCTGTAGGAGGACCAGACTTTATTCAATTTTCTCCTCTGTGTAATGCTTAAAAAAGGCAGAGTTGTGTTGCTTCACGCTTCTCGGCCAGCAGCCAAGATAATATACAACTTCTTATTCATTTAGGAAAGTGTTGTTGGGGAATGGAGACGCTCGCACACTTGAGATGAAAGAAGATAGGTGGCACTAAATTGCAAAGCAGGGTATTCCTCTCAGTCATTCGGACATCAAAAACACAGGCAGAACACGATCCACCTTTGCCGATATGATATGATATGATAGGTTATTTATAACGCGCTTAATACCCAGAGGTTTCTAAGCGCGGACCCAGGGATCGAACCCATGTTGCTCCGTGTCATCTTGCTTCCAAGGCAAGCACGTTGCCGTTGAGCTATCCTCCCGAGTGCAATAGGCAGGGAGTCTCACTGGACGGCGTGTTGGTTGGATATTCTGCTGTGACCATGTGGCAGCAAAAGAGTTCAGCTGGATTTACTGAAGGGGTTCATTTATTAGTGTGCCCTTTGACCTTCAGCCGGTGATTTATCTGTGCGGAAAATGATTGCCGGATCCAGAAGGTAGCATTAGGATGTTCCTGCCGGAGAATGAAAATTGTGCCTTTCTTAAACACCCTCATTTTCCCCTCAGAAGTGACACGCGCGCCAGGCGGGACTGGTGGAATTTTGACAGACCCTTCTGTCTTTCATTTCTTCTTTATTTGCGCATACATCAGACATTTATGTAGGAAACCTAGTACACTTTTTTCTCCCAATATAAAAGGGAGAACATTCTCTTTTTAGTTACTGTCAAGAACCGTTCTTGACATACTTTTATTTAGCAGTAGTCTTCACCTCAAGTAGCCAGTTTCTTCTCTTGCTGCCTCAGCACTATATGCTCCTCGAAAATCGTCACACGCATTGTTTAATTGCTCTTGCTTAAAAAAGAAAACTCCAGTTAAGCATCAGTTTCCAATTTGAAAAAGTGCAATATTCAAAACTAAAGCGTGAAAATGAAACCGACCGTCCTTTTCCGACTTGGGCACGCCCCTTTCTGGAGTAGGAGGCTTCCTTTACACACTTGGCAAATGCATGGCTCCAGTAGACGAGTACTGCTGTTGGAAATGCAAAGCAGGCTCAGCTGGGATTGTGGCCAGACCAAGTCCTCACACGCCTTTCCTGTCTGTCTTCTTATCTGCTGCGGGCACCGCCTCCATTTTGTCTGGTATATTTTCCCCACGTCACTGGTGGCAACGGCTCTGGCCATCACCACTACTCTGCCTACAAGCGTGCATCTATCGCAGATTTCGCTCTTCATCTTGACTTCTTTCTGCTGCATTTGCGCCCCTTGATTTGTTTTATTTTGTGTTTTTATTGATTGCAGACCTAGCTTTGAGAAACAGAGGAGCGTTATAAAACAATGAGTTAATAGAAATCCAGTTAAGGGGGGGGAACTAGTTGCAACAGAATTGCTTTTCGAACACCGTGAATGGAAATCCTTCTGTTCCTACAGTTTTGAGAACGTTTTACAAAATCTTAGTACTCTAGAGTTTTGCTTTCATATTCTTCCCTTCCCACGTAAAGCAAGCAAGTGTTTGTGGCAGCGTTTCATGCCCTGTCTTTAAGAACACTTTTGCTCTTAATATACATTTTTTTTCAGACATACACTATTCTGTTAAACCATTAAATAAACTACCAAACTCCCCCTGCTCAGTTTCTATTTGGTCTGGTATTTCAATCCCTTATTTTGGGGCCTAGTTTATGGTCCTTGAAATGTGTTGATCATTGGCAGGATTATGTTACTCCATGCAGAACGGAGGAAAAACAGATGTGAGGCTGCAATGCTGTATCACTGGAATAAGGCAGATCCTCTGCTGAAGGAAGAATCGTCTCTGAGCCCCGCTTGGTTATCAAGAGACCGGTTTCATTGCTAATCCACAGAAAAGTAATCTGCAATTCAATGAGAACATTGATTTGCCTACTGATTGCCTTCTCTCGAGTTACCGATCAGGCTTTCACCTTGGTAGCACACGAAGATTGGAACTGGTCAGGCGTTGCCTGAAGACACGCCCATGCTTACCTGGGAGCTGCCTATTGGCTCGTCATCTCCGATTTGCGCATAGGTATTTCATAATGCCGGTCAAGTGGCACAGCGAGTAGAGCACTCGCTTTGACATCCGTGCAGAGTCCGAGGTCGATAAATGAGCACCACACACCGTGGGTAATAATAAGCAGCGCTCAGATACCCGAGGGTTTGTAGCGCTATATAAATGCCAAATTATTATTATTATTATAAATTAGAGAAAAGGGTCACTTGCTTCCATATTGACATCTTCAATGGGAGTCGGGATCTAGTCCTTGGAATTGCTCCTTTCTTCTTGCATGGATCAATGCCTTGGACCCTCTGCAAAATGCCAAATCTGAAACCCGCCTCATGAATTCATGTGATATTAGGGTTTGGGGGGCCCTTTGGCTCTTTCATTGTTAAATCTCCATATGGAACATGGCGCGTGGCAAGCAGTACGCCCATCCACTAATACAAAGACCCTCAATCAGTTAAGTGTGCTATTAGTAGCTCATGTTGACGACACAAAGACCTGTTGCGCCGCTTTAGGAAATTCCAATTCTGCTGATTCAAATGTAATCCAATGGACGCAGGATTTTTTATTTTTGTAACTTATTTTTGCCTCTGGACCTAGTATTGGCTGAAGGCAAGTGTCACAAGTCCCACCCTGGTTTCTTCAGTAACGTCCACAAGTTTCCTTTACCCCTAGCCTCCACTTTCCTAGTCCCTCTAAACTTTGGTATTTTACTGAAACCTGTCTTCTTATTCCAACCAGAAGCAATTTGTGCTCCAGGTTGGACAAAGCACATTTTTAAATGGCAATTCCTCCAGTCAGGGTCTTCAGATACACTACTTCATGCCTGATCGTCCTCCCCTGGGTAATACAGCATTGTCGAGTTTAGATGTCGTCTCAGAAAGCTTTTCTTTATTTTTTAAGCCTGTCTGTACTTGAACAATTCTGTTTCTCTTCTCATAGTTTACATTCCCAACCTGTTCTGTATTTTGATATGCATTTCTTTTATTTTTATTCCTATTATTGTGTTCTTTGTTTCTCAAACTTGATGAGTTATTGATTTGTAAATATTTATTTTTAATAAAATAAATAGCCACCGCATGCTTTAGCTTGGCTATTCAAAAACGAAACAAAACATCCCAAATCACTTCTCTCTTGTAGCTCTGGTGCACATTTCCAAATCTGTTCATTTAAGATTATCCAGAAGTTCTATTGCAGTTCACTTCTGGCACAGAAAACTCGATGGTGATGCGCTATATTAGTCGTGTTCTACGACATAGTATATAGTATTATAAATGATGCAAACTTTGACCAACATCTGTAGAACTGTTTATTAATAAACAGATACTCTGATTGTTCACACATTTTGTTCATATAACTGACTGATGACATTTAATTCGATTTCATGACACCCCATCACTGAAAACATAATTCTTGTAATTTTTCAGGCATATTTTAATGAGTCACCTATACCAGGGCTCATAGTGCATAAGCATCTTGGATGTTGTGTATTGTGTCGCAGAGCTACATTCTTTTTTAATATTCTGTTTGGAAAATCTCACATTATATTTTGTAAGGCCTCCCAGCTAGACCCTGTGTATGGTATTTGCCATTTGCAATTCTAACAACCTCTTTCTTGTCTTTTTTTTTTTCAGCCGATATCTGGAGTACAGCAGCAAGTGGTAAGGCAGGCGAAGGCCTTCCTCTCTCTGGGAAAGATGCCGGAAGTTCAAATAAGTCGACGCCGATCCAGTGGGGAGAAATCGTGGCTCTGGTTTGCAACTGTGAAGTCCCTCATTGGAAAAGGGGTCATGCTCGCGGTCAGCCAAGGCAAAGTGTTCACCAACGTCCTCAACATTGCCAACGAGGACTGCATAAAAGTCGCTGCTGTCCTGAACAATGCCTTCTACCTAGAGAACCTGCATTTCACCATTGAGGGCAAAGACACCCACTACTTCATCAAAACCACTTCCCCGGAAAGTGACCTGGGCACTCTGCGGCTGACGAGCGGGCGGAAAGCCTTGGAGAATGGCATCAATGTCACCGTGTCCCAGTCCACCACGGTGGTGAATGGCAGGACTCGCCGGTTTGCAGACGTGGAAATGCAGTACGGCGCCTTGGCCCTCCATGTTCGTTACGGCATGACCCTCGATGAGGAGAAAGCTCGGATCCTTGAGCAGGCCAGGCAGAGGGCACTATCAAACGCCTGGGCCAGAGACCAACAACGTGTGCGCGATGGAGAGGAAGGTGCCCGGCTCTGGACAGAGGGGGAGAAAAGGCAGCTGCTGAGTGCGGGCAAAGTGCAGGGGTACGATGGGTACTATGTACTCTCGGTGGAGCAATACCCAGAGCTTGCGGACAGTGCCAATAACATGCAGTTTCTGAGACAAAGTGAAATTGGTAAAAGGTAACACACTGGCCTTTTGTCGGCTGCCAAAGAGACTGAATACATGTCTTCTGCACAGCGGGGACACACTATTCTGCTGCATCACTACTTGAGCCTAAACAACATGTTCGCTCGGGTATTTTTCTGTAGCACAATCTTGATCGGACTCTACAAAGAGTGAGCCTTGTACGGGAATGACCTCCCGGCTAGCAAAAACTTTTTTTTTTTCTCTGAATGACCTTCAAGGTGATTTGCTTTAAAGAGTATGTTTACATATGCATATCACTGCACTCGGACTAGTCAGTATAGCTGGAGCCTAAAGGTTCTGCAGTAGGCCGTACCTATGTTCTTTGAAGCACTGTTCGTCACTCAAGGTTCCTACGGTGTTTTATGACTATTACCAACATCTCGATCTTTGCTTACAAGAAATAGTCTTTCTCTGTCTTTCTCCGCATAGGATGTGGTATATATCTCTGTTAATTTTAAAAATGTTGGAGAAAATTACTGTTTATAGATGACAAAAACAGCTTTTACTGTGCCGCTTTGTAGAGGGACAATACCACAAGCGACATCTGCTACTACCATGGGAGTTTAATCAAGGATTTTACAATGCTCTCATGGTGTACCTTGAGAGAGAAACGCGGCAAGTCAAACCCTTCGTATGGACACACAAGGGAACCCAGATTCTTTTTGTAAATTATGTGAGACAAGTTGTTTATGGATTTTTATATGAATAACAATTTACTGTACATCAAATATTAGTCTCAGAGGAGTTAATTTATGTAAAGTGTTTCAAAAAGGTTTATACATACAAAATAAAATCATAAAAATAGGAAAATGGGCACTTCATAGAATTTCATTTTTTTTTTTAAATGTGTGCTGTATTATTCACCGTTAACTTATTCTCTACACCTGTGCATCTTCCTACTTTCTTATAGTGTCTTTGGGATTTTGTACTGTATGTTTGTATTACAATGTTTGCCTGCACTTTTATGCCTTAGCCGTTTGGTGATCCAGACAACAGTTCTGTTCATGCCACCATTGTGTGAGAGAGGGAGAGAGGGAGGGAGGGGGAGAGAGGGAGAGGGAGTGGGAAAGAAAGGGAGAGAGCAAAAGAGAGAGAGAGAGACAGAGGGAGGGAGGGAGGGAGGGAGGGAGAGAGACAGAAGACAGTGGGAGCAAGAGACAGACAGTGGGAGAGAGAGAGAGAGAGAGAGAGAGAGAGAGAGAGAGAGAGAGAGAGAGGGGGGGGGTGAGAGAGGGCAAGAGAGGGTGTGAGAGAGAGACTGACTCAGACTCTAGATGCCTAAAGCCACACACAAGAGGCCTGGCTTGCTCCATTAACATATTTAAAAAATAAAAATAAAACACACAGTTGAGCTTTCACTAACTTGTAACCATATGAAGTTGGGTATTCTGTAGTTGTACTTTCCTGAAAATGTAAATCAAAACTTGCCAAGGAAAATATGCAAGCTTTATTGTTTGACAAAAATGATATCCTTTACCAATTTGAAGCATGTACTTTTCATGACCAAATGTGTAGAGAGGGAGTTTAAAAATCCAATGAATGTGAAATGAACGCGCAACGTACACTTTAATGGGTTGGAATTGTGACCTCCGTAGACTAGATGGCTTGACAGAATAGCCATTCTCTTGAGGCTTGCAACTCAAGTTGTCCTCTCATTGGAACAAGGTTGGAAGTGCTAGACAATGTATTTATCCACAGACGTGGCATATAGCCAGATTATTTTTGGATATCCTTGATCATGCCGCAAAGTGGCCGCCGTGGGTGATGGGACAAAGGGCAATAATCGCAAGCTCTTAACTTTCATTCAAAATGTCAAGCTTTTCTTTATCCTCCAAATGCTCAAAGGGGTCCAGTTATGGGTTTTTTGGGCTGACCGGCCAAAAATTTCTCTTGGCTGGCTACTCTGCTGAAGTGAGATATTGCAGAGCATTGACAGGTAGAGGATTCGGAGGTGAGGAATCTGAGCGCGCAGCTTGGATGCGCCCATCAACAATGCACTGATACTTGCATCATGATGTTTGCCATGGGAGACCCATGAATAGACCTAGGTGGTTGAGTCCTCGGTAGAACATGGTGCCTGAGGATAAGAAGAGAGCCGAGATTGACAGTGTGTGTGAAGACTCTGAAGTGAAAGGTTCCACAAAGAATTGTCCGTTTTCCCCCCTCAGTTCTCTGACAAAATGCACAAGCATGGGCCCTGCTTCAGTGATTCTAGTCATATCTTTGGTGCAGTTTGTTGGGATCACACAAGATCACATCTCTGTTTGGTTGGATTCACTTTCAACCAATTATCGTGCATGTTAAGACGTCGATAACGCACACATCCGGGGTCAATGCTAAGACTCGTATATTTTGCTGAGGTAAGGCAAAAAAACGTTTTTCATTGTACATTTAGAAGAGGACACCAAATGGTCTGTTAAGAGATACCTGGAGGCACGGGTACAATATAAAAAGTAGAGTGGGCAGTGAGGAACCCTGTGTAATGAAGGCATAGGTCAGTGAGTCTTGCCTAAGTCCATTTATGCATGCGATTTGCACCTCATGACTGTATGTTAAATGTCTGACTTGCTGTCTAGGCTTACCTTCCTGTTGTGGTGTTGCACGCAATGCATGGGAGGAGTGTATGTTCCACCAGACCATGCTGTGCCTCTTATCGATTGTGAGCTTCAAATCTCAGGTTCTTGCACCCGGCCCGTTTAACCATCACCGGAATCTACTCCGTGGACCTGCATTGAAATATCCCATTACATATGTTCAGCCACAGAACCCATTTCCTCAGTGGTTTTAATGCTCAACAAGGATCAGACAACACGACTTTATAATTTAATTATAAAGGAGAATGCAATTTGGGAGGGCCATCAAAACCTTGAAATAGCTAGACCGTATCTGTTCTGCAAAGAAATTTATAGCACAGTGTTAAGTTATATGTAAATATTAAAAAGGCCCTTTTCAACTTTCCATTTTGAAAAAATAAAATAATTCAGTGCCCATTGTAGAGAAACCTTGCACAGAATTTGCAGTTCGCCAACATTCCCAGTGCTACGTAAATTAATAAAAAGCAATGCAGATTTTCACAGTGGCGATATTGGAACTATTGGACATGCCACCACAATTGTGCAGTGCGCTGGAGCGGGGTGTCTCGCTTGTAGGCCCGCACATGCTGAAAGAGCATCCCAAGGTTGTCTGTTGGTGTGACTGGAGTTTAGTTTGAAGAGGATGGATCTTGCATGCTTATTGCTAATTATGTGGTGTTCTCCAGCCCTCTTGACTCTTCCGGTATCCAGTCTTTTCATCGAAAAATGTTTAATCTAAACATTTTCCATCGGATATTTTCTAATGAAAAAATGTTCATCGAATGCATTTTTGTGTAGGGTAAAGGGTTAATTTTGTTTGCGAAATACAATTCTCATTTGTTTTCCATGCAATGCCTCTTGGTACTATGAATAAGTGATTTCATTCCGGTCAACCAAGCTAACTGAAAGCAGCATTCTTCTATAATAGGAAAAACTTAAGATGTTCCCTTTTTCCCGCCTTAAATCTGGGTATGACATTGCAGGCCACCGACATGCAGAAATGCACGATTTCAAGGCAGATGATAGGAAATAACGGCGCCTTGGCCCTCCATGTTCGTTATGGCATGACCCTCGATGAGGAGAAAGCTCGGATCCTTGAGCAGGCCAGGCAGAGGGCACTATCAAACGCCTGGGCCAGAGACCAACAACGTGTGCGCGATGGAGAGGAAGGTGCCCGGCTCTGGACAGAGGGGGAGAAAAGGCAGCTGCTGAGTGCGGGCAAAGTGCAGGGGTACGATGGGTAGAATTGCATTTTTTTTTTTGCATTCCTGCTAATTGGAGTGCTGCAGAACCGAGGGGTTAAGATGCATTCCGCGTGACGTGGCCTGTCAGGCGCGTGCACATATGCCACTACCTGAAAGACTTGGGGTGCTACTTATTATGGGCAAACTGTTCTTTGAACCTGGTAATGCAAAAAGAGAAAGGCACCAATCAAGCGGCACGAGCCGCTCAAGTCATTAACCGCAAACCTGGCATCATTAGTAACGAAAAAGTGTCCCATCACAGTCCCAGGTAAAAGCCTTAATCGAATGCATCATGTACCATTCTTTTGCACATCAGCGCGAGCGTCCGTGGCACGTGCCTTCTGCCCACCCTACGATAGTTCATCGTGACAGCCAGGCCTCCAGATTGCTGGCCTTAGCCTGGCAATCTTTATTTCCAGACATTAAATGTGGCCGGGCGCTGGACTCGAATTTTAACATTCCTCTATTGATCAACCAGTTTTTCGGTATGAAGATTAGTTTATTGAAAAAAGATTGCCGGAGACATTTCAGGAACAGCAAATCGACAGGGCACGATGTTAGAAAATTCAGTTGTGCGTGTGCACTGTTTTCTAATAAACTTTAACTTGTAAAATGTGCTTTCATTTTTTATGACCCGGGCCTCAGGACGTGGCTTGGATGAACAGGGACAGGCGTTCCAACAAGCCCATCCCTTTGTCTCTTTTCTTTTCTCTTTTTTCCTCATTGTATATGTTTTTCTCTTCCTCTTTTGGGGTTACTGCACAAAAACCCAGACTCGCCTAAAAGTGGAAAAGGTCGCTTTATTGTAACAGGCCAAAGCTCACAAATAAACGCTAACCTGGCTCCTGGCCTTACAGACTAAAATTAACCGCTTTAACAATTTGCCAAAACATTAAATAAATAAATAACTCTTTAAACCCCCGACAAATAAATAAATAACCACAACTTCTCCAGCATGGGGTCTGGCATGGATTCACATGCTCATGAATATTCCCCGTCGTCAGGCTGGGAATCCTCGGTAAAGAAAAAAAAAACAGTATCAGTTTCGTTTCTGATCTGTCTTTCGTAGTAATAACCAATCACTGGTCTCTGCGTCATACTGACCACAGCCAATGACTGCCCTCTACCTAAGCACCGCCTCTGGCAGCCATCTTCAGATTTTTACCGCACGTTCATGCGTTGGGATCCTCGTGCTATTGCTCTCGAGCGTTAGTGCTTTTTTTCACGTTTTTTCTCAAAAAACTTCGTTTTTTCGGTCAAAAGAGCCTCAAGCTCCACCGACTCTCCATCCGATCAACGGGGACCCGTGTCGGATTCGTCTGCGCCCCTCAAGGGTGAAGATTTCGTCGAGCTACGCTTTTGGAGGACTCCAGAAGTTTCTCAGGCCTGGACATGGCCCAGGAGAAGGGAAGCTCGACGCCCGGAAAGCTGTTCAGGATCTGCCCTGGATGCCAGCTGCAGAACGTCTTTAAGGAGGACGAACACTCCTTTTGTCTCTACTGCTTACATAAGGACAAGACGCACGTGGAGAAGGACTGTGCGTTTTGCGGCAACATGTCGGAGCGGACCATGAAGGACCGCCATCAACGTCTTGCCAACTGGCTGGAAGGGAAGAGCCCGTCAGGCGAGAAGAAGAGGAAGAAATCCGAGCGGTCTTCTTCTTTGAGGACGCCCCGGCGACGGGGGTCCAACACAAGGCCAAGCACCGCTAGTCCGCTGGCACCGGAAGCGCCGAACGGTCGGGCTCTACGGGCGCCAGGCAGGGCGCACCCTCCCCGGCACCTTCAGCCACGAGCCAACGCTCTGGGTCGGGTAAGAGGAAGGGCGAGCACCCGGCGAAGCTCCTGGAGAGGCCCCGGTCGAGCTCGAAGGCCCCATCGGAGGGGGAGCGAGGCAGTGTCCCCCCCCTCAAGGATAAGGCGGTGAGCGCACCTAAGGTGGTGAAGGCCTTAATCCATCCGGCCAAGCCCTCCATCGATACTGTCGCGGCGGCCCTGGCTCAGCCTGTGGAGGCTACACCAGTGGTGGCGACCTCGGGGCTCAGAGTCTCCCTGCCACCTCGGAGGGAGTCCTCTTTTGTGCCCATCGATAGGACCCCTGTGAAACCCCCGGCGGGGAAGAAAAAGGGGGGGCAGGGCGTCATCGTAGATTCGGCCTCAACCTCAGAGGAAGAGCTGATTGAGGTCTTAAGCCACGGCCTTGGCGTGGAAGAAGACCGGCCCGTCGGGATGGATCCCGACGCAGGTGACGACGACATCGTCGAGGGTGCCGACGGGGCCCCTGATCGCCCGTCGGATTCCCCTCTGCCAGTGCCGCAAGACAACTCGGCGGCCATTGTGTTGGCTATACAGTCCTTATGTTCAGAGATAAGGACGAGACTACCGTTGCCGACGGAGGAACCTTTCCCGTCGGGGGATCCTGAACCGGGACCTTCTGGTGCTCCCCCGCCCAAGAAAAGAAGGATTCACCCTCCACCTCCTTTTCAGCCGTCGCGCCCCGTCCAGCCCTCCTCCCCGTCCACCCGAGGGGATGATACGGGGACTGACACGGCAGCGACGGGTACGGACGACGAGGTATACGACGAGGATCTACCGTCGTCACCTCCCACCAGGGCTTCTCTGCCCGACGAGATTGGATCGTTCCACTCCATGATCGCCAGGGCATCCGAGCTTTTCCAACTCTGCCCTGAGGAGAGGAAAAAGGAAGGATTCCTTTATCAACGGCGCGAGGCCAAGAGGAAGACGGTCCTCGCGGTGCCTCTACTGGACGACATTTGGGATGAGGGCCTCGCCCTCCTCAAGAACCCTTCCACGACGCCAGCTAGAAGAGACCAGTACGAGAAGAAGTACCGGGTCCCGGACGCGGCCCCCCTGTGCCTCCGGGCGCAGCCTACCCCGGACTTCGTCGTCTCCGCGGCGGCCAGGAAGAAAGCGGGGGGGGTGCGGCCTCCACATCGACTTCCCCACCGGACGGCGAGGGAAAGAAATTGGACGCTATGGGACGCAGGGTCATCTCGTCTGCAGCGACGACGATTAAAGCGGCCAACGCCTTGGCTATCGTGGCCCGCTACGACAAGGAGCTATGGTACAAACTGGCTCCCCTGCTGGACTTCCTACCGGACGACAAGAGGGCGGATGCCCTGGAGATCCTACAGGAATGCGAGGTGGCGTCGGACCACGCCATCACTATTGCGACGGACATCGCCGACACTGGGTTTCGCCAGTTGGGCAACGGCGTTTGCCTTAGGCGGCGTGGATGGCTCAAGGCTACGGACTTCCGTCAAGACGTACAGACCAGAGTCCTGGACATGCCGTTCGATGGGAACAACCTGTTTGGGAAAACAGTGGACGATTCCCTTCAGGCCATTAAAGCGGACACTGAGAGGGCCCGGGCCATTGGGGTTCTGCAGCAACGACGGACGCCCTTTCGGAGCAGCGGAGGCAAGGGCGCCTCCAAAGGTTCCGGCGGCGGTTTCTCCACCTACCGTCAAGCGGCCCGCTCATCGTCTCAGGAGGCCTACAGAGGACGAGGCAAGTCTGGCGGACCCCGCCGTCGTCGCCAAGGAGGTCAAGGCGGCAAATCCTTGTCGAAACAGGATTGAACCGGCCGTGGGGTCGGGCCCCCACCGAAGCACCCCGGTGGGAGGCCAGCTGGCGAGCTTCGTCAGCGTGTGGGAGTCCATCTCCACCGACCGTTGGGTGCTGGATGCCTTAGCCCGGGGCCACGCGCTCGAGTTTCAAAGAAGGTGCCCGCGCGTCCCCCCCGTGGCCAGGAAAGAGCTTCACGTCCCTCAGCTTCTCCTGGAGGTAAAGGCGATGCTCAGGAAGGGCGTCATCAAACTCGTCCCAAAGAGGCTTCGGGGCTCCGGAGTTTACTCGAGATACTTCCTCGTGAAGAAGAAGACGGGAGGATGGCGCCCCATCCTAGACCTGCGACGTCTGAACAAGTTCATCAAGGCGCAGAAGTTCCGGATGGTCACCCTCCAGCACGTCCTGGGGCAGCTGGAGGAAGGAGACTTCCTGTCGTCGTTGGATTTGGAGGATGCCTACTTCCATATTCCCATCCTAAAGGGGCACCGAAAATTCCTCAGGTTTGTGGTCCAAGGGCGTCACTACCAGTTCAAAGCCCTCCCCTTCGGACTACGGTCGGCACCCAGGGTATTCACCAAGTGCCTTGCACCGGTGGCGGCGCAGCTGCGCCGCGAGGGGATCCACGTCTACCCCTACCTGGACGACTGGCTCATCCGAGCCAAGACGAGGGAGCTCACCGTGGATCACACGGCAAGGACCGTCCAACTTCTCACGGACCTGGGATTCTCCGTGAACTACGCCAAGTCCCACCTGGTACCCGCACAAAACGCACTGTTTCTGGGAGCGAAGCTCGACACAGTGTCCCTTCTGGCCTCCCCGTCGGAGGAAAGGACCAGGTCCATTCTGGGCAAGGTACAGCGGATGTTGGTTTCCGACGCGGCCAAGGTGAGGTCCATCAAGTCCCTCCTCGGAATGATGTCTTCTTGCATCTACCTCATTCCCATGTGCAGGCTCCGGATGCGCCCGTTGCAGGAGTTCCTGGACGCGCGCTGGATCCAAACGACGGGCGGCTTCGAGGAGAGGATCACACTCAACGAGAGTTTCCGCCGAACGGTCCGGTGGTGGGGCAACCGCGCGCATCTGACGGCGGGCATGGACTTCCAGACCCCAGACCACCAGGAGACAGTGACCACGGATGCCTCCCTGGAAGGGTGGGGAGCGCACACCGAAAATCTGCACGCGAGAGGCCTTTGGCTCCCGACGGAGAAGTCCCTCCATATCAACGTCCTGGAGCTCCGTGCAGTGTTTTGGGCCCTCAGGTCCTTCCTTCCGTCCCTCAAGGGCAAGGTGGTGAGGATCTTCACCGACAACACCACCACCATGTTTTACATCAGGAAACAGGGCGGAACCAGGTCTCCAGCGCTGTCCAAGGAGGCGCAGGACCTGTGGCATTGGGCCGTCGCCCAAAGGATGTTTCTGGTGCCGTTTCATCTGGCAGGGATAAAAAACACCATCGCCGACTCACTCAGCAGGGAGCTGCGCTCGTGCCACGAGTGGGAACTATGGCAGGATCTAGTGGATCGCCTCTTCCGACGGTGGGGCACACCCCAGATCGACCTGTTCGCGACGGCGACGAACTCCAAGTGCCGGAGGTTCGCCAGCAGGTTTCCCTAGGCGAGGAGCATGGGCGATGCCTTCTCGTTCCCCTGGGAGGGCCTGTTTCTCTACGCGTTCCCTCCTTTGCCACTGCTAATCCGGCTCGTCAACCAGCTCAAGAGGTCGCGGTGCAGGATGATCCTCGTCGCACCTGCGTGGCCGAGGCAGATATGGTTCCCGGACCTTCTGGACTTGTCAGCGTCCCCGCCAATCAAGCTGCCGGTGGACGCGGATCTACTCTCCAGGGAAGGAGGCGCCATCCTCCACCACGACCCGCAATCGCTGAACTTGCAGGCCTGGCTCCTGCGGCGCTAGAGTTTGGAGGATACAACATACCGGCCGACTGCAGAGAGGTTCTTGCAAAGGCCAGGGCGTCCTCGACTCTTAAATGCTATGGACACAAATGGAAGAGGTTCTCTGTCTGGTGCCACGCACAGAAGATTAACCCTCTCCGGATTACGGCTCCCCAAGTACTGCCGTACCTGCTGACGCTGGCCAAAGCTGGACTGGCATACGCGTCCATCAAGATTCATCTTGCTGCGATCTCCAGATACACCAGAACCACGGGCCGGACGTCCTTGTGGTCTCATCGTCTGGTGAAAGAGTTCATGAAGGGACTGTTCAGATCGTTCCCGCCGGTGAAGGCGCTGGCCCCGGCGTGGGAGCTCAACATGGTGCTGACCAAGCTCATGGGACCTCCGTTCGAGCCTCTGCACTCGGCCCCGTTGAAGTTTCTGTCGTGGAAAACAGCGTTTCTTGTGGCCATCACCTCCGCACGACGGGTGGGAGAGATCCAGGCCCTTTCCTGCAAGGCCCCGTACTTGACTTTTCACGACACAAGGGTAGTGCTCAGGACGCACCCCTCCTTCATGCCCAAGGTACCATCGGACTTCCATCTCAACGAACCCTTGGTGTTGCCTGTGTTCTTCCCGTCGCCTTCGTCGCCGGCTGAGAGGACTTTGCACTCGCTGGATGTGGCTAGAGCGCTGAAGTTCTACGTGGACCGCACGAAGTGTTTTAGGAAGACGTCACAACTCTTTGTGAATTTTGGACCTGTCAATCAGGGGAAGGCTCTCTCGAAGGCTTCCATTTCCAGATGGCTCTCCGGCTGTATCATGTACTGTCATCGGTTGGCAAACCGACCGCTGCCTGGCCGTCCGAGAGCCCATTCCACCAGAGCGATCGCAGCTACCACGGCGTTCCTTTCTGGTGTGCCCCTGCTGGACATATGCAGGGCTGCTACGTGGAGGTCGACGCACACCTTCACGAAATTCTACTGCGTCGATCGGGATTCCAGGGAGGAGTCCAGGGTCGGCCAAGCAGTGCTGCGCAACCTGTTCGCCTGAGGTGAGCCTGGTGAGGAGGTAAGATGCTTAATGTTGAGTTTGATGTAATGCTTAATGTTGAGCCTTTGCCACCTCCCGTGGTTGTGCATGTGTGTACTGCTATGTATTCTTTATTCATGAGCATGTGAGTCCATGCCAGACCCCATGCTGGAGAAGGAACAAGTTACTTACCTGTAACTGTTGTTCTCCAGCATGGGTCTGGCATGGATTCACATGCGAACCCTCCCGCCTACCCCTCTGCGGCTCTTCACTTGGTCATACTGCCACTTCACGTGCTTCCAAATCTGAAGATGGCTGCCAGAGGCGGTGCTTAGGTAGAGGGAAGTCATTGGCTGTGGTCAGTATGACGCAGAGACCAGTGATTGGTTATTACTACGAAAGACAGATCAGAAACGAAACTGATACTGGTTTTTTTTTCTTTACCGAGGATTCCCAGCCTGACGACGGGGAATATTCATGAGCATGTGAATCCATGCCAGACCCATGCTGGAGAACAGTTATAGGTAAGTAACTTGTTCCTTCCTCCCTAACTATCCCCTGGTCCTTACCATCCCCTTACCATCTACTCAAGCCTTTGTTCCCGCTTTCTGCCATCATCTCCCCTCTCTGCACCCTTGGGGTAGCCCATTCGTGCAAACAGCACCACCCCCATCCTTACCCGCGCTATTCCCCCCATTGCTTGCCTCCCCCCTCATCCAAAGGGGCCATGCCCCCCGGCACCAGAAAAAACCCTCCCCTGAGGTGTTCTTTTCTGCCCCACCACTGAATTGTGTATTACTTCCAACTCTTCACCATGTCCTCTACCAGCAACGTCAAATCCAAAAGGTAGTAGCTATTTCCATAAACCGACAGGTGAACTCCATCTTCCCTAAAAACCTCAAAGTTCTCGTATACAATCTCCTTGTGCTCCAGAACTCGCACTGCTGCCAAACCACAAAACTTTATCATTTCCCTGTTAATTTTCTTCCTTGTTCGCTCTACCGCGCGCTCCCTTACAGCACCCCTCCATGCTCTCCTCGGTAACAACTTAGTCCATATCAAACTTACCTTAGGCCATATTTCCCTAAGCCACGCCAGGTCCCTTTTCATCTTCTTCAACAGAGCTACTCCCGTATCCCGCACCAAATCATTCTCCCCAGCGTGAATGATCAACCCGTCCGGGACCCCAAAACGCTCCTTCATCCCCGCCAGCATGGGCAGCAGTTGATCCCAGCGCAACCCCCCAAGACCGACCATCTCACAATCCCTACTTGATAGCTGCAACCCAACTGCATGCCAAAAATCCTCTTCTCCGCCTTTCTACCCGCTCACTTCACAATTGAATGCCCGGCAATCCATATTTGCCGCATCTGCCCCGGCCTCCTCTCCGTCTCTGAAAAAGAAATCACATTGTTACTTCACAAACCTAAGCCCCCTCACCCCCCAACCACAAACCCGCTACCCCTTCTCAACCAGTCCCTTTCCCCAGCTCCCTAATATATCCCTTGTACTTCCCAGACCTCCACCTGCCCAAACTCTTAACCTCATCCTCTGATAATCCTAAACGATTACCCTCAGAAGCCACACCCATTCTGAATGAATGCGTCCCGAATTCCTCCGGTTTTTCCCCCACTACCGCCAATGCCTTCCTCAGTACCCCCAGGGCCTGCGCTGCCGACATCCTTGATCCCCCTTCATGCCAAAGACCATCCCCGACCTTCCTCCAGATAGCTCCTTCTATGCCAAACCTGCCCTTACTGGGCACAGCTCCTTACTTCCCCACCCCAGCGACACCCAGCAGCCCCTCCCCTTCTGGTCCATCTTTGACCTCCCAATCCTAATATCCACCCCCAAAACAGAGAAATGGACATCTTCCCACTGCAACCCACCAGCTCCCTCCTTTACTCCCACAAGCTCCGATACTCGAAATGCCCCGAAAAACAACCACGTAAAGCAGACTTGAAACAGAACTCCCTCCCGGGCCGACCAGCAGACTTTCTCCAAAGCCCTGCACAAGCTGACCAACAGGGTCGCTGATACTGGTTGTCTGCAATCCTTCTCCTTACCCATCCCTCTAACATCCTACTCGCCATCTCTCCGCCATTAGGTGAGAATCCCCAAAACCACTTGCCATAGAAAGCAAACCCTGGTCCATACACCATAAAAGAAACCTGACCACATCATCTCGTCTGTGTTCCTCAGCATCCTCCCTACCCTTCCAGCTACGCACCCCCCCCTTTATGAATTCTTCCCACGCCCTCCTGTAAGCTGCCCTAGACGCCGGGGCCAGTGAGCCCCTCCACTAACGACAGAGCTCTCAACATCCTAGCTTCCACAGCTCCTCCGGGATCCACTGCCCAATCTGGTCTGCTCCAGGTGCCAATCCATGGAATCTCTGCCATTGAAAACGAGATAATGCATCAGCGATGCCATTATCCTTACCCGGCACGTGCGTTGCCCTGAACAGCACATTCCATTCCATGCATCGCAATACAAACTCCCTCATCAGCCTTGCCACCCACTGGTCCCTTGCTGACTGCCTGGTGACAACATTGACCACGCACTCGTCCACATTAAAATTCACCTTCCTATTCGCAAACTCCGTGCTCCACAATTCCAACACTACCAACAAAGGAAAGAACTCAAGGAATGCTATACTTCTTCCCTCTTCCAACCACCGCAGCGGCCACCTCTCTGCGCACCATCTGCCTTGCTAGAAAACTCTGAAACCCCCCGCACCTGCTACATCCGAAAATATCTGCACCTCCCAATTTACAGGATCCCCTTTCAGCCACATGGACACCCCGTTGAAACCTTCCAAGAAGCGCAACCAAATCCTACAATCCTCCCGCACCGTCCCTGAGACTCTCACCCGATGATGTGGGCGTTTAGCTCCTGCCATGGCCCGCGACATGCTCCTACAAAAGGTACGGCCCGGAGTGTAAGCGATATTCAATCAACACTACAGCTAAGTCAATGCCTAGTCTGGGATGCTGAGGAAAACCCTTATTGATGTATTTTTATATCCAGTTCAGTACTCTGGATGACAACCCTTGTATAACACCCCCCTCTTAGAATCCCCCTGACCCCACTGAGCCAAGAAGTAGGTTTGTTTTGCAAATTAAAAGGTTTATTTGAAAATTTAAACAATATATATATATCACACTTCTATAAATAAATTGATAATGGATATCACACTTGTGAATATGAGCAGTAGTCAGCAAGAGGTAACTTATGAATAGGAACAGAAGAATAAGGTGGGAAAGAATGCTTTATATGGTTCAAGGAAACGCAAGGTGGAATAAAACGCAGTACAGAAATAACTTATGATTTTAGCAAAAGGTAATATGATCACTTTTTCTTTTGACAATTCACTCTCCCCCTATGCAATACAAGAAATCGAAGGAGAGCACACAGTCTTCAAGAATCCCAACAAATCACACTTTATAATGCAATACACAGTTCCAGTTCTCCCAGCAAGCTTAGGGACAACAGGGATGAGTTTTAAACACAGGCAAATTACTTTAATGTGGTTTGCAAGGAAGTGAAAAGGTGCTAAAATTGCTTTTAATTCCCTCTAGAGGTTCAGGGTAGGTAATGGCTACTTTATATTAGTTCAGGCTCACTTTAACAATACTCTATGAATGATTAGCAGATTGCAAACGAATTTTAGCAAAGAGAAGCAAAAAGCTGCTGATTTCTACAGATGAAGAAATCGGGCCAAATCGCAAATCGCGGTAAATTTTGCGAGTGCGTGTCTCGCGATTACGGAAAAAGTATAGGGAGTAGGAAGTCGGTTCTAGGTTCGTTGGAAAGCCTAGATTCTAAGCTTTCAGATGAAACAAACGGTTCCAGCGATACGGATGATTTAATAAAGGTAGATTTTCGGATTTAAAGTCAAACTCAAAATGACAGGTGACAGCTTACAGCTGCAGAATTGACAGGTGACAGTTGTGCAGCTTTAAAAATGACAGATGTCACGATTTCTAGGAGGCTATTCTAATTAGGTTAAAATAGCTTGAATTAGATTATTTTAACTAGGAGATTGGGTTCTGCACAGTTCTGGCGGATACTCAGAATATATTTTGGGCAGGAATGGGCCTCGTCACGGATCTGGTCAACTGGACTGGACTTCAGTTCTCTCTGCTCGGCGGGTCAATCAGGCACCGGTTCTGTTCACAGCGGTCTGGGTCTCTCTGGATCTCTGGCAATTGTTCTTGGCAAAGAATTCAAACAGCTCGCCCGGCTGTGGAATAGTTTGCAAATGACTTTAAGGATGCTGAGGCCTGCTGAGAAGAGTTCTCAGTTTGTGGGTTTAGGCCCTTGCTTTAAGTTCTGAAGTAAAGTTCTGGTCTTTGGAGATTGATGGATGTGAAGTCTGGAGTCTCCCGGCAGAGCGTCCAACAGAAAATGGAATTGCATGTTTCTACCTGTCCCAGCAGTCTCTTTTTATGTGTTTTGAAAATGGGTGTGTGCGTGGCATAACTGAGCCTGCCCCTCTCTACTTGTCATTGGCCCAATTCTCCCCTCTCCCATGATTGGGGGAATTGGGTTGTGAGTCAGAGTGATGAGGTCTGTTTATGGGTCAGAGGATCCTCCCCTGGTCAATTTGCCCACAAATCTATACCTGATCCAAATACATATTTCCGAGGTACACAGTTGTTTGACATCACATACACACATCATATATTACTAAAGATAGTCCCTGTCCCGACTCTGGCGTTTCTAGGAGCTTGCATTCAAAAATGGCAACTTATTTTCGATTTTAGTGGGTTTTGCAACATGGGTTTTTCATCAAAAATTATACAAAGGTACATTTCCCTTCCACATATATCCCAGTAACTTTCCATGTCTCTAGCTTAAACACATTGTCTACAATAATCATAATTAGCGGGGTTTGGCCCCAGAACATGGTACAAATTGGAGTTTGGACTCAAATCGTGAGGGTGTTTTTCAAACTAAGACTCTCAAAGTTGCACATTCCTGTCATTTGGTTACAATAAATTATCACTGTTTCTATAAAATATATATTTGTTGCAATTCAACTCCCCCAAGTGTTTGGGTCCGCCTCCAGGAGTCTGGGTGGGTCAGTGATCACATGTCTCTCCTTGCTGGCAGAGGGCTGTTGACAGGAAACACTCAAAATTAACATACCCCATTCAACAGAAAGAGCCTTTTGTGTGGGCTCCAGCAGGCTGCCTGGAAGTCTCTCCTCAATCAATCAACAGGGTCATGTGATATCCTGCCTTCTGGTGTGGAATCTCTGAGGTGTTAAGGTTTCCCAGCCTCTTGGCCTCTGGGAACAGCAGGTGGCTAAGATTTCCAATTAACCAACAAGCTTTGAAGTCCCTGCCCCTCTTGCAACTCCTAAAAACAGTTTCCCTGTCAGAGTTTAGACCGCGAGCGCCACCTTGGGGAATTTGTCGGTACTGCATCCATTTTTGAGTTGTCTTGAATTACTGCATTTCAATAGAGTGGCCTTTTGCTTGATAGTATAGGACCCTTGCTTAACATTGTTTTGATGGCATCCTTACAGTAGAGTGGTGATGTGGAACCCCCCACAAGAAGGTTGTATCTTTGGAGTGGTCTCGTGCCAACTGCGCAGTTGTCCTATTCTGGCGTGAATGTGGGCGGCGATAGCTCATCCCCACATCCACCCAGTCTATTGATTTAGTTTGTTCTGGGATAGAATAATGGGCGGCGACAGCTCATCCCCACATCTACCCAGTCTATTGATTCAACATGGGTCAAAACCCTTCACAAGAGCCACCACCCTACATGCAAAATTCAAATGCCCTACCAACCGCTGCATCTCCAGCAAGGTCATCTTCCGCGCCACCACCACCTTCTCCAGCAAACCCACTAAACGACTCACCTTGTTGTGCGGCAAGCGTGATGTCATGGTCCTGGAATCCAGATCAATCCCCAAAAAGGTCAAAACCACATCCGGCCCTTCCGTCTTATCCTCAGCCAAAGGCACCCCCAACTCCTGCATCAATACCTGGAAAGACTGTCGCATGTTCCTGCACTCCGATTCATCCTCCGCCTCTCCGATGAACAAAAAAATCATCCAGGTAGTGCAAAACCCCCTCTGCACCCGAACTAAACATACAAGCCCACTGCAAGAATGAACTAAAACGTACAAACAATGCACAGGAAAAATGCTCCACGACCCACCTTCCTTATCAATTCCACTGCCTGATCCACGCTCGCATATGACACCCCACAATCCTCCGGAGCAATAAAATCATTGACAAGCCCTCTGGCCAAGATAAATGATGAATCAGTCTGAATTCCCCCGGCACCTACTTGGGCACTACCCCCAATGGGGTTATCACCAAACCACCCGGCAGATCTACAAATAGACCTACCACCGTCCCAGCCTCCACTTCCTTGAGCAACTTCGCCCGAACTACCTCCCCATTTTCTTTGGTTGATTTCAAATTTTCAGCCCATTTACGCACCCTCGGCCCTTGGTACCCCAGCCTGAATCCCTCCCAAAAACCGTCTCCCAGGATCTTCGCCCCCTCCCAGTCTGGATAAAAATTGAGCCACCTCTCCAGAACTTCAACTTTAACAGGAGTAAAAGCTTTTCCCACAACCCCCCGCCCCTGCCCCCGATCTCCTTGCTGAAAGCATTGTGTGACCGGGTGCCGACCTGCACATCTGGTGCACTCGTGTCTGAACCTGCACACTGTTCTCGTGCAGCCCTCCTTATTGAAGCCCCAACACACTGCCGACTGCTGACCCCTGCCTCCTCCCCTTGCTGCCTCGTGGGCGGGGCGACCAAGAAAGGGCCGGTAAGGCACAGGTAAGCCACTTGCCGTGGGAACCGTCGGCGCAGTCCTTGTCGGTGTCATCCATTGTAGCCAGAGGTCCATGTCTACCTCCCCCCAGACCGCCTGGCTGACCTCCGCCAATCTTGCCCTAAATTCCTCATTGTATCGCACCCGCGCGAAACCTCCAAAGCTCGTAAAAGCCTTCCTAATCACATCCATATACTTACACAGTGCTACACACCTCCGGAAATTTCTCGCAATACACACTGGCATATATGATAAACGCTGACGTCCAATTCTCTATAGTCACCGGTACTTTCGGGCGCATCGCTAACTCCCTCTCCTCTTCCTTGGAGCCCTCCTTGGCCCTGACCTCCCTGTGTAACAGCTTGAAAACGTCCACAAATTCACCCGCCCAGATCTTATCCTTTGTGGATGCCATGAAGTGCGCTCCCAATGGCTTAGTAATGCCATATAGGGCAACTTCTTTTCTTTTCCTTTACCCTCTCCCTCCTTTTCTTTTGTTACCTGAACCTCAGTTGCCCCGGGCTCAGTCGCCCTGTCAGAAAACATGTCAACCCTCTCCCAATAATTGCCCAAATCCCCCACTTGCCGAACTCGTTGACCTTCTTCATCCCCCTCAAACCTTAACCCAAAGCCTCTTTCCTTCCTCTTAGCCCCACCAAACCCCTCCTCCAACCATTGCCCCACATACTGTTCAACCCCTTCATCATCCCCCACGTCATACCAGGGCCGTTGCGAGCACTTGCTCGGGTCGGGCAACTCCTCCTCTTCTGAACTCAGGGTGTCCGCCCCGCCGATCCTTCTCGTTCTCTTCGGGGCCGTAGCAACCCCTGCTTGTTCTCTTCTTGGACGAGGGGTCCTCACCTCCACCCGATGCTCCTCCTCGCTAGGGGCCATGCTGCGTCCTCTAGGCTGTTCTCTGATAACCTGTAGAAGAGCGGTTCTTAAGCCCTCTCCTGGCCGCTCCTGCAGAACCATGGGGGCCGCCCCAAGCCCTCCAACCGATGCCCTCCTCACTGGGGAGGTTGTTCCGCACCTCTACCTCTCCTCGCCTCTCCGGCGACCGCTCCCTCCTTCTACCCCTGGTGCTCTTCTGCAAATACTTACCGCCCTTACCTCTACACACGAATGCCCTCCCTTCCCCCCAGCACCCCTGTTCTCCTGTTCCACCCCACCAGCACCCTTGTGTACATACCCCTCTACACCTTCCTGTCCTGCAACTTCCTCCCCCGAAACCCTCCTCGGTCTATTCCCTTCTTCCCTGGACCTCTTTGATGCTCTCCTGGGGATCTCCCTCCTGCTCCGCCTACCCCCCAACTCCCACGCCCCCCCCTTTCCCGCCGCAGGGCTGCATGCTACCACCGCTGCCAGTGCCCCGTCCGCCAACGCTCGCCGATGCGGCCTTCCCCCTTCCCCCTCACCCCTTCCAGTAACTTCCACCACTGCCCTCTCCAACTGTGTTTTGGAGGCCCTGCTAATAATCGCAAGGGCCTCCCTCAATGCCCTGGCGTCAACCAGCCCCTTCTTACTTGCCCCGCGAGCCACCATCCTGCCCTTCCTCACGCAACACTGTGCCAACCTACAACTTGCTAGCACTGCCCCTCGAGCCCTTTTATTTCCCCAACCCTCTTGACCTGCCAACTACTGCCCCAAAACCTACCACGGCTACCCAGCCAAGAACAAACACCAAACTTGCCCCAAATATTGCACCCCACTTCCACAACCAACCTACTGCTGTCCTTATTGTACCTCCCCTAGTCTTTATCTCAACCCTCCCCTCACTTTTATTTATTTATTAATTTATTTAATTATCTATTTTTTTAACCCTCCCACCTGCTCCTATTCCCTTTTATAAAACCCTTTTTTTTTAATGTCCTAACCCCCCAGAGTGCCCCCTCCCCTCCTGCCTGTCCTCTGCGCCCAGAGACGCAGCTCTGCCCCCTGAAATCAGAGGCAGTCCAAACCTTCCCCTCCCCCCCTCCTAAACCCTACCACTCCCTGACGGGGCTCAGCCCACACCGCACTTGCGTGCAGCGTGCCGCCTCCTCTTCCCTAACTAACGTGGCCCCTTTAAGGCACGCGCCTCCTAAGCCCCAGCCCCTCCCCGCTGCAGCCGTAAATACGAGCGCTGGTCGCCCAAGCTCGAGCGCCCGCCGGCCCGTGTTACCTTCCCCCCCTTGCCCTGACAAGCTCCTGGCCGCGCACTCGCACCCCCGCCCCACAAATGCCGACTGCCCCACCCCAGCGATGACCCAAACAGCGGTAAGGAGGGGTACCTTATCTACGGTACCCCCGCTATAAAGGTTTTTTTTTTTTGTTTCTTCTTTTCCCGCTCTCCAGCAATAACCTGTTAAGCCTAACCACCTCCGGCCCTGCTAACCTACCCCGCTCACCTCGACCTACTCTATCAGGCCCCAAGGCAAGGAAAGCTCAAGAGCAGGAGACCCTGACAAAAACTTGCCCACAACGGTCTCCTGCTCTCGAACTTTCCCTGCCCCTTAAATACCCCCACCACCCCGAGGCACGCTATGCGCAGGCCAGCTCGCCCCCCCGGGGCCCCCTTTCTCCCCATCCCCCTTTAAGTTCCCCTCTCCCACGCTCACTCCTTCCCTATTCCCCGCTCTTTTCTCTCCCCAGCCCTATCTCTCCCTCTCTTCTCTGTGCTCCTATCTGCCCCACTCACTTGCGCTTCCTACCCCTCCTCCCCATATGCCACTGCTTTCCTCTTTTTGTAGGATTGCCAATTGAGATCTATTTTCTATTTCGTTGATTTATCCGCGGGATAGTGGGTCAATGGCTTTGACTTTCTGTTTCATGAGCTTTTCAGCCCGTCTGCGCAACTGCCAGCTCAGCAAAGTGAGTTACTCCATGGGACCGTGGGACGCCTCTTGGCCTACTTTCAAAGACATGTTGAATACTCTGCAGCGTCGGGCCTTGTCAATAAAACATGGCGCCTGTGTGTAGAGCAAACCCGTTTTCTTTCACCGTGTCTGAGGCCGTGAAATGAGCGAGTAAGCACCTCAAAGCTTTGGAATATTTTGTCTGCATATGTTTACTCCTTGTTAGTCGGGTAATCACTGTGCGAGCTCTCCAGGGAGCCAGTGGCTGCAGCGTGTTTTATTGAAGCATTTACTGTGTGCCTAGCTCTTCGAGTCGGCACGCAATAGAAATCGCAGGAACGGGTGGACCACAACATGAAAATGCGATTTCTAATGGAAATATTTTTATTGTAAAACATTAGGTTGGCATCGGGGTGGACTGGTATAGGGAACTGTGGAGATTTCCAGGCTAGCCACTGCACCCATGGGCCTCTTTTGTGAGGTAAACTATTTTATTTTCAAGTGTTCTCATAGGAAAAAGTTTGGGTTTGCTGAAAATGTGTAATATGGAGCCACTTGGGGAATTATTTCCAGGGCCCCTTTTGGCTCCCAGCCCACCCCTGGTTGTTGTAGAGTAACTGTCATGTGTCCTGGGAGTGGCTTATAAAATAAACTAATCAGAAGTAGTGACTGTGAACCCGAATGCCCGTGTTTAATCCACCTTCTGACAATCGCCACCATGCCATGAAGTGCAGCTCTTAACTCAAGGTCCTTTTATGACCCACCTCAAGGAAAAATTAGAATCCAGCACTTGCTGCTGAAAGAGAACCAATGGGTGTTAGGAGGCGGATGGATTCCAGAAAGCGCCTTCAATGTGTTTATCATTTCTTTCAGGTAACTGCACCTCCTCCGCGCGCTTTACTTAGTTGGAAGAATTCATCTACTCTCAGGTTCCTGTATGTCCCCAAAACCCTTAAAGAATTGCGCTGCAGCAGTGATTGCCCTGCAACTCTCACATTATTTGCACATTTTGCTGTTTGTCCCAAACAGAACTCTGCTGCGTTACTTGGCGCATCAGTCAATAGAAACCCCGATTTTTCGGGTCTATGGGCCGCATGCCGACCCTGGCGTTAACCAAGGCGCTATTAGCGCCTTGGTTGACGCCGTTATTTTTCCGACTCCGCCATGGTGAATGGCGGAATTATCGCCCCATTCCAAGGTTGGCAGGGGCGGTAATTCCCCATTCACCATGGGCCCTTTCCCATTCCCATTTTTGGCCCATAGGGCTCAATGGGAATGGGGAAGGCGCTAATTACGGCACCGTAAATTACAGTGCTGTAATTAGCTCTTAGGTCCCTTTGCGGGTTGGTTTTTTAACGCCTGCAAAAAGCAGGCGTTAAGTACCAACCCGCAAAGGGAACTCGGAATAGGGCGGTAAGGGTTTAAAGGCACCAGTCTCGTTACCGGTGACCGTTAACCCTTACTGCCCTATTCGGAATGACCCCTTATGAATTTTTGCTGACTTCTTTTTATCGATCTACACTTTTGCCAACATTTTGTTGATTGAATGTACCCCGGTTTTTTACTGCAAAATGAGGGAGGATACCCATGCACTCATGTTTATTTCCCCTAACAACCCCCTCTATATACCTTAACCCCAACTTTCCATATGCATTTTACAGTAAAAAGATTGAAAAAAATCTGCAACATTGCAGATTAGCAAAAGTGGGTAATACCAATGTTTGAATATTTTTATTCTTGGACCTCGAAATCTTTTTCACAGGGTACTAGCTAAGAATGCATCAGTATCTAGTTCTCCCATATGCCAGCTGCCTTTCTTCCTTTCTTTCATGTAGGTTCATGGACATTGTGGACAATTCACAAGGGCATACATCATAAATCATACCATAGAAATAGTTTCAGAAGACGTATAAATGCCAAACATTCTTTGACTGCCTTGCCCATTCTTTACAAATATTAAAACATTTCTTATATAAATAGCAAAAATAGCAAATATGCCATGCGCCTGTCCTGTAAGAACAGAAGTAGTTGTGCAAGAGGAAGAATCAGCTGGACAGAATAATAGAAACAGATGTCTCTGTTGGAGAAACAGCTGAACCCATTCATGACCTTTCTGTTAGACCATTATTTGCACCCATTATAAGCCTATATTAACTTGCCAACATATCGCCATTCCTTTTTGCAGGTGACCGATTGAATGGTACGGCACTCTGTAGCAGGCACTATCCATTAAAAAGCCGAACCCGCGTTACTAAGTCGGGTCCTCATCAAACATGGAGCCGATGAAAGTCTTTGCGGATGCAGCTATTCCGGAAGTGGCGGCATGGGGTTGGAAGCCCTCTAGCGATGCTCAGCTAGAAATCGGAAATCGGTCTTTTGATATTACCCTAAAATGTTGATGGCCGATAACTGCTTCGCATCAGACTTGGTATAGCTTTCAGCAAAACTACTAATGTGGCAAGATGATTTCAATACCGCCTTCACAATCTAGGCATGCTCCCAAATTCCAGGTACTGTTCTGTAACTGGGTCTTGTATAGCATGACTTCTGCCATTTGTGTGACCTCTTTTGGCGCACTGTCTTGCAAGAGAGGGAGAAGGGATAGCAAGTTAGTGGGGAGAGAAAGAGGGAGGGACAAGGTGCACATCCCATGATAATGACGCATGCAGACCGGAAGTGTTCTTTCCCTGTTTGCTAGCAAGGCTCTAGGGCGAGTTGGGATAGGGCACGTGGGGCATTTGTTTCCGCAGGCGCAGCCCCTAATTTAGTTTTCCAGCAAATGGATTAGTGTCAGAACGCATACCCAAACAAGTATGTGTTTTTGCTGACCAGATAACAGTCCCCTTTTAGCTATGAGAAATTGCAAACACAAAGAGCTGCTTTTTTGTTCATAGTATGCTCATTACACAGCTATATGGGTTTACGTGGCTTGGATCAATTCACTCCCATGGTTATTTCTGCCTTATCCATGTTCACGTGCCACGCGAAGTTCCACAGCCTCAGTTGATCCCCTAAACACTTGTGTTAACTCTCCCCTATTGATTAATACACTAGGTTTCTTTGCATGTCCACATCATAGTGCTACTCTTTGAAATGTCCCTAATTCACTCTTCACGTGCGTCCATCACCAGCTAAGACTGTCAATGTTTTCAAAGCCACAAAGTAAATTGATATCATTCCTACGTACGTAACACGAAAACTAGTTACAGAAGGTAATAGTAAATTGTTCATTTATTAAAACCCACACTTCTAAAAGCTATGCAATTTACTTTGTAAATATGTTTAATATGTTTGTGCTTTTAACATATAGTCCTATTCCTTAGTACCTTTTTCTTACAGGATTAGATTTGTACCAATTATGAAAAGTGGTGC
This sequence comes from Ambystoma mexicanum, assembly GCF_040938575.1. Classification (NCBI taxonomy): domain Eukaryota; kingdom Metazoa; phylum Chordata; class Amphibia; order Caudata; family Ambystomatidae; genus Ambystoma; species Ambystoma mexicanum. Next base: position 966,271,383 of record NC_090937.1, read on the forward strand.
GCAAGTGGTGTTGACGGTGGGAGACCCCTGCCAGTTGCACAGTGAACACTTCATCATTTGAAAACATTTGGAACGTTGCTGTTTTTTTTCCTCGGATTTTGCTGTGCTCTGCAGTGACCCTGTACCCTTAAGGCTACAGAGGAGGAGTCTGAGGCTGCCTAACTCGCCATTCAAAAGCACCTACTTCCGCGTCAGCGGAGCGGAAGTGGTGCGCAAGTGGTGTTGACGGTGTTGCTGGTGGAGCGGTGTGGCCGGGGCCGCTACCCAGGCCACCTGAAGATGACGACACCCGCCTACAACTGATTTGTCCCTTTTTTTACACAGAGAGGAGCTGCACTATGAGGGATATGGGTCACCTAAAGAGCGACTCAACGGACTGGGTGCAGCCTAGAGAGTGAAAACCAGACAACTGGTAAGGCAGCGAGTAGCATCCTATCCGGCCCCTGCCGGGAGTCTATCACCGGCTATGGGATGCCCCAAAAAAGGTCTACAGCCTTTGATACGAAGCCGCCTTGCCTTTCTAAGTAAAACCCAGGGCATGGGGTCACCTTTAACATCCATGTCAGACTCTGCAGGAGACTTACCCATACATGCAGGGGACAGGGGGTCTTAGTCTGATAAACCCCCCCCTCCCCATAGTAAGTGAGCCAGCAACACTTCCAGCCGCGGACAGGATCCAGGCAGACTTAAGTCACCATACTCCATCGAAGGACACGAGGGAAAAGCCGAACTTGCATAGGCTACCAGAGGTGAACAACGACCCGCAGGACCTTACCCATTTTAGGGGAAACCAGGCAGGAGGGTTGACCTGCCTCCCGGAAGAAATGCATCTGCTGGACTCGACCAATAAGCCGCAAAGCCCGGATGCCATGACACCCAAACATTTGGCTGGAAAGCCTGTAGGTGGGGAACTGCAAATTCAGGAACCACCGGCAGCAAGTGCAGCCACGAGGGACCTGATGGCTTCGTCAGAACTCTCAGCACCACCCGAGGGAAGGATGGATGAGTCCCTTCTGAAAGACCAGGAGATGGGGAAGGTAATAGAAACTCCTAGCATAGAGAGATGCCTGCCAAAGATGCAACCTGCTATCCAAGATAGCTACCTGGACCCCCGAAAAGAGAAGGAGCAGTCTCATTCAAAGCCATCCACGGCACTGCAGAATAACTCAGGTGCAACAGACACCTCTAACAACATGGATGAAAGTGCAGCTGATTCTTGGGAGAAGAGGAGCCGGTCCCTGGCAGTGGAAATAACGACTGCCTCCCAAAAAGGGCTCAAGGACACGCTTCACGAAAACCCAAGTAATGCAAGCCTTGCTTCCAAATTAATTCAGGACCTCTCAAACCTTACGGGTAAAATTGTAAGGGAAAAAGGAGAAGTCTCTCATTTATTAAGGATAGATTGGCAGCACTGGACGATGAGGACCCAATAGATCCCATTGACTCAACCCCAACACGTTCATGGGGTCAAGTACAAAAAAATCTAAGTCCCAGACAAACAGATTACAGAAGCTGCCTCGCCCTAGCAGACCCTAAGGAGGCCAAGAAGCCGGGGATTGATGACATCACCCTGGGGAAAATAAGCGACTTGTGCAGAAAGGGTACGATGGATGATTTTGTCCAGACCCAGAATGTGGTGATGGCAGCATTGAACATCATGCTTGCCCCTTTTCTGAAACGTAATCAATGAAACCCTGCAGTCACTTCACACACTAACCCCGAAAACGGACGAGGGGCTGGGCGAAATGGTAAGCTTCACGAAACACTTAAATGCAAGACTGCAGAAGGAGTCAGACCTGTCTCACCAATGGCAGAATCGCCTGTGCGACCTGGCGCGTCAAGAATCGAACGACAAGCAACTCCTGATGGAAGCAATTCTTGAAGACCATAAGTGGATAAGAAAACTCAATCAGCAAGCCTCTTTGATCACAGACCCTAAACAGAACCCCAGAAGAAGTCAAGACCTCGAAGTTCAGAGGATCAAGCAACTGGAAACGGAGAAAGGGAAGCAAAGATCGGGTTGCCCTCTAGCACTGGGGAAGGGCACAAAGGCTCCCACGGCTATTAATTCAGATTGCTTGTTGATTGTGGACGAGGAAGAGCTAAAAGCGAGCTATGCGATTTTCCAGAACCCTACTCAGCAACCTAAGAAAATGACGACTAGCCTGTGGGACACTATACAGAAAGAGGGTACGGAAAAAACACAAAAGAAAACAAAAAAAACAGACAATCAAGCAAAAGGCAAATGGTTCCAGAGCCTTATTAAGAAGCATCAAATTGCCCACAAACGAGGTCTTGGAACCTTTATCAAAAAAACCTAGGAGAGATGTGTCCAATGTACAGAAGGAGAAAGTCATAAACAAACCTACCCCAATAGAATGGGGGGATTCGGAAACAGATAATGAAAAAGAACTGGATATAATCGTCTGCCTGAGTGACCTCATAGAAACAATTGAAACACATAAAGAGGATGAGCTGTGGGACAACATTAGCTTATCGGATTGGCAAGTGATAGATAAGCATTCAGGTAGAGCCCCCACAGGAGAAAGAGGAAAATCAAAGGCAGTCCACCACAATAAAAAGACTGTGGTAAATACAAAGAAAAATGAAGAGGACAAGCAGGCACATCAACACTCTCAACACCCGAGAGATGAAAGAGTGAACTGTAAAAGGAGTATACTGACGAGGAACCGAAAAAATACACCACAACGGAGATCCAAATCTTGTGAACATTCGCTAAAAGATCAGCGAGATATAATAAGAGACACCAAGATCCCTGAACGAGTTCAGACAAAAGCAGGTCCCGGTATAGGTCCACAAAAGTCCAGATCTCCTAAAATAGCTAGAAGCCGGACGAAGAGTAAGACTCCACAAGAGTGCTGAACACTCACAGAACTCGCAATGGCATAAGAACTCAAGATACAGGAACATAGAGAAGCCAAATATGGAGTACCGGCAAAGGGCGAGTTGGGAAGAGAAGGGATCGCCTAGTCAATTCTTTACATTAAAACTGGAACGGACGTGGAGAGGCAAAAAAAGGATCTTGCTGAACGGGAACAGGCTGATGGCAATCCTTAATGACCTTCCCCCGACCTTAAAGATCCACAGTGATGACGTGGTAATCGTCGAGTTCATCGATGAACAAAGAACGGATGCGATCCTACTACATCTAAGAACAAGAAAAATCAAAGAGAGACTGTGGCGTGCAAGGAGCATGCTAGCGGATTGGGGTTTTAGGCTCGCCGATCAAGAGACAAAAAAGGGATGGTGAGAGACAAGGAGCCACAGACCTGCAGAAGGGAGGCGGGAAATAACCAGGAAAACAACAGAAGGAGATTCTACCAAGGCTCAGCAGGGTGCAAGGTCAAACCAAAAGTCAAAAAGCGACCAACAACAGTGGCAAAAGAAGAACCCAGTAAGGAGCAAGCAAACAAAATAAAAGGTCACCAGAAACAGAAAGATAATTGGTTATCAAACATGAGATTTACAGTTGACAACTCGAGCCAGAAGGCTAAAGGGGGAGTTCATAGTGAGAAGATCCAAAAGAAATGCGAAATGCGCCCCCGCACTCCCAGCATCAGGCCGGAGAAAAAGAGACAATAGATCGCTGTAAGTGGAGATAGGAATAAATCTTTCCTGGCCTCATGGAACACACATAGATTTGGCCACCTTTACTCCGGAGAAAGTAAATTCCTGGGAAAATTTGAAATAATCTGTTTACAAGAGAGCTGCATCAGAACAACCCCGTTGTGCGAAGGTTACCAGATTTACATTAACCCGGCGCAGAAAGGACCCCTGGGGAGACCATGTTCCGGGCTTGTGACCTTAAAGATGACTGCCAATTAATTACAAGTCCTGGAACATCAGACTCCAAACCCTCTTGTACAGATAATCAAAATAGAGGATGGCATGAAAGCAGATTACTACTAATTAATACATACTGGTGCACTAAAGACTCAGAAACCAGAAAAAACTTGGCTGACATCATGGCGGCCATTGATGCCTCAATGTCAGAGGAGAGGAACCAACTGATCATCATCTGTGGTGATTTGAACATCAAACTATTGGATAATAATGGCCTGTTGAAAATAACTACTACCCTGGTAGCCAATGAAAAACGTTGGCTACTTGAAATGGATACCAGAGAGATGTTAATGCTGAATGGCCAAATAACAGGTGATCTGCCAGGGTCCATGACTTGGGCTGCGAATTCAACAAGCGCCTGTCTGGATTACTGCTTTGTTGCTAGTAATACCTTAGCATGGATCAACTCTCTAAAAGTAATCCCTCAGAAAGCTAGTGATCATGCTCTACTAGAAGTGTAACTTCGTCGGAAGACTGAAGAGCAGAATTACTGAGCCCTCCCCGCAATGGAATTAACATGGGGAAGGAACAGGCTAAAAATAAAAGCACAGGCCATTGCTGAACTAGCAAACCGGTTCAAACATGACCTTAAGGATAACCACGATACAGTAGACTATGGATGGCTACTAAAGGAGTTTGAAGTCAAGAGTCGCACAAATAAAAACAACAAATTGGTAAGGAAACATGCATACAACAAAGACCTGGTGGAAAAAAGGAGTGAACACTGTGCAACACTGAGACGCCTCCATAAAAGTACCCATCCCAATAAAGAGGAACACTTAAGACAATGTAAACAGTCTTATAAGAACTGGTTAAAATCCTCGAGGGTGCGGAGAACACAAGCAGATGCCGAAAAAATGCTGGCGGCAATAAGTACATCGAATACTAGATCCCTATGGGAGATAATTAATAAAGGAGAGGACTTCCAGTCAGCCTTAACATCAAGTCATGTTTCAAAGGACCAATGGGTAATATTCTACACGGACCTCTTTCAGGAAAAAGAAGCAATTATGATAAAGCAAAGATCTAGAAGCCCGTGGCTCATCGACATTGGCAGGGATGACATATTATTAAGGATTAAAAAGTTGAGCTCTTCAAGAGCGGCAGGACCAGATGGCATATCAAACTGTATGCTGAAGGAAAATGGGGAAGAGTGGGCAGATTTCCTCTTAGTATTATTTCAACAGATACTAAAAACAAGAACAATCCCTCAATCCTGGAAGGAGGCCCTAATTGTGCCGATCTATAGGAAAGGGGACCGTACAAATCCCAGGAACTACAGGCCAATCGCTCTCCTTGATTCCATCGGAAAGCTGTTCTCCTCTATCATCTTGAGAGATCTAAAAAGATGGGCAAGGACCGGAATTTTAGACAAACGACAAACCGCATTCATGAGTGGTGTCGGTACATCACTGAACTTACTCATCCTGAATATGTTAAAACTCCGGCCACTGGAAAAGAAAAAGAACATATACCGGGGTTTCATCGATCTCGAACAGGCCTTCAACGGAATCAGTAGAGAACTGCTCTGGGCCAAGTTAAGAAAATGGAACTGTCCAGAACACCTGCTTGAGGCCATTCAAGAACTCTATACTAACACCTCAATCCAAATACTGGTCTCCAAAGGCGGAGATGTGACAGAAAAAATCTTGACGCGAAAGGTATAAAGCAAGGTTGTGTCTTGGCACCGTTTATGTTAATTCTCTATCTAGCAGACATGAAGGAACACCAGGCACATATTCAAACTTTTCCACCAATGTTTCAGGTTGAGGCCCGGTCATGGATTCTATATGCCGACGATGTTATATTCATGGACCAAACCCCTATAGGTCTACAAAGACGCATGGCAGAATTTAAGATCTACCTAAGCAAAAATCATCTGAAGATCAATGTTAAAAAATCAATGATCTTGATAATGCAGTCGGCCTGAGGGCACAAGACCACAAAAAAAATGCATTCACTTGGTCACTGGGTAACCATCCTCTGGACATAGTTGATTCTACTGTCTATCTTGGGGTCCGAATTAACAAAAATATCAACTAACAGGCTCAACAGAGTTTTATTAGAGAGAAGCTCATAAAACTATCAAACCAAGCCCGTGCTCTCCTTTGGCGCTATGGATCATTTTCAATGATGCCATTAATCCTATTTTACAGACAAAAGGTTGCAGCGATCTTGACCGATGGAGCCGAATCACTGCTAAATCTCCATTGGAAGACCTGGGGGGTGTTCGAGGGCCTTTTTTGGAGAAGGGTTCTTAGGCTCCCCAACTGTCTCTCAGCATCAACAATAAGGCACAAACTGAGGTTGCAATCAATGGAGTCGATAGTGTTGTGGAAGACACTCTGGCTATTTCGGAAGTGTATCCTGGATAAACCTCCTATCTCATTTGAACTGTTGGCTAATAAAGACGTTAGGAATACAGATCCTAATCTTGAGACTTGGAAAAAGAATTGTCTAGAAATCCTAGAGCATCATAACATTAAAATGGATATTGTGAAAGAAAACCTGGACAAAGTAAAGAAAACCCTCAGTAGAAAGTACTGGGAAGAAACAGATATCCCAAAGAGGCAGAATACAAACTGCCACATCATCATTTGGGAACGAAAGGCTCTGAATGATCCTCCACTGTATCTGCGAAGATTCCCTTCGCCTAGACATAGGATCTTCTGATGAGATGCAGGCTAAACATCTTGCCAACCAGGGAGGTACAATACCTAAGAAAACAAATTCCAGCTGAAGAGGCTAGATGTCGTTTTTGTAATAACCCGGATATTCTGGAATCAATAAAACATTGGATGTTATCATGCCCAGTATTGGCAAGCCAAAGGAGCCTGTTCTCGGGAGAGTGGGTGGCTAATATAAACACGTCAACGGAAGAGGACTACTGGGAGAGAATATTGACGGTACAAAAAATCGGCCCCGCCTTGGAAGCCCTACGATTCATAGAACTAATCCTAAAGGGACTAAGGGAGGACAATGAAGAACTCAGAGGGCGGCAGGGGGTTTGGACTGAAAATGATCTGGACCTAATTGTTAAAGGTTGAAATGTTTTATTTAACCAATAAAACAAAAAACAAAAAACATATGATTATTACAATGTATGCTCCAAACATCCTTTCACAAGAATACACTTCTTTTTTTTTTCTCTCTTCCCCGAAGTGGATGTTTGCATGGTGAAGCTAATATGCTCCCAATCGTATTTCATAAACTTTTTTTGATAAACCTCGAATCTCTTTGGTTCACTCCTCAACTGAGCTTTTATAGAAACCTTATTTAATTTAAAATCTGATTTATCGTAGTTCTAAATATAAACAAAGCGACTTGTGTTACTGCAGTGCTGTTTACTTGACATCCCAAAGTCTCTGAGTTTCTGATAGAGTATGGTTACACACCGGAAATATAATGGGGTTGGTATAAGGTTAATGCCAAGAGTGCATCTTATAGGCTACTTTCCCTCAGAACAGGAAACCTTAAATGAAACGCTTGTTGGGTTGATAGCGCTATCTTGACTCTGCAGGCACATGGCTGTCTGAGCAGTAATCTGTATGGCAGTTTCTCAAACCAATGAGCCTCATGCATGCTCAGAATGTGTGATTCCCACTCCCCCTACTAGTCTGGGTTCAAGATCTTTAGAGAGCCAATAAAGCAAATGAACCCAAGGAGGGGGGGGGCATTACCATTCAGGTAATGCCCCCTGGGCGAGGGCTTTAATGTAGTCCCTCGGCATTAGCTGGCCGGAAATCCCCCTCCTCCGAGGGTTCTGTTGCTATTAGTACCCAGTACAACGTGTTAGTAATTCTTCTCGAGCTGAGAAACAGTGTTAAAACCGTTTCTCAACTTGAGAAAAAAAAGCAAAAAAATGGCCGCCAGGGTCAAGGAGAAGGGACTACATGTAGTCCATTCTGCCGTTCCATGACGCCCATTAAAAATATAGAAAAAAAAGTAACCAAATGCAATGGCCACCATGGAACGGGGAGAAGGTACTACACGTAGTCCCTTCTCCCTTTCCATGCCAGCCTGCCGAAGAATGGAAAGAAACTCTGTGGGACGCAAGCTCTGACCCACAGACGGTGAGTCTGTGTCGGTCGGGTAACGACCTGGCGAGGGCTAATCAGATTGTTTGAAACAATCTGATTGTGCCTCGCTGGGTACTAATTGGCATTCAACCTGAGAAGAATCCGTAACAACAGTTATGTGATGTTGTCAGATGTCTAAGACTGAACCTCGTCCATTATAGGGATGGGGCATGGCAATTTGGTTTCCAGTGGACACTGAAAACCCATTAAGTGTGGGTCACAATTTATGTTGCATCACTGCCTTTCAAACCCAATATACGTCGCTACTGTTTTGTAGCTCTCACATTACCCAGATGACTGGGGATAAAGCACAAGGGAGATCATCAAACTTAAATCTTTAAAGGAAGTAAACATTGTAATAAGGTTTCATTCGGAAAACCTATAGAGAAGGGTTATTGAGGGAACACATGGTATAACCAAACAGGCTCCAGTTTTGTTTTCTCTCAAATTGCACAGAAGGTACAGATCAGGACGGATTTAGTTCCAGGTATTCAAGGGCCTGACCAAGTATGTATAAGGAGGTCTGGCAAAACCCTCTGCCGGTACAAACACGGACCATTGACCTGTTCTTGGGTGGATGGCCCCCGGGAGGGTCTCAACCACGCTTTATCTCACTATGAGTTCCACAGAGGAGAAATGTCCACACACATATCAATCTTTGTTCCGACCCATAGGTTGTCCAGCACCGAAATGGTAGGCAATTCTCCTCTGAACAAGAGTACCAACAGCAACCCTACACACATATTTCGGCCTAGTCGGGCCTCCTCAGTGAGGTGGAGCTGTGCCTCTCTAAGCACAGTGAGCAAGGGGTGCACGTCTGGATTGCCCTGGTAACTTAGGGTGAGAACCCAAAGTATCCAAAATTTGCATAAGGAGGTCTGGGAATACCTCTACTGGTACAAAAATGGCCCATTGACCTGTTCTTGGGTGGATGGTCCCCGGGAGGGTCTCAAACATGCTTTAGTTCACTATGCTTTCCACAGAGGAGAAATGACCACGCACATATCAGTCTTTGTCCCACCCATAGGTAGTCCAGCACCGAAATGGTAGGCAATTCTCCTCTGAACTGGTACCTACCAATTGTAAGTGAGCGATAGGCTCCGCAGTAATCTCAGGATGGGATGCTTTACTGAAGGATGCCCATCTGTGGCATTCTAACCGTTGCTCCTGGGGCAACAGTCAGCAAGGAAGTCTCACAAAGGGCAACCAGAGTACAAGGACCCCCGATACATTTTGAGAAATGTATGTCGGGTAGGAGTGCTTTTTGAACTGGGATGGCTCAGCATCCTTGCCCTCGCTGGTACTTCTTCAGATGTAGTGATCCGGCACTGATGTAGGGGGACAGACAGTTGAGTCTAGTACACCTCTTACTTGATCGCAGGAAGGTAGTGCCTGGCCAGAAATGTATTTGTAGCAGAGTCTTTGCAGTAAGTGTTCGTGGTCACTAGATAATCAGTTGTATATGTGCAGGTGATCCAACATCAGAGCTTCTGCCCACATAGTTTCATCTATGTTGGCACAGCAACTCCAAGTAAAGTGCAGGAAACTATGTAACTGGATACAGCCCATGCTGTGCTTCATTCCAGGTGTCGTATGGGCAGCAATAATTTTCTGTATTGCAGGCAGACAACAATGTTGCCTGGTGTTCTTGAGAGTGGTATACTCAATTCCCACATAAATGAAGATTACAGCTAGAGGAAAGTTTCAGTGCGATCCCCCTGGGTCACTGTCTCATGGTGTGAATCAGACCACTACAGAGATCTGTTACTTCATAACCCTATGGTTGATCCAGATTGCCTTTGGTGAATTCCTGAGTCTTGGCATGTCCACGCTTATTCATATTTAATCGAGAGAGGGGTTAGTGCTTCCACCAGAAACCCTGTACAGTAAGAACAATATACAATAAAACTGACTTTTCCCATAACTGCTTGCTTTACAGTGGTAGGGGTGTAAGTTGCTCTGGTAAGAGGACCAGTTGAGGGAGGATACATATTGGTACCCTGAATTGGGACAACAAACTCACAGATAAATTGTTAAACATTTGCATTTGTGCAATAATTTAAGTGATACACCAGCGGAAGCAAGACGGTTCACAGAGGTGGCATAGTGTGATAGCATAGTGTAGAATCTGACTACCAGTAGAGCAACATCTGTCCAAAGAAGAGGGCCTGCAAGAATCAGTCTTGGAATTTTTATCTCAAAGCTATTTTGGGCAAACCTTTTTAGCACCGTATGGCTAAAGAACCAATGTTAAATTTGAGCCAGATAAAGAGCATTGCCCAGCCCTCAAATATTGTCCCCTTTTTGGATTCTGGATTAAGCTTGCGGTGGTATTTTTTGTCCGATCAGACATACCTGGTGTACAAGAGTTAACAAACGGGCAACTGCAGAAGTTTTGACAATATTGTGGTATAAACTGAAATGTATGATAGCCACACTATGCACGCCCTAGAGGTGGAGCCAATGTTTGGTGCCTGGGGCACGGAGGGGGCTCCATTAAAAATTATACTAGCTCATTGGTGGTTAGTTAATGTTATTTATTAAATTATGAGAGCATCAATCTTTTCCTCAAGTTAGCGCAGGTGCAGCAAAGGGAGCAGAAATAGGGCATTTCAGGGAAAGGTAGGGCATCCTTTTGAAAAACAGTTTGAAAATTTGTGTTAAAAATATGTACTTTACAGCACATTTGTTTGGGGAAAACGGCGTAAAAAGCCATATAATTTACAATTTGTTCTGTAGGGTAGCACATTGAAAAACCAGACTGTACCAGGTCACCAATAGCACACAGGAGCATTATACAACATTTCGATGATACCTGGGCCCAAATATAGGCCAGCATTATCACTGTTAAACAGTTTCATAATATATGCCATGACTGCCACTCTAAACCTCACGTTCATGATGCCTCGGTCCACTACATATATATCAACATGGCCCAGTAAAACAGTTTTATGATGCCACATGTGTTCAAATCTATGCCAGCATTGCCTCTGTGAAATAGTTTAATGATGTTTTCTCACAATACATGGCAGCCATGCCACTATAAAACACAGGTTCATGATGCCTGTGTCTTCAAGAAATGACAGCATGACTGTAAAATAATTGTTCATGCTTCCTATGTCCAAATCTTTGGAATCATTGCAACTGTAAAACAGACGCATGCCCTACCCACACAATCTTACAAAATAGCATGCATACTCACACAGTACTTCGCTCTTGCATGTGCACGCACACACACACACACACATTTCACTCACAAAACACCAGTTCACTGTTTTTGTCAATCTAACCTTTTCTACTGATATAAGTCATTTATAATGCGCCTGAACACAAGTGTTTCTAGGCACGACAAAACAAGGGAGGGAAGATAGAGGGAGGACAAGACAAACTATCTTACTAGGCTGTGTGTAATGCAGATCGTGCAAGTGTGAAAACGAGAAGTGCAAGGAAGAGTGGAGGGGAAAACAGGGCAGCAGTGCTCTGAGTAAGTGTAGCCAGGCTCTGGGTAATGCACTGAGAACAACTGACTGTAGAATTTCAGTTACAGCCCCAAAGTGCATGGTTGGCCTGGAGGCTGTGCAAGGGTGACTGATCAAGAAAGAGCCATGTACCAAGTGAGATTCTGAAGGTAGCCAAACAACCAGTTGGTACAGCAGACAGGTAGGTCAGCAGGGGAGGGAGAGAGAGAAAGCAGACGAGAAGAGGAAGGTTTTCAGCTGCTTCCAGAACTTCAAATGGTCCGGCTCAAGTTTGAGAGGGGCAGGGAGGCCATTCCAGAGGGAGGCACCTGCAAAGGAGAGGGAGATCTACCCCCCACTCTCTGCTTGGAGAAGCGTCTAACCCGTAGAGAGTTGGAGGTTGCTGAGCAAAGGGCTAAAGAAGGAAGGTATTTTGGAAGAGAGCATTGGATGTAGTGTGAGCCCTGGGCCCAGAAAGCCTTGTGGACAATGCAAATGGTCTTGAACTTTATTTGTTTTTTATATCTGAGTTTGGTTTCTAAGCACAGATCCGGGATTCAAACCACTGTTGCTCTACGTGGTCTTGCTTCCAAGACCAGCACGTTGCCCCTGTGCTCCTTGATCCTTGCAGCCAATGGGAGCCAATGGAGAAATTTCAGGGCTGGAGAGATACGGTCCCTGGGCTTGACGCTAAGGATACGTGTTGCAGGCCTGTTCTGGATGAGCTACAGATCGCGGAAAGTAGAGTAAGGCAGATTGAGAAAGGGTGATGTCAGTGTCCTTTCTCCATGACCCTATCATCCGGACACCTCCCCAGTGTGCCAACAGATCAGAGGGCAAACCTCATCAGAAGGCTCACTTTGCTCCTGTCTTCTCCACTTAAAAGCAGCAAGGTCCCTCCAGCTACCTGTCCCCAGGCTGAATGCATGCTTCCACTCTGCTCCAGCCCCAAAATGTGGCTCCATAGTGTGATGCACCTGGTAGGTCAAACATCATGTGATACAGAGGATGCTGTGGGGTTAAATGACATCCTCAAATGACAGGAATTGAAAGGCCAAGAAAGACTCTGCTGCGAGAGGCATTGCATCTACTGGCAAGGCACCCCAAAGAAAATGACAGTCCTAAAAACCATAATACAGTAAAAGGGCCTGATGAATGAACATGTGTCTTGCTGAAGATGACACAAGGAACAGTGGATTCAGGAAAGTGTGCGTCTTTCTGCAGTTGAAAACAAGAGTTAAAGATTGGACAGGCAAGTCCCATTGCTGGCTGAGAGATAAAAGGAGCATTTCACTGAAACTGCCAACCATTGAAATTCTGTGTACAGTGAAATGTACGGGAAACTGGGCCTCGCATGTGAGAGTTGTAGAGGGGGACCTAAATATAGCCCTTGTTGCACTCATCCCAATCTCAGCCCGTCGACAGAGTAATGAGAGATGTACATCGCTCGTGGCCCCCTCCTCTTCTCCATCGTTGATATATCACAGGTGTGAGAGACGTTATTCACTCATACAGCCATCTAAACCATATCCAGATGACGTCACCAGAGAGACGAGCCTGCAATCGATAGAGCAAGTTGACTGACTGCAGCCACAGAGAGCAGATGGCATCACGACCGACATCATGACATAGATACGTTAGACATGAAGCACATATGCATCCCTGCATGAAGCTACGCAGACATTTTAGTTTATTGCTGATAGAAATGAAGGATATCCTTATGACTCGCGTAGCTAGAAGACTGACACACGAATACCTTTTTGCTCAGCAGAAAACCGCAAGATGCATAAGAATAAATATGAACAGTTTGCTGGCGCTTAACGCAACTAACAGGGACAGCCATGTGACTAAAGATGGATGACACAGATACACTAGATTGAATGGGATTTTGCTCCTCGAGGAATTCAACAACTGTTAAGGGAAATTAGTAGTTATGCATCAGAAAACGAGTTGGTGATGTTAAGTGACTCCAATAAAGCACTCCCACTAAGTCAGTGCCTTGTCTGGGATTGCTCAAGGGAAGCCCTTATTTATATATTTTTATGACTAGTTATACTCTGGATGATAAACCCTTATATAATGCCGCTCCTCTCTATGGATCCCCCTGATCTCACTGAGCCAAGAAGTAGGTTTGTTTTGCAATTTAAAAGATTTATTGGACAAATTAAACAATATATATATATATTACACTTCTATAAATAAATAAATATTTGATCGCACACTTATGAATATGATGTTGATCAACAATATATAATATGACCCTAGCACACTTCTTTACAATCAATGAGTAGTTAGTATAGGAAGGATAAGGTAGCAGAAAATACTTTTATGGTTTCAAGGAAAAGCAATGAGGAAAAATGCAGCACAGAAATAAACTTGATATGACTTCAACAAAAGATAATATGATCACTTTTTCTTTGACAATTCCCTCCCCCCCTATGCAAGGTAAGGAGATGCAAGGAGAGCACACAATTCTCAGGAATACAAAATGCAGTACAAATTTCCAGTTCCCCCAGCGAGCTTAGAGGAAAAGAGGTATGATTTTAAAGCAGGCAAGATCCTTTTAAATGTGGTGGCAATAAAGTGAAAAATATGCTGAAAATGCTTTTAATTCCCTCTAGAGGTTCAGGGTGAGTGAGGGATACTTTAAATCAGTTCAGGTCAGCCCTACCAATGATTCAGGGATGGCTATCAGGTTGAAAACGGGATTCAGTAATGGAAGCAAAAAACAAATATTTTTACACGTGGTTGAAATGAAGCAAACTGTCAATTCGTGGCACTTTTTTCGGAGTGCGTCGATCGCGATTGCGGGGGAACTATAAGGGGTAGCAAGTCGGTTGTTGGAAAGCTTAGGATCTTAGCTTTAAAATGAAAGTTAAAACTCACTTCTAGCACAAACGGTTCAAGAGATACGGACGATTTAGTGGAGGTAGATTTTCAGAAATGAAATTACAGTTTCAGAATGACAGATGTGCTTGGAAGGTTTAAATCAACAGGATGGACACACGATTCCTTATGATGCAGTTCTAATAGGTTAACATAGTTTGAATTAGATTATCTTAAACTAAGAGATTGGTTTTGCACAGTTCTGGCTGACTACTCACACTATGAATTTGAAATAGGCCGTCAGGGTCTGGTCAGCAGGTTTGGACTGGACTCCGGCCGGTGGTTCTGAAGTCACAGCTCTCTGGGTCAGCTCTGCTCTGCACTTCACAGCAGTCTGGATGTTCCTTCTAGATGTTGTGTGGTCCAGCAAAATGCTCACAAGAAAATGGAAAATGAATGTCTTGCCTGTCCAAGCAGTCTCTTTTTATGTGTTTTGAAAGTAGGTGGGTCGGCTCATTCTGCATGCCCAACCCTCTCATGATTTGATAGGTCAAGGATTCTCTGTGACCTGATTTGAGAAGGGATAGTGTGTCAGAGTGAGTCAGAGTCTTACAGTCTATTGAAGAAACTCCCCTTTGCTTTTACTTAGAAAATGAATTTTTCATAACTAACAGGTTTCCCAGATACACACGTCGTTGAAATTACATACACATTTCACAGATTAATTTAAGATACACTCTCGCCCAACTCTGATCCCCCTCAGAGCCTGGGTTCACAAATGGCAACATTCTGTGCTTTTTAGTGACTTTCGCCATATTGGTTTTTCCTCAAAATTTACACAGACCTGCACCCCTTCACTGAGCATATTACTGGAAATTACTATGTCTCTATCCTAAACACAGTGTCTGCAATATTAATAAATAGTGGGGTTCGGTCCCAGAACACCGTACAAAGTGGAATTTGGGCTCAAATCATGAGGGCATTTTTCATTTTCAGGATCCCCAAATTGTACATTTCTGTGAGCTTAATACAAGATTTTAGAAGCATTTAACTTAAACATATATTTGCTGCAATATGAATCCACAGTCCTGTCTGGCCCGCCCCTAGGAACTGGGGGAGTCAGGGATCACATGTTTCTCCTTCCAGGCAGAGCTCTGTTTACAGTCCACACCCAAAATCAGCATACCCCATTCAATTGAAAGGGTCTATTTTATTGTGTTGGGTCCAGCAGGCTGCAGGGAAGTCCCCTCCCTCTCAATCAACAGGACCCTGTGATATCCTGCCTCCTGGTGTGGGTCTCTGGGGTGTTAAGAGTTCTCAGGAAAGGCAAGTCTTTTGAACTTTTAATTAGATAAGACCCCCTCTGTTCACTGCCCAGTTCTGCAAGACAGCTCTCCTGTCAGGATTTATATTTGTATTTGTATTTGTATTTATTTATTTATATTGCGCACCTTGCCCAGAGGCTTGCGGGCGCATGTTTAGGAGGAAGTTACAAGTTACAGAAAGGAGGTTACAGGTTGCAGAAGGGGTGATACAGTATACCGTTACAGGTGATATTAACATAGATAGTAACAACATAGTAGCAGCACCCGGTTACAGGAGAAGGGTACAATCTGAGAGCAGTTACAGGTAGCAAGATAAGTATACATCAGATCCGTTTAAATTACAGCAGAATCGCCAGGCAGGCGAACCTAAATGCGTTAGGCAGATGAGAGAGCCGGAGTGACAGTGTGCAGACAGCCGTGCAGAGACAAGCACTAGCCGCTGAAGGATGCAGGGGTGGAAGGTGAGGTATCTTGTTCTCGTAGCCAAAGTTTCGCTTTGGCTTTGAATTCGAGGCAGTGCGGAATGTTCCTTAGGGCGTTAGGAAGTGAGTTCCAAAGCTTGGCAGCAAGGACCGGAAAACTCGACCCTCCCGCCGAGCGTAATTTGAAGCTGGGGATGTCCAATGTGTGAATCTGGGCGGATCTCAAGGGTCTAATGGCTGTGTGTTGCGATATAGAGCGCCAGCACCAGTCAGTGTCCAATGCCGTTACTGCACCTATTTTTGACAGCTGTCTTGAATTAATAAATTTCAAAAGGAAAGGATTTTACTTGATAGTATATGATCCTTGCTTAACATGGCATTGATGTGGATCTGTAGTAGAGTAAAGTAAAACACTCAACCATAGTTGGATTTTTGTTTGGTGGTTTCGGGCCCATGATTTTAGCAATCTTTGACATTAATAAAAACGGGTTTTGAACAGAACCATCTTTCTTTGCACTGGTGGGTGGCAGGTCAGGGGACCATTTTGGTGTGCGCAAAACTGCACGGTTCTCCTGGATTCTGGCGCAAATGTGGGCTTTTCCGCCATCTTGGATTTCCTAAGCCCACAGCACCAAATGTTGCAGCATAATAGTCCAAACGTGGGTCAGGACACCCAACAGTGATCAACCCTGGGAAAACAAATATAATGAGGTTTTGTAATCCATCCAGAAAAGGGATCCAAACTAGATGGTCTATTGATGCACAATCCATGTCCCTGTTGCAGGAAACTACCTATCTTGATTTTAGACTCACAGCGCATCATAATATGATGATGGTGGAGGGCAGGATCAAAACCAAGATAGATCGATTGGCTGTGCAGATGAAGAGAATTAAAGGTGTGTATTGTAAATTCTCTGCTATTCCCCTAATAAAATGTTATACGGGCAAAGTCATTCCAC